>NC_064639.1:667451172-668064249 GCF_023864345.2 Schistocerca serialis cubense | reverse complement strand
TCCAACAATGAGGTGGGTGCGCCTCTTGGCGCTCGTATGAGTGCAGTCAGTCATTGAAGAGGGGCTACCCCCAGCAAGATTCGAGTACACACTGCTGACGTCAGTGCTGTGGCTTACGCTGCATAGACACGGGCCCGGAGTGTAGATGTCAGCAAAGCAGGGCATCAGCACATGTTGTAGCCAGCTGGACGGGCTCTGGCCGCCGGCTAAACAAACTATAGGCCCACTTCTGTTGGGCAACGACGTGATCGCCTCCCCAACACGACGCAGAGTCAACGTGTAAGTTGGAAATAACTGTTCATTTTGACTGCCGCTTCTCCTGGGCCTCTTCGGACTACCGTCTAGTATCATCCCTCGGCCATCTAGCCTTCTGAGAACGTAGCCACCCCACGTCACTCCTGGAGTCGGGTATACGGCTACCATCTTATCATAGTGTACTGTCCCTCGTGTTTCTCCTTGGCCTTAACGCTCTTGTCTGAAAAACAAAACAGCTGGAACACTCAGTCCACTCCAGTGGCAGAGGAAGCAAGAGAGGTATTCTGCATCACGCTATGGTCTATTGTTGAAATTCCGACAGTGTATGTTCCTAGGAGATTCAACCGATGTATTGCTTCCTCTTGCGCACATCTCACGAGATGTTGATCAAGACAAAGTTTAAGAAATTAGAGCCTACATGGAGGCTTACCAGCAGTCGTTCGTCCTGCAGACCATACGTGACTGGAACAGAAAAATGGAGAAGTGACACTGGTACAAAAAATACCCTGTGCCACACACCACAATGTGGCTTGTGGTGTATAAAGGTAGATGTAGATGTAAACACACGTTTCTATCAAGCAAAATCATTTTTGCCCCACTCCATCACTCAACTCCCTTCTCTTGGTGCTTGTCAGTGCCATGAACCAGACTGTGGAATGATCTCCTTCACTGTATCAGAGGACTGAATACCATCTCCAGCTTTTAATGACAGTAATGACACATATTCTGAAACAACAACAATATTTGCCTTGGTCACTTACGAGTTTCTTACCGCATTACAAATAAATGTCCTTCTTTCCAATCAAACCACCCTCATCTCCCATGGCTCTTAGCTGGTGCAGTCCACCTACATTTATCTTCCTTGAAACTCGCTATGGGCGAAGGTATCACTTTTGTACACTTGTAAATACATTTTGTGTGTGCTATTATCACTGTCACTCCTACTACTACTACTATTTCACTATTGTTGTTGGTAGCAGCAACAACAGTAGAACCTTTAGTATTGACGCTGTCAGTTCACTTCAATGGAAGTACCGTTATCCGTACTGCCAACACGGATATTCAAATGTTCTTTCAAATCGTGTTTACTCGTATTGATAAAATTTTATTTCTGTTCATAATATTCAAATAATTGTCGTTTTTCAAGTAACTTAATTTACTGTATATGTGAAACCCTGGTCCTATAGAGCAGAGTGCCTGTAAGGCCTATTTTGATCAGCCTAAAAGCGATTAGGACCTCGTATTCAAGATATTTTGCACAGTAACGTTGCAATCTAGCTCCTCCTCTGGTGCTGTTCTGCAGAGAACAGTATTTAGGATCTTTGACTGAACCTAGGACGTCGGCCCTAACATACGAAGTTTTATGATAACACACACACACACACACACACACACACACAAACACAAACACACACAAAACAGAATTTTAGATCAACTTTCGGATTATAAGCCTGTAATGCAGCATTGAAGTTTATTATGTAATTTTATGAAATTTGTGTGTCACAACTGTTAGATTTAATGAACTGACGAGATTAAAAATATTAAAAAACACCATTTATTAACAGTGTTATGAGCAAACAATAAGTTAAAAAAAAAAAATGAAAATAGCCGGCCGGTGTGGCCGTGCGGTTCTAAGCACGTCAGTTTGGAACCGCGAGACCGCTACGGTCGCAGGTTCGAATCCTGCCTCGGGCATGGATGTGTGTGATGTCCTTAGGTTAGTTAGGTTTAAGTAGTTCTAAGTTCTGGGGGACTGATGACCTCTGTAGTTAAGTCCCATAGTGCTCAGAGCCATTTGAACCATTTTGAAAATAGATTTGCGGTTCATGTCGACGCAAAAATCAGTGTTTCAGTTTTAAAAATGACTTATTGCAGGTGTAAATAACTGTTAGGAGTATAGCGGCCAAAGCATTTCTTTATGAAAATTATTGTTAATTTTATAAAAACACGTTGGTTATCTGACTTTTGAATTCCATGTTAAAGCGGTCACGGTGGTAGCGGGACCTTGCCAAGACGTCAGGATTCGGTAAGCTATCTATCGGACGCAATGGCTCTTTGAGAAATGTACATTTCCCACAATATCTCGTTAGCGAATAAAGTATCTGAAATGACGTTCCTCAGTTTAAAGAGTTTAAATATCATCGTCTCGCGTCACGAAGTAAAATAATTTTTTGGTCCTTATTTGGATGAAATGAGGTATGCAAGAAATGGAAACTCGTCGATATCAGACTAACTTTAGATTGTCAATATTCTGTTCCACACTCTCTATAAGTCTTTGCGATTATGCTAACAGAAGTACCATTCGTTTGATAATGTTCCCCGGAATTTGAAGGGAGAGAGCGCGAGGTGTGGACGATGATCAGCGGTCTACGAAACATGCAGGATGTCCACATAAAACCGCCCTGATTCCCAAAGGCAATTTAAAAAAAATATGACGCATGGATACTTGTGGTTTTCAAGTAAACTAACTCAAAAAATTCTGTACAAAAAATTAATAGACTCTTTTAGGGGCTGCTTTCGTAACTCTTAAAAAGTGTAGACGATACTGTATCTCAACCTATCTGTGGGCAAGCATGTCTGTAGTGAGGGAGGCTATTGTATCCACAGTTCTGTGGAGATCACCAAAGTTGTGTACAAGCGAGGCATGCACAAAGTATGTACAAGCGAGGCATGCACAAAGTTTTCACATAAGCCCACAGGAGGAAATCCAGTGCATTTATGACCGACGATCGCGGTGGCCCCTTGATTGGTCCATCAATTTCTATCCATCATTGTTGAAATGTTCAGTCCAGGAAGTCACGAACATGTGAACTCCAGTGCTATGGCACACTCTATCCTGATGGAAGATCACATCTGGATGAAAGGGAAGAAGCTGAGGGGTACCATATTGCTCAAATATGTCCATATAAACGATTCCTGTCACTGTTTGCTTGATGAACGAAAATGGTACATCATTGCCCACCACACATTTACCTTTCAGCTGTCTCTGGTATGCTTCCGAAAGCTGAGGAATGCGAATAGCGAATGTTGTGCCGATTAACGTTTCCACGTGTGTAGAAGGTTGTTTCGTCAGAGATCACAACATTTTCTAGATAGAGGGAGTTTTGCCCGATCCAATCCAACATCACAGTAGCAAATTCGTGCCGAAGCTGCAAGTCATTTCGCTCCAATGGTAGCCCAAGTTGAACTTTGTAATCGTGCAAGCGAAGTTTTTTATGCAGTACCAAGTAAACTGTTGAATGAGGAGTGTTTAGATTTGTGATGCTCGGTGAACTGACTTCGATGGACTTCTTTGGAAGGTCTCTATGATCTCTATCATTTCATCAGATGCACGTCTTCTGCTAGATATGCAAGGAACTTGTCACACCAAGCCTTAATCGTCTTAGCGTCAGGTGGCTTCCTTTAAAATTCACGTCTGAGATTTCTGTGGAGAGCAATGGGTCATTTCGTCTCCACGTACCACACCACACACTGATCTCTCTTCTGAAGTGTTATCATTTCTGGTAATTATTTAACACTTGAAGCGAAACAAAGGAAGTTGTTTCTTTATTTTCTTTAATGTCGTTTGTTGTTAACTATATGAGCTTATATCCAAGAATTAGCAACTTTCACTCACTTAATCCCAGGCAGGAATGCAACATGCATTTGGATCGCACGTCCTTGACTCGTGTGCAGGAAGGCTCGCAATATTTAGGAATTACAAAATCATAGCAGCAATCCTCGCACATTCAAGTTCATTCCCTCGCTGATCACTCCTTCCATTCTGTCGGGGAGTTCGTGGAAAAATTAAGCTAAATGCTGTTTATATTGTTGAATATGGCAACAAATATTCGCAGCTTGTCATCTGAGTAGAATTCGTCTACATTTTAATTTAACTCTATTAATTTCTTGTACTGACTCGTTCAATGTCTCTGGAGATTTGCTCCTCATTTTGTTGCTACGGAACTAGACGTGTAAAATGAAATAAATAAATGAAAAAAAAACTAGACAAAAATTATATGAGTTGCTTTACATGATGTCGCAAGTATCTGTGTCTCACAGTTTTTTATTTGCATTTGGAAATGAGGGAGGTTTCATGTGGACGCCGTGCACAGCCGAAAAAGTCCGTACAGAGTAATTACGTATGCGTCTTTATGATTGGAAGATGACCCGCCCAACATTATTGTAACATATTCATTTTGTATTTTAATTTTTTGTGGTGCGAGCCCCATTATTTTGCTGGCCCAGAGGCTGCAGCCTAAACAAGAAAATTCAAGCTCCACGGTCTGGCCCTGATGGGACCAATCGGCACCGACGGACCACTGTGTTATCCTTTGTCAACGACGTCATTGGATGCGGTGAGGATGAGTGTGGGGCCAGCGTATCGCTCTCCCGGCCGTTCTTAACTTTCTTGACCTTGGTAACGCTACTTGTCATTCACGTAGCCTCTCAGTAAATTAGCCGGATAAGGATGAAAGCACCCGTGTTCAGACTTCCCACGAAGGAAAAAATCCATGGCAGCACGGGGATCCAAACCCAGGTTCTCCGGATAGTAGACAGACATTTAGAGCATTGAGCTACAGAATCGAACGCAGGCTAGATAGCCGGCGCGTGAATACGGTCCGGCCCCAGAGGGCGGTAGCAGCAGAAGCGGCGGCGTCGTCGCCGGCAGCGCAGCGTCCCCAGGGGCAGTTATCTACCGTATCCGCCTCGAACGGCGGTCTTAGCTCTCGGCGGGCGCGATTTATAGACCGGCAGGGAGGCTGGGGCCGAACTAAGCGCGCGGCTCCTGCCTCGTCGCGGCAACTCCCGCCTCCCACAGGCAGGGGGATTCAATCTGCAGGGTGGGATGGCCGGCGACGTCAGAGGGCGGCGAGCAGGCGCCCAGCAACCGGCGGCGTGGCACCACAGAGCAGCGAGCATCGAGGGCGGCTGTGGGACGCGGTGGGTCAACCTTGCAGACATGCAACCAAGTGATATCAGCTTGGTTTGACGTATGGTTATCAGTGTGATCTACTTCTTCATACTACACTACTGGCCATTAAAATTGCAACACCACGAAGATGACATGCTACAGACGCGAAATTTAACCGACAGGGAGAAGATACTGTGTTATGTAAATGATTAGCTTTTCAGAGCATTCAAACAAGGCTGGTGCCGGTGGCGACACCTACAACGTGCTGACATGAGGAAAGTTTCCAACCGATTTCTCATACACAAACAGCAGTTGACCGGCGTTGCCTGGTGAAACGTTGTTGTGATGCCTCGTGTAAGGAGGAGAAATGCGTACCATCACGTTTCCGACTTTGATAAAGGTCGCATTGTAGCCTATCGCGATTGCGGTTTATCGTATCGCGACATTGTTGCTCGCGTTGGTCGAGATCCAATGACTGTTACTAGAATATGGAATCGGTTGGTTCAGGAGGGTAATACAGAACGCCGTGCTGGATCCCAACGGCCTCGTATCACTAGCAGTCGAGATGACAGGCATCTTATCCGCATGGCTGTAACGGATCGTGCAGCCACGTCTCGATCCCTGTGTCAACAGATGGGGACGTTTGCAAGACAACAACCATCTGCACGAACAGTTCGACAACGTTTGCAGCAGCATGGACTATCAGCTCGGAGACCATGGTTGCGGTTACCCTTGACGCTGCATCTCAGACCGGAGCGCCTGCGATGGTGTACTTAACGAGAAAGCTTGGTGCACGAATGGCAAAGCGTCATTTTTTCGGATGAATCCACGTTCTGTTTACAGCATCATGATGGTCGCATCCGAGTTTGGCGACATCGCGGTGAACGCACAGTGGAAGCGTGTATTCGTCATCGCCATACTGGCGTAACACCCGGCGTGGTGGCATGGGGTGCCATTGGTTACACGTCTCGGTCACCTCTTGTTCGCATTGACGGAACTTTGAATAGTGGACGTTACATTTCAGATGTGTTACGACCCTTGGCTCTTCCCTTCATTCGATCCCTGCGAAACCCTGCATTTCAGCAGGATAATGCACGACCACATGTTGCAGGTCCTTACGCGCCTTTCTGGATACAGAAAATGTTCGACTGCTGCCCTGGCCAGCACATTCTCCAGATCTCTCACCAATTGAAAACGTCTGATCAATGGTGGCCGAGCAACTGGCTCGTCGCAATACCCTGTCACTACTCTTGATGAACTGTGGTATCGTGTTGAAGCTGCATGGGCAGCTGTACCTGCAGACGCCATCCAAGCTCTTTTTGACTCAATGCACAGGCGTGTCAAGGCCGTTATTACGGCCAGAGGTGATTGTTCTGGGTACTGATTTCTCAGGATCTATGCACCCAAATTGCGTGAAAATATAATCACATGTCAGTTCTAGTATAATATATTTGTCCAATGAATACCCGTTTATCATCTGCATTTCTTCTTGATGTAGCAATTTTAATGGCGAGTAGTGTAGGTTAAAGAGAAAATTGCATGGCATTTGAGGAGAGTCTTCTTTAAAATAAAAACTGCACTAATTTTCCGGGGGTGAGATCAATACAGTTTTTTCCAACCTTTTACTATTAGTAGTTTTATTCCCAGTAAACTGTTTCAGGAAGGCCTGTACAACAGGTGTGGACGCTTACCAAAACCTCTGAAATGAACTCCGGTTTCCAGCCACAGTTTTCTCGAATGTGGGAATATACGTAAGTTCAATGGTGCAAAGATAGCGAAAAGGGAAGATATTCCAACTTCTTCTTTTGTTGAGCGTTAATCTTGCCTAGACAAGTGTCCGCTTTATTCAAAGCTTCGGTAATTTTATTTTACTTTCCGGCCAGATGGCCTTCCTGTCACTGCAGGCGTGTGTGCCATTTGTCTGTGAATCGTAAAATCTTTGCCCCATGTGTGACTGTATTTTAATGGTTTGTGTAGCATATTTGTTGTGGCCTAAATTTGGGACCAGCCCAACATTTGCCTAAACGAGCGAGCGCGGGGAAACCGCTTTGAAACCACACTCCGAAAGGCCGGTACATCACTCGCGGTCATTAATCCGCCGCGCGGTTTCCATCTAGGACTGCGCATTATGCTAAACGGGTAGGTTGCAAGATCTTCCAGCAGTTTCCCAGTTATTTAAGCACCTCTGTACTTAGGTGCATTGTCCGCGTTTATTTATTTTGCTATCTAGACATCGTATTACGCTTTTATGCACACGGCTGGAACAGACGATCTATACAGTATTTTCCGTTTACTCTCTTTAGTTATTATTCTATTCTTTACAAGGTAATCAGTAATAAGAATTCTGTTTGCTTCCCTAGCACCAGAGATCACAGCCCTTTCTGGGAGCAGGTGCACTATTCACAGTGACCAAACAGCTCAAAAGAATTACTAGATTTCTCTTCACACAGTTCCAAACATTAGTTGAAAATCACGTACCACCGTTACCTCCTATGAAAATCCTTATATTGCTACCAGTATCGACTGTTGCTACTTTCCACTAGGTAAAAGAAGCCTTTCAATTATAGTGTATGTCCGGATATACGGGGTATCCCTAAAATCTTGCGACAAACTTCGAAGGTTGTAGAGGGCGTCTTGAGGAACAAATCGGGGACAAGAACCTGTGATCGGAAATATCATCCAACTACACGACAGCGCGTCGAAGTTACAGATGCTGGCGCCTGTCACTAGGCCACCTGTTCAACAGTGAATGTGACTTTGTATGCTGACGGAACGTGGACAGAACGTTTTGTAGTGTTGTTTGTTATTCAGTGATCGCGAGTGATTGTCACAATCCCCAGTGGAGAAGATACAGGTACCTTCTTCGTAGAAAGGCCTTGTCTCCTAAGAATGCAATGCTCTGTTGCTTTGGTGGGTGACGGTTTTGGACACAGGTTGCTATCGGAATTTTATTTTCTCCTGTGTACCGAAAAACATAGGATATTTTGAAAGGTTTCGGAAGGAAAATAAGCTGCAGATGGAAACCTGTCTGAAATCGTCATCCACCGAGGCGACAGAACATCGTACTCATAGGAGACAAGGCCTGTCTACGTCTCCATCGTTTCTACTGGCGACCTTGGAAATTAGTCACAATCGCTGAATAACGAACAACATTGCGAGACGTTCCGCCTACAGTACGGCAGCGTACACAGTCACGTTTACTACTGGAAGGGTAGCCTAGTGGCAGGCGCCGCCGCCTATTACAGAGACACTCTGTAGCGTCGTTGGATGACGTTTCTGGACACGGATTCCTATCCTCGATTTGTTTCTCAAGACATCATCTACAACCCCTCGAAGTCTGTCGCAATATTTCTGGGAATTCTGAATACAATAAGTTCCATCCCGGCCTACATCGCATCAAAAACACGAACTGACCAACAAAAAATGGTTCAAATGGCTCTGAGCACTATGGGACTTAACTTCAAAGGTCATCAGTCCCCTAGAACTTAGAACTACTTAAACCTAACTAACCTAAGGACATCACACACATCCATGCCCGAGGCAGGATTCGAACCTGCGACCGTAGCGGTCGCGCGGTTCCAAACTGACCAACAGAACTTAATACATGGCATTTGGGTTCTGTTGTTCAGTTCCTAATTTTGATGTTTTGTAGGGTGACAGGGAACGCCACAAATGAATTCTAACATGTACTCTAAGTATAAAACTTCTCGTGTCCCATGAAGATTTGTACAAAGTGAAGCAGATAGCAATAATAAAGATCTTCGTAGCAGGCGACGGCGGTAGAACGTAATACATGATAAGCATCTTCAGGTTGTGAACCACCAACTGCTGCAAATGGTCCAAACATTACTGAACAGTTTATTTTCAGAATTCCTTTTGGTAATCATTTAAAAGCTTTTCTTATGAAAAGACGTCACTAGTCTCGTGTTCAGAACGATGTCGGTTTAACTTCCCGTCCTGTCTCCAAGATTTAGGTTCTCGTTGGTTTCCATATGCAGTGTCACAAAATGCAATTTTTTTCTTATTTGCAGATGATACAAGTATTCGTATAAAAAACAGTTTCCGTGATCTCACTGAGCAATCAGCTAATGAATACGGTTTAGTACCTCACAAAGAATACCTGACCATATAAGTGTAATGTATTCAAACAATGAAATTAAAGCTGTAGTCAGTGTCAAATTTTTAGAGCTACAAATTGAGCACAACCTAAATTCGAAAACTCGCACTCTAGACTTAATGAAACGCCTTAGTTCAGCTACATTTGCAGTACGCATGATAGCAGAAATAGGTGATTTAAAAATGAAGAAGTTAGTTGATTCGGCCTACTTCCATTCACTAATGAGTTATGAAATCATTTTTGGTTAAACTCCTCTGACAAAGAGAACATTTTCAAAATTCAGAAATGTCATTAGAATTATATCTGTTGTCGGTCCTAGATCATCATGCAGAGACCTCTTTAAGAAACTTGGTATTCTAACTACTACTTCGCAGTACACATACTCATTGATGTCCTTTGTCATTTCCAACATGTCTCTTTTTACACAAAACAGTGCAAAATGTGATTATAATACCAGAACCAAAAACAATCTGTATAAGAACTATAAAAGCTTAACATTAGTACAAAAAGGAGTCAAATACATAGGTACTCATATATTCAATAACTTACCACAGCATATCAAAGGTCTTGTAAGTGATAAAGATCGGTTTCAGGGTGAATTAAAGAACTTCCTGCTGGCCAACTCCTCCTACTCCATAGATGAATATTTTCACAAGGATTATAGCCCATAACTCTGTCTCCTCTGCATTAGAACTGTACAATATCCATGTATCTGAGTGAAAAAAAAGGAAAAGGAAAACCTTTGACTCTTTTCACATCCCAGAAACTCCTCTCCAAGGGATCCATGGAAAACGATAAATGTAATGTATGTAAAATAAGTATCAAACTGAATATTGTATGTTTAATATGAAATATATTTAAACATTGTAAATATTCACAATGGTCATGTAGAAGTGAAGAGCAGACGTGACTACAGTAGCAATCTCGTGATGTCATTGAGGATGGAGGGAGCTGAGCATGTTTAGTGATCTTTCGTTTGCTGTCCTTGGACTGGGTAAGATTTTGCGAAACGTGGCGCGTAGAAGTTTGGAAGTAGTTATGTCAGTAGAACATTTTGTGATTCTGTAAATGTCTCATAGTGCATAGTACGAACAGTTGTATTGAACTTTGTGTTGAGAATCAATTACTATTCAGACTACTATATACTGTTCAGATACGGGAATTTGCTTATATTAACGGATAATGTCGCTGGCAGAAAGTAAATGTTGCCTGTGGACTTTCTGCTGGCTCTAACTGCAATACTGTTTCAAATCCTGTAGGATTATTGTGTGTATTATTTGGATTATAATACCACAATTTCAGGCAACTTGTTTCATTTCATTTGAATAAATTTAACGTTAAACCTAAATCTGTTGTAAGAGTACGTCTTTGTCATAATGGACTATTCCCATTTTATAATTAACATTGCATATTTATATGTGTTTTGTATTAATTAACTATTCTGTGGTCTGGATTACTATTAAAGAATTTCTTAAGGGCACAGTGTAACAGCGCACAAGCAGAGCCCTACATTAGCAGATGAGCCACTCTATCGACATCTACATCAAGGACTGGACCTTTTGGTCCATTCTGTCTCATTCAAAATTGGTCAGGCAATCTCTTCATTGATCTTCCTAAAGATCTTTTGCCTATTAGTTAATATTGTTTTATGGCTTTAGTGATTCTTGCAGCTGGCATACGGCCTGCATGTTCTTTCTATCTTAACTGACAGTGTTTTATCATCTCAATGTTTTGCATATTCAATTAAGCTCGGATGTCATCATTTCTCTTTTTATCCATCAAAGTATATCCAGCTACATATCCAAGGAAATTCATTTCACATGGTTCTATTCCATTTTCATCTCTCTTCTTAAGGATCCAGTTTTCGCATCCATAAAGCAGTGCTGACATATGCCTAACTTCAGTAGAGTATTCCTGTGGACTTTCTTCCCCAACGCTCCGCATGAAATTCCACAGAAATAATTAAATAGATCTAATTTATTTTATATTTCATTTTTTGCTCTGTATGCAATACTGCACCACTCATATTTAAATGTGTTACCTTGGTCTATGATTTGCTTGTCAGTTTCGATTTTAGCTCACATGGGCTGATGTCCTAAATTTGCCACTGATTTTGTCTTTGTGATGGAGACGCTCAGATTGTATTATTTGGTTATTTTACCTAAATTAAATAATTTTAATTCTGACTAGTAATTACTTGTTTGTCAGCAAAAAAGTAGTGTACTAACTTCCACATCGCTAGTTTTAAAATGTTTTATCGTCTGTAACCAAGTTCTGATTTCATCGTCGATATACACACTAAGAAGAGTGGGTGAGATGGGACGCCCTTTCTAGCTCCTTGGTTTATTTCAGCCATATTATGTCTGCTGCCTGCTACTTTTGTGTTTTGTTATTCACTGAATTTGTTCACTGGTTGTGTGCTTACCCACCGGTTGCCAGGTAACAGCAAATTATGCTATCTGATAGTTAATTTCACTTTATTTTATTGCTATAAAGCAACTGCAATTGCAATTATTTAGCTTTCTTCAGAAAATAAAGCATCGATTGTCAATATAAAGTTGCTTAATTTCTGTAGTCCCTAGCCGGCCGCGGTGGCCGAGCGGTTCTAGGCGGTTCAGTCCGGAACCGCACGACTGCTACGGTCGCAGGTTCTAATCCTGCCTTGGGCATGGATGTGTGTGATGTCTTTAGGTTAGTTAGGTTTAAGTAGTTCTAAGTTCTAGGGGACTGATGACCTCAGATGTTAAGTCTCATGGTGCTCGGAGCCATTTGAACCATTTTGCAGTCCATAAAAAATATTTTTCCTGAAACATATCGAATATGGCACAATAGTGTTCAAGTGTACAGAGATGGATGCTGTCGAATTTGTTATGCAGCAAAGACATAGTGGGGCGAACGTCATTGAAGTCGGGAAAGTAGCTTGACAATTTTGGTGTAATACCTAGAGTCCAATTCAAACCGCTCATCTATGTTACTATATATAAACTCTTATAACATTATGTTTATTACTAAATAACAGCGTAGTTTTTTTTATTTTAGACAAAGAAAGGAACTACTAAATTTTTGTACCTTTTCTCAATCAGACAAGGATTTAATTACTAACGTAAAATGCAGGGTGAAGGACGACCAATGAGTTTCTTGGTGGGGGGCAGCCGAGTGGTGGAAAAGACACCAGCGTGAGTCCTTTGGGGCAGCAGCAGGCAGAATGTTGTCAGACGTGATGGCGTGCCACTGTGTTTGGGTGTGATACGGGATGGCAGTAGCAACCAGCAGAGGTTCTTAAGCGCGGTCCAGTAAAGAAGGATGTGGCACTCGGTACAATTTGACGCTTCCAACGTACTCGATGCCGATTGGGAGACTCCATTCAGAATCAAGGGGCTTACACAGAGGTGACAAAAGTCGTGGGATGGCGATATGCACAGATACAGACGGCAGTAGTATCGCCTACACGCGGTGTAAAAGCGCAGGGCATTGGCTGAGCTGTCATTTGTACTCAGCTGATTCATCTGAAAAATTTTCCGGACTCATTATGGGCAAACAACGGGAATTAACAGACTTTGAACGCGGAATGGTAGTTGGAACTAGAAGCACGGGACATTTCATTTCGGAAGTCGTTAGGGAATTCAGCACTCCAAGATCCACAGCGTCAACAGTGTGTCGAAAATACCAGATTTCAGGCATTACCTCTCACCACATATAACGCGACGGACGACGGACTTCACTCAACGAGCGAGAGCAGCGATGTTTCCGTAGAGCTGTCAGTGCTAACAGACAAGCAAGATTGCATGGAGTAATCGCAGAAATGAGTGTGGGACGTACGACGAGCGTATGATTCAGTACAGTGCGGCGAAATGTAACGTTAATGGGCTATGGGAGCGGATGACCGACGTGAGTTGCTTTTCTAAGAGCGTGACATCGCCTGCAGCGCCTCTCGCGGGCTCGTGACCAGGTCGGTTGGACCCTAGACGACTAGGAAACCGTGACCTGGTCAGATGAGTTCCGATTTCAGTTGGTAAGGGCTGATGGTAGAGTTCGAGTGTGGCGCAGACACCACGAAGCCAAGGACCGAAGTTGCCAACAACACACTGTGCAATCTGGTAGTGGCTCCATAATGGTGTGTGCTGTGTGTACATGGAATGCACTGGGTCCTCTGGTACAACTGAATTATTCATTGACTGTGTCGTGGTTATGTTCGGCTACTTGGAGACCTTTTTCAGTCATTCGTGGACTTCATGTTTCCAAACAAAGATGGAATTTTTATGGATGGAAATGCTCCGTGTCACTGGGCCATAAATGTTCGTGATTGGTCTGAAGAACATTCTGGACAGTTCGAGCGAATGATTTGGGCACCCAGGTCGCCCGACATGAATTCCATTGAATATTCATGGGAGATAATCGAGGCGTCAGTTCGTACGCAAAATCCTGCAACAACAACACTTTTGCAGTTATGGACGGATATAGAGACAGCATAGCTCAATATTTCTGCAGGGGACTTCCAACGACTTGTTGAGTCCACGCCACGTCGAGCTGCTGCACTACACCGGGAACGAGGAGGTCCGACACGATATTACGAGCTATCCCATGACTTTCGTCTCCTCAGTGTACTCAGCTAGTAACTTTTATATTGCATGGATAAGATGGACAGTAGTCCGAAAATAAAGATGGCTGCCATTTACTGCACTACATATAGGAAGGCACCACCACCACCTTGTGAAACGACCTCTGTCGCTTCGACGACTTGTTGGGAGGACGTTTTTTTAACTGATCTTAACGCTGTAACGATGGTTCAGAATTGGCCAACGGTTGATTGTTTTCGTAAGTCATTTTGAATTATCGGCTCTGGCTCCGTAAAATTTAGAGGGAAACGATATCAGAATAGGAGGGAGCTGCTAGGTATCATCTCGCCGAAGTCAGTGCATGTAGACATAGCTAGTAAGGGAACTTTCTGATTAAATGGAAGTGAGAGCAGTAGTATTATTTCAAATAACAGAGTGAACTACCTCTCTTAGTATATGTTTCCTTAAGTCTGTCACTGTTGTAGCTTGTTGCTAGAACATTAATTACTAATTTATTTCATTAATATCTCAAGAGTAAAATCAATAAGAAACCTATTTTCCATGTCATTCATGTATCTTCTTCCATGAGACTGATAGTCGCCTTTCAGCTCAGTTGGCCAAAGCGCGCTGTGTTCAGAGATCAGATAGTGGTGTGAATGTAGCAAGTTTTATTTTGCGGCGAGTCGGTTTCATCCGTCACCCAAATGTGAGGAATATCAGGAGAAGACTGAAGGGCGCGAAAGCGGTGACTGTCGCAGTCCAACCTGTTGCCAGAGGCAGAGAGTTTCTTGTACAGTATTTAGGACTTTGCGTGTCGTGGACAAAGCGTGCCAACGGCCTATAAAGAACACACATTTATGTCGTCAGTGACTTTTGCTTTGACCATGCAGATGTTATAATACCTAATCTTTCCCAATACCTTAGCTAAAACGAAGTCTGATAGCCGAAAAATTGTTGCGACCTGAAGGAACAGGTGTGACAAATAGCACTTGGTGCATTATAATCGCGATTTAAGTATCTTATACGTTAGCGAACGTGACGATGTGCACCAGATGTAAGACATATTTTATCGGGCACCAGCTCTGCGGCTACAAAGCACCGGCCCGTAATTTACAGGAAATGCGTGACCGGTGTGTGGACATCTGGTGCGAATCCATGACACAATCGCTGCTGTATTGCGTTCCAAAGGTGGACCAATATATTATTATTAAAGAAGTACATTGCCACAATGTTTCGGCTGATTAGCGTAGGCCACACAAGTATCTCGTCTGCGATTTCTTTAACAGTTTCAAAGCACATTCCCAGCATCTCCTAACAAATCCTTGTCTTCTACTCTCTTTCCATAGTGCTGCTTCCACAAGGCCGGTCCATTTCACATTCCTTCATAATATTTTCCACTGATATTTGAAAAATGTGACCTTGCTATTTTTTTACCACTGATGATGCAGTTTGATATGGTGGGATTCGTTCTCTTATTTATGCAAGGTATCATGAATTTATCCTAATTTAAGCGAAGATGTTATTTGGTGCACCAAGTTGAAACGCCACCTAAGAATTTCTTGATTTCCTTTCAACGATTCAGCGACATTTTTCCGTAGCTTCTCTAAATTACTTAAGGCGAGAGCCAAGAAGCACCTTTGGTAATCCCACATATGATACCTTTTCCAGTGCTTCTGAAACAGGGGAAGTTTTCTGTCTACACTGACGTCGACGTAATCAGGATACTGAACGCTGCCAACTTACTTAATTTATTTGTTTGCTGTGCTACTAGATTTAAAACATAATCGAGGCATCAGAAATAGATAGGACGTTGTGTTTTGTGTGTCGCATGCCTCAATCGGTGGTACAAGCACATAAGTGCAGACTATGTGCGGTTTATTATTATGCTTCGTCGTTTCGCAGTGTGTTTAGTAGAACATTTAAAAAGCAGGAACATATTGGACTCTGAGTGCTTTTTAATCGAAGGGTGAGCACACAGCATAGCTGCAGTATAGTATTCAGTTAGTTACTGAATATTTTTTGAGGAAGGTCGAAAAATCGCGTATACGACAATGAATCGCAGAGTGTTGTTCAGCTTGTGGATACGGCTGGGTTAATTTCTTCTGCGAACAGGAAAGAATATGCAGTTGGATGACATAATTGTGATTACCAGTCAGTATCCACAGTGGTGCACCTATGCTGTTCAGATAGTAGCAAGAAAGGCCAACAGAGATTCACGAAAGTAATGTTAGGTAGTATCAGGTTTGTGGAATCATACTTCCTGCTTGCAGTTGTGTAGTTAGAGCAGAGGTGAGGAAGAACTGACAGAGAGAACGCTGTAACGGAAGCCTTTTCACGAATGGTACGGCAAGTACAAGACAGAGGCCCCAAGAAACCAAGAGGAGCTTGAGTATTTTGTTCGTAACCTTACAACAACTTCTAGTTGAGCATAGTGTTCGAACATTCCATGTGCGTAAGGGAGGCGATAAACGCCTATGACTACACAAAATCTGCAAGCCTGGAATCATAACCAGTTTGTTGCAAGAGTGGCTTCCACGTCCATGGATAATCCTCGAGAATGTTACAGAAATTTAACCCATACCATAATGCTGACTTCAGCAATTTACACTCCTGGAAATTGAAATAAGAACACCGTGAATTCATTGTCCCAGGAAGGGGAAACTTTATTGACACATTCCTGGGGTCAGATACATCACATGATCACACTGACAGAACCACAGGCACACAGACACAGGCAACAGAGCATGCACAATGTCGGCACTAGTACAGTGTATATCCACCTTTCGCAGCAATGCAGGCTGCTATTCTCCCATGGAGACGATCGTAGAGATGCTGGATGTAGTCCTGTGGAACGGCTTGCCATGCCATTTCCACCTGGCGCCTCAGTTGGACCAGCGTTCGTGCTGGACGTGCAGACCGCGTGAGACGACGCTTCATCCAGTCCCAAACATGCTCAATGGGGGACAGATCCGGAGATCTTGCTGACCAGGGTAGTTGACGTACACCTTCTAGAGCACGTTGGGTGGCACGGGATACATGCGGACGTGCATTGTCCTGTTGGAACAGCAAGTTCCCTTGCCGGTCTAGGAATGGTAGAACGATGGGTTCGATGACGGTTTGGATGTACCGTGCACTATTCAGTGTCCCCTCGACGATCACCAGTGGTGTACGGCCAGTGTAGGAGATCGCTCCCCACACCATGATGCCGGGTGTTGGCCCTGTGTGCCTCGGTCGTATGCAGTCCTGATTGTGGCGCTCACCTGCACGGCGCCAAACACGCGTACGACCATCATTGGCACCAAGGCAGAAGCGACTCTCATCGCTGAAGACGACATGTCTCCATTCGTCCCTCCATTCACGCCTGTCGCGACACCACTGGAGGCGGGCTGCACGATGTTGGGGCGTGAGCGAAAGACGGCCTAATGGTGTGCGGGACCGTAGCCCAGCTTCATGGAGACGGTTGTGAATGGTCCTCGCCGATACCCCAGGAGCAACAGTGTCCCTAATTTGCTGGTAAGTGGCGGTGCGGTCCCCTACGGCACTGCGTAGGATCCTATGGTCTTGGCGTCCATCCGTGCGTCGCTGCGGTCTGGTCCCAGGTCGACGGGCACGTGCACCTTCCGCCGACCACTGGCGACAACATCGATGTACTGTGGATACCTCACGCCCCACGTGTTGAGCAATTCGGCGGTACGTCCACCCGGCCTCCCGCATGCCCACTATACGCCCTCGCTCAAAGTCCGTCAACTGCACATACGGTTCACGTCCACGCTGTCGCGGCATGCTACCAGTGTTAAAGACTGCGATGGAGCTCCGTATGCCACGGCAAACTGGCTGACACTGACGGCGGCGGTGCACAAATGCTCCGCAGCTAGCGCCATTCGACGGCCAACACCGCGGTTCCTGGTGTGTCCGCTGTGCCGTGCGTGTGATCATTGCTTGTACAGCCCTCTCGCAGTGTCCGGAGCAAGTATGGTGGGTCTGACACACCGGTGTCAATGTGTTCTTTTTTCCATTTCCAGGAGTGTATATTCTGCCTGTTTATCGTTGCAATTTGCTTTGTCCGCTCTGTATTCGCTCTTGATTCAGTAATTTATGTGGCATGAAGCAAGTATAGGACTTATAGGAGAAGGAGCCATCTATAAATTTGCCTTGAAATCGGTAGCTTTTGAGATGAAACATCTGAGTTAGCATAGATGCAGTAAGATTTAGTTTCTCAGGGGTGTCGCCTCACAAGTAACGAACGAGTTGTCGTTTGAGGTATATTACTTGTGATGTCTCTATTTTAGGAAGTGAACTGATCCATTGTAGCCCATCGGTTGGAGCAGATGCTCTTTCCTGACAAGTTTCCGCCTCTCAAGTCAGTAGCATTTGCTGGTCGATCGTTTCTGCATTAGTGGAATTAGCGCCATTTATGTAGCCACGAAAGTCTACCATTGCAGACATACTTGAACAATTTAGCAGATTCTAATACCACAGCAAGCTATTTCTATTTGAAAAACAATATCACCGTTGGCAGAAACGCTAGTACACACCTTAGATCGTGACAATTACGTGTTTTTTGAGCTTTAAGCATCCACCTTCAACCACAGGGATTCTGTAAAAGAATTGTGGTTACCGCAGTGATAACTTTTATGTAGAAACAGGGGCACAACGTATTCAAGATATGTACCTTTTCTAGTAACTGCAATCTGGGCGTAGTATGTGCCACAGTACACAAATAACTGTCATTTTGTTGCTACCCACGTTTGCTGGATCATGTAGAGACGGCTGTCAACGTTCATCCACACACATTCTCTTAACCAGATATTTGAAGAAGTAAACAATGTTGTTTATAAGGGCACATGCACAGAGGCTTTGTAAAGATAATTATGTATTATTTCCAGTTTATTAGTAAATGTACCATATGCAATTAATTTACCATACTGATTCTTTTAATTTGTGGTGTGTAGCATTTTTCTATCAATAAAAGTTATAATAGTTATTCTGAAGCTTACGTAGGGGAAGGCGGGGCAAGATGGGGAAGCTAACTTTTAACCCTTACTAAAGAGACAAAAATAAACAAATTCAAGTAGGTCTGATTATCATTTGTTTACTTAACCATTAAACTACAATAGCATGCAAAGAAACCTTCAAACGTGTTACATTTAGTTAGGAATATCTCGATTTGTAACATAAACTACCAATTCCCCGTCTTGCCCCATATGTGGGGTAAGATGGGGAACTAGCATGAATTCATCTCTAAAGCTTAAATAAGGACTGGAATAACGAAATCATGTTACGATAAGGTTTCGAAACATGGTTCTGCGAATTGTAGAATCAGGTATTACGTTTTATTTAGGCCTCTTACATTCACATAGTACACAAGTGTGGACAGCCTCGTCATCATCACTTTCTATCCCTGCACAAGTGTCGTGGGCCCAGCGTCCGCAGCTAATACACCGTATCCAGCCTCCTTCAGAGAAGTCGTAGCAGTATAAACATTCTTCATTCTCTTCCTCGTTGTCATTCGACCTCAGTTTATTATCCCTTGGGCATGAGGGGGTGATTAAGATGTCAGCAACGTTCGTCACTTTTTCGTTGTCATTATGTCCTTTTGGTGGTATCCCAGGTTCATTAAACGTCTTTGAGAAAAGTTTTCGTTTACATGCAGCACGTTACGGGACTCCTCTTCGTTTAATTTCTTCTGATAGTTCACTCCTATAAGGAGATTCGGTTAAAACAAAGGGTTTTCCACGCCTGTTAGATGGTTTCCTTTTGGTTTTTTTATCCACCTTTGGTACAGCTAACACCATTTCAGGGCTGGTTACCTGAAAGTTAGACGAAACAGAGGCTTGATCGTCAGTTGTTAATTGTTCAGGTGTTTTACGTCTTGACAACATCTCTGGTATTTGTTCTTCCGTTTCTTTAACTTCAGATGTGTGAGCTTGATGAATGTCTGTAGTTGAACGGGGAAGGTAATCACTTTCTTGAAACAAATTTCTGTTTACAGGCCAAATGCCTGTTCCCCGAAACCCGTTCACTGCTGTGGACATTGTAGCTGAATGAATGAAGGCTTTACCGAACAAACTTGCGATCTGATGCAGCGTAACAACTTCTCCAGGATGGGTGCGAAGCCACGGTCTTACATCATCTTCGTAAAATTTACTGAGAGGTTTCATAAATGCCACGTCCAGTGGTTGAAGACGGTGTGAGCAGTGCGGTGGCAAACACAGCAAGACAATCCCATTTTCGCGGGCCACATCTATCAGTTCTAAATTCTTGGTGTGCGTTTTGTGGCCGTCCAATATGAGAAGTATTGGCCTTTCCTTTGACGCTCCAGCAAATGCAATAAACTTCTTAAACCAAGTCAAAAAAAGTTTTTTCTTCATCCAACCAGTTTCTTGGACTTCTGCCCAGGCACTAGGGGGCGGGCCAGTCTCAATCACTTGTTGCATTCGTTTTCGAGGATAAATTAACATAGGTGGTACGTAGCACCCCGACGCTGAAACACAGATTTCTGCAGTCACAGTCTGGCCTCTTTCTGCTGAAGTAACTGCTCCCACCGGTCTGCGCCCTTTCAAAGCAACCACATTTGTGCGACCTTTTGGAATGACTGTTAAACCAGTCTCATCGCAATCGAAAATTCTGCCTTCCGTAAACTTGAATGTGTCGAATTGACTTTCTAACAGATCGAAAAACCGATCTACAGCAACTCGATTAAACCCCATTGCTCGTGCGATTGATGTGGCCTCTGGTTTTCGAATTGTTAAGGTAGGATTTCGTGCAAGAAACCCATTTAACCAATCTCTTCCAGCAGATTTGGCTGCAGTATTAAATGGATGTTTGATGTTGTTTCGTTCAGCTATCTGAAAAGCAAGTTCACAAAGTTCTTTAAGTGTTAGGGCAAAATACTGTCCTTCCATCTGTGTTAAGTAGTCTTTAAGTTCTGCCTCTTGTTCTGGGGTAAACACACTAGTGATTGGCCCTAACCTTTTCACAACTGTATAGCCAGGATTAGCATGTTTATTTGCCACATGTCGTTCAGTCGTAGTCTGTGGCATGTTGAACTGTCGAGCAGCCCTGAAAGAACCAAATGACCTTCTGTAACAGCATTTATAGCGCCTTCCATTGACTCCAATGACCAATCTTGCCTAGACGTTTGTCGCCGATACTTGCGAACCATCTGAAATAAAACACGTGGAACGTACTACTGGGTCAGATCATTCTTGGTAATCTATATTATATAGTAAATACCATATTTCCAATATTCGGTCGTTTAAGCATAGCAAGAATACTGACTTTGCACATTTTGTGTATTTTTATTCACCATATAGCCCAAGGCATACTTTGTAATTAATTAGAAAACGTTGGAATAACGAATACCATTCTATTTACAATTGTATTCAACGTATAATGTACGTGTACAAAACCCGCAGCGAGGTAAACACATGAGACGATAAGAACGTAATGGTTGGACAAATAGTAGGGGCAGGACGGGTAAGCTCCCCATCTTGCCCCACCCCGTCTTGCCCCCCACCATGCTGTCAGGTTATGTTACCCCTACATGAACACTATTTAGTGAACATTGACTACTGACACAGCAGTTTACTGTTTATAAGACGTACTATTCAGTGCTATATATACAGTCTGGACAACTGTTCACAAAACACATGTTTTAGGACCTCGAAAGGTGTAAAACATTGCAAATCAGTATAACAATTGTACGTACCTTGCAAAGCTCACAGAAACCGCCGCGAAACTAAGGTTCAGCAATGTCACCACACTGCGACCTGTGTATTGATGATGTTGACGTAGCTATCCACAGATGGCAGCATTCTAACTGTAGCTTACAGCCCTTCCCCGTCTTACTCCACCTCCCCGTCTTGCCCCGCCTTCCCCTATATTTTATTGAACCTTCTTGCAAAATAATAAAAACTTGGTAAATCTGCGTAAAAAAATCACAAAGAGATATTTTACCGAATGATTAGAGTGGAGAGGGGTACGTGAATAACAGAGAAGATGGAAACAATTAGTTAGCATTTAGTATCCTGTGTGTGAAGTCTGGAGAGGAAAAGGGCAGTTCTGACAGTTCCGCCGGCTGGTCCCGGCGGAGGTTCGAGTCTTCCCTCGGGCATGGGTGTCTGTGTTTGTCCTTAGGATAATTTAGGTTAAGTAGTGAGTAAGCTTAGGGACTGATGACCTTAGCAGTTAAGTCCCATAAGATTTCACACACATTTGAACATTTTTGAACAGTTCCGCCACGCGCACAGGATCGCCTCATAATCAGTACTGCCTCGGCCAGGGGAGCCCTTATGAGCGTTATCGCAGTTGTGGGAAGTATCTCACGCTTATTGTCGGACTGAAAGCCATCAATAGATGACAAAGGCTGAGCCAGAGAGCTCACGAGACACCATAAAAACAGTACAACCTAAGGAGCACGAGCTTTGCAGATTGTGTGACAGACATCGGCAAGTTAAGCATTACTCCGGCATGCCTTCAGAAGGAATATTGTTAGGCAAGGATGTGTTTTTAGTGTGGAAAAAGAGAGCATTACTCAACAAAAAAAAAGAACGTCTTCAAGAAATATTTCGACTGGTGGCCTCAAAACTTGAGCTGGCGAATCAAAACTGAGGTTTTGCAGAACACCAGGGAGATAAGGAATTTCGGGGACGATCTACAGTGGGGTGATTTGCTGCTATGCCTGATGTGAGACTCTTCAACGTGTGTTGAAACGTGGCTAAAGATTTCACCCGCAGATGCTGACTATTCCCACACGCAGTGTAACTTCCTTGTGGCGACTGACGGTACCAGCACATATACATACTACCGGTTGGTAATGATGTGGCGTGAAGCATTTCAGTGAACATACGTCTGCAAATGTTCTATTCACCTCAAAGCCATTATAACTAATAGCAAAAAAGTGATTCTAGATAACTGTTAATAAAATAGACTTTTTATTGGGTTTATGGTAAATTTCAATTTGTCATGGAGAGATGTTAGTGTAAACATTCCATATTAAGGTGTAAAGTGATTTTTTAAAGGATAACTGCCATCTATTTAGCCATGGTACAAAAAGCATTATTCATGAGGAAATAAAAAGTTATGATGTTCTTTGATTACATTTCTGCTGGTAATATACTTAATCCTTTAATTTTACTGATTGATTCTTCTTCTTCTTCTCATCGTGTCGATGACATCCATTCAGCTGGGCGTATGGTGTTTCAGCAAAGTGCATTGCTTTTGGGCTTTCTGATGCCAGATCCCCTTGCGTCACGATGTCTGAGAGAATGGTGAAAACGAGGCAGCGAAGGAAATGGATTGTCGTTTGCTCAACACCACACGCACAGGACACGTCTTGGTTGTGACAGAGTTGCCATTTTAACATGGCACTTTTGCTTCTGCCAATGCCACACGAAGATGATTAAATCATCTCCATGATTGCAATGACATGCTGTTTCCTGGGGGGAAGCTTCTCTTTTGGTGCTATTCACTTTTCTTTCCTGCCGGTGTTGAAGCCACTCTTCCGCCTTTGGCTTCACTAATAGGGTGGTACTAGAGATTTAGCTTTCCCTGCCGCGAAGACGTCGAGCAACAGTTTCATTCCCGTAAAGTGGGTGTCTGTCATCAGAGTTGACTTTGTCCCTTTCTGCCATCGTTGTTACTATCCGCCTGATTTCGGATGGAACTATTCCGGCCCGAACCTGGATCTTCTCGTCTGGGGATGGTGTCAAGCATCCTGTCACCTGGCGGTAAGTTTGGTGAAGACCAATATCAACCCGTTTTTACTGGCAGGAATGGTACCACAAAGGGGAGGCATATTCTCCTGCCGAGTAGCACAGGACTAGAGCCGACGCCCGAAGTACATGTGGGCTTGCTGTCTGACTTGCCTTTGAGTTTGTTAGGATATTGTTTCGTGCTAGGACCTTCGTTCTGATAATGCCACAATGTTTCTTGAATGTCAAACTCGTAACAAGAACAAGACCCAGGTATATAGGGGTAGAGTTATGACTGAGAGGAGTTTCCAGCCACGAGCTTTAAAAACCTGTAGTTACCATGACTGTTACGGAGATGGAAAGAATGGCCTACTGTTTTGCTTGGATTTGGCTTTAGGCTGTTGGGTTCATAATACTTTCGCATGTCTTCAAGAGCAGACGGAAATTTCTTTCAACGCCTTCAAATGTCTCACGCTGCGTAGAGAAGACCATATCGTCGGCGTAGATAAATGAGATGCTAGCCTTGTTACGCTGTTGGTCGTTGGTGTATAAGGTAAATAGTGTGGAAGCAAGAACGCTCCCGTGGGGAAGAACATTTATTATCTTGCGCCACCGACATCTGCTGTTTCCAAAAGTAACGTAGAATATTTGGTTTCTGAGCAGCTGTGCAGTGATCTTCACAAAGATGTAATCTCTGATCGTGTTGTACACCTTTGGGATAAGTTTCCTGATGTTAATCGCGTCGTAGGACGCACTCAGGTCAATAAAGGCATCACTGATGTCGGACCTTTCACTAAGCGTCCTCGATGTGGTGGATAAGATTCAATGCCTGCCTTGTGCAAGACGGACCAGGTCTCAAGCCTACTTTTTCTCTAATGAGCTTATCTTCTATGGTCAGGTGAGCCAGGCTTGAAGAATTCGTCCAAATGGCTCAAAGGATGGCGAAGTATAGATATTGGCCGAAAATTTTTCGGATCGTCTGATGATTTTCTGGGCTTGACAACAGAGACATCAAGAGCTTGTCATTGGAGCTTCGGAATGTTGAACGTTTTCGGACAGTTGTTGAACATTGTCCATAGTATTTTAGCAATTCTGCATGTACATTGGCTGCCTCAACAGAAAATGCTATGCATGCTTTCACTGATAAAATATTAAATGCAATGAATAACCGAACATCACCCATTGGGATGTTTTGTGATGTCTCCAAGGCTTTTGATTGTGTGAATCATGAAATTCTTCTACATAAGCTTAAGTATTGTGGTATGAGTGGGACAGTGCACACATGGTTTAATTCATATCTAACTGGAAGAATGCAGAAGGTTGAAATGAACAGTACAGGTAGTCTGCAGAAATCAACAGAACCCTCTAACTGGGGAGGTACTAAGAAAGGTGTCCCACAGGGTTCAGTCTAGGGCTTCCTTATTGTTCTTAATACATATTAATGGCTTGCCACTTTGCATTAATGAAGATGCAATGCTAGTTCTTTTTGCTGAGGATACAAGTATAGTAATCACACCCAACGAACAAAAATCAGCTGAGGAAATTGTAAATAATGTCTTTCAGGAAATTATTAAGAGGTTCTCTGCAAATGGACTCTCACTAAATATTGAGAAAACACAGTTTATACAATTCTGTAGGGTAAGTGGCATAACACAATTGATAAATATAGACTATGAGCAGAAGTCTGTTGCTAAGGCAGAATATTCAAAATTTCTGGGTGTGTTCATTGATGAGAAGTTGAACTGGAAGACACACATCGCTAATCTGCTCGAATAGTTAGGTTCAGCTACTTATGCTATTAGGGTTATTGCAAATTTTGATAATAAACATATGAGTCAATTAGCCTACTATGCCTATTTTCATTCACTACCGTCAAATGGCATCATATTTTGGGGCAATTCGTCATTAAGAGAGAAAGTATTCATTGCACAAAAGGGTGTAAGCAGAATAATAGCTGGAGCCCATCTAAGATCACCTTGCAGACATTTATTTAAGGAACTCAGGATATTCACAGTACCTTCGCAATACATATATTCACTTACGAAATTTGTTATTAATAACCCATCCCAGTTCAAAAATAACAGTGAAGTGCATAGCTACAACACTAGAAGAAAGGATGATTTTCACTATTCTGGATTAAATTTCACTTTGGCACAGAAAGGGGTGAATTATGCTGCCACAAAAATCTTTGGTCATTTGTCAAATAGCATTAAAAGTCTGACAGATAGACAACCAACATTTAAAAGGTAATTAAAAGAATTTCTGAATGACAACTCCTTCTACTCAATAACGCATTTTTAGATATGAAGTAAATGTAAAAAAAGATTAATAATTAATTATTTTGAGTAAAGAAACATTATGTTAAGGTGACACTTTCCACATCATTATGAAATGTCGTATTCATGTGCTATGAAACATGTATTAATGTATATATGTATTTGAGAGCTCGGAATCCATTAGTTATTTCTTCTGTTGCGATGGGGCGGCTGATGCTGTCAGTTTCTGATTTTATATCGCGTGTTACCTGGTCAGTCGTCTTCATACGCTTCCTACTGCACTTCCCATTAAGTTGAAGTTGATGGGCGATTTCGCATTACACAGGGTTGTCCAAATACTTTAGCTCTAGTAATGTGTATGCTTCACTTTGATGGGGACAAGAACAACTAGAAATTTTTGTCGTTAAAAACTACTATGAGTACCACATAATGGAGAAGAAACGAAGCACGTTAGATACAATACAGACATAAATGTGGAAGACAACCAGATTCAATTTAAAAGTTCACGGGAATTTGAAAAAAAAAAGTTACAGAAAGATATACGGGTAATTTTTAACTCATTTGCTGTCTCAGTTCTTGTGCATGAAATCGACGGTAGAACAGAAATGGAGCAAACCAAACCTCAAAACAATTCCAGTAAAACACAATTAAATTAAAGAAGACGGTGTTAAAATTTGCGAAGGGAACGTGGATATTGATTAGCTGGAACAATCGTGATGTATGATGTATGATGTATGATCCAGACGGAAGAATGGACATCTGACGAGAGGGAAAGTTCTTGTCCGGACCAAACAAATTTTGATACGAGCTCTCATGGGTTCGCAAGAAGACAGCTATCGTGATAAATAATTCCTCATAACTTATGAATATCCCAAAGGCAGAAATCAGTTGTGTTAAGAAATCGCATGTATACTACATACAGCTGAAGAGATTTCTTATTCAAATTTTGTTTTCGTTATTGGAACGCTTTGTACAATAACGTAAGTCATTAATCTTGATCAGAGAACGCTTTTTTGATGTCATATTTTTGAAGTACTGGTAGTGGAATTGTGCGTGTTTTCCTCAAATGCATAAATTTTGTTACTGTGCTACTACAAACTTGTTTGTTTTGGGTGATTTATACAAAACAAAACAAAATCGTCAGAATTGATGTAGGTTTGTAAGGAATCTATCATTATATTTTCAACAATTAAGAAAAAATTGGCTGAATTCAAACATAGGCGCCTTTCTATTGAAATTGATCCCTGTAAAAGACGTTTCAAAACTACGTTACAGATGAAACCAACGACTTTGTGCACGATGTGATGTGGTTAAAGATGTATGAAATAGTTCATGTCTTTGGTAACTCAGAAAAAGAGTAGAGTCCATTTTACATAAAGAAAAGATTGTGGGGATGTTTCGTGCAAGACAGGTACCACAAAAAGAAAATGCTTAAAAGAATTTCTCAGCAGTGTCTGGACCATTTAGAAAAGAATCTAACTGATTTCGTGCACCGATTTGTTATTGTGGATCATTTGTGCGGCCCACCGCTTCATATCAGAAACAAAATAGCTGTCAAACCGGCGGGTGGCATGAGGTGGCATTACATTATAAGAAAGGCAAAATCAATTTCATCTGCCGGAAAACTTTCTGGGATGAAAAACCAGTTCTTCTTATGGCAAAAGAATAACACAATAATTGGCGACTACTACGCAAGTCACCTCCACTAACAGAACTGGGTGCAGAGAAGACTGGATTTCAAATGCAATAAGGTCAGCATTCATCACAAACAGCGTATTAGGCCTGTTGCTGTTGCAACAGGACAATTCTATTGGAATGCAATTCGGTCGGGTGCGTCGTTTGAATTACACGCGTGCGCGGCATGCGAGGAAGAGGGTGAGGGTGAGGTGACCGCGGGGCCGCACTGTGGGCGTGAGGTCCATCCGCGTCGTTTCTGTCAAAGTGCGTCTGACCCGGCAGTGACGTCAGCAAGCCGTTGACGGCTACGGAGTATAAAAGTATTGCGTGCGTTTGCGCACATGCAACGGTAACGATACTATGCATAGAGACACACAAGGTGTCATATCAAAGAGCTCTTAATTACACATATAATGATATGAAGGTATGAGAATGTTTTATACAAATGAAGTTTCAGAGACAAGATGGATTTACTTATAATGTATTCACTTGATAACTCACGCCACCAAAGAGGTTGAGCACTTAAATTATTGCTTTTGCTGAGCTGCATGGACTGAGATAAGCATAATAATGATTTAAATCTCTAATAATTAAGATGAATCAGTTTAACTGGAAATTAATTAAATTCAGCATAGCTTTTATACGAAGACAGATACATTGATAACGCTGCAGTGTGTGTTCGTAGCGAATGCTACCAACTACATACGCTATTTAGACTGTAAAAATAATATTTTTTATTAACCATTTTTATTGTTTGAATTTAAATTTGCAGAGTTTTGCTCATAGTTTGAATTTCATCGAAGATAAGTAAATTCTGGATATGGTGGCAAAAATATGTGACAAAATATAATGAAAATGATATGCTATTTGTAATTGTAAACTTAAATAATAAAGATACCAAGAGGATAAACAATTTTTGGCGTTGAAAGCTAAAATGGTATATAATTAAATTCTGATTAAGGTTAACTAGGGTACTTAGAAATTATAATGATACATGTCTTTGAAGTAGAATTTTAGCTCACAGCTAATGGCGCAATCGCAATTTTAATAAAATGTCTGTCTAAAAATTTGTAAATTTATCCTGATGGTCATATGAGGGGTTTGTGTGACGTCAATGGGCGCACTTTTCGCTGGTGGAATAGGCTGAGAAACAGAGAATGGGTTAGTTTTTAGAGGGTGGAGCGAGACTTGGTTTTTAGGTCATCAGTATTCTGACTGGTCTGATGCGGCCCCCCCTCGAATTCCTCTCCTGCACCTACCTTTTCATCACAGAGAAGCCATTGAAACCTGCTTTTACACTGGTAACCGTCTCTCACCTCATCTAGTGGTCAACCTCGCATTATACAGGGGAGTCTAGAAATTGCAACCAAACCCTCCGATTACGCGTGTGAGCGATTCACCTTTGTATTTTAAATGTCCGAATCGTGTGTAATCGAAACGTTTTTCAAGTTACGCAGCAGGGAAAGGAATAATTTTTAACTACGAACATGACAATAAATAGCTTTGTAAGTCCTTAATATTGCTTAATATGGAAGTAATAATGTGCAGAATAATTTCTCTACCGTTTTGTAGCGTTGGCCGCGCTAGGGAAAGTGAATCCGTATACAATCGGGTTTACGGCACCCCGTACCTGCCGAGACTGTCTTATGCTCAAAAAAGGCGAACCTTCGTCCCTTCCGCGCTGCCAGCGCATCGTTTCTCAGAAAAATATAGCTTTTGTTCGCTCAGTAGAGCATTTTCATCAAAACTGCAATACATTACTTTGTTTTTACTGACATTAACAACAATCTCTAATACAAATTTTGACACATGTTACATAACAGAATGCTATTACGAGCAAGGCACCTATTTATATTTTAAACTTCTCTCCAAGGTGTGGATTATGGGGTTCGATTTTCAGGATTGGTATGCCACACAAGTTATTATACAAACAACACTTTATACAGCCTACCTGGATTTGGTTTTATACGCACCCCTGTAGCAAACAGCTTGCAGCTATGTAGCCTTACCTTACGACAGAGCCACTGAAAGAAACCTACATATACGAAGATTGTTTTGGTCGCCAGCTCTGAAGGATTATTTTAATACTTTATTTCAATTTGTTTCTTTGAATGAGCCGGAAGTAAATTTATGTTAATGACTTTTGTGGCAACAATTTTACTTGAAAACAAGATAGATGCAGACTGAGATATTCTTATGTGGCTTAATGGCTGCCATATTTACTTTGAATAATTACTTAAAGTAAAAATTTCTGACAGAAAAAATTTAAAGGTAAGAAATTTCATTAACACAAAACTGTTAAGGTTTCTGTGGCCACTTGTTGGCAAACTGCCAACAGACAGTTTGTCAAATCTCATTAAATTGCACTTTTACAATGACATATTAAAGCGACCACACTTCTTGTCTTTTAAAAATGAAAGCAAACAATTATTCTTGGGAGTTACTTTTATATGACACTGCAAGATTGTCATAACATCAAAATTAATTACCTGTGTTCGGTTGACTGTCTATAGCGACACAAAAATTATATTTAACATAATGGCAGAGAACTTTGGATCCGTATATGGCTTTGGGACAATGATCCTAAAAATGTTTTTAACAAAACTATACTAGAACTTTGGCAAACCATGGAGTTGACTGTAATATTCTGATACGCTGCTAAAGACTGTTAATACGAAAATGTCTTGCCTGGTTCTACATCTACATCTACTTCCATACTCCGCAAGCCACCTGACGGTGTGTGGCGGAGGGTACCTTGAGTACCTCTATCGGTTCTCCCTTCTATTCCAGTCTCGTATTGTTCGTGGAAAGAAGGATTGTCGGTATGCCTCCGTGTGGGCTCTAATCTCTCTGATTTTATCCTCATGGTCTCTTCGCGAGATATACGTAGGAGGGAGCAATATACTGCTTGACTCTTCGGTGAAGGTATGTTCTAGAAACTTCAACGAAAGCCCGTACCGAGCTACTGAGCGTCTCTCTTGCAGAGTCTTCCACTGGAGTTTAGTTTATCTATCATCTCCGTAATGCTTTCACGATTACTAAATGGTCGACTGTTGTCGGTGCTGAAGTTGGTGCTTGCCGTACGAAAGTTTGACTTCATGTTTCCAGTCATGGAATTAATTAATAACTACCACCCGCTAGCTGCAGCAATTTTAACTTGCTGTATCATTGGCTCCATATTCCATCATATGAAACCGGTCGGATATCCTTGCTTTCCGGCACAAAATAAACCGGGAATGACTTCAGGACCTGTAAACAACTGCCACACGAAGTACTAAGCATTTTGACACCGAATATTTATTGTTTGAGGCTCACATCGCCAGAGATGGCACGCCACGATAAGTACACTGTCAAGGGTCGACTGCAACTGCTCTGGTTTTCAGTTCTTGCCTCCATGTGGTGCTCACCCCAAAGTCATCTAAACGACCGGCGGTCGAAAACCCACAGTGGATTATCTGCTTTTATGATTTCATTTGGTTTAAATGAATTAGATGTTCATATACCCTTAGAGTGTTACAATCAGCACATTTATAACTTGCATTCATTTCCATATTTTGTTTTCCATAAAATTATTAATTTTTCACGAGATTCTCTCTGCTTCCAACGAACATTTATCACAGACATTGCTCTTTTACATTTTGACATAGTTATAGAGGTCTCCTTAACACTAACTTCTAGATCGATCATTTTACTCGGTTGATTTTCATTCGACACTGTTTAAATAAATAAAAACAAATTAGACGTTGCAATTTGAGTTTAACTGCATCATCACAGTGTGTAGATACTTTTGACCAGATAGTGTGAATTTCATAATACTATATGATGATAAGTGAACCCACAACCCGCCAGGGTAGCCGAGAGCGCTAACGCGCTGCTTCCTGGACTCGGCAGGCTGGAGTGGCCGAGCGGTTCTAGGCGCTACAGGCTGGAACCGCGCGACCGCTACGGTAGCAGGTTCGTATCCTGCCTCGGGCATGGATGTGTGTGGTGTCCTTAGGTTAGTTAGGTTTAAGTAGTTCTAAGTTCTAGGGGACTGATGACCTCAGCAGTTACGTCCCATAGTGCTCAGAGCCATTTGAACCTGGACTCGGGTAGGCGCGCCGGCCCCGGATCGAATCACCCGGCGGACTAACGACGAGGGCCGGTGTGACGGCCAGCCTGGATGTGGTTTTTAGGCGGTTTTCCACATTCCGCTAGGTGAATACCGTGCTGGTCCCCACGTTCCGCCTCAGTTACACGCGTCGCAGATATTTGAAACACGTCCGCACTATTTCACGATTTACACTAGATGCTGACAGCTGGGGTACACTGATTCCCTCCCTGGGGGTACGGTGTGGCGGCAGGAAGGGCATCCGGCCACCCCTAAAACTAACCTTGCCAAATCCGTTCTAACCACGCCGACTCTGCGTTTGCTGCGGGACTATGACGTCAGCGGAAGAAAGAAAAGATAAGTGAACCCACAAATTCTAATTGTATTGCACTCTGTGAAGGAGTTGATTATCATAACGCGACCAGCCTGCGTGCCCGCAAGCACAGTGGCATCGCGGCAGCGGCGAGCGGCCGCTATCAGGAATGCCGAGGGATTCATTAGCGAGGCGAGGCGCGTGCCGGCTGCCGGTGCCGGCCGGGTCTGCAGGCAGCCTCCGGTGTGAATGCCGGCCCGCTGGCCATAAAGCTGGGCGCTGGACGCCGCCACAAAAGGCGGACGCGGGCGCCGCGCCAGCAGCCACCGGCCACCGGCCACCGGCCCGGGTCACTGCCCAGCTACACTGCCCGGCCTGTCTAAACCAACCTGCTCCTCACTAACTCACTTCGCCATTCAACCTTCTCCTCTCGCCGTCAGAGCTCACAGTGCACATACCAACCAGAAATTAATGGTGAACAATATATACTCTTGGCAATAATTTTCAAAATATAGCAGCAGAAACATGGGAAAATAATCCAGTTGAAGCGGATGTGTACAGAAAAACGCATTATATAGAAACTTCAGCATCCCAAAGGACCACCCACATCCTTCACTGACATTTAAAAGATTCATGTTATTTTATCCATGTTGGATCTTGTGAACTCCGCGGCCGTTTATGATATTTGGTAAATGACGCAACAGGTCACAAATACTCTTTAAATATTTTATTTTAGTGCCACAACCGGCTTCGGACTACCATATTTTTCGTTACACAGATGTTTCGACCAGCAGTATGTCGTCGCTTCACAAGAATATTCGAGTATTTAGTGCCACTTTATAAGTTGTTACATTAATAACGATACGCTAAAGCGCCTGCATTTTTATATACAGGGTTATTACAAATGATTGAAGCGATTTCACAGCTCTACAATAACTTTATTATTTGAGATATTTTCACAATGCTTTGCACACACATACAAAAACTCAAAAAGTTTTTTTAGGCATTCACAAATGTTCGATATGTGCCCCTTTAGTGATTCGGCAGACAACAAGCCGATAATCAAGTTCCTCCCACACTCGGCGTAGCATGTCCCCATCAATAAGTTCGAAAGCATCGTTGATGTGAGCTCGCAGTTCTGGCACGTTTCTTGGTAGGGGAGGTTTAAACACTGAATCTTTCACATAACCCCACAGAAAGAAATCGCATGGGGTTAAGTCGGGAGAGCGTGGAGGCCATGACACGAATTGCTGATCATGATCTCCACCACGACCGATCCATCGGTTTTCCTATCTCCTGTTTAAGAAATGCCGAACATCATGATGGAAGTGCGGTGGAGCACCATCCTGTTGAAAGATGAAGTCGGCGCTGTCGGTCTCCAGTTGTGGCATGATCCAATTTTCCAGCATGTCCAGATACACGTGTCCTGTAACGTTTTTTTCGCAGAAGAAAAAGGGGCCGTAAACTTTAAACCGTGAGATTGCACAAAACACGTTAACTTTTGGTGAATTGCGAATTTGCTGCACGAATGCGTGAGGATTCTCTACCGCCCAGATTCGCACATTGTGTCTGTTCACTTCACCATTAAGAAAAAACGTTGCTTCATCACTGAAAACAAGTTTCGCACTGAACGCATCCTCTTCCATGAGCTGTTGCAACCCCGCCGAACAATCAAAGCGTTTGACTTTGTCATCGGGTGTCAGGGCTTGTAGCAATTGTAAACGGTAAGGCTTCTGCTTTAGCCTTTTGCGTAAGATTTTCCAAACCGTCGGCTGTGGTACGTTTAGCTCCCTGCTTGCTTTATTCGTCGACTTCCGCGGGCTACGCGTGAGACTTGCCCGCACGCGTTCAACCGTTTCTTCGCTCACTGCAGGCCGACCCGTTGATTTCCCCTTACAGAGGCATCCAGAAGCTTTAAACTGCGAATATCATCGCCGAATGGAGTTAGCAGTTGGTGGATCTTAGTTGAACTTCGTCCTGAAGTGTCGTTGCACTGTTATGACTGACTGATGTGAGTGCATTTCAAGCACGACATACGCTTTCTCGGCTCCTGTCGCCATTTTGTCTCACTGCGCTCTCGAGCGCTCTGGCGGCAGAAACCTGAAGTGCGGCTTCAGCCGAACAAAACTTTATGAATTTTTCTACGTATCTGTAGTGTATCGTGACCATATGTCAATGAATGGAGCTACAGCGAATTTATGAAATCGCTTCAATCATTTGTAATAGCCCTGGATGAAGCATAATAGTTGTGTTGACCTATATGATTTCTGGTAGATGTGCGAGGATTGCCCAGAAAATAATGCACCGCATTATTTCTCTCAGTCTAAAACAATGATGCGATTGCAAAACGTTACGTATGTATTATTTGAAGTCTCCTGAGTGAGCGCGCCGTGTTTCCCTCACTTCCGACAGATAGTATAGTTGCAGGATATTTCAAAATGGCGTCTGTATGTGATGTAGGTTACAACTTGTCATCCTTGAATTTCTCACTTGCGAGCTAACATCCCAAAGACGTTCGGGCTCACATTCGGTTCCTCTTCGTCGAAATGTAGTGGCTCAAACTCGTCTAGGGGTTGAACCGCACGTGTCGCATTACACGCCCTATATTAGAAACTTGTGACCCTATGCTATGTGGAATGGCTAATGGTTCAAATGGCTCTGAGTACTACGGGACTTAACATCTGAGGTCATCAGTCCCTAGAACTTAGAACTACTTAAACCTAAATAACCTAAGGACATCACACACATCCATGCCCGAGGCGGGATTCGAACCTGCGACCGTAGCAGTCGCGCGGTTTTGGGCTGAAGCGCCTAGAACCGCTCGGCCACCGCGGCCGGCGCTATGTGGAATTCAGCAACGTATACATCGAGCTAGAAAACCACATGGACCACAACAAAACAAGTCGCCAACTATTGGAAATTGTGCAAGTGAACACAACTATTTTGCTTCATATATAAAAAATGCAAGCATTTCAGCGTATTTTTATTAATGAAACAATTTATAAAATTGCATTAAATACTCAAATATTCTTGTGCAGTGTGAAGCAGACGTCATGTTGATAGTCAAAACATCTGTGTAACGAAAAATATTATCCATCAGAAGAAGAAGTGAATGGTAGCCCGAAATCGGTTATGACACTAAAATAAAACATTTTAAAAATCGTTTGTGTCTGGTTGCGTCATTTATCAACCATTTAAAAGATTACTATATTTCACTAAAAAAAAGCTTACCCGGTATTACTGGAATTTCTAACAACGTTCTGGAGAGTTGCTGGAGCCCTGAGTAACGTCTCATCTGATACACACCGTCCGTCCAGAACGTTCCAAGACTGATTTTATTTTTCGCCTCCGAGCGACGTAAGTGCAGTAACTACGGTGGCACGTTGAACTAACAACCGCAAACAACAAATGTGCAATCGAACAATCGGTTGTGACCAGGCAGTGTTAAAGGGAGCCGGAACTATTCATCTCCTCCATGTTAATTTTAGCAAATAGAAGGAACATTTTTTCTAAAACAATTAAACATATTGCTGTGAAATTTGGACTACATGTTCAGTGAATATTTCTCTATAAAGTTATAATGCCGTGTTAAGAAATATTTATTGGTTTTTGTTTTACAATTTTTTTCAACAGATACGTATCTTTTTGTATAAAATTTTGCACTTTTTCTTCTATAACTCTTGAATTAGACAATATTTTTTACAATTTGTTATAAAAATGAAGGAAAAGAAGTAAACAATATTGTGTATAAATTTCGTTGATATACTGTTAGCAGTTTTTGAGAAAATGTTCCTCAAAGATGAAAACTTTAAAGTAAGGGCGCTATAGGTGTTCCATTTTATTAAATAATGCCTATTTCCTATACTGACAATTCATTTGTTGGAGAGTGACTCCCCGTCGGTAAAAAGAACATCTGAAAAGAAATTAGCATTAGTCAGAAATTGATGCTGAGACCACTGACAAAATTGAACCCTATTGTTGAAGTAATTTCCGCGAAGTTCTTGGTGTAAATGAACATGGTAAGGATAGAATATATAACGCTGCAGAATGCGATGTGCACTTGTTTTCGAGACGCCAACTTCATGTTGAATTAATCGTGTGCTGTCTTGAGGATTCACCGCTACGGCAGTTGGCACAGCGACTTCAGCAGCTTCGTCTATTCGTGTCCTACGACGATTTCGAGGTCTTGCATTTAAATTTCCCATTTCAAGTAGATGAGAAATGAGACGACTAAACATCCAACAAAAAGGCGATGGCTTTTCAGGGAATCGCCTGCTATACGTAGTTGTTCATGAACAGAATTTCGCCCGCCTACAGGATATTACAGTAGAGGTATGTACAGTAGAGCACAAGATAGACATAATAACATAATAATCATAATGTTCTCTAACAGTACTGGACATCAAAATACAGATTACTAAATTATTTCCTGACAACATACTTTACAGCAACATTTCTACCTTATCGTTATGAGTGTACATCATACACTTTCAACAACAAAAATTGTATTGACAATGTGTACTACGCTATGCAGCTACTAAGTTACTCTGATGCCGACTTTACTGGTATGAGTGCACTGTACGGTAAAGCAACAACAAATGAGGTGTGGGTGGGGGGGAGGGGGTATCTGTGTTTATATGAGATGTAAATCATAAACAAAATCCACACCTCTACTACAGCACTACACTGGGTACGTAATGTGAACAGTCAAGGCAGTAAACAGCGCAGTCTCTTCACAACCTGTATCGTTTGCACATCTACGTTTTGTTGACAAAAGTGGTACCATGTGACATATTTTTGAATAGCTCTTGGAGAGGGTAAGTGTATTCTTGAATAAAATGTACATGGTTCCTTTTAAAAAATTTAACTTCTATCCCGTATCTCCTACCTCTGTAGGGATACATTAAACGTATATCCTCAGCAAGAACTACCCACTGATGTTAAAAAATGTTGGTTGAAACAATTTTTCATTTAACGCACCAGAAAGAAGTTATCTTGGTCGAGAAAGGTAATTGGGACACCCTGATGTTGAAAAAAGTGTCGAGTGCTTTGAGAGGTGGGTAGTACTCATGGAGACAAGAGAAAGTTCAATAAACATGCGTCCAGAAACGCCTACTTTCCGAGATAAAGCCGTTTTAAAGGAAGAGCTGCGAGACGCTTGGTTGCGGATATTAGGACAGTCATGTTTGTCGCCGGGACATTATGATGTCTTACTCACAGTACTCTACCTACCATTAGGTAGTCTGCAGTCACTTGTGTGGTTCGAGCCGTATTGGAGGCCACGTTAGTTTTCATCGTGTTTGTGTGCCTCATTGTACAGTACTGTCAACACTGGGTCCTTATCATGGTATTTTACCTTCTTCCAAACACGGATTCACTTGCGTGTTTACTGTTACTGCGCTGTTTGTACGGATGAATGGTGCAGTACATTTTTTCTCTTCCACCACTTTTAGCAATAGAAGACTACTAGGCGACAAGTGAAATGGAGGATGTAATATTCTGCTGTGGTTTAGCAAATGGACATAGCCTGCGAGCCCGTGCCCTCTACGCTGAAAAATATCCACAGCGCAAAGTGCTCTCTGCTGCAGACTTTTCCAACGTGCGAGGGACACACGCCTTCTTGCATCTCGGAAGATGACTGTGGACGGCCCCGTACAGTTCCGCACGCCTGACATGGAGGAGCGTGTGCTACGTTCGATAAAAGAAACTCCTGGGGCTGTGTAAGATTATCAGCAGCAGCTGAAGCCGTGTCTCATTCCCTTCACTGGGGGTACTTCACGAACAACTGCTGTACCCGTATCATCCACACCGTGTTCAAGCCATAAGGCCACAGGATTGTCATGGCAGACGGCGGTTCTGTCAATGGCTGCTGCAGAAGTGTGCCGAAGATCCACCGTTCACATCAAAGATTTTATTTACCGATGAGGCAGGGTTCACAAGAGATGGTGTCGTGAATTTACATAACCATCGTGTATGGGCAGATGCAAATCCCCAAGCAATTCAGGAAAGAAGGCATCAACACCGATTCTCAGTCAACATATCGGCAGGCGTACTTGGCGATATATTAATAGGACCACACGAGCTACAACGAAGGTTAACTGGGATGCAATATCTGGACTTTATCATTAATTTATCGCCTACCTTGCTGGAGACTGTGCCATTGCAGCAACGAATACAAATGTGATTCATGTTTGACGGCACAGTTTCGTCACAAAACATCGGAGGCAGATGTTTCAGGACCACTGAATTGGTCGGGAGGCTCCACACCGTGGCCTGTTCTTTCCCTAGACCTCAATCGCCAAGACTTTTGTTTACGGGGACACTTGAAGGAATTGGTCTACGACGGGCTGCGAGGTGCCGGGGCTAGCAGTGTATTTAACACTAAATTCTTCTAGAATCTACATATGTAAATGATGCTCTAAGCCCCCCTATTCTAACTCTGACTTTTGCTGTTGCACAAGGATTAAAAAAAATACGCGAACTGACTCTAATCAACCCTGCCAAAGAGAGTTTGGCACCTGCAATAATTTAATTTGATAAATAAGTTAAATAAACGAAGGTTTCATTAACATAGTGAGGAATGATAGGGTTGCTCTACCGATTAACAGAATGAAAGTTCTGTCCAAAATAACAATATGATTTATTAAGACTAAACACAAAATAATAAACAAAAACACATGAAACATTTACAATACACCAAATTGGCTCAAATTGGATACTCAAACAAACGCTGTGAATGTGAAGTTGTCCCTAAACTAGATTGTGAGGATTATGACAAAGTGGTATGTGGAGCCAATTCCTTGCAACTCAAATCTTAAGAGAAAACACATAGCCAACCCAAAATTAATTGCTGCTACCCAAGACAGAACAAAGTTAGAAAAAGACGAACAGGCACGCTCTGCTGAGCTCTGGTTATCACCTAGGAAAATCCCTGTCTGCCGGTGCTGCGGACATACCTTACGAATCTGTCTTCTTAACTGCAAGAACACGATTTGGCGTACCGGAGGCGATGGCTGGTTGCTTCGACGTCCTCACTCGAAAGGCGAGAGCCGACTACTAAGAGCACCTGTACAGGCCGAACACACAACATTCCCGCCCCCACGACAGTGGCTGTGGTTAAACGTTCCAATCAGCAACTCGAAAACCGGCGGAAAATTCCACTCTATTGCCGGAGCACTACCATTCCACCAATGGAGATTCTTAGCGCAAATTTCTGCGCTGATTTTGCTACGTCACGGAGCTATGCCCTGAGCAAGCCAATCACAGTTACTATTTTGCAGAAAGCGCGGGAATTTTCCTGCCACAACTGCCTGGGTACACAAGTCATTCCCACGCCTCGATGGTAGCCCGCTAGAAAGTGTTTTCGCTAAGTTTCTGCGAAGTAACGGAACCTCTAGCACAGCCGCTACTTCAGACCCCTCCGGGCGTGTCTTTTGAAAATGTCGGCGTCTGCAAAGCATTCACTCGACTTCCTCACACCCGTCGGCTTAATCCTTTCCAGATCAGCAGAGCCCGCCTGTCACCGGACCACCCGGGTGACGAGAGACGCTGCGTGGGAAGTCCGCGTGTGAAGGAATAGCGACTTTTCACTGCATGCAATTAGAGAGGAAAATCGTAAGATAGAAATATGAGAGGGGGCTCATGCCACCTCTCAAGGCCAATCAATGATGTGCGGACACTACAGGGGCGCGTCTTCAGTGCGCGCCAGCAGGTACAAAAAGAATGGGTATACTTCAAACGGTGCGTCATTCCTTACGCCGGAAGGCAGAAAGGTGCGTTGTCATGATTGAACGCCACGTTGAACACCTCCTGTAAACACGCCTTTATCGCACAAAGTATGCATTTCCGGACCCATGTTTATTGGACGTAATTTTCTTGTTTCGATGAGTACTACTACCTGTCAAAGTATTCGAAACCGGACCGCCGCTCATGGACCCAGGAATGCGTCCCTTAACTAGAAGTGCAAAGTTAAATTCCATGTACTGGGCTGTTGAGACACTGTTACTGCCGATGTACGTTTTGCACACTTGCGTGAGGATCTCGTTGGCACGGAATCTGTTTCTCACAGCTTCCTCTACTGCTGGACGGTGGTCGACAGTTTTATGAGATGGGCGAAGCTTTACCACTGTACGATCAAACAGAGAAGAGTGTGGTACCTTCTGTTGGGTAGCACGTTTCGGTTGTCCGAAACAAGTGACATCCGACTAACGTCGCCAATGACAGGCGGAGGTGAAACTACCTGGCAGATTAAAACTGTGTGCCGGACAGAGACTCAAACTCGGGAGTTCGAGTCTCGTTGCGGCACACAGTTGTAATCTGCCAGGAAGTTTCATCTCACCCACACTCCGCTGCAGAGTGACAATTTCATTCTGCAGGCACAGGTGTTCCACGCCAAGAAACGTCCGTACGGCAGTCAGCTCAGGCGAACGGCATCGTATCACGCAGTTTGTAATGGCATCTTGTGTTCGCGACCTTTGGACACACTCCCGTTAGTACCGCTCGGACTGCGCAGTGCGCTGAAGCGGAACTGTCAGACGTTCATTGCAGAGCTCGGATGTAGCGAGTCCCTCTGGCTGCCCGAGGGAATCCTCTCTCCTGTCTGCCACACCTGCTTGCGCGACACATGTAGTCGTAACGAAACCCCGGAAAAAGATGAAAGCGCAGCGGCCAACTCCTGCCTCGACCCACAGCAAACCGCCCACGTTTGTTTCCACGGATCTGGTTACGACGAAACAAGTCTTCCGAGTGCTGAAGACGTCGCTGAGCGGCCGGGCACTACCGCACGACTTTGCGTACAACTCCCAACTCTAGCAGCTTAGCCGGCAGCCGCTAGATATCTAAACACGAGCGATTCCACCTGTCACCTTTGACCAGTAACGTCATACCAGACCCAAAGATGCAACCCACACATGATTTAAAAAAGGCGACCGTTACTAGTAAACATAATATCCATGCAGCACTTTAAAAAAAGGAAAAAAAAAGCCTTTGCATGTAGTGCGTGACGTCACAATACGGCGTAGTAGGTAGGCAACAGAAGCTTATAACCTTTCGCATTGGACGCTATTTATCGCAAATGAGCTCATTCGTGAGTATAATTATAACATGATTGTAAATGAATTGTTTTTATTTACTCTGAGTGCGCTGAATGGGACGATTTGTGTGTGCTCGGCCAACATATGATCTTTATACTGTGAAAATACCGTTTAGTCGTTCAGTGCCGACTTCCAGAAGAAAATACGACGCCTGTGCAAGATGATTAAAAGTTGCTGAATTTAAACCTTCTTGAAGAAGAAGCAATATGGAAGAAATGGTTATCAAAAATTCACAGGAATAACTTGACCCCGTCTTCAAGTTCAAGGATGAGTTTTTGTTTTGTTTAAGTTCTTACAAGTGGTTAATTTTAATGAAAAAGATTACAATTTATCCTGGTTCTTTGTACTGAGGTGTCGACTCCCCCTCCCTCCCCACTTATTAGCTTGTTTACATTATTTAAATTCATAATTCCGCAGGCGGTAGCAAATTTGTGTAAAACTGGTAATTGATAGTCATGCACATGCTCTCTCAAGAACGTTAGCTTCCTTACATGCATATGGCACTACATTTCTTCTTTAGCAGTTGCTACTAATAATACAAATTGGTCTGGCTGTAATATTTACTTCTGTTTCTGCTGCAAAAGCTTTCAGTAAGCTGCCTGTTTAAAGAAGGCAAAAAATTTCTTACAGGTCTAGCCAATAAATGGAAACTAAATTAAAAGTATTAACCATATTAGCAAATCTTCTATAACTTAGGCTATTTTTAGCAACCTGATATTCAAAATCCACATAAATAATTCAGTGCATAACATTGTAAGTGAAAAATGCTTCTGAGCTTACAATGCACAAACTAACAAACTATTTTTGGAAGATATCGATAGAGCTCCACAAAAGGGAAAAATGCATAAGTAAGTGAATATAAAAAATGGAAAGACAGGAACTTTTTTAATTTTAAAGGATTTATAGTCCGTCAGCAGATACAAATATAAAAAATTAACATACTACAGCATTTTGTTTCGGAACCATTTAAAAGTAATCAGAAATAAGTTAAAAATAAAACAATTATGTCATTTCAAAGAGAAATTGTTGCCATTCCATAAAGTTTAAATCGATTTCTTCACGAAGTTTTGACTTCCATGTCCCTTTACCGAACGGACTGTACTGAGACCGGCTGGGAGTACGTGCAATGACGTCAGAGACCGGCGCACAGACTTTGTTTTCTTAAGAGATGCTGGTCCATGGTAGGTTATTATAATAAATAATTATATAATTTCGGGAATTCTTAATAATAAATATAGAATCCAAGAGGAAAGCCAGAACAAAATAGGGTTCTGGTTGGGAAGAAACTAACATCTAACATAAAAACATCTGAATTAGAGCAATAGTGAAGTGCAAGAAACGTAACGAATAAAGTGACAGGACATAGCTAAGAATCACGATAACTAACAAAACGCGGTATCGACAGCCTAAGTTGACATCTATAGCTGATATTGAAAGCCAGATACCTATAAAGAAATCCTCAAAGAAGTCGCATTGTATACCTAACGAAAAGTCACGAAAAATAACGAAACGTATTACCGACAACTTGAATTGAGCTACTCAGCTTAAACAGCGGAACCGCAGAAATAAGTCCTACAAAAATCACAGTACTAACGAAAAATCACGGAAAGAAACGAAATATGATATCAGCAACATGAGTCGAGCTACATAACTCACTCTGACACATTAATAGAAAAAAAATTCTATTAGGCTGGTGCATAAGCTCACATCGTTTTTGATTTACCTTTTGGTATTCCGGTTACTGTAGGTTTATTAATAGATTGTCATTTTTATTTGTAGTTCATTTTTTCTATTTGAGTTCACACGTTGTCATTTTGTCATTTGAAGATAGTGATTGGAGCCGTGGGCGCTAGAAAATGGAGTGTCAAGTGGAGAAAACGGAACATTTCCGACATGTTCTTCTGTTTGAGTTGAATAGAGGGGTGACAGCAGCGAAGGCAACCGGAAACATTTGAGCCGTGTATGGGGATGGGGATAATGGCACTCGACAGAGCACGACGAAAATATGGTTTTCTCGTTTTGACATTGGTGACTCTTCGCGTTCAGAAAGACCTTCGGGGTTTGATGAAAATTGTTTCAAGCTCGTTAATGCACTACGATCCACCTCACTGTACTCGATAACTGGTAAATATGAAGAAACAATGGGGAAGGTTCAAAAATGAGTTGTAGGGTACCGCATACTCCAAACCAAAATCACAGAAATCAGCGGGTGGCCATATGTGCATCTGTGCTTGCTCGTCATCAGTTGGCTTTGGAAAAAACACCGACCATCTTGTATCGTTAGTGGTGACGAGAAATACTAACATAAAGAAACCAAAGAAATGGTTGAGCCCAAACGAAGCAGCAACTGCCCGTACAAGACCTGCAAATATTCCCTACTGACCTTGCAAGATCACACACACGAGAAAGAATCGTAGAGGGAAGAGCACCTCCAACTTGTCGCAGGACATTAAACTTACCATACAGATTAAAAGTCGGCATAATTGTATACGAATGCGTTAAGGCATTGATGTCAGTTGCTTTTGATACAACTCTCGTGGTACCCTTAATTTCCAGTTCGTTTCGTATGTATTTACTCTTCAAATCCCGATTGGTCGGAGTTGAAAACAAATTCCATACTGAAAGATAAGTTTATTTCTACAAATTTTGGGCCGATTCCGCAGTTTACTGTGCATTTTCAAGTTTGAAACTCGTTATCTTCCCTCTTATAATTCTGTTGCACTGTTTGAAGTTATGCAACCATCCACTGCTTCCCTTGAAATCACTTTAATATACGTATCGTGTAATTTGATGTGCATGACGTAGCAGGTCACTATCATTCACATTCTGTAAACCGTATCGAACACCCTTGAAAGGCGCAAACATCAGTTTTTGTAACAAACGTTCCTTATCTTCCCTGGAATATCCGTAGATTTTATTATGCACTACACTCTTATATTGCTGTGGACTTATTAGAAATCTGTTCATAATCGTTTTTCACTATGCTGCAGATGATCTTCCATGTACGTAATTACGTTTAACACCCACTCCCTGGACAACGATTGCCCTTAGAACTTTTTACTGGAGGCAGCATTTGTGGCTCCCTGTCCGACAAGAATGATGAACTACACTGCTCGACACCCGCTTCAGTATCACTGCCACTTGTTAAGCACGTATCGTCATCTTTGTACTCCTCATGTACGTTGTCCGCACTGTTGAACGTTTACGACACCACATTTTCCACTTATTTCTCACTCTGCGGAATTCCTTGGGATCCATTCTGACGAAATGTGAACTTCGGCAACTGCTGTTGTAGATACAATGCAACGTTTACGTTGTGTTTCGTTGCCATTGCTCTGATTTGCATCCTCACCACTAGCACTGTACTACTGTTGTGAGCTACTCTTTGACTAAGCAGTACGCTCCGTAACCTCATGTTGTTCTCACCAACGGATGCCCCCTGTCCCGCTCTCCGTTACCATTAGCAGCCATTAGTGTAGGCCTCGCACTCAAGAGGTTTCTTGTCAGTGCTGCCCTACCGCTGAATTCGCATTTCCTTTCAAAAGTACGTGGGGTTCTTGCTCATCAGTGCCTTCTATTATTGTCCTTCCGTGCATGAACATTTTTCCACAACCATTCGTTATTCGCCGAGAACGATGGCGCAGCGGTAAGATACTGAGTTCATATTCAGGAGAATGCTGTTCAAATCCTCGACCGATCACCACGAAGTGAGTTCAACTCTGATTTCCCTAAATTGTCCCAGAAAAATTGCCGGGGCGTTTCTTTTTAAAAAGAACACGGCGATTTCCTCCTTCTATCCTAACTTGTGCTCCTTCTTGACCTCGTTATCGACGTGACGTTAAACTATGTTCAATTCTTTCTCAGCCGTCACCTCATAATATCCGACAGTGAGGAGACGATCTGGCGGTTCTGTAGAAGGTCGGAGGACGGCTTTAATGTTATATTGACTGAAGAATGTAGTTTTTTGTGAATTGCTGGAAAAAAATGTACCAACCTCAGCGACAAGGTAATTTCACTGAGGCGTGAGGTGACGGTTAGTTCATTATCGCAGGAATTTATGATAACAAATTCTGACCAAATGAAACACACATGGCTCAGTAAAGGGTACCCAAACAGCCGCATCAATACACAGTGTAACCCTCAGTGGCGGCAACACAGGTGTGTATTCTATCATGCATAAAGGTGCCGAATGGCATCCTGCGATAGATTGTCCCAAGTATCTTGCACCTTTTGTTGAAATTCCGTAATGGCTCTTGCAAGCCCCGGAGACCGAGAAACTTCCGGTTCACCATGTCCAATACGTATTCAATTGGCGCCAGATGTTGTGATCTTTCCGGCCAGGGCAGTTATTGTATACCACAAAGAAAACGTTGCGTCGTACCAACCCGATGTGGATGTGGATTGTCCTACAGAAAAAGCACATCATCTTCTTATAGAGGAAAAGGCAGTTCCATAGGGCTAACCGTTTGTGAAATGCAGTGGGCGCTGGTTGCTTTATCCTGCAGAATGAGGGATGAGACCTATACTATATGATCAAAAGTGTCCGGACACGTGGCTGAAATGACTTACAAGTTCGTAGCGCCCCCCCCCCCCCCCCCCAATCGGTAATGCTGGAATTCAATATGATGTTGGCCCAACCTTCGCCTTGATGACAGCTTCCACTCTCGTAGACATACCTCCAGCCAGGTACTGGAAGGTTTCTTGGGGAACGGCTGCCCATTCTTCACGGAGTGCTGCACTGAGGAGGGGTATCGATGTCAGTCGGTGAGGCCTGGCACGAAGTCGGCGTTCCAAAACATCCCGAAGGTGTTCTTTAGGATTCAGGTAAGGACTCTGTGCAGACCAGTCCATTACAGGGATGTTATTGTCGTTTAACCATTCCGCCACAGGCGTGCATTATGAGCAGGTGCTCGATCGTGTTGAAAGATGCAATCGCCATCCCCGAATTGCTGTTCAACAGTGGGAAGTAAGAAGGTGAATAAAACATCAGTATACGCCTGTGCCGTGATAGTGCCACGCAAAACAACAAGGGGTGCAAGCCCCCTCCATCAAAAACTCGACCACATCATAACACCACCGTCTCCGAATTCTACTGTTGGCCCTACACAAGCTGGCGGTTGACGTTCACCGGGCATTCGCCATACCCACACCCTGCCATCGGCTCGCCACATTGTGTACCGTGATTCGTTACTCCACACAACGTTTTTCCACTGCTCAATCGTCCAATGTTTACGCTCCTTATACCAAGCGAGCCGTCGTTTGGGATTTACCGGCGTGATGTGTGGATTATGAGCAGCCGCTCGACCATGAAATCGAAGTTTTCTCACCTCCCGCAGAACTGTCATAGGGCAGTGGATCGCGATACAGTTTGGAATTCCTGTGTGATGGTCTGGATAGATGTCTGCCTATCACACATTACGACCCTTTTGAACTGTCGGCGATCTCTGTCAGTCACCAGTCGATGTCGGCCTGTGCTGTACGTGTCCCTTCACGTTTCCACTTCACTGTCACATTGGAAACAGTGCACCCAGGGATGTTTATGAGTACGGAAATCTCGCGTCCAGACGTATGACAGAAGTGACATCCAATCACCTGACCACATTTGAAATCCGTGAGTTTCGCGGCGCGCCCCATTTTGGTCTCTCTCGATGTCTAATGAGTACTGATGTCGCTGATACGGAGTACCTGGCAGTAAGTGGCAGCACAATGCACTTAATATTAAAGACGTATGGTTTTGGGGGTGTCCAAATACTTTTGATCATGCGTAGCTCACCAGGCCTATGCCATACACTGACAGAGTGTACTCTCATCACTGGAGGCAACAGAGCACCATTATACTCATCAGTCAACTCTATCATGACACCAGCCATGCTTGACGGTATCACGTGATCTCACCCTGCTGCAAGCAGACGGTTCCCAGTGGTCCCTAATGATACAATATGTGCCCAGATTTCGTCCTTGGATGATGCTCGGTCGGCCATCGCTGCTCGCACAATGCATCGATCTTGACGTGCGTCTGCTCTAAGCGGACGTCCAGAACCAGGCGTAACGGTTTGGGAATGTTCCACTGACCGCTGATGATAGTGGCCACCAACGATTCATTGTTACTACATGTACAACAGTCCGTCGCTATGTCCTTCCAGCTTCCCATAGGTCCACAACAAGACCTAGCTAAAAAGGCTGAAGCTGTTCCACAGGACTATGTCCTAATTGATGGGGCATGAGTGTACCCTAGACTGGGTATTGCAAAAACCTGTCTACCTTTGAAGTCAGCACGGCTGCTGCCGGAAGAGTCAAATCTGAACGCCATATGATCGCTGACTACCTTGACAAATGAATCACTAACACCACAACCCCTCAATATGCATATATTATAACCAGGTGCCACTGACCAAAGTTCTTGAGGGTATGGCTTTTTTTCGGTGCGTATTTTTCTCTGGTTTCTTTTTAAATCAGCTTTGGGTGTAGGTCATTATAAGGTTATGGAAGACACACAGGAAGTATGCATACGTTATGTATGTCACCAATGTATGTTTAAAATGTTCTTCACGTTATTACGATTTTATAGTCCAGCGGTGTGTGGCATTTTAGTCGAAAGACAAGTGCTCGCAGTGGCCGATATCTGGCCTAACCTGAACAGAAATGCCCTCAAGTGCTATTCATTTGACATGCTTTACTAATTGTTGTTTGAAAAGGACTTATATCAATGTTTATGATTTATTATACTCGTATCTTTTCTCCAAGGTGCCAGAGAAATTCGTAATCACAAAGTTATTTTGTTCTCTTCCTTTTGGAATAACGCAACATATCGCAGAGAGAGAGAGAGAGAGAGAGAGAGAGAGAGAGTTTACACAAGATGTGTATCTTACTAAAAGTTGAGTGAAGTAGACAAAGAGACACTAAAACGCTTCACGGAGTGCCTAGTTGCGGCTGGTAACTTCAGTTACGCTCCATTCTTCTAATGACACTACTCGGTGTCCGGAAGTTGGAAGCACTTATAGAACGAATTACAGGTCTCATTTCCTTGATCGAAACTGGTGCATGACGGTTCGGGAATTTACAAATTTCGTGAGTATATAGCCTCTGGGTGGATTCCTCTTTAACGGCCACTTCAGCAAAATCCATAACGGCTGCACACTCCAGCGGTGGACGTAGAGCTGTGCCCTCTGCCCCAGGGCTGGACTTGCCATTAACGTTCTTCCGCGGAAAACGACCTCTTCCGAAGCACCGTGGCGTCCTCGTTATATTGATCGCTGTTTTAAGGGCACTTCAGGCCTCGAGAATGCGAATAATCCTGCTGAATGTCTCACTGATGTGTATTGGATAGAGCGAGTTCTTCACTGCAGGGAAACGGCTGCACACTCAGTAAACAGGTAATATCGAACTTTTATTGCTCTTTTTATACTTCAGAGTAATATTGCCTGTATCACGAATGTCCATTTTCCTTCCCGTATCTAATAATAGAATTATAACAGTCTTCCAAATTCATTTAAGTTATTCTAGGCGACGGTCTAGAACAGGGCCGGCCAAACGCTGCACAGTGTGCAGACGTGCGGAAGTGCTGCAGATGTGCGCACGTGTCCGACAGCGAGCGACAGCGACATCTGTTATTAGACATGTATCCTAAATGAACGGCGGCGGCTCCCCTGCCTTGTTTATGTGGTACAAGCAAGAGCGCAACATGCCCAGTCTCTTTTACCCCTGGTAACCGTAACCTTAACAGAGAAGTACTGAGAAATGGCAGGTACTGTGAAAAAGCAAAGGACGGGAGATCTACGTTCTTAGTCGTTTAAAAATGACTGGGAACTGCAATTCTTTTTTGTAGCCCTTGGTGAAAACTCACAGTGTTTGCTGTGCCGCCGAATAATAGGCGTCCAGCGTAAGTTTTCAATTGAAATACATTACAATACATATCACAAAGACGAGTGTAGTGTACTCAACAGTGAAGAACGGCAAGCAAAATTAAATGTCCTTCAGAAAATGGATGAGACACATCAACTCGATTTTGCTGTACGTCAAAGTAACTGATACTTCTTGAACTCTTAGTTTCTTGTGTTACATTTATGTCTGTTTTACTGTACGCTGTACCATGTACTGTTTTCAATTTTCCAGAATGACAACCACACTAAATCTTCACTGCGAGCAAGTTTTAAAATCGCATTACGAATTGCACAATCTGGGAAACCCTTTTCCGAAGGGGAGTTTGTCAAAGGGTGTCTGATTGATGCTGTAGAACTTGTGTGTCCCTCGAACGTTATCAGGTTTCAAGAAATCAGTCTGTCCAAACAAACAGTGACAAGACGTATCAGTGCTATGGCCAGCGATCTGCACAGGCAGCTAATAAATAAGGCTAAATACTTTGTTGCTTTATCTGTTGCGATCGATGAAGCAACAGATCTTACAGATACAGCCCAGGTTGTGATATACATACGAGGTGTCGATAACGCACTTGTGTAACAGAGGAGCGACATCTGTGCGTAGAAACATGCACTACATGAACGCTGACGGCTGCGGCGTGCACGCTGTGACCCGGAAGTTGCACATGTGCAAGAGCACCGTACGCGTGCAGAATTTCTGGCCGGCCCGGGTCTAGAACATGAATAAAATATCATTTCTACCAAATTGTAAAGTACCATATACTATAATTAAAAAAGAATGCGAGAAAAAATTATTAATTTGTGTTTTCAGTGACTGAAATGGTCACTGTAGTTCTGCTATAACAACGAGTGAACGTACATGTGGAAGTAAAACATAGTCTTACAAGGGGACTGTACGAACTTCCTGCCACTGATTGACAGGATGTATTATAGGTCATGACTAGTATTCCAACATAATATAACCAGGAAGACGAAATTCTCAAATAAATTAGGATACACGAGAACTTTACTCAAATAAATATAATAATTTTTATTTATATTATTGTGTCTACATTTGTGGCAAGTATAATGCGCAACCTGTATAATGCGTACCAGGATGATACTAATGGTAGAATCATGAAAAACAATTTTTGCGACATACAGCATCTGCGATGAGCGCCAAATGTTTGCATATGCACTGTTTTCTGTCAATAGATCTATTTTTTAGGTTCATGAGCGGAATTAAAATTTAAGGTGAAAGAATATCAATGACACTATTCGCTGATGACATTGCTAATCTGAGAGAAAGTCAAGGAAAATTACAGAATCTGCTGAATGCAATGAACAATCTAATGAGTATAGAATATTGATTCAGATTAAATCGAAGGAAGTCGAAAGTAAAGACAAGTAACAGAAATGAGAACAGTGAGAAACTTAACATCGGGATTGATGCTAACGAAGTAGAAGTTAAGGAATTCTGCTACCTAGGCAGCGAAATAACCAAGGACGGACGGAGTAAGGAGGACATCAAAAGCAGACTAGCACTGGCGAAACGGGCATTCCTGGCCAAGAGAAATCTACTAGTATCAAACATAGGCCTTAATTTGAGGAAGAAATTTCTTAGAATGTACGTTTTGAGCACAGCATTGTATAATTATGAAACGTGGACTGTGGGAAAAACTGAACAGGAGAGAATCGTAGCATTTGAGAAGTGCTACAGACGAATGTTGAAAATTAGGTGGACTGATAAGGAAAGGAATGAGGAGGTCCTGCGCAGAATCGCAGAAGAAAGGGATATGTGGAAAACACTGATAAGGAGAAGGGACAATATGATACGACATCTGTTAAGACATCAGGGAATGACTTCCATGGTACTAGAGGGAGCTGTAGAGGGCAAAAACTGTAGAGGAAGGCAGAGATTGGAATACACCCAGCAAATAATAATTGAGGACGTAAATTGCAAGTGCTACTCGGAGATGAAGAGATTGATACGGGAGAGGAATTCGTGGCGGGCTGCATCAAACCAGTCAAAAGGCTGACGATCCAAAAAAAAAGGTCTATTACAAAACAAATTTGGTTTACGTTCGTAAACGGCTCTCTGTCACCACACAGTTTCGCTGTGTACTACGCATATCGATGCATATCACTAAATATTGGCGCACACAACTGACTGTGTACGACTGATCGAATTCTTACGCAATCTTCTCTAGAAGTTGTCTGTCTACTCTGCTCGGTAATGTACGCTCAATTTTGAAGTCTTTTTATAAGGTTCTCCACCTACCTGAAAAATAAACGTCGCAAGGCTGCACCGCAGAGTACATTTCGGAGGAATTACTTTGATACTGCTCCTTGGCAGATCCTCATCATCTCGAAAAGTTTCGTCGCGCAAACCGTGGTTCGTTTGCCCTCGTCAGGAATAGAGGAGCAAAAGGAATTGTTCTTCTCTCACGTATGGCTTCAATACGTCGGTTAGAAAATTCTGCTATAATGCTGTTGTGAGTTTTCCAGACTCTGAAGATCTTATCGTAATGTTTTTGTATCTGCGTGCGTCCTGATCAACTGATTCTTCTCACCCTTGGTCTGAATGAGCCAGTGATATTATGTCACGCAGTGTGCAAATGTTTCAACTCGTTAGAATTTGGGGATTAAAATCAGAAGAGGCAGCAAGACTCGATACTCTCTCGGCTGCGGATTCCTTCTATACTAGAGAGCATTAAAGGTACACAGGATGAAGTAAAAACGCCGCTCTTGGAGGCCTGCATGCGATTCGTCATCCATATTCAAGACAGATTGGGTGCCTTTCGAAAATACATATATGAAAACGAGGAGCTGGCAACACTCTCATATCGTGAAGCGAATCGAAATGTATAGAGGAAAGTGTACCACCCTGCACTATTGCACCAGCTGCAGTGTTGTACCTCACTGAGTAGACTGCTGGGACAAGAAACCTACTTGCACCATAGAGCTATCGTTCGAATCCCCGTCAGGCCAGTTTTCTTATTTTTCAGACAACCGTTCCCTAGTTCACATCATTTGTAATGGGACATCATTTAGTCATATGGCAGTGGGATCCATTACATGAGTCTACTAACCGTGCAGTGCAGAACCATAACTGGTCCCGTCAAGTTCATGTAGGGCGGCTTCCCGTTGGAGTACAGAAACGATGAATGCGTCGATATGCTTTTGATGCTGGGTGCTTCCCGTAGCCAAGCTGCTGCTGCGCGTGCATATGCTACACGGTACCCTCAGAGGCTGTATCCTTATAAGAATGTTTTTCGTCACCTCGAGCAACGCCTTGGGGAAACCGGCAATCTTCGTCCACAAGTAATGGGCTGAGGTCGTCCAAGGACTAGACGTGCTCAACCAACAGAGAACGCGATTTCTGAACCGTCCACCAATCAACACGGCGAAATACTCCTAATATTTCCAGGCTGTTCCAGAGATCTGCTGTTGCATGTAGAAGAACTAAATGCAGATCATTACACGTTAACTCAACACCAGCAGTCAGATGACTGCACAATGTGATACGGACTGACTAATTAGCTTCACTCATGAAGGTATTTTCAACCTCCGCAACAGCCGTTATTGATTGGAGCGCAACCCGCATGTCACCCGTGAGCGTGGTTTTCAGGCACACTTAGGCATAAATCGTGCGAGGACCCTTACCTATTGCCGGGCAAGTTAAATAAGCCCCCGTGTCGTACGTTTCTTTGCAATACTTTGCCTGACGCTTTGGAAAACGTTCCACTTGGTGTTCAGCTACAGCTCTGGCACACCACCACAATTTGGAATGAATATGAGTAACTATTTATATGAAGAATTTCCGGGGAAACTGATTGGTCGTGGAGGTCCGATGGTCTGGCCTCCACGTTCCCTGGACCTTAATCCACAAGATTCTTTTTTTTTGTGGGGACACTTAAAGGAACAAGTTTATAGTACTCCACCCAAGGATGTACAAGACCTAATAGCTCGCGTACATGCCGTTTCGGCAATGTTGGATGCAGGCGCGTTGCGAAGGGTCCAGCGAAGTATGATCCAGCGAGAAGGGGATGTGATTGCAAATGCGAAGTGGTTGCTTTGAACATCTTCTCTAAAGTGAACGTTGCAAGTACGTGTACGCACTGGCTCTGTGAATATTAGCCTGAACGGAAAACATATAAAGTGGAGTTACTGGAGCATGATGTGCAATATAGTACATAGCCTACCTACTGTGTTTTTGTACCTAACTGTATACATACGACTTCACTGTGTCCATTATTGTTTTCTATTGGCTTTATTTGCATCATGGACGAAGCAAAGTGGTCATTTACGTCTGTAAAAAGTTTGTGCTGCGTGTTAATGTTTAAATAAAGGTAACAGAAACAGAAAGAAATACACAAGATACTGCACTATCAAGCTGTAAATTGGATACAGTTTGATGTATTAACTGAAATAAAGTTTGGTGCGAACGTGGCTCGAACATTTACGAGTCGGCATATCTATTCCCCACGGCATTACTTGTTCTCACTGAGTTAATGGGGTAGTTCCGGCAGTGCGCTGAGTTCATGCTACCTGTGCTTTCAATTCGCATTGCTATTAAACCTATTGCTAGATAAGCTTTGCCGGCCGGGGTGGCCGTGCGGTTCTGGGCGCTGCAGTCTGGAGCCGGGCGACCGCTACGGTCGCAGGTTTGAATCCTGCCTCGGGCATGGATGTGTGTGATGTCCTTAGGTTAGTTAGGTTTAATTAGTTCTAAGTTCTAGGCGACTGATGACCTGAGAAGTTAAGTCGCATAGTGCTCAGAGCCATTTGAACCATTTTTGAGATAAGCTTTTGTCTTAAACTGGGATGAGGAATTGCATGCCGGCCGGCATCTTTTATTCACCGTGTATATGTAAGCCTACATTTAGAAACCCGATAGTATCGACAGCTGTTTAGAGTTGCGTCTCGTTCTTTAAATATACTGAAGTCTTGGTAGTGCCCTACATTACATGTCAATATGAATCAAGTCAGAAGAAGTTCGTACGGTCCTGTTATTTGCAAAGCGTTATTATTAAATATTTATAGCACAGCAAGGATAATGCGAAGTATTTCAGGGTGTATACCTGGACAATGAAAAAAAATTCCCGAATTTTTCCCGGATTTCCCGGTTAAAAATACACTTTCTCTCGGATGAAAATACATTTTTTTCGTGTAAAGTAGCAGTATACTTTTCCTCTAAACTGTAAAACTTATCAATACTTTAAATGGTTGTGGTTTTATACACCAGCGTAGAATTTCCCGGCACTTTAGAAAACTAAACTCGGGGGAAAAAAGACGTTTTAGATAGATGTATGATGTGCAGCAACATGTACACTGCATATTTTCGTATTACGAAAATATAAATTCGAATTCCACCAAACACCGCATGTTACTTTCCAAAGGATTGAAATCGAGATTGCGATGCGCTTTTGTAAGCCAGTTGTAGCTCATTTCAAGCGATCTCGCCAGCCGATGACAGCGGATATTCGGATCATCATAGGACACGTGATGTAGTCAGCCATAGCAACATCACTGTAAAGTAGCGCGAACACACAAATAGGAAAAGGTAATGGTTTAAATTAATATACTTATATACATAGTGTTGCTACAAGAAAAGAAAAGCTTTTACGTATAATATTGGTCACCAAGATTAATAAGCTGCAAGAGAAGCTAAGCTTTAAGACATAATGATCATTTTTGCGCGTGTCACACTTTAAAGATACATCACAAAAATGTGCCAGCAAATTTATTAACAACGACAGAAATGTCTGATCTTCTGGGCTCGAAAATATTCTAAATGGTCGCCCTCAAATATTTGATTTTTGAATGAGAGTCAAATGCTCTGTGATTTAGGAAAATCATCGGACATTCACGCGCACAGAGTTCATCTTGCGTAAAAGGAAATTTTCTTTGAAAGTAACACTTTCCAAACAACCATTCGCAATATTTTCCCGCGAGCTGTTAGAAACAGAATCGTTTCAGCAGTTGCCAGGGCGCGCCAAATAACAGGTGTCGCAGCGGTTGCGCAGATACGATGACGCAGGAAGCCCGTACGTTCGTACGTGTAAAACATTAAAAGATCTTACATTATGTCATAAAAGAAACAAGGCATTAGAGGACACTCCAAGAGCATGGGATTTTGTGAACTATACTAAAATGCATCATTCGGCTTAAAGTGCACATTCGTATGTCCAGATTCAGATGTAAATTTTCTTGGAGTACCTGTACTGTATTATCTCATGTTTGGTTTTAATGCCATACGTGCTAGAAGATGAAAACGTGAACTTGAAATGCAGTGCACAGTTGAAACTAGCCAATAGTGTCGAATTAAACACTTAGTTTCAAATAAATTGACTGCCTCAGCAGAAAAGATTAGTAAAAGTCAAATTTCTTTAACAAACCGACAAAAATAACTTCATTGTTGTGGAAGGCGATTAAGGCTTGACTGTCAGAAAGCTGGAAACAAAATAAAATTTGAAACTAATTACATATTTTAGCCTTCCGTAATTACGTGAATATATTTTAATTCACTTGATAGCTCCCGGCCGCGGAAATCCGTTTTGTTTTCATTTGAAGTGAGAGCAATAAACGAAGAGGAAACAGCAAAATCACTTAACGTAAACACGGGTCACGTGGAAACTACCACCTCCCACTACAACTCAGACTGCTCTGTAAATCAGGTCCGGATCTAGGATATTTCGGAACTCGGGCGATGCTCCCCCATCCCTTGAGCATTTGAGGTAGGACGCCAAAAATTTAAAAATCGACTTTTAAAAAAATCTTCATTTTGTAGCACACATCTTTCTGATGAGTCTGATACATAAAATAAATATATTCGAGGGAACGTAAGACATGTTATTTGGTCTTAAGTGTGGCAAAGTGCAGTGCCACGGCTCTTCACACAGCATTCTTCCATCGCACGTCTCTTGTATTTCGCTCTGTGGAATTCAAACATGTAATATTTTGTAATGGAATGGGTGCCATCAAACAATATTCACGCCAGTGGAAATTAAAATGTCCCGTGGTGCCTCTCCTGCTCCCAGTCGGCCGGTTTGACGTCCTGCTCCTCTTTATTGACATCCTGCTCCTCTTTAAAAAAAATGTCGGAATTAATACTGGTTGGGATTACTTGTAACCGGAAGAACAAGAACTCTTCCAATCGTTAAGTCCTAGCTTCTTTTCTCTCTAATCTTGCCATAGCTTTATATGGCGTACTTTCCTTTCTGGGAAAGAATCTACTACTTCATTAAAGTTCGTCAACGTTTTGCTACATGAAAAGACGAAATGTCGTTGTCTAATAATAGAAAGGCTGTTAATACAAATTGTACCCAAGACTGGTGTGGTTTTGATCTGATTACGTGTCTTTTGTCACTGCTATATAAAACGAAATAGGCCCTCCCAATATTGCAGCAGTTGTTACACGCACCAAATAAACGAGACTGTTTTGGCACAAATGGTCATTTTTATGACACGACGGAATATAATTCACGAAGTACCAATATCAAATGCCTATTAGGCCTACTACAAGCAAAAAGGTTTTTGTTAGGAAATAGTTTCACGTTTCATTCATACTCTTTAGCTTCTGAAGCATGAGATCGAAAAGTAGTAGTACTAAATTTTTAAATAAATTTCGAATCGTCATATTCTCCCGTAATTTGTGTGAGTCCCCGATTCTTCTCCTTCCTCGTTCTAACAAACAATCTTATCACTAATTCTGTACCTATTCCTGCCAGTGTCAAAACTTATTCTCTGGTTAATTTCGTCACCGGTTTAGTTATCCGGTTGGGCGTTATTACGTGTTGGTACAACGCGTTTTCCACGCTACTCCCAGAATAGAACTTCAACGGCTGCTAGCCGGGGACTGTATAACTGGCCCTCAGCAGTGTAGCGGTCTGGCCAAAAATTTTCTGTCAAAATTTCATTTTCTTGGACACACGGAGGAGACAATATGCAATCTTTGTTGCCTGTTATTCCTATTAGTCGTTTTTTCCACTCTGGTAGTCTGAATCTATGGAATTCGCTGGTAGTTATAACAACGCTGATCATTTGCAAACCCAGTCAAACACATAAACAGCGACTGGCATTCATCCGTTCGGCTTTATTCCGCTCAGCTGATATTTGTCTGCAGGAAAGTTTATTTCTAGATGGGACGGGGATTCCCCTGACAGAGACATCACGTACACTATGCACGCATTCAAAAATCAACTTACGATTCTTTCAAAAACCAACAGGGATGCGTTCAAAATCATATGAGAAATCGATAGACCAACGTGCGCTGGGTGCTAGGAGCTTTGTGAAACAAGGTCTTTTTTCTCAATAATATGAATCTGGCGCCCCCCCCTCCCCCCCTGAAACTATCAACCGGGGCAGATAACCCGGTTTGCCCCCGCCCCCTAGTTCCCGGCCTGTTGCGCATACGTGAATCTGGCAGCTTAGGCGCACCAGTAAAATTTTTCCGGATGGCATCTGGCTGCTTGCTGCTATTGCATATACAGCTAACTGCCACACTTCTGTAGCCAGAAGCAGGAGAAGGTACTACTCATACGAGACTCAACTGCTCATGCGGATAAGCTCGCTCACAACCGTTCAAACGAATCTAATGTAAAGTTGTGACGTCACGCCCATCGGAGGCAATTTGTTGTTATGAAACATTGCAATAATCTTTGACACATTTTGCTGTTGGCAGACGCTTGTAAGAGCACTGTGTTATGTTGCTGTATATGGTGAATTTCCTTTGCAACTTAAATTTTATTTTCGTTTCTTTTTCTCTCATTCGTTTTTTTATTGCTGCAGTATTATTCTGCAGTAGCGAGATACAGTAATATTCTTTGTTATTGGTTCTTACCAGTCAAAGTTACAAAAATTTAACTGAAAACTAAAACAATGAAAAATGCCCGGAATTCTAAAAAATTCCCGTGTTTTTCCCGGTTGTCCCGGGTCGTATACACCCTGTATTTGTAAAACTAGGAGATGTTTTCTATGATACGGTCAGTGCCCAGCACTAAGATCATAGAGTAACGTTTCTTTCAACCGAATATTCTACATTGTCAGTTAGCTAACGTACAATATCCTAGTCTTTCATTTTGGATCAGCCCAGAATTAATGTTGGAGGGGACTATATTAAACAGTGAGGCTTTGGGACAGGTCTTGCAGCTGTCATGCGTTAGCGTTTTGTTGTGGAACGCAGATGAAAAGCACAGGCATGGGAGCAAGTTAACTCGCCTAGGCTTACTCAGTTCCTCAGGTCCATACTCTGCTGACGCACCTGACATCTGTGCTCTTATTCAGTTGAGATGTGCTGTCGCATGAATCTACTAATCAAGCTCATTCAGATGAAAAAAAGTTGAAGCTGTTTTATATGAAATGTCCTGAGGACTAATTACTGCAGATTTTTCTCAGAAATGGAACGTGAGTTTAAAGTCCTCTTGAGAGTTCACGCTGTTGACGTCATCAATATTGCAAAATAATTCGACATCGTAATGTCTTACTAGCGTTTAGCACCCCAGATGGCGTGAGGATGGTAGTAAGTTACCCTGTGGAAGTTCTGTATAAGGTATAAATAATGGGGTGGTTCCGAGTGTTCTCCCGAATTACTGTTTTCATTTTATGCGCAATATCTCGATGACCTACACATTCGGCTCCTTCAGGTGCTGCGAATTTTGTTGTTACGTTTATTCGCTGGCTGGACTCCAACTTAGCAGTGGTGTCTCGCCGCAATTCCAGTAGAGTTCGATTCCCGACGCTCCCTATCCCTTTGACGCCCTTTGTTTCTAAGGGCTCGCACTGATACTCCGTGAAACAGGAGTGCTCTCAGCCTTCGCCTACTCTGGTCGATGTGATGGCCGGCGAAATTCTAATAAACTAGACGACAGACCCCTTGCGTTATTTAAATTGAAACTTCCGTCCCTTTTTATTATGTTTTCCGACATCTTTATTTCAACGGACTCCTTAATTAAGCCGTCCCATAAACTTGGCGTTTTCACCACGATACTGGTCTCGTCGTACTTCATTTCTTGATTATATTCGAGGCAGTGCTCGTCGACAGCTAATTGGCTTGGTTGTTTTACTCATGTGTGTCACCAATGTGCCTAGCATATTGTAATCAAACATTTTAAAATCATCTGCACAACTTCCTGATCTCAGAGATATCATGAATTTTATATGAGTGTGTCCTCTGATTGAATTTCATTTGTTTTTTGTTAAAAGAACGAATTCTGGTACTTCGGCATCGACTTCTGCCTTTTTTTTTGGTAGCGTTCGTCCTGATCGGATGGATTGTAAACGTTATGTTATTTCATTACGTAATACTTACTTTAAATTGCAATTTTATGAGCATTCACTTCAATTATTTATTATTTGATACATTCCTTGTCCTGAGCCGGTTTTTTATTTTTTTTTTAAATTACTCGGAGCAATTGTACTACATCGGTCGTCGTAGTACGATGATGAAATTGATCGGTCGCCACTGTCGCAGCTTTAAGACTATATTGCACGATCGATGCTCGAACCTAGCTTCGCTCAGAAGTCCTATTCTCTTTTTTGGAGCATCATATTATTACAGGCTCAATACCGATTCAAAATTTCAAAGAATTTATTGCCGATCACGCATTATCGTGCTAAAAATGGGCCAACAATAACAGGCTTTGCCCATTTTGATTCCTCCCGTTATCAATATAATCACTTTCTCTCTTTTGCTTATCTTATTCTCTACAACCAACATTTAAAAATTAACGTCCAGATGAAGGGAGATTATAATCTGATAGTCTGCCGAACGTAAGATACGCCACATTCGCATGGAATGCAATTTACATCTGGCTTTCGGAGACATATATCGTGTTTAACATTACGAAGAACACTTTTCATCGTAGCTGAATGGAGAGAGATACACTGGATGCCTTGTTTCCACAGTAGTCAACCTAGAGACATAGGGCCAGCATAAGGAAGATACTTGATTTTTAGTTTCTTTCTCTCGGTCTCCTCACTCTCAACCTCTTTCTCAAGCGTTCTTCATTTTGACTGCACGCCTGTTCAATTCGATGGTCTGACTACTCATTTCTTCTCAACACTATTCGTACGTATCGTATTTCTTCCTCGAGGCTCTCCTTGTCTGAAAGTGTTCGAGTTCTTTAGCACCTTATTTCTTTGCGACGGATGGTGGTTCGATACTTGGAGATAGAGGTGGGTGAGTGTAGGTTTCTGTATGCACTGTCACCCAGGGACCCGACCGTCTTCTTTTAGCTAACACGTCAACGAAAGGTAGTTGGCCCTCTTTTCCAAGTTCCATCGTGAATTTCATATTACGATCGATAGAGTTTAAACGGCCCAGGAACTCTTGAAGTTCTTTCGCTGCACGTGGCCACACTACAGATGTGTCGTCCACGTATCGATAGGAATACGTTGGTTTCAATTTGGAAGATTCTAGTGCCTTGCTTCAAAGTGTTCCATATACGGAAAAAACAACCGGAAGCACTCCATTAATCAATCACGCCGAGAAAACCTGGGAGATCATTGTGTAATATGTACTACGCCGCCAGATATCACGACCGTTTCAAATTCACTCTTGCCGGGGAGGACTAGAATCTCATAATGAAGGCTGTCTTTGGTCGAGAACTACTTTAACGAAGAAGTGTATCACTCAAAGGGGAAAGCTATAATAAATACGAACATTACTGGACACAATTTAAACTATCAGTACCTGTAACGTAACTTTTGCATTTCTTACTTTTATGTTTTCGTTTTCTTTAAAGACAAAGAGAAAAGGTGAAGCGGTAGCCCAGCGTAGAGCCTGCGCCTACCGTCATGTATTTTTGATTTTAAAATGTTAAAAAGCATAAGATGTTTTTCTGTTCCTCGTTAAGAGGAAGGACTCGCTCTTTGCTAGTGAACGAAGGCAGACGCACGTTATTTTACAGCGTAATCAGAGGTAGCATCTTTAGTTATGTGAATAAGTGAAAAGTCTGTATTTTTTATGTGCATCGAAGAAAAGAATATAGTATTATTTACTAACTGAAAGATTGTATGAGTTATTATTCCAAGTAATACTGTAATAAGCAGAACTGAAGCCCACCTGTGTACTTCGGAGTATTTACGAAGAAACGATAAACGCAACATTGACACGGTCAAGATTTTGTAGGTGGATACGGCGATCGGACGTAGTATTAATAATTGGTAAGCACAAATCTACGCAAGAAAAAGAATATTTTGTTCATGCAGAACTAATATGAACTAATATGAACCCATTTACAGGCGTAGCCTAGCTTATTGTGCTTGTCCGAGCGCCGGAAAATTAATATCATTATTTCAACATATCTAAAAACGTTTTTTAAATATTTTTTATTATATTATAAAATGACAAGTGACAGGCACGATATGTAGAGGGCAAAACTGTGACTACTAGTATTGTTAAGACAATGAATATACATGTATGTTAATAATCTCTTTATGTTCCAGGTACGCTGATGAAATGACGGAGACGATGATGTAACACTAGAAAACTACTAACTGAAAGAAAAAGAAATAATAAATAAATTAGAAGGAAGAAGACAACAATACCAAGAGTGGACAACAAAGCACAATAGATGGAGTACCAGTCAAAAGATAACAATAAGGTAGGACCCCGCATTTCATGTAGAAAATGCGTTCGTAGTAGAGCTATTAGAAAATCCAAGAAATTGTGGTGTCACCGCCAGACACCACACTTGCTAGGTAGTAGCCTTTAAATCGGCCGCGGTCCATTAGTATACGCCGGACCCGCGTGTCGCCACTGTCAGTGATTGCAGACCGAGCGCCATCACACGGCAGGTCTAGAGAGACGTCATGGCACTCGCCCCAGTTGTACAGCCGACTTAGCCAGAGATGGATCACTGACAACTACGCTCTCATTTGCCGAGACGACAGTTAGCATAGCCTTCAGCTACTTCAATTGCTACGACCTAGCAAGGCGCCATAGCATTGGATATTATTTTATATTGTGGTTATAACATGTACCGTCAAGAGAGATGTTCTACAATTGTGGATTAAAGTTAAGTGTTACATCAACTACGTACTTTATTTGCTACTATTAATTCCTTTAACTGTTCCAGACCTCACGCCAATCTGCGTGAGCTTAACGCGTGCCTTTCGACTTCCTCTCATTGTGACTTGGCTGTCTTGCCAAGTCACAACAGAAACTATTTCCTAAAATCCAGATCCTAAAGCTTCAGAGGTTAACGCAATTGCAGTCAAGTAGAGAGAGTGATATTTATTTATCAGTACGAAAAGCATATTGAGTGAACAACAACTGAGACTACAATTACATGTAGCTATATATGCATTCTGTTGCGCGAGAAATAGTACGGAAGTAAATCCAAACAGAGAAAAAATTAATTTTGCTAACTGCAGAGGTGTAAGGATTTCTGCAATAGATGGACAAAATCATAAGGAAATGTCATTCCAAAATCAATGCCAATTTAGTAGTCTTGCATTTGCAAAACGCAACAATGAGTGCTTTGGAACCGTCAGGCGATGATTATTTGGATGCTGGGCACGACATGCTGTTGTTGCATTCGACGTCCGTGAATACGGAACATTTCATTACAAATAATACGTTGATTACAGTAGATGAAATTAATGACACTTCAAGGCAACGGAATATTTTAAATGAAAGTAGTACGCGTAGTACAGACGCAGATACCGACAGTGACTAGGGAAGATATGCAAGCCTTATTTCGAGCTTTCAAAAAATTGTTCAAATGACTGTAAGCACTATGGGACTTAACATTTGAGGTCATCAGTCCCCTAGCCTTAGAACTACTTAAACGTAACCAACCTAAGGACATCACACACATCCATGCCCGAGACAGGATTCGAACCTGCGACCGTAGCAGCCGCGTGGTTCCGGACTGAAGCGCCCAGAACCGCTCGGCCACAGATTTCGAGCCTTAACAGACATAAATTCAAAGATGTCGACTTTCGGCACAATACAAACAGACATTAATAATATGACGGCAGACATGACCACAGTAAAGTCCGAGATCCTGAAGGTAAATGACACACATTTCAGACGAGGTAAAAAGTTTGCGCACAGAACTCAATAATCTGGATACAAAGTTCACATAGCAGATTTCGCAAATCTCCACGGAAGTGGACAGGAAAATTAACGAACAAGTACAAACTTCAATTCACGATATGAGTGAGAAATTGAAAGGCACAATGGAAGAAAAATTTGAAACACTCACAGGCACGTATGGACAGGAGCTATCCGGAATCAGACAAACTCAGAATAATTTACAGGTAATGCAAAAGAATACGCAAGTTAACATAAATAATGTACAATCAGAAGGAGCGAAGCTGCATTCTTTCTGTGACGACTTACCAGAAAATGTTGAGAAAATCGCAATGGAGATAGGATTACTTGAGTTAGAGCATACGAGAATCAACTCAGACATTGTGCAACTTTACGAAACAGTAAAGGGTAATACAAAAGATGAAAAAACAACATTCGCGGAAAAATGCGTACGCGAACAGCATACTTCCGTGGAAGCGGTAAAGGAAGTAATGGGGGACAAGGTAGAAGAAATTTTAAAACGAGTAGAATATGATATCAAACCGGTAGAACAAAGGTTAATGGACGAAATAGCAAACAAAGAAACTACGCTAATATCATCGCCGGAGGTGGTAATCGGAGCTATAAACAGCCATCCGTCGGTGAGAGAAATCAGTGGCGCGGACAACAATGCCCAACCCACGCCGCGCGACCGCATGCCGACGCGCGACGCGAGCAACGGGCAAAACTTTCGTGAAACAGATGTGTCATCACCGCATGTAAATGTTGTTCCATCCTGCTCGACAGAGTTGTTAATGGACAAGAGTTTAATAAAACATCGACAGTTTCCTGTATTTTCAAATGAAACATAGCGAACGCACCCGGTAGTGTTTGTCTGAGCCCTGAGGAATGTACTGGCTAGGACTTGGACAGAAGCTCAAAAGATCAAATATGTGGTAGGACACACAGAAGGTGACGCCCTTTTGTGGGCTACGGTGATGTCGGAACTCTGCGACACATATGATCAATTTGAGAATGCGGTTTTAGATAAATACTGGTCAACAGCTATCCAGGAGAAGTTAAGACGGGAGGTATTTAACCCAGTATCATATCATTCAAAATTCGGGGGACCAAGAAACTATTTTGAAACATATCTAAACAAAACCCGCTACTGGAAAATTCCGATATCTCATGTCGATGTATTGAAAATCTTAAAGAACAAGTTGAGTGCAAATGTTAGGGAAAAATTAGAAACCAATCCCGAACATGATCTCGAGTATTTTCTCTCAGTGCTCGACTTAACAGATCTAATTCATGAACATGGGCAAGCCTTGCCTAGTTATCGTAACGGTAATGAACACAACCCAAATAGGAAGAACAACTACGGTAACGGCAATGGCTTTGGAAATTATAATGGTCGTGTGCGTATGAACGAATGGCATCCTTATACACCGCCGCGCCACAACGGAAATCCGTATAATCGGTTTAACTATCAGCCACAGGATGACCTAAGGTACGAAGATAAATATCGGCCTCATAGGTACGGCAATGGCCGAGATAGGAGAAATTCGAGAGAAAACTTTGATACCAGGCGACAAGAAAATGCAAATTACCAGGATTGGAAAACAGGGGTCCGAGAGATAACAGGCAGCCCGTACAGTCAAACAGAAACAACCGGGACACAAACTGGCGAGCACGCGAACCTACGGTGAACATAGTAGAAGCGACGGCAGAAAATGAAACAATACCTTTACCGCCCCCAGAAAATAACAATAATCGAGCGTGACTAGAGGAAGAAGGTAATGGACTGTCAGTGTGCCACAGTAACAATATTAGCGGCAGAAATACTAACATAAACAGAAATAGAAAGGAGGAAGTAGACACTGAAACAAACTTACACGTACACCACACCCGAAACGTATTTGTAAGGTATGATAAGGAAGCAGAAATGAAAGAAGATTTGCTTACTGGATAGAAAGGGACAACACGCCAGCCGGCCGGAGTGACCGAGCGGTTCTAGGCGCTACAGTCTGGAACCGCGCGACCGCTACGGTCGCAGGTTCGAATCCTGCCTCGGGCATGGATGTGTGTGATGTCCTTAGGTTAGTTAGGTTTAATTAGTTCTAAGTTATAGGCGACTGATGACCTCAGAAGTTAAGTCGCATAGTGCTCAGAGCCATTTGAACCATCTGAACACTGCGCACCGCGACGGAAACCATTTTAGAAATTAAGCGAATCGGCATCGACGGCTCGCAGCCAACTCGACAAAACAGAAGCGATACGAAGTGGAGTACCTATCAGCTGATTACTATGAAGTAAATCAGTTACACAAACAGAACGAATAGTGACATTTATTCCCAAGTTGGAGACGATACTGTAAAAAGCACTAATATTAAAAGTAGTTTTAAGAAAAGGAGGGCATGGCGCAAGTAAACCACAAGGAGCGTAGAATGCGCTAGACTTGTGAGCTTAACATAGGCTACTGAATGTACATAGTTAGAAATAAGTATAAGTATTCAAAGTAGAAGAGAATAAACACAGGAAATGGCCTATCCTACTATACACAACAGTATTAAGACAAGTTTAAAAGAGAAGTGACAACATGTACACTTAAAGAACGCGAGTAGCACAGACTTAAGAACTAAACGTCTTACATACAGCTTGTAAGTAAGCGACGCTGAGAAAGGTAGAATGAAATATACACATAGAAAAATGTGCTTGACTCAGACGTAAACTATAAAATAACATACCACACAAGATGTGCACATATAGAACTACACTTCGTTACAGACAGCATTAGAAGTAGCGAGCACGGTGTACAGGGAGAATATACACCTACAAATCTGCTATTACAGAACTCACTTATGTTAGTTGCTGTTAATTACATGATATCTTATAGAAAAAGGATAAGCAGCAAAATAAAACTGTAAACATGGAATTGTCCAACACGCGGGAGATAAGCTAAGTAAATACGAAAACCAACCAATACGCACAGGACGTAAACACATGAACTTAAAATAACTGGGATAAGTACTGTATGTTTAAAAAGCGATATGGAGAAATAGATGAATTTCACTGCTGGATAATATTAGGAAATAAAGAGTGTGAAAAAATTTTACATTCAACTGGAGGGATTAATTAGTTAATCTACGTTTGTGGTGACATATCATATATGGAGTGAAACTAGGAAGAGAGTGAAAGTGTTTTAGAGTAATATGAGTTTATTTATATTTGTGGGAAGAAATAAATAGGCCTTGGTGCTAGTGTGAGAACCCCACAGATAATACATGCGTATAAATGGAGATTTATATGGCAGAATTTTAGTGAATAATTATATGGGTATACGGTGATGAATATGAAGATTAATATTACAAGGGTACCTAGGAAAGGGCACAAAGGCGATGTAAGAAAGAATAGATTATATAGCTTTAAGTCTCAGAATGAATGACTCTATGAGTGGGGAAAGCGAAGTATGATGATGCATGTACGGTAAGTAATTGTGGAAACGAACATCTTGAAGAAGCTGTGAAGAGTAAAAAAGAAACAGTGAAGTCAATAGTACACGGTACATTTAACATACACCACAGCACAGTGATTTGTTACACATACATCAGAATGTAAACCAACTTAGTTTAAAAAAATGTTTCCTTAATGACTAACTGTTACAGCTTGAGCAACTACAGGTTGAATATAAATGAAAATATGATATTACGATTTGTACGAGGGATGAACACACAATGCAGTCAAACAATATTTTCTACACTGAGTTCTTGACACACGCAGAAGCGAAAGGAGTACTTTAACATAAGTACCTTCTTCTTGAGCCGAAATGAATTATGAGTGGAATTATACATGACAAAAATAGAGTAAAATTACCGGTCACACGTTACGAAGGTAAACATGTACATGTCGTCGCACCAATTAAGGCAGAAATACGGTTTGAAATATGTGTACACGAATGTGAAATATTACGACGATTAACAAGCAGTGATGAAGTCAGGATTGTGAAGGGATAGAACATCCCCCACACTCGCTCACAAACGAGCACTTGTCAGTATTGTAGATAGTATGAAGATTTATCAAATGCCAAGGATAGAATAAGTACACTAACGACGCAAGTAGCATTCTTAGAAGTAGCTCGAGCTCTGAAGCAGACCCTAGCAAATCCTGTTTTTTCCATGTAGTGAGTAGTGCTGGAAGGTAGTTTCTATGTGCAGTTCCGAAGGTAAAAACGCGCAGGAGGTCGGTCTTGCAAGACAAGAAAAGAAAATGCAAATATTCAGAATAAATGCAAGATTCCTTCTAATTTACTTATTAGCGTGTAAGATGGTACCTAACATGGGGCCCATATATGAAATGTGAATGTGAATTGCACATTTATTTGTCAACTTTATTATTGTCAATGTCTGTGTCTATGTAAAATGAATGTACTATTGTGAATTTTATGCGAAATTTTATTCTTGAAGAAGAACCACTTATGTATGTACGTGAAGTGCAACGCGATGGATGAGTAAAATACTCGCACGTGTGAAGTGATATAAAAATAGTAACGCCTGATAATAGTGAAAATAGTGGCTGAGCCGTGATGAGAGTAAACGCTGCAGTCTAGCGAAGTGAATACAGTGAGTGTGATGCGAGTGCGACAGAGAAATCAGAAGAAATCCTTATAACCACTAGTTGATGTATGAGGACCGCCGAATTACAATGCACAACGGAAATAACGCCGAGTTCTGCAGTGCGGCCCTTACTTTCAATTCCACTGGCCGAAAACCTCGTCCAGGTGCGAGATGAGGTATTGGTGTTCTTCGGGTTGAGCGTTGGAGCTGAATCCGGACTGGAGGGCGTATACAACACCGACTTCATAAGCCTGGAGCGACATTACAATGGATGCGCGGGGTGCCCATTAAGTGCAGCGAACAATGAGATAGCGTGTGCCGAAAGGACACCTTCTCAGAATTGCCAATGAACCGAAAGAAAATGAGAAAACTAATTTTTAAGAACAGGATGGAAGGACGATTTAAGAAATTTAAAATTTTTCCCTTGTTCACACCATACAGCTTAACAAATGTTAAGGTCGGCCGCTGGTGGCCGAGCGATTCTGGGCGCTTCAGTCTGGAACCGCGCGACCGCTACGGTCGCAGGTTCGAATCCTGCCTCGGGCATGGATGTGTGTGATGTCCTTAGGTTAGTTAGCTTTAAGTAGTTCTAAGTTCTATGGGACTGATGATCTGAGATGTTAAGCCCCATAGTGCTCAGAGCCATTTGAACCATTTGAACAAATGTTAGGATAAATAGCAGAATAAGACGTTAGCACAACATGGACGTGCAATTATGTAATATAAATATACGTGAATGTATTTATGTGTATGTATTTACAATGGACAAAGAAATGAAGCTTTGTAGATATACTTGTAGTGGCATAAGGGTATTAAAACTCCACTGACGTCCACTAAGTGACTAAACTGTGAGCCTCAAAGTAAATAAGGCCACTGTATACTGTCTTCCTCAATAAAGAGACTTCTTTCCGACAGTATAGGGTAGGAGGGCATTTGTGATGTACCTTTTGCATTTCCTGCTTTTATGTTTTCGTTTTCTTGAAAAAGTAGAAAAAGAATATTTCGTTCATGCAGAACTACTATGAACTAATATGAATCCATTTACAGGCATAACCCAGCTTATTGCGCTTGTCCGAGTGCCGAAAAATTAATCTCATTAATTCCATATATCCAAACACTTTTTTAATATTTTTTGTTATATTATATACCGAAATGCTATTGCCGATGTATTTAGAGAAATGCCCCTGAGACTAAGTCGTACCTATTAATTATTACGTTCCACGCTAAACCCTATTAAATTTTTAATAAGGCATTAATCCCAACAGAAAAGAGAGTTTTCGCCGGTCAGTTCCTCTTCGGATTGCAATGTGAAAACTTTATAGTTTTTAATATTATGCTTATCTCCTTTCTGTTAAAATTTCAGTGACTTTACACAAATAAATAACATTTTTGTCCGTCACTGGATTAGACAGCCGCAGGGTTCCGTCTTGCAACATGTTTCCCACATTTATCCCGGTGTGGTGGAGTGTTACGCTGTTGCAACGTGTTCCGCACTGCAGCCGTCACTCATTAACAGGACAGCCTGAGCTGGTTGTTACTTGTGCGCCTGTAACGTCTACTAGAGGTGGACTGAAATATAAAGACACCAAGAAACAACACATTACCGTGTTAATACGGTGTAGGAAACCCGTTGGCATTCACAGTAGACTCCAGTCGTCTCGGAAGGGACTAATACAGGCCCTATACGGTTTTCAAGGGAAAACTCTGGCAAGTTCAGGTAGTAATGATGGAGATGGGTAGCGTCCACGCACGCTTCTCACCAACCACAAATGCTCAATAATATTGAGTCTGATAGTTGGTCTAATGTTTCTTGTTAATGAGCTCTCAGAAGAACTGTTTCTGCTATTTAGTTGATATGTAATTGCCAGGAGATCCTATGGATATTAAGAGACTGAAATCACGCCATCCAACTCTGTGCGATGCTGCTGACATGGTTGCTAAGAATTTCAAACCTCTTGAAGAATGGAAAGATCGGTGGCAAGCAGTGACGGATGTGCACCTGCATAACATCTTCTCAGGTGCTAAACTTCCAAGTGGATTCGACTTACCACGCAAGACCTGGATTACTCTCAACAGAATCCGTTCCGGCCATGGCCGATGCAGGGATGCTCTCTTTAAGTGGAAGAAGCTGCCTAACCCAGCCTGTGACTGCGGGGCTCCATACCAGACTGTTCACCACATTGTCAGTGAATGCAGGATTCGAGCCTATCACGGCGCCAAAGAGGACTTCCTGCTAGCAACTCCAGATGCAGTGCGCTGGATTGAAGGACTGGATATTCAGTTGTAAAGACAAACTTAAGTTTCTTGTGTGACAATATGTACATATGTATAGGTAATTTAATTTTCATGATATGTCTGTATTAGCCATACGCTAAATAAAAATAATATTGAGATCGGGTGACTGTCGTAGCCAGAGGAGATGCTACAATCCAGACTCGTGCTCGCAAAACCAGTCCTGGACGATGCAAGTTGTGTGAACAGTGGCTCTGTAGTCTTGGAACACATCATCACCGATGAGGAACAAACATTGTACCATGGGATGGATCTGATCAGCCAAAGTGGTCACACAATCATTGAGAGTAATGCGACATACCAGGGTACCCATGAGGCCAATGTAACACAACGATTTTTTGTCTTTTTCTTTTGAGTCATCAGTCTTCTGAGTGGCTGGCCTGCCACGAATTCCTCTCCTCTGTCAACCTCTTCATATCACAGTAGCACTTGCAACATACGTTCTCAATTATTTGCTGGATGTATTCCAATCTCTGTCTTCCTCTACTGTTCTAACCCTCTGCAGCTACCTCTAGTACCATGGATGTTATTCCCCGATGTTTTAACAGATGTCCTATCATCCCGTCCCTTCTTCTTGTCAGTGTTTTCCACATAATCCTTTCCTCTCTGTTTCTACTCAGAACCTCCTCATCGCTTACCTAACATTCAACAATGGTCTGTAGTACCACGTCTCAGATGCTTCTATTCTCTTCTGTTCCAGTTTGTTTGACACTAGCGGACTTCTCTTGGCCAGGAATGCTCTTTTTGCCAGTACTGGTCTGCTTTTAATGTCCTCCTTGCTCCGCCCGTATTTGGTTATTTTGCTACCTAGGTGGCAGAATTCCTTAATTTCATCTACCTCGTGACCATTAATCCTGAGGTACGTTTCTCACTGTTCTCATTTCGGCTACTTTCGTCTTTCTTCGACTTACTCTCAATCCATGTTCTGTGCTTTTTAGGTTATTCCATTCTGCAGATCCTGTAACTCTTCTTCGCCATCACTGAGGATAGCAATGTCATCATCTAATCGTATCGCTGATATCCTTTCGCTCTGAATTTTAATTCCACTCCTGAACCTTTCTTTTATTTCCATCATCGTTTCTTCGATGTATAGATTGAGCAGTAGGTGTAAAAGATTAGGCCCCAGTCTTCAGCCTTTATAATTCCAGCAATTTGTTCTGAGTGTTCCACCGTTATTATCCCCCCTTGCTCTTCTACATGTTGCAAATTACCCGTCTCTCTCTATAGCTTTGCCCTCTTTTCCTCAGAATTTCGAAAATCTTGCACCATTTGACAATGTCGAACGCTTTTTCCAGGTCAACAGATTCTACGAACGTGTCTTAATTTTTCTTTAGTGTTGCTTCCATTATCAACCGCAACGTCAGAGCTGCCTCTCTCATACCTTTACCTTTCCTAAAGTGAAACTGATCGTTATCTGACACATCCTCAATTTTCTTTTCCATTATTCTGTATGTGGCAACGGCCTTGCCGCAGTGGATACACCGGTTTCCATGAGATCGCGGAAGTTAAGCGCTGTCGGGCGTGGTCGGCACTTGAATGGGTGACCATCCAGGCCGCCATGCGCTGTTGCCATTTTTCGGGGTGCACTCAGCCTCGTGATGTCAATTGAGGAACTACTCGACCGAATAATAGAATAGTAGCGGCTTCGGTTAAGAATGCCATCTTACGACAGGGAGAGCGGTGTGCTGACCCCACTCCCCTCCTATCCACATCCTCCACCGAGGATGACACGGTGGTCGGATGGTCCCGGTAGGCCTGAAGACGGAGTGCTTTTTTTATTATTCTGTATATTATTTTTGTCAGTAACTTGGATGCATGAGCTGTTAAGCTAATTGTTTGGTAATTCTCGCAATCGTCAGCTCCTGCAGTCTTCTGAATTATATGGATGATGTTTTTCTGAAAGTCAGATGGTGTATCGCCAGATTCATACGTTCTACACAGCAGCGTGAATAGCAGTTTTGTTGCCACTTCTCCCAATGATTCTGGTGGAAAGTTATCTATCCCTTCTGCCTTATTTGACCTTAAGTCTTTCAAAGCTCTTTTAAGTTCTGAGCCGCGCGGGATTAGCCGAGCGGTCTAGGACGTTGCAGTCATGGACCGTGCTGCTGGTCCCGGCGGAGGTTCGAGTCCTCCCTCGGGCATGGATGTGTGTGTTTGTCCTTAGAATAATTTAGGTTAAGCAGTGTGTAAGCTTAGGGACTGATGACCTTTGCAGTTAAGTCCCATCAGATTTCACACACATTTGAACGTTTTTTAATTTCTGATTCTAATACCGGATCCCCTATCTCTTCTAAATCGTTTCCAGTTTCTTCTTCTATCACACCAGACAAATCTTCCCCTTTATAAAATTCCCCCTGATAGACGCCTTCAGTGTACTCCTACCACCTACCCGCTCTCTCCTCTGCATTTAACAGTGGAATTCCCGTTGCACACTTAATGTTACCACCCTTGCATTTAATTTCACCGAAGGTTGTTTTGACTTTTCTGCATGCTGAGTCTATCCTTCCGACAATCATTTATTTTTCGATTTCTTCAAATTTTTCATGGAGCCACTTCGTCTTAGCTTCCCCGCACTTCCTGTTTATTTCATTTCTCAGCGAACTGTATTTCTGTAATTCGGAATTTCCCTCAATATTTTTGTACTTCCTTCTTACATCGATCAATTGAAGTGTTTCCTCTGTTCCCCATGGTTTCTTCGCAGTTATCTTCTTTGTACCTATATTTTTCTTTCCAACTTCTGTGATTGCCCTTTTTAGAGATGTCCATTCCTCTTCAACTGTAATGCCCACTGAGCTATTCCTTATTGCTGTATCTATAGCCTTAGGGAACTTCAAGCTTATTTCTTCATTCCTTAGTACTTTGGTATCCCACTTTTTTGCGTATTGATTCTTCATGACTGAACTCTTAAACTTCAGCCTACTCGTAATCATTACTATATTGTGATCTGGGTATACATCTTCTCCTGAGTACTCCCTAAAATCCAGTATCCGATTTCTGAAACTATGTCTGACCATTATATAATCTAACTGAAACCTTCCCATATGACCAAGCCTTTTCCAAGTATACCTCCTCCTTTCGTGGTTATTGAATAGAGTATTCGCTATTACTAGCCGAAATGTATTACAGAACTAAATTAGTCTTTCTCCTGTCTCATTCCCAGTACCAGCCCATATTCTCCCGTAACCCTTTCTTGTACTCCTTCTCCTGAAACCGCTTTTCAGTCCCCCATGATTATTCGATTTTCATCTCCCCTTAAAACATTCAGAATAGTTGCTAGAGTAATGCGAATGCGTATTTCATGGTCTACTGTGTCGAGTCAAAAGATTTAATGGTATTTGGCATTACAGTAATTCTATCGCCTTAACTTGTTGGCTGAGCCTCTGAGTGTCTATAGTTAACGTCTGTGCTATTATAGGGATCACCAATTTCTGATGGATACGGTAGGTTCTAAGTTGGCTATAATTTCGCACCTTACAAGCACTCATCTTCATACCTTGCCGTGATTTACAATCAGAATTAGGTATCATTTGATAGGTTGTACACCGTATATATGTATATTTAAAGAAGACTGACATTTTCACATACACTTTATAAATAGTTGTTAACGCTTATTGCACGAAAGGTGAAGGATTGTCTTTATTATCGGAATGGCGTAATGAATGATTGCCTATACTAGCAGAGGTTGGAGCGCCAGTGGAAACGAAAAGGCAGACGTAACTCAGGCCCTGGGTGGGAAAACCAGTACAGGTTTATTGGTCCTGCTTATCACAGGAGGTATCCCAAGACGGACTGTCGGGGCACCTGAAGGCTGAAGCACAATAGAGCGGCGGCCAGTTGGTATTGTAGCGAGGCCGGAAGGATAAGCGGATAATACTTCAGAAACTCTGAAAATCTTGGACGTCACAGAGAGGAACGAAGAAGCGTTACCTCGGAAATCACGCAGGCTGGGTTATTTCCAAGGATTTTTGCTCTGAGAAGCGTACCATTCATTGTATGAATACCTAATTAACGGGGTTAGGTATTTCCTCACAAACTTTCTGCGCTGGACAGCGAAAGACTATAATATGGTTGGTCGGCATTCGGAAGAATCTGTAGAGAGCGAGAATATTCCGTGGTTTCGAGAACACGGCTCACCTATTGCTTTTACGAGGGAGGGGAGCCGAGCTTTGCTGGGAAACCAGTGGTGAAGAGAAGAGGTCTTCCGTTTTGAGCGCCCGTGTTTGACGGTCGCTCAGTATCAACTTTTGCTGATACAGACAAACTTGTTGTCTTTGCTCTCAGGAGATTTTATAGTTAGTGAACGGTTAGGCACTGTACTGTTGCGAACGTATACGATGCTGAACTTCGCCTCCTGGTAGGGAGTCGTCGTTAAGTATGCAGCATTCAGTGATTGTGAGCACTTCTTCTGTCTATGCTCACGTTGAGACGTTATCTGAATTCCGTCCTTGTGGCTGGGAGTTCGTGTCTGTAGAACACAGAGAGGAAAAGACAGTATTGGATTGTAGTAGTCGGAGGACCGCCTTGTGCCGTCCTAGTGTTTGAATGAGTTTTTTATTTTTTTTATTTTGTGGCTGGAGTTCTTCCATCATCGCAGACGTGTGCGAGAACCATCACTCCGCCGCACTGGACACAGAACATCGGGTGACAGAGCTTCGGCTTATTGGGGCTACAAAGCTAAACAGCTGTGATCACGTAACTTTTATTTCCACTGAGGTTGCACACGATTGTAGATCACACTTTGAAAGTAGTGTCTTCTAGAGTTTGGTACGTAGATGATAGCAGTCATCTCGCGTTATTTATATTAGATCGCGTAGCCATAAAAAGGGGCAGATTTGGGCAATGGATCAGTATTATTAGTTAGGAAATTCGTTTGTATCTCTTTATGTCCATTGGACATTGATATATAATTTGTGATATACAAAGGGGCTTTAATCTACAATAAATGTATGAGCAGAAACAACATTTATCATTTTGTAGTTACTAGTTCCCTTAATCATTCATTTATGTTTATGTTGTAATTTATGTGTTAAAAGCAAGAAGGAGGAAATGATATCACCATTAAGAGATCCTAAAATCTGCTTCAGGGGGTAGTGAGACAGGGCCAAATCTTCATTTTCGCGTTTAGTATTTTCCGTTGTGCACATTCATTTTTACACCTGCCTGGAGTACCAGGGTTTCTGAAACTTCTCTGTAGACGCGGACTCTTCACACATGTAACGACAACTTGTATGTCTTTGCGCTAGTAGCATTAGAGAACAGTAGTTCAGAGATACAATTTACGTGCATTACGTCGTTCTAGATAATGGTAATGCCTTAAGTACTATTTTATAGAAGAAAAGAGATAGAAAATAATTTTTTTCCCCAAAGAACCTTCCTGATGCCGAAAGGGAGAGGTGAGGGGAAAGTGGGCAGGCGTCGCAACCCGAGGCCTGACCACCATGTCCCATTCCCTCCCCATAGGAACCAAGGATAAGCATAGGGAACGTGAGGTAAAAGAACAAAGAACATAAATGATTTATTTATTTATCCTTTGTTTCAATTACTAGTAATATCACCGAGAATAATAGGAAACCGTCGTCGCGAGGAGGAGAGAGCAACAAGTCGCCATATTCGGTGAGACCATCGACGGATATTTTTCGAAGAAGAACTGTCCGGTAAGCAGTGAATAACTGGTTGCAAGAGTGCAAAAGTCGTGGATCAAATTCCCATTGCAGTACCATCCCAAATTTTGGGTGGGTTAAGATAGTCGCTACAGAGGGAACTGGAGAAAAATGGTCTGTATTTCGGAATGAGGACAACTGCACAATGGCATTCGCTAAGGAAGTGCCAATTTCTCACCATCAGCACACATGTAGTGAACTGCATGTCCACAAATCCACTTCACGGAATTTGTCTTTGTTTGTGGAAAGTATCCCGAATTCGGAAAAAGGATCAGGTGAGGAGATATCTGATGAGGAGTCGTATGGGAAATTAGGGACAGCATCTGTTGCACCAAGAATGAGACATCTATCGCGGCTCCTCACACCAGGCGATGATCATCCGTGTCCAGAACATCACAGGCGACACACATCGGGGCGTCTGCTAGGTGAATCCCGTGAAGGCGTGACCGGCATACTTGTTTTACATTGACCATAATGTGCTACGCAGATTGGACATCTGTGCCAAGGTAAGGAGCGCACACCAATCGCCAGACGGTACGCAAGTCGACGTAGGGATGCTTCACCTCAACCACATTCGGTGATCTCTTCCGCTGAAGATCGCCTTTATGCATGTCAAGCGCGTTGTCAGTATCGCAGCATGGACATAGGCTCAGTTCGAGGAAAAAATGGCGGAAGTAAAAGAAGGGCAGAGGGATGCCCGAAAGCTAGATAGGGGCTGAGAGAGAATGTGGTACAAGTGCCTTCAGCAACAGGGTGGTAATGTGCGTAGGACAACGGTACCACAGTACATTTGAGAACTGACGAAAATGGGTATTGCTCCGTCAGGTACATGATACAGGCCTAAACCGCCCCTGCATCGCAGGACGGTGAGGGTCTCTTGCCTTATCTTAATAAGCAGGCCGTGGCGAACACATGAACCCAATGGCGCTAGCATGCGGTGGGCCATAGACGGAGGAATAGAGTCTGTGCCACGTGGGGGATACGCGACTCCAAATGCACATTTACATATTGTGTCCTTTGCAGAATATCGAGAGTTCGTAAACAATGATGCAGGAGGCCAGTTCGTAGTTGAAACAACAGGCGCCGGCAGTTGAGGACAACCGTGTGCCACAGTTCTCCTGCGAAATTGAGTTGTAAGAGTCGGATAACAGCAGCTGCATGCAGTGGAGCAGCGTTGTGTGCAGGAAGCCCCGCATCAATAGCCATGGCGCTCGATTTTGAAACGTTATGGCTGCTACCAGAAGCTTCGCAGTAGCTAGTAACACATGCCAGTGAATCCTTGACCTTAGCAGTGTTACGAAGAACGATGACGAGATCGTCCGTATAAGCAGTGCAGCTGAATACATGGCCGCCAAGTGACTTCCCAGACTGCCCTTGATGGAGACCGCAGAGCAACAATTCCACAGTGAAAGCAGTGCAGAGAGCGGGCAGCCCAGATGCACCGAACGACACTTCAAGGCGGACTGCGTGAGATGGCCATTGTAGAGTACACGGGACGTAGTTCCACGGAGAAGACACATTACGATGTCGACTGTAGTATCAGGGTATCCCATATTGTGGAGCACCCCTTCCAAGTAATCGTGACCGACCTGATCTCACGCCTGGCTGAAGTCAAGAGCTGCCGAAAGTCCAGGCCCACGACGGGGGTGAGCAAGAGTGATTACGTCGCAAGAACTACAGAGGGCAGTGCGGATGTTATTGGCACGTCCCAGAGAAGTTTGATCAGTGGAAATCACCTACCGGGCTGTCCGTTTAAGATTTTCGTGCTGCTGTTGAGCAACGTCAAGGCGGTAATCGCATGTCCGTGATGTACCCATAGGCTTGTGGATGGGAATGAGGAGACCTTCACGAAACCGTCTGGGATCTGCAGGAGACGACATAAGGTCCCGTCAAACATTCGTCCAAAACGGCGGTGTTAGGGTCCAAAATGTCCGATAAAACTATAGTAGGAGACCGTCAGGGCGACTTGTTCGAAAAACCCGCCTGAATAGCATCCTAGACTTCGTCCTCTGTGACGTCATCAAGCAAATACGTCGTTCCATCCCCAGTAACCAAGACAAAAGACAGTCGGGAGATCACCATAATGTTGGCACGGTGGTGGCGTTGTGCCGAGTACACGATAACATAATGTGCATGGAGGGCAGAGATCGTATATCACGTTGGGTGCCTAAGCGCACCCCGTCACCAGTCGCAAGAACATTAATTACAGTCCTCTGACGGTAGTGCTGTTCCGTTATCACATGGTACATAGACGGACGCTTTTGTGCTAAGTCGTCGTGTGTGCGCTCCCTGACCATAGCTTCTTCAACGCGATGTCGAGAGAGGGATGAGGGCTGTGACTTGGTACAATTCGCATCGCCCTACGCTCCGGCGAATGTGACATCTTCACCGCTATGCCGTGACCTCCTTTTTGTAACCAAGCAAGCCGGCCGAAGTGGCCGTGCGGTTAAAGGCGCTGCAGTCTGGAACCGCAAGACCGCTACGGTCGCAGGTTCGAATCCTGCCTCGGGCATGGATGTTTGTGATGTCCTTAGGTTAGTTAGGTTTAACTAGTTCTAAGTTCTAGGGGACTAATGACCTCAGCAGTTGAGTCCCATAGTGCTCAGAGCCATTCTTTTTGTAACCAAGCAAGGCCTTGCAGAGGGCAGGCGTTGCTCAGAGGACCCACTATGACAGGGCAGTGTGATGTGCGTCACAGCGTCGACCACAAGCCGTCCACGTGGTCTCGATTAGCTACTGGCAGTCGGCTGAAGCGAGATGGATCGTGAGCAGTTTCCATAGTTCCCAGCCACGACAAACTCTTTTGCGGCAGAGACTCAATGCAAAGATATACGCATCACGGTCAGACAACGCAACGGCCCAGACCTTAGCATCCTGCTCCCACTCGACAACATCGCGGGAGAGTTTAACACAATCGAAGCCACTGGAAGAAGGGCTAGTGAAATGTGTAAACCCCGGTCGATCACAATGAACATGCTCCCAAGAGTTCACTAGGTTGAGGTGCTGGAGTACTGCCGCTGGCGCCGCGCACAGTGACGGTGGCTACCCGAACCAGATGGCGCATAGACGTTGCTGATCCTGATGCCACTGAACGTCAGAGCAATCCTTTGGCATCAGGGAGATAGGCAACTATACAGGGTGTTACAAAAAGGTGCGGCCAAACTTTCAGGAAACATTCCACACACACAAAGAAAGAAAATATGTTATGTAGACATGTGTCCGGAAACGCTTACTTTCCATGTTAGAGCTCATTTTATTACTTCTCTTCAAATCACATTAATCATGGAATGGAAACACACAGCAACAGAACGTACCAGCGTGACTTCAAACACTTTGTTACAGGAAATGTTCAAAATGTCCTCCGTTAGCGAGGATACATGCATCCACCCTCCGTCGCATGGAATCCCTGATGCGCTGATGCAGCCCTGGAGAATGGCGTATTGTATCACAGCCGTCCACAATACGAGCACGAAGAGTCTCTACATTTGGTACCGGGGTTGCGTAGACAAGAACTGTCAAATGCCCCCATAAATGATAGTCAAAAGGGTTGAGGTCAGGAGAGCGTGGAGGCCATGGAATTGGTCCGCCTCTACCAATCCATCGGTCACCGAATCTGTTGTTGAGAAACGTACGAACACTTCGACTGGAATGTGCAGGAGCTCCATCGTGCATGAACCACATGTTGTGCCGTACTTGTAAAGGCACATGTTCTAGCAGCACAGGTAGAGTATCCCGTATGAAATCACGATAACGTGCTCCATTGAGCGTAGGTGGAAGAACATGGGGCCCAATCAAGACATCACCAACGATGCCTGCCACAACGTTCACAGAAAATCTGTGTTGATGACGTGATTGCACAATTGCGTGCTGATTCTCGTCAGCCCACACATGTTGATTGTGAAAATTTAGAATTTGATCACGTTGGAATGAAGCCTCATCCGTAAAGAGAACATTTGCACTGAAATGAGGATTGACACATTGTTGGATGAACCATTCGCAGAAGTGTACCCGTCGAGGCCAATCAGCTGCTGACAATGCCTACACACGCTGTACATGGTACGGAAACAACTGGTTCTCCCGTAGCACTCTCCATACAGTGATGTGGTCAACGTTACCTTGTACAGCAGTAACTTCTCTGACGCTGACATTAGTGTTATCGTCAACTGCACGAAGAATTGCCTCGTCCATTGCAGGTGTCCTCGACGTTCTAGGTCTTCCCCAGTCGCGAGTCATAGGCTGGAATGTTCCGTGCTCCCTAAGACGCCGATCAATTGCTTCGAACGTCTTCCTGTCGGGACACCTTCGTTCTGGAAATCTGTCTCGATACAAACATACCGCGCCACGGCTATTGCCCCGTGCTAATCCATACATCAAATGGGCATCTGCCAACTCCGCATTTGTAAACATTGCACTGACTGCAAAACCACGTTCGTGATGAACACTAACCTGTTGATGCTACGTACTGATGTGCTTGATGCTAGTACTGTAGAGCAATGAGTCGCATGTCAACACAAGCACCGAAGTCAACATTACCTTCCTTCAATTGTGCCAACTGGCGGTGAATCTAGGAAGTACAGTACATACTGACGAAACTAAAATGAGCTCTAACATGGAAATTATGCGTTTCCGGACACATGTCCACATAACATCTTTTATTTATTTGTGTGTGAGGAATGTTTCCTGATAGTTTGGCCGTACCTTTTTGTAACAACCTGTATACAGTCACATAGGGTGACTGCCAGCTCACTGCCATTAGCGGAAGCATGGGAGACGTGTGTTGTAAATCCATGGGGAACACGAAAAGTTGCAACATGCACCTGCTGAAGGAGATAAACGTCAACATATGCAGCTGACAGCATTCCATGGAGTAATGTCAGTTCATGGCGCGCGTGCGAATGTTATTGACATTGATCGTGGCTATGTGATAAGTATGAAAGGCTGCCACCGCCAGGAGACAAACAATGCGAACAAAGGGGAAGTTCACTGTTCGGACCGCTTGGAAGGGTACATCACTGTGATAGGGAGGGAGCCGATTTCGCCAAGGAGGTTTCGTCGCTCTGTACATCTTCAGAACGTCCATCCTCAGCATCGATTTCTCCATCCAGGAGTCAGACGTCTCAATGGGCTGGTTCAGTGAAACACTATCGGAGATGCGGATGTGCGCCCAGGTAGCGTCAGGCACACATAGGGACTCAGTCGCATCAGATGCAGGCAGGGGAAGGTATGTGTCTATAGATGGATGCTGAATGGAGACGGAGGCGAGGAGACACGCCGGCCGCGGTGGTCTAGTGGTTCTAGGCGCGCAGTTCGGAACCGCGGGACTGCTACGGTCGCAGGTTCGAATCCTGCCTCGGGCATGGATGTGTGTGATGTCCTTAGGTTAGTTAGGTTTAAGTAGTTCTAAGTTCTAGGGGACTGGTGACCACAGAAGTTAAGTCCCATAGTGCTCAGAGCCATTTGAACCATTTTTGAGGAGACACGTTGCACTTTCTGGTGCCAGGGTGTCAAAAGACAGCGCATCAGTTGGAGGGTCGTCATCCTGTGCACACATCCGATGGAGACAGTCGTCGGAAAGGGTATGGCGTTGTCTTTTCCGTTTCCTCAGTGATCTTTGCTTCCTGACAGGTTGTTCTATGTCGGAAGGCGAGTGTCTGTCATCCGACATGCGGCCAGACGGCAGAAAAGCGGAGGTCGGTACAGCTCCATGATCAACAACCACGGGGTCGGGTCAGACTGCTTGCGTCTAATGACGGACATCGTCCGTTGGTACTGTCTCTGGTGGCGGCTTAGGAGGGCAGGAGAAACGTCCATCGCGTCGTCGAGAGGAGTCGATGCTGGTGCAGACTGACTCAGAATGGGCAGCAGGCAGCCCCGCAGCGGATGCGTAAGACAGAGGTAACACAGTAAGCGCCGCAGGGAGAGCGACGACTTCAATTCACAACGGAGATGACCTTCCTGGCCACAACCTGAACAAGTACGCGGCTGGTCACCGTACATGACGACAGTCCTGCAACCAGCAATAACCAAAAAGGAAGGCACTTATTTCCTTAGTTCGGTTTTTTGTCTGACGGACACCATTGAGGATGTGGTAGGTTTCTAACGACTTCCACGTTTCAGCAACGTGACTGACGATGTTGCCATAATGTTTAAAGACGGTCACTACAACCTCCGATGGCACCTAAATGGGAGTTCGAAAACCGTCAACGATCGGAAGCCAAAATCAACGTGATCAGTTATGACAGTCTCTGTATGGTCGTTAGAGTATCTAAACTTGTGATAATTGTCTTGACGCCACACAACGTCGGCGCAAAGCTCTTGATTCGCTAGTTTTATGAACACAATATTACTGAGGGTTGAAAAATGAATTAATATCTTGCTGCGGGAGACGCATATCTTCCACTATAAACCGATCTGCTTCATTTGCCTTTGGTCGTTCATAATCCATTGGAAACATTAATTTAATCGTGGCTTCGCGGCAGAAAACGCCATGATGGTCGATGAAGTCGGACTCTAAGACAAGCTACTAGCGGAAGTAAACAAACGCGCGTTCGCTCGCAAGCAGCGCAACAGGTAAGACGCAAACAGAGAAAAATATCTGAAATTGCTAAATAATGAGAGGACTAGAATTATAGCTCTGACTTGGTGGTTAATTTGATATTTGCTTTAAGTTATCAAAATTTATACGACAAAAGAAATGAAGTTTGCAGTTAGTAAGCATATTTCGATTAACTGTAAGTGCAATAAGCTTTGTTCTAGTTAGGTATGCCCAAATATTTAACATTTTCACGATAGGGACACCTGAGACAGAAACTATAGGCAGTGTTCATAAAAGTTAATAATATTATTTACACAAACCAGCAGTATAGTAGAGGCCCCACTACGCTTAGTTACAAGGTGTACAACTAAATTTTAAGGAACCATTTATCCAGTAAAGTGGCACTTTGCATGTTATCATTGAATTATTAGTTAAGAAGAAGAATCTACGCTTTAATGATGTAATGATTGAACGAAGCGTCGGAGAAACGCGAATGACGAGTTACTAAACTAAGAGAACACCAAGTGTCATTAATTTGCCGAAAGACTGAAGCTAATTGAATAATTTTAAGTAAGTATTAATTGGATAATATACTACAGGTGTTAGTATAAGTATATATAAGAAAAAGTTGTATTGGTTGTTAGCACTTGAGTCTGCACTGAAGGAAATCGATTTAATATTGCAAATGCGAGCACGTACACGCAACATCTTAATGATATCTAGATTTTTGTACTAGGTCTAAGTTAGTCAGACGCGAAACTGTGCAAGGTTGCATGTACATAAATAATTAAAACGTATAACGGAAACGAGTGATATAGAATCGATACTAGCAGAGCATCTGCTCACGATTTACGCACCTAATCGTTCATTAATTATCGACAGTAATACATACAGGAGATATTGGGTAGATACGTAAAGTGTTGATCGCGGCCAGCACTTGCTTTAACTATAGTCCATGAAGTATTCGTGTATTCTGCGGACAACTATTACTTTGTGGGACGGTATACAGAATCTTGACCGCTGGAGTAATTCATAATAGTGATTCTTATATCGTTAACATTGTAAAGGATGTTCTTGGAGACGCATGACTACACGTATCATTCATATTATTTCGCTACAGTACGGTATGGGGAACGGGAAACCTATTCAACAACAGGCTAATGGTACTTGTTGCCTGTTAAGGTCGTAACCAGACCCCACGAAGCTATAGACCCAAGTACTCAACAAGGCACTGTGTCAGCTGATGGTGGCTCCATAATGGTGTGGGCTGCGTTTACCTGGAATGGGCTGTGTCCTCTCGTCCTACTGACCCGATCACTGACTGGAAATGGTTGAACACCATTTGCTGCCACTCATGGACTTCATGTTCCCAAACAACAATGGAACTTTTGTGGATGACAATGGGCCATGTAACCGAGCCATAGCCGTTCGTGTTTGGTTTGAAAAACATTCTGGACAATTCGAGTGAATAATTTGGCCAACCAAATCGCCCAACATTAATCCCATCGAACAATTATGGGTCATAACTGAGAGATCAGTTCGTGCACAAAATTCCGCACCGGCAACACTTTCGCATTTATGGAGGGCTACAGAGAGCGGCATGGCTCAATATTTCTTCAGGGGACTTCCAACGACTTGTTGAGCCCATACCACGTTGAGTTGCTGCACTACGCCGGGCAGAAGGGGGTCCGGAGGTCCTGCGTGACATTAAAAGGTATCCCATGATTTTTATCACCTCCGTGTATGTACCCTCTTCAGTCACAAAATGTAAAAAACAACGTGCAAGGAACCTAGCCAAATCACATAAATATTGGTGTTAGATAGTAGATGAGTCATTACTCGACTTCTGGAGAATTCAGTGCAACTCCTGTAATGAACTTCTAATAAATAAAGAGCTGTATTATCTTATATCTAAGTGCACAAAACAAGAGAAATGGTATGAATTATACCTCATTAGGCGAACAGGTTCCAAACTTCTTGCCTCACGGTGTAGCCGTGCGCTCTATGGCGCCTTGCCACGGTTCGCGTGGCTCCCCCCGTCGGAGGTTCGAGTCCTCCCTCGGGCATGGGTGTGTGTTGTCCTTAGCGCAAGGTACTTTAATTTAGATTAAGTAGTGTGTAAGCCTAGGGACCGATGACCTCAACAGTTTGCTCCTATAGGAACATCTTCTTCGCTGTTGCCACTTTCTGGTTGTAAAGGAGAGACACTGGAAATAATATTCGCTGATGAACAGCTTCTTGTCAGTTTTCGTCACATACTGAGGCTATAGCTATTCCTCGACTTACGGACTGAATTGAGTGAAGAGAAAATCAAGGAGCATTTAGAGTCCCAAAATAATATCAGCTCAGATATAACATTACTCTGTAACACTAATTTTTCTCAGAAATTTCTAGATCGACACAGACATGTGAAAGCTCTATTCCACACGGTTATTACAAAAAATGAGCAAGTTTTGGACTGTCTTTGCTATAGATGTGGCTATTGTTGAATTCATTTATTTTATGCAACAGTGACTAACATTGTCTACTTAAATCATACATGTTGTTAATTAAGTCGATTATGCCTCAAATATGCGAAATCTGAAACGAGAATAGAATGATAACATTACGGTTAATACCAAATGAAGGTGGACTACGAGAAACTTCTTATTTGTACTTACTTAGAAAACAGAGTGCAATATAAAATTATTTGTAATATAATTTCAAAGCGAATTACTTTCAAGAACGAGCAGTTGCAGAAAAGCAGAACGCCTACGATCACAACACTCTTGTAACAAGCATACTGTTTAAATGAATCACCAGACAATCCTACGGGAATGAGCACCATTACGAAATGCCTTGTTGTGCTGATCAACATAATAGGCATTAAGCGCGTATGTAACATGTACTACGATTACGTTTAATTGAGAAAGAAATCGCGGTCCAGATCTTCTACTCTTGTTCTCTGCAAACCACTGAGATGTACAAGGCAGAGGGTGCGTCTTATTATACCGGTTATTGACGCTTTTATCCGTTTCATTCACGTGTGAAGCGCAGGAAGGATGATTCCTTAAACCCCTCTGTGCTTCATGTAATTAATTTAGTTTTGTCTTCGCGATCCCTATGGGAGCGATACGTTGGGGGTTGCAGAAAATTCTAAGTAGGCTTTCACGCGATACTCTGCTTCCATCTTCAGGCGGTTGTCGATTCTGTTCTTTCAGCATCTACGTGGCACTCTCCACGGGGCTAGCAAACTTGTAATCATTTGTGATGCTCTCTGTCGGAGGTTCGAGTCTTCCCTCGGGCATGGGTGTGTGTGTGTTGTCCTTAGCGTAAGCTTAAGTTAGATTAAGGACCGATGACCTCAGCAGTGTGGTCCCATAGGAACTTACCATCATTTGTAATGTCTTTCCCTGTGTCTGTTCAATATCCGCTGTTAGTTCCATTTGGTACTGATCCCACACATTTGAGAAATATTCTAGGATGGGTCGTACGAGTGTTTCGAATGCAATCTCCTTGACAGATTCATTGCATTTCCCTAATATTCTATCAATAGGTCTTGCACCTACTTTACCTACGACTGAGACTATGTGATTGTCACATTTCATATCCCTAAAAATATTTACATCTCGGTGTTTGCATAGTTTTTCTTTTTGTGAAGTGCACAATTTTACATTCCTGAACATTTAAGTGATTTACCAATCTTTGCACCACTTTGAAATCTTATGATCCGATTGGATATCTGTGCAGCTTGTTTTAGCCAGTACTTCGTTACAGATAAATGTGTCGTCTGTGAAAAGTAAGAGGTTACTCTACAGATTGTCTATAAGAGCATTAATGTTCAACATGAACGGCAATGGTCCTAATACACATCTCCGGTGGCACATTTGCAGTTACATCTGTCGACGACTCTCCACGCAAGATAACGTGTTATTTTCTCCCACCAAGAAATCCTCAATCCAGTTCCAAATCTCGCTTGACATGATCATACTTTTGGTAATAAGCGCATGTGTGTTATACAGTAAAATATCTTTCGTAAAACAAGATACGCTGCATTTACCTGACTGCCTTCATCCATGGCTTTCAGGATGTAATACGAGATAAGAGCGAGTTTCATCGAAAGAGATCTGCTTTTAGCCCCCTAGCCCTCTTCGTAATTTTGTGAATTTCAGGACTTGTAGTGGCATGATTTTATTGCCCTCAAGCTTTTTCTTTTCTCGAACACATGCAGAAGCTTGAGGGAATTTTATTTTATATTTACTTGGAACCAGCAGTCTCTTCCTGTACCCATTACTAGTTTTCTTTCTTTCGTTTCGTTTGTTACATTTGAAAGTATGGCTGAGTACTTTTTATGTCCCAGGGACCTGGTACGTTTATTTTCCTCTCAATTAGTAATGCGAACTTTTAGATTCATCCTCTTCTCCTCTTAGTTTTGAATCCAAAGTCTTTTCTAAAAATCATGTAGCAACTGCTGAACTTTTGCGGTTCCTTCTATTTGGCCGGAAGAAACGGCATGCAGCAAATAGTACGGTCTCGCGGTTTTTCTATTTCTCCCTACTGGCTAGTCAATGCAAACCACTAAGGATAGACAAATTTTGATGGTGTTTGGACAGCAACCAGCCTCAAATTTACTTTAAGTTCCTTTATTCAAAGGGTACCATTACCGGTTTCGAATCGTTGTGATTCATCATCAGACGGTTTACACGCTTTCTTTATGACATGTGGTGTGTTTTTTTACAAATTAATTGTCCTAAAATATAAATAATACATAATTATAAACACGCCACACACAGGTGGTTGCGTTATTTATTTTCGTTGCGTGTGACTTACGTGAAATGTCGGTTTGGAGTGTTTGTTTTCATAACATTCGTCCAACAGATATGAATACATTCCCACTGCATTCTTATTGTTGCACACGTAAATTTTTCTCACTGAACACTTTAGATTTGTCACTGAGAAGATTTCTACTACGCACCACATGTTTTGATACATACAAAGAGCTTACAAAAATGTGAGTATCAAAGGTGCTATGATACATCGGAACATTTGATGATGATGTCCTATGCTTGGAAAGGATCATATTTTCATTTACGCAACTGTAATGCGTTTTAAACTAGTACAGAGACATTGATTTTTTGTGTTGATATTGTTACATTAATTATAAAGTTTTATATGTAAAATAGTACATTATTTAATTACATTTAGCATCATGAGAATTATAGTAACATATAAATTTGCTACTTCATCTGCAGATAGGCGTACTAATATTATTTGCTTTGAAGGTTGGAAAATAATTTTTGGAAATTTTTCAGGAAAGGGGTGTTACCTAACTCTGTTTGTTCATTAAGGATATAGTCTGGGGTGCTGTTTTGCGTGTGTGTGTTTATTTCTATTTCTTCTAATATATTCATAGTGGCTCCTTTTTCTGATAGATGTAAAATTTTTAAAATCTTCTCGTTTGGATATAAAGAAATATGTGTTGGGTGATGAAAATTTCAATGGGAATACCACCACACAAAACCAAAAGGCATGATTAACAAAATCTCTTTTTGGTCAGAATTACATTCGGAAAAGACCATGTTTCTGTTGCTTTAATCAGCCTGAATAGTTTAAAAGGTGGTACAGCTGATGAAGAACATAAAAAATCGATTAAAGAAATAAAAAATTATTTCGGAGCGTACAGTCTGTGCGAGCGAGGCAGCGGGTGTTCAGCTATTGTTAGGATAAGTTGGGATGCATTTACTGAGCTACGCCATTGCTAGTTGTGAAAGTATCAGCACTTCCATGTTTTTCTCTTGAGGAACTACGTCTTTTAGTTAATATTTGGTGTGAAGATTAATTAACTCAAGAGAAACGTTAGGTCTTGTGTTCATGCTTTGTTCTTTAATGGCAACTATCCATGTGGTCATATGTGTTACTTGTGATAACTTTCACTTGATGGGGATTGCACTGATTATTAAATGGTATGTCACTTAACGGAGCAGAATCTGAATGAAGTTCTTGATTGCAGAGAAATCTTAACAATCAAGTAAATGTAGAAACTTTTATGGCTGCCAGCCATATGTGTGTACCTTCGTATTCTTGTTTCCTGTTCATTATTCTTTGTTTTCATCTCCTTCCGCGAATCTTATCATTGTAATTATAACATGGACAGCAAATTTCATTTTCCAGTAGCGGAGTGCAATGGGAATTTCACCGTTAAATGCAGAGGTGAGAGCGGATAGGTGGAAAGAGTACATTGAAGGCCGCTATGAGGGGGAAGATTTCCCTAATGAGGTGGTAGAAGAAGAAACAGGAGTCACTACAGAAGCGATAGGGGATCTGGTATTAGAATCAGAACTTAAAAGGCAGAAGGGAAAGATAACTTTCCACCAGAATCATTGGGAGAAGTGGCAACAAAACTACTATTCACGCTGGTGTATAGAACGTATGAATCTGTCGGTATACCATCTACCTTTCAGAAAAATATCATCCACACAACTCCGAAGACTGCAAGAGCTGACGATTGCGAGAATTACCAAACAATTAGCTTAACAGCTCATGCATCCAAGTTGCTGACAAGAATAATATACAGAAGAATGGAAAAGAAAGCTGAGGACGTGTTAGATGACGATCAGTTTGGCTTTAGGAGATGTAAAGGGACAAGAGAGACAGTTCTGACGTTGCGGTTGATAATAAAAGTAACACTAAAGAAAAATCGGGACACGTTCATGGTTTTCGTATACCTGGAAACAGCGTTCGACAGTGTCAAATGGTGTACGATTTTCGAAATTCTGAGGAAAATAGGGATAAACGAAGTAGGCAGAGACGGGTGATACACAACATGTAGATAAGCCAAGTGGAAATAATAGGTAGGAGTGGAAGGCCAAGGACGATGAGCTCGGATTAAAAAGAGTGGAAAACAGTGACGCAATCTGTCGCACCTACTGTTCAATCTACTCATGGAAGAAACAATTATGGAAATAAAAGAAAGGTTCAGTAGTGGAATTAAAAATTCAGAGCGAAAGGATATCAATGATACGATTATCTGACGACAGTGCTACCCTCATTGAGAGTGAAGAAGAATAAGGATTGAGAGTAAACTGAAGAAAGACCAAAGTAATAAGAAGTAGCAGAGATGAGAAGAGCGAGAAACTTAACATTAGGATTGATGGGCACGAAGTAGATGAAGTTAAGGAAATCCGCCAGCTAGGCAGCAAAATAACCAATGACGGGCGGAGCAAGGAGGTTATCAAGAGCAGACTGGACTACCAAAAAGGACATTCCTGGCCAAGAGAAGTCTACCAGTATAAAAAATTGGCCGTAATTTAAGAATGTTGAAAATTAATTGGATTGTCAAGGTAAGGAATGAGGAGGTTCTGCGCCGGACGTCTGTGAAGGCATCAGGGAATAACTTCCATGACGTGATTCGCGATGGGATCCATCCAACCAGTCAGAATACTGGTGACCCATACAAAAAAAAAAAAAAAAAAAACAAAAAAAAAAACAAAAAAAAAAAATAGTTTACCATGATTACGTCACTCTCTTTGTGTGGCGTTGAGCGCCCAATGGTTTGTGGTTGTCGACCAACGAGCTGTTTTAGAATCTAGAACTCAGCCTCCCGAGTACCACGAATATCATTATCGGTAATCTCCGGATCTTATGATGAATTCTGTCTAATTTAATGCACTTTGCGGCCGGGAGGTGCTGTTCTCTTTGTTATCATTTAGTAGTATCTAATCTAACTGTATGACCCCTATACTTGTCTCATTATCAATGATACCAGTTTTAATGTGGGCGTCGTCAAAGAGGTCAGGTCAATTTGTTGTTGATAGATCCAATATATTTCCATCGTGAGTGAGGTTCGGAACTATCTGTTCTATGTAGTTTTCAGAGAAAGCATCTAGTAACGCTTGGCGGAATGTCTTGTTCCTCCCACCACTATCAGAACTGTAATTTTCACAATTGAGTGATGGATGGTTAAAGCCGCTCTGATGATTACGGTATAACTGGGAAACTCATGAGGTTTTCTCTAAAGTTTTTAGTTACATTTTGAAGTGAGTCTGACAGTCGACAGGATGCAGTTATAATTTTATGCCCATCCCTTGTACTAAGTCTTACTCAAACAGTCACGCAATCAGCTTCAGTTTCTATATCGGTGGAATAGTGTTTCTCGTCTACTACGACAAATACACCACCTCCAGTTCCCATTAGCCTATTCTTTCGATAATTTATCCCAAAAATTTCACTGCTGTCCATTTCGTATTTTAAACGGCTTTCTGTGCAGTATCATGTGAGCTTCACAGCATTCTTGTTACGAATACTTCGGGATTTAACCACAAAGGGGGGAGGGGGATTTCTTTGCTCTTACACCGATACTTCTAGGTCTACCACAGCTATCGGTATCTGGGCAGTATGGAGAGTCACTTAATCTAAAAAGACCCTTGTATGCATCTCTCACAGAATTAGCGACCTAGGCAGCAGCCTCTGACATGCAGTGGTACTTGACCCGTTTAGGGTAACCTACAGTTCTCAACCCTATGGCTCAAGTTTAGGAAGTCACAGTGTAGCCAGTCACTCTCTGGTTCAAGCCTTCCACTTGACTCGGAACCATGGTCCGATGCTCTGTTCTAGGGACAATACTGCAGATAGCGAGCTTCGCTGAAACTCCATGAGCAAGCCTGGTCTCCTTAACCTTCTCTGCCAGTCTCTGGAATGATCCCAGTATGACCCTGGAGCTCAGACAACAGCTATCGTTTGTCCCAGCGTATGCCACAACCTGCAGTTGGTTGCATCCTGTTCCCTCGATGCCTCCCGGAATAGTCTCTTCAGCAAGGTGTTCCCTCCCAACCAGTGCTGCCGTTTCCCTAATGCAATATTCGTTGCACGTTTGAAATGCCAGAAGTTGATATGCCCTCCGCTCTGTTTTGTTGTCTGTCCCTGACGTGGTAAATAGCACGTTTCCCAACAGGTGAAGGGTGTCTCATTGGGTCAGTTTCAGTTACAGTGGAAACAGCATCTCGAAATTGGTGGTTATGGGGATGAGAGTAACATCGTAATTTCTCCGTGGTCCCTGTCATCCCTGTGCAGGGGGCCTAGATGTAACACTGACGTGCCACTCACGGTAAGCTGGACGATTAAAGGAATGAAGTGATACGCTTCAAGATCTCTAAGGTTACAGATACAGCAACAAGCTTAGTAGACAATACAGCTGAAGAGGAATGAACATCTCTAAAAAGAGCAATCACAGAAGTTGGAAAGAGAAACATAGGTACAAAAAAGGTAGCTGAAGAGAAAGCATGGGTAACAGAAAAAAATACTTCAGTTGATCGATGAAGAAAGGAAGTACAAAAATGTTCAGCGAAATTTAGGAATACAGAAATACAAGTCGCTGAGGAATCAAACAAATAGGAAGTGCAGGGAATCTAAGACGAAGCGGCTCCATGAAAAATATAACGAAATCGAAAAAGAAATGATTGTCGAAAGGACTGACTGAGCATATAGTACCGAGCGAGGTGGCGCAGTGGCTAGCACACTGCGCTCGCATTCGGGAGGACGACGGTTCAATCCCGCGTCCGGCCATCCTGATTCAGGTTTTCCGTGATTTCCCTAAAGTGCTCAAGGAAAATGCTGGGATGGTTCTTTTGAAAGGTCATGACCTACTTCCTTCCCCGTTCTTCCCTAATCCGATGAGATCGATGACCTCACTGTCTGGTCTCCTCCCCAAAACAACTCCACTCAGCATATAGGAAAGTCAAAACAACATTTGGTGAAATTAAAAGCAAGGGTGATAACATTAAGAGTGCAACGGAAATTCCACTGTCAAGGCAAGAGTGGATCTATGAAGGGGGAACATTTGTCTACCGTGATAGAAGAAGAAACAGGAGTCGATTTAGAAGAGATGGGGGATGCAGTATTAGTATCAGAATTTAAAAGAGCTTCGGAGGACTGAAGATCAAATAAGGCAGAATGTATAGATAACAATCCATCAGAACTTCTAAAGTTATTGGGGGAAGTGGCAACAAAACGACTATTCACGCTGGTGTGTAGAACGTATGAGTCTGGTGAAATACTATCTGACTCAGAAAAATATCATCCACACAATTCCGAAGACTGCAAGAGCTGACAAGTGCGAGCATTACCGCACAATCAGTTTAACAGCTCATGCATCCAAGTTACTGATATGAATAATATACAGAAGAATGGAAAAGAAAATTGAGGATATGTTAGATGACGATCAGTTTGGTTTTAGGAAAGGTAAAGGCATCAGAGAGGCAATTCTGACGTTGCGGTTGATAATGGAAGCAAGACTAAAGAAAAATCAAGACGCATTCAAAGGATTTGTCGACCTGGAAAAAATGTTCGACAATGTAAAATGGCTCAAGATGTTAGCAATTCTGAGAAAAATAGGGAGAAGAGGGTAATATACAATAAGTACAAGAGCCAAGAGCGAATAATAATAGTGGTGAACCAAGAACGAAGGGCGGATTAAAAAGGGTGTAAGGCAGGGATGTAGTCTTTCGCACCTACTGTTCAATCTGTACATCAAAGAAGCAATAGAGGAAATAAAATAAAGGTTCAGGAATAGGATTAAAATTCAAGGTGAAAGGATATCAGTGATACGATTCGCTGATGACATCGTTACCCTCAGTGAAAGTGAAGAATGGAATGGTACAATAAGTACAGAATATGGGTTGAGAGTAAATCGAGGAAAGGCGAAAGTAATGAGAAGTGGCAGAAATGAGAACAGCGAGAAACTTAACTAGGGAAGTAACAAACGACGGACGGAGCAAGGAGGACATCAAAAGCAGTCTAGCACTAGCAAAAAGGACATTCCTGGCCAAGAGAAGTGTACTAGTATCAAAAATTGGCCGTAATTTAAGAAAGAAATTTCTGAGAATGTGCGTTTGGAGCAGAGCATTGTATGGTAGTGAAACATGGACTGTGGGAAAACCGGAATAGTAGAGAATCGAAGCGACTTAGATATGGTGCTATGGACGAATGATGAAAATTAGGTGGACTGATTAGGTAAGGAATGAGGAGGTTCTGCGCAGAATCGGTGAGGAAAGGGATATGTGTGAGACAATTATAAGGAGAAGGGACAGGATGAAGGATGATAGGTCATCCGTTAAGAAATCGGGGAATGACTTCCATGGTACTGGAGGGAGCTGCAGAGGCAAAAACTGTAGAGGTAGAGAGTACATCAAACAAATAACTGAAGATGCAGGTTGCAAGTGCTACTCTGTGACGAAGAGGTTGGCACGGTAGAATAATTAGTGGCGGGATGCATCAAACAAGTCAGAAGACTGACGGCTCAACAAAAAAGTCTCTATTTCGAATGTGTATACACTGATGCTGAACAAGTGGCCGGGGTAGTCTTTTTCTTGTTTTCATGTGGTGGAACAAAATTATACCGATTGTCCAGCTGTTTCGCATAGCAATAATGGTTCAAATGGCTCTGAGCACTATGGGACTTAACATCTGAGGTCATCAGTCCCCTAGAACTTAGAACTAATTAAACCTAACTAACCTAAGGAGATCACACACATCCATGCCCGAGGCAGGATTCGAACCTGTCCGTAGCGGTCGCGCGGTTCCAGACTGAACCGCCTAGAACCGCTCGGCCACATCGGCCGGCTTTCGCATAGCACCGTACGTCGTTTGGTGCAAGTGTGCACCAACAGAATAGTTCTTAGGTGAGAATATGTAAGTCAATCCCTTGTGCCAATTCGTAATACGTGAAATGTGGTTTAATATAGTAGCACTTAAAATACACTAAATTTTATATCAGTGATGTATTATAGCTACTGCTTTAAAACTACTGCACAATCACGACCACATAATCCTAAACAGTGTCTTTATTTCCGTTCAAAACAGCTAAGGTTTCATAACCCTGACAACACGGCTGCCGTATTTCCTGTCAAACATTCTGAACAGATAAACCCCCATGCAACAGACACACACAGCATTTGTAAACTGGGACAGAATTTAGCCGCTGTTTACAAGAGCGGGCGGACTGTAAACATATGTTCCACCAACAGTGCACTGTGTATATACCTGGTTAGCCGCTAACCCAAATGGCCCATTGCGGACATAAGAAAGTCAAACATTCCGCAAACCCGCCGTAATATCTGGACACGTCCGCTGCAGCAAAGCGATGACTGGCGGCATCACTACGAAAACTTCACGCCTTACAAGCACTAGCGGCATACATATGCTATTTAACCGACAATAAACCTGTAAAACCATGTAGGGCAATACGTGGATTCAGATGAAAACATTTCTAAATTGGCTGAATTCTTACTTGTGACGTAATAAAGCAAAGCCTTAAATGACAACACAAATGTCAGCAGCAGTGTTGTGCAGGCTGATCTGATACATGAATTTGTTTTAATTACTTGTTTACCCTCGTTCAGCTAACCATTAAACCACGAACAAAATACTTAAACCCTTTCCTTACATAATAGGTTCAGACTTGGTACACTACAGCAAAAAAAGAGAGGTTTAGTATTACCCAAAATATGAAACACACTATCTTATCAAAAGAATACGGATACCAGTTACCGGACATTAATATGGGATGTGTCCACTATTCACCTTTATGACGGATTGAACTCTGCTTGGGGACACTTCCGATGACATGTCTGAATGTCTGTGGAGGAAAGGCAGTCCATTTTTCCTAAAGAGTCGAAACCGGATAAGATACTGATGCTGGACGCTACGGTCTGGAGCGGAGTCGACGTTCTAACTCAGGTATGGGCAACCTTTGGTGACCCGCGGGCCGTATTCAACACATATTTCAGCTCGCGGGCCGGATTGTCACATGACGTGACAGCACTGCTCCTAACACATAAAGTCAAAACTAATGGGTCTATGACGTAAATGTTTACGGGGTAACGGACCGATATGAATGACATCCCTCTCCTAACAAGCCATGCCAACAAATTATGACCCGAAAACGGCATTGTTGAATGTAAGTTTATATTCACCCAGTCTTCATCATTTCATTTACTTACGCGACTTAAACAATGTGTCTTTATCTATGACTTTTTCAACAGGTGGCTTAAAACTTCCACTGGAAAATTTTGCATCACCGTTTGTAAAGAAGCTATGCTCATGACTTGTAAATTAAAGAAACTATGTGAAGATGGGGTACCAGGCATCTTGAAATGTCATGACGGTGAAATAAATTCCTATGAAAGTAACTGGTTGCAGTTAATTCATTACAAATTACCCACAATAACAACAGCTGCAGTGTTCTAATACTTCCACAACAGTATTTATACGAGAAACAATTGTACGCACGTGAACAGAATGGCGATTTGTCTAACTGATAATAATTGTTCTCACACGCTCAGTACATGTTTGTAATACTGAGAATATTTTGGATGGTACCAATACTGTTCCTCGATATTTCGAGTATTAACAATAAGATAACATTCGTCCTCAGACGGTCATTACACTAACGTATTGACAATAGTATTGAACGTGTGAAGGCCTCCTGACTTCCGTGTGAAATTTGTATCATTGCTAATGGTATGCACAAATCGTATGTTGTTTACACTGCACGAAAAGGCCGAAACTGCTCACATCAATGACGGCAGAGGTTTTATAGATTGTACGGTCAATAGGAAGACAGTACTCAGGTGACGCGATAGCAGCGCCTGTAATGCAAAAGTTCGAAGACATCTGTGAGATGCAGGTTTGCAGATTTTTGGACTCACCCCTAAGCTTTTTAAGAGAACCTTAATATTATCATGCAGAATGAAATACAAAAACTCAGCCATATAGCCGAAAGGAAAATCACCTGGCTTGACGGCAGCTTGCCCAGCGAATAAGGGAGAATTTTATTGTCCGTAACTGTGACGATACACGACACCCCATCTTCAGATGTTTGTATGTATTTTCGCACCGTACTTTAACTCGCCGTCTTGGTTCCTTACAATTCACCATAATAACTCATGCTCCCAATAAAACTTTTCGAGGTCATGTGATTGTACAGAAACCCATGTGAAACATGGTGACTTTGTCTAAATTCAGTACGCAGAACACACAGATTTTACCATCAGCCATTACGAGAGCTGAAAAGTTGCACTTAACAAATGTATTTACAGTGGTTTATTGATTTAAAAAAATATTCAACTGCAGATTAAAACTGTGTGCCCGACTGAGACTCGAACTCGGGACCTTTGCCTTTCGCGGGCAAGTGCTCTACCATCTGAGTCGTGCTTCGGTAACTCAGATGGTAGAGCACTAGTCCGCGAAAGGCAAAGGTCCCGAGTTCGAGTCTCGGTCGGGCACACAGTTTTAATCTGCCAGGAAGTTTCATATCAGCGCACACTCCGCTGCAGAGTGAAAATCTCATTCTGGAAACATCCCCCAGGCTGTGGCTAAGCCATGTCTCCGCTATATCCTTTCTTTCAGGAGTGCTAGTTCTGCAAGGTTCGCAGGAGAACTTCTGTAAAGTTTGGAAGGTAGGAGACGAGATACTGGCAGAAGTAAAGCTGTGGGTACCGCGCGTGAGTCGTGCTTCGGTAGCCTAGTTGGTAGAGCACTAGCCCGCGAAAGGCAAAGGTTCCGAGTTCGAGTCTCGGTCGGGCACACAGTTTTAATCTGCCAGGAAGTTTCATATCAGCGCACACTCCGCTGCAGAGTGAAAGTCTCATTCTGGAAACATCCCCCAGGTTGTGGCTAAGCCATGTCTCCGCAGTATCCTTTCTTTCAGGAGTGCTAGTTCTGCAAGGTTCGCACGTGAGCTTCTGTAATGTTTGGAAGGTAGGAGACGAGATACTGGCAGAAGTAAAGCTGTGAGTACCGGCCGTGAGTCGTGCTTCGGTAGCTCAGATGGTAGAGCGCTTGCCCGCGAAAGGCAAAGGTCCCGAGTTCGAGTCTCGGTCGGGCACACAGTTTTAATCTGCCAGGAAGTTTCATATCAGCGCACACTTCGCAGCAGAGTGAAAATCTCATTCTATTCAACAGGAGATTAATGTGAGCTCTGAGTCTGAATTTTTAACACGAGATTGTTGATATATGGCTTTATGTCACTGATACTGAGTCTTAAGGTATTTTCCAGGCTGTCGACTGTTAACCTTGTGTGAGTGCGTTGCATTTATTTGTTTTAACAAGACAAAAATGTTGTTCACACTTACATGTGCTTCCAATAAGATAAATTTTCCTTCTTGCAAATGATCTCAGTTGCAGATACTTCTCTTCGCTCAAATAAGTTTTATATAATTCGATCAGGTTTACATCTTCAAATTCAGATTTTGAAGACAAATCTTCCTGAAATTCAGTAAGTTCCATTTGAAGGTTTCCTCGAGCCTTTCCTACATCAGATATTGTAGGGCTAGCAAATATTGCAAACACGCTATGAGCATTCTTGAAATCAGAATCAATTGTGGTAAATTGCACTAATAATGATTTCAGCTCATCAGCATTAGTAACATGAGTTGACACTGTAGGAAAGTGGTAACAGTTTGCAGCTCTCATCTGTATTTCCCACAAGCGCATCTTTGAAAAGCTTCCAGATGGCTGTATAATTCGAGATTTAACTGCCGTTATTTCTGGAGTTTGTAATTTGAGTCGTTTAAATGAGCTGTTATGTCAACCAGAAATTCTAATTCACAAATCTATTGGCGTTCACTTATTTCAGCCAATAGTTTCCCTTTGATACTCATAAAATCTGCTATTTCTTGTCGAAGATCATGAAAACGTTTTAGCATTTTGCCCTTACTCAGCCATCTCACTTCGCAATGGTGAGCTAAATCTTCATGTTCGGAGCACAGGTCGTCCAAATACTGTTTGATTCGGAGGTGATTTAAATCGTGGGACTTAATGAAATTAATGCTCGTGGTAACCACGTCCATGAGAGTTTTTATTTTAATTGATTAAGCACACTAATTTTGTTGGTGAAGTATGCAGTGAAGAGTTGTTAAACTTTCTTTTTCAATATTTAGTTCAGAAGATTTTTCATTTATTATGCCAATAAAGACTTTTCGTGAACCGACCATCGCAGGTGCTCCATCAGAACAAACTCCAGCGAGTTGACTCCTCCGCAGGTTGAAGGTTTCGATGATTTTTTCAAGATCGTGAAAAACATCTTCACCAGTAGTGGTTCCTTTTAATGGCTGTGATGCTAATAACTCTTCCGTTACTGTGAAGCCCACATCTACACTACGAACAAAAATCGCTAATTGAGCTGCGTCTGACAAATCAGTGCTCTCGATCCAAGGTAATGGAGAATGCTGCGATTGTGGCAGCACCATCACACAAACCAGCCATCATTCCAGTTCGTCGAACCACTGTTCGTCGCGACAAACTTATTTGTTCAAACATTTTTTTTATCTGGACATAGTACATCTGCAGTGTCCAAGAGACACTCCTTCATGAATTCTCCGTCAGAAAGAGGCTTTAATAACTCGGCAATGTTCCTACTCACAGTAAAACTAGCTTTAACCAAATTGTCGCACTGTTTCCTCGGTTTGTCAAACATTTGCTTTTGCTTGCCCAAACTGGAAATAAATAAGAGAATTTTGTCTTTCTGCACTTGCCCCTTGAGCTGTTGTTGAGCTGTGTGTTTCGTAGAAAAGTGCCTTTTCATGTTATATTCATTTACAACAGGCAATGATTCACTGCACAACAAGCAAACAGGTTTATTGTTGTACATTGTGAAGAAGTAATTCTTAGTCCATTTCTCCTTGAACTGACGACATTCAGAATCTACTTTCCTCTTCTTAAAGCGAGACATTTGAGAATAAACTCGACTCACAGAGACAACTGCGCGAAACTAAGAAACGACTAGCACAGAACTTCACGTACGAATTGACAACAGAGAACTCGTGTTTGTTCAGCGACAGCTGCTGCCGTTGTCGAAGTCGGCGCAGTCGGTAATTTTGGTGGCATTGTTGCCTACTACAAGCGTTTGCGCTCTGTCAGTGTGGAGCACAGACGTAGGCCGCAAATAACGTGTTCATTTGACTGCTGTTTGCAGCAGCGGTGGAAGGAACCCCGCTACACATGCAAGGTGCTAGTGAGGTATCCGCCGCTTCCACTGCAACAGCTGACGCAGCAACAGCCAGTCACTGTTGCCTGTGTGGCGTCCCTTGCCTTGTAAACACCGGCCATCCGCCACGGCCTGAGTCGTGTCACCAGGCTGCGTTCCGTCTGGCCCGGTCTATAAGCAAGACTGTCACTGGTCTGCATCACGAGCTAGAAAGCTGTACCGAGCCTAGCCGAGCGTTGCCAGGAATACCCGAAAATGTGCCCCAGGAGAAGTACAGAGTGAGCGCCTTGACTCCTCTCCCGCGGATATCGTCCGCGTGTCGGATTGAAATTAATCGCGGGATGGATCTTGCCCGCGGGTCTCCGATTGCCCACCCGTGTTCTTACTCATCCAAGTGGTGTTCTGCTGGGTTCAGGTCGGGACCCTAGGCAGACCAGTCCCTTTCAAAAATATGATTATCCACCAACTATTGCCTGCGAGGCTTTATGATCGTCATAGTTCCCGAATATTTCCGCTACTGTACACAGTACCCAACGCAATAAACGTACAGTATTCGTATCCCTCCGCTTTTAGCGTTTTTCTAGCACAAGAGGGGGACCACATCCTGAACACGAAAACGATCGTCTTACCGAAACACCATCTCCTTCGTACTTCACCGTTGGGAACTTCACATAATGGCAGATAATGTTCTCCAGGCATTCGCCAAACCCAAAGCCATCGGATGGCCACAGACATGGCGTCGTTCACCACTGCAATCGCTCGTCTCCAGTCATCCACTGTCCGGTGGCGTGCTCTTTACACCATGCCAAGGGTCGCTTAGCATTGACTCCAGAAATGTATGATTTATGAGGAGTTGTTCGAGCGCTATATCCAATTATTTTTAACTTCCTAATCACAGTTACAGTTTTAACTGGACTACTGGTAGCACACTGGGAATAATGAGTGATCCATTATTCTGATTCCTTGCGATTTTATACAACTAACCTTGACGGTAGCTGTCCGTCAGCAGAAGAAGTCTGTCCGGTCTTATTTTAGCTGTATTTGTGTTCCCACTTTACAGTCACAGCACCAGCGGTCGACCCGGGCAGCCTTAGTGGAGCTGAAATGTTCCTGATGGATCTGTTACACAGGAACCTCCAATGAGTAATCCAGGTTCGAAATCAATGAACTCTCCTGACCGACTTATTTTGCTGTTAGCTTCTCTACTCACAATGCAATACTCTCCGCCTAGTACTACACTGGCGGCTTGCCTCTCGTGACTGGCGGTGACAATTGCACATAAACGCAAATATACTACTGGCCATTAAAATTGCTACACCACGAAGATGACGTGCTACAGACGCTAAATTTAACCGACAGGAAGAAGATGCTGTGATATGCAAATGATTAGCTTTTCAGTGCATTCACACAAGGTTGCCGCCGGTGGCGACACCTACAACGTGATGACATGAGGAAAGTTTCCAACCGATTTCTCATACACAAACAGCAGTTGACTGGCGTTGCCTGGTGAAACGTTGTTGTAATGACTCGTGTAAGGAGGAGAAATGCGTACCATCACGTTTCCGACTTTGATAAACGTCGCATTGTAGCCTATCGCGATTGCGGTTCATCGTATCGCGACATTGCTGCTTGCGTCGGTCGAGATCCAATGACTGTTAGCAGAATACGGAATCGGTGGGTTCAGGAGGGTAATACGGAAAGCCGTGCAGGATCCCAACGGCCTTATATCACTAGCAGTCGAGATGACAGGCATCTTATCCGCATGGCTGTAACGGATCGTGCAGCCACGTCTCGATCCCTGAATCAACAGATGGGGACGTTTGCAAGACAACAACCATCTGCACGAACAGTTCGACGACGTTTGCAGCAGCATGGACTATCAGCCCAGAGACCATGGCTGTGGTTACCCTTGACGCAGCATCAAAGACAGGATCACCTGCGATGGTGCACTCAACGTCGAACCTGGGTGCACGAATGACAAAACGTCATTTTCTCGGATGAATCCAGGTTCTGTTTACAGCATCATGATGGTGACATCCGTGTTTGGCGATATCGCGGTGAGCGCACATTGGAAGCGTGTATTCGTCATCGCCATACTGACGTGTCACCCAGCGTGATGGTATGGGGTGCCATTGATTACACGTCTCGGTCACCTCTTGTTCGCACTGACGGCACTTTCAACAGTGGACGTTACATTTCAGAAGTGTTACGACCCGTGGCTCTACCATTCGATCCCTGCGAAACCCTACATTTCAGCAGGATAATGCACGATCGCATGTTGCAGGTCCTGTATGGGTCTTTCTGGACACAGAAAATGTTCGACTGCTGCCCTGGCCAGCACATTCTTCAGATCTCTCACCGACTGAAAACGTCTGGTCAGTGGTGGCCGAGCAACTGTCTCGTCACAATACGCCAGTCACTGCTCTTGATGAACTGTGGTATCGTGTTGAAGCTGCATGGGCAGCTGTACCTGTACACGCCATCCAAGCTCTGTTTGACTCAATGCCCAGGCGTATCAAGGCCGTTATTATGGCCAGAGCTGGTTGTTCTGGGTACTGATTTCCCGGGATCTATAAACCCAAATTGCGTGAAAATGTTATCACTTGTCAGTTCTAGTATAATATATTTGTCAAATGAATACCCGTTTATCATCTGCGTTTCTTCTTAGTGTAGCAGCTTTAATGGCCAGTAGTGTACACTCTATCTTGGTGTTGGCAAGTAAAATTCGCACAAAACGAGCACTTGTGCTGGATCACTGTCACACACTAGCGACGTGAAGGAAGTAGGAAGGCGAACGTCATTCACTAGCAGCTCGAGTAGGATTACATCTCTGCGTCAACTGTACATTCTGTGGAAAAAAACGAAGTGATTAATGTCCTCAATGAACTATTTTCGCTGTTACAATCGGTTCTTTATGCTAACTGGATATTCCAAAGAATTTCAGAAAAGTGTTTCTATGATGCGGAAGAAAAATTAATTCTCCAGTTATGAACGTGATAGAAACAATGAAAGAGAAACTGTCACCGTAAGAGATTCACCAGTGATATAACGGAAAAGAGAAATTACCTTACGATCCTTCGTGCTGGCCATGTACCTAAAAAATATGGGTACTATAGCGAATTCTTTTCTCCGTAGAGATACTGTGGTATCGATAGCTACGATGCCACAACTTAGGTGCGCTTCGTAGGTTGGCACTACGAGAGCGGACGAACAACGACGACCACAGCGCCCTCTAGTCGACTCTGTGGATCTCGACGAGCCCCGCTCCACATTCAGCCCATTTGATCAAGAGCAGACGACCTAGCAACTTAGCTTCTACTTGTAGGGAGGCTAGCCATTATAGCCTTTGCCTTTGTAACTTCTAGTACCTATTAGCTTTGATACATGAACGGCTTCGCACCTACGTGCTCATCTGTACCAAAAGTTAAGTAATGTGTTTGTATATGTTTATACACCAGTAAAGGTGCTTTAACTTTACTTGCATTACCGAAGTACTTCACCTTTTCCTGCTCCTACTCGCGTCCTTCACTCTCGGCCTATTTTGCACAAGCAGTTCACAGGAGCAGACACACGCGCCGCCTATCGAGGCGGGATGCAAAAGATACAATAATACGTAAGGGTTATAACAGGATGCTAGTTTTGCCTCTATGCTGCAGACACATAAGGGGAAGCATGTGCTCAAGAACAAACCAAGAACGGGGTCAGAAACGGTACATATTCGATGTACCGTTCTTTCGCTGAATTAGTTTAGACGCTTGTAATAATATTTACTAATACGATTGGGAAACGAACTTCGAAACAAATTCAGCCACTAGATGAATGATAGTTAAACTCAGTGGTCCATCAAGGTAGTTTTCGGTTGGAAAATTCAACACATCAGCAGGTTTCACCATTCCTCTTTTGTCTTAGACCAGTACGATTGTTCTGTAGGGCTGTGGAAGGCCTGGCTAGTATAACTTCACTTTTATTTTATGTTATTGTTCTCGTGTTGTTAATTTTTAATTCGAATGCTGAACTGAACGCACAAAATACATACACTGACCCAAACACATAACAGTGACACAAGCAAAATTTGTACGATAGAAAACAAAGAAGAGGTTAGTAGTTCTATTAGAAATTGTCCAGAATATTTATACTGTTTGTTGATTTTCTATTTATTATTTGCTTGCACGGTAATGAAGTTTGCTGAATGAGCATTCACAATAACTTTCTGCTAGAAAATCTTTTAACACCATACGTCATTGAATATATCCGTCTCGTAAATGAACTTATTGTTAATTACGTAAAACTTTTCGTTAACTTGCAACTGCCTATGATCTCTGGTATTATTCGAAAGTGAACGACAGTGTAGGTACGAGAAATGTTGGTCTAACTTCAAGTGTGGCAATGTTCCTCAATAAATAGCTTATCTCATCAAATAAAAGAAAAAAGTATGTCTATTGACATATCGACTCCAGATATATCCCTGAACTGATGCGTGCCACTATTTATTTTATTCGGAATCCTATTTGCTGTGAAAATTGTTTCATGATTAAAGATGAAAGTGAGCTGCTTCTACGTGATGCCGTACTGGAATGGCGGTTTATACTGCAAAATTCTTCTCTGAAACTTAATCCAATGTGAATATTTTCTTGTCTTTATCCTTAGTTGTAGATGTAGTTGTAGTTGAGGGGCTGCTTTAGTGTAGCAGTTCCTGGAAAACAAATTTATGCAGAACAGTTTATGACGGGGTGTTCAAACGGGGTGCACACAGACACCAGTTTATCCATGTTAAGTTTGGAGTTTCATTCATGTTAAGTTCGTACAACCAATCTATATTTGAACAAATGGGCGATTGTTTATTGATTATTAAACAGAAAGAACAGGGCGTCCTCGTCACTGTTTATACGAGGGTTGTTCAGAAAGTAAGTTCCGATCGCTCGCGAAATGGAAACCACTGGGAAAATCCGGTACAGCTTTCCTTGGGTTCCTACCAAAATGGATTGTTATACAATCACTTATAGAGAACAACATAACAACCATTATAACAATTATAGTTGTACTAACTACAATTACACTTTATTATTATATATGAATTAGATTTTAAGCTCTAATTATATCATATACCGAAAATTCGTGATCAATAAAGATAATATTTCAGTTTTGAGTGAACAGTGAGCATGTAAAGATGCGTAGGCAATAGCGTCTCCCGCCAAGTATGAGGGCCTGGTTAGAGATTTCGCCTGTGTCATGCAGCCCACATAACACAACAGTCGAGCAGTTTCTTCTTCATGCCAATTCTCGGCCTCACACTGCAGGGGCAATGAAGACGCTCCTGCGGCGTTTCCGATGAGAAGTGTTTGATGACCCACAATACAGTCCGTAATTGGGTCGCCCTCAGTCTCATCTCTGCTCACAAGAACCGCTGGCTATGAAGACAAAATTTTTCGACAGACAACGAGCTGCAGACCAGTGCAGATAACTGGCCGAAAGCACAGGCGGCTGGTTTCTATGACGAGGACATTGCAAAGTTGATACAACACTACGATTAAACTCGAAGTTGGAGCGGCGACTATGTAGTGAAGTAGGTGGAAGGTGTACTTAACTGTTTCATATAAAACGTTTCTGGTTTTCACTGTTGTTTCCATTTCGCGAGCGATTGGACCTTACTTTCTGGACAACTCTCGTATACGAGATCCAGCCACATTAATGTGACGACCGCCTATGTTCGACGTCAATGTACTATGATCACTCACAGACAACAGGTGGCAGCACTGGCAGTGGAGGCTATAAGAAGGGCGCCGAGGCGACGTAGAAAAAAGTGTAGACGTCGTCGTAATGCTGGAACGGGGTGATTTACGAGGGTAATCCCAAAAGTAATGTCTCCAGTTTTTTATAAGTACATAGACCTGTTTATTTCTACAGTGGTTTACATCAGTTTACAGCTTGAACATTTAGCTAAATTTCGACATAGTCACCATTTCTGTCGATGCATTTTTGTAGACGCTGTGGCAGTTTTTTTTATGTCCATGTCATACCAGCTCGCCGCCATGCTGTTCAGAAAGTTATGAACTGGCGTGATTCTTCCTTGGTCTCAAGTGCAAAATGGTATGCCCAGGTTTCGTTACCCGTGACAATTGAGTCCAGAAAGTTGTCCTGTTCGGCTGCAAGGGGGTGAAGAAATGCGCGGGAAGCATCAACTCGTTTCCGCACGTGGTCCTCAGTCAGCATGCGTGGCGCCCATCTTGCGCACACCTTCCTGTAGTTCAATGTTTCCGTTATAATTCGGTGAGCGGTGCTTCGGGAAACCGCAGGAACCAACGTGCAGGGGTCATCCACGGTGATCCGCCGATCTTCACGCATGCTTTGCTCAACCTTCAACACTGTCTCCTCAGAAATTGACTGTCTCCCGCTCCTTTGTTCGTTGTGAATTTCGGTCCGACCAGCTGCCAACTCTCTACACCACTTACGAACAGTTCTGACATCCATGCACGACTCACCATACACTTCCGTCAATTGTCGATGGATTTCAATCGGCACAGTGCCCTTTGTATTCAAAAACCCAATAACTGCGCGCAATTCGCACTTGGCGGTAACATCTAACGGGAGCTCCATTCTCAACGGCTGCCAAGCCAAGACTTTGTGCCTCAGCGCGGCGTGCGCATGTTTAGACACAGCGCGTGAAGCACTCTTCATAACAGTGTGACCAACTGCCACACAAACAGAGTTCTGTACTTATAAAAAATAGGAGACCTTACTTTTGGGATTACCCTCGTATTTGAGGTCCCAATGATTATTGCCTTTCGGCCAAGAGTGGAAGCATTTCCGAAACGGTTTGTAAACTGTTCGCGTGCAGCCGTGTTTAAAGTATATCGTGCGTGGTAAAATGGCGCTATGCAATACCGGCGTCGAAGCAACTGTGCTGCACCACAGGCCACAGATGACAGCGGCGAACGACGGCTGCGGAGATCTGTACGGGTGGTTCAAAATGGTTCAAATGGCTCTGAGCACTATGGGACTCAACATCTGAGGTCATCAGTCCCCTAGAACTTAGAACTACTTAAACCTAACTAACCTAAGGACATCACACAACACCCAGTCATCACGAGGCAGCGAAAATTCCTGACCCCGCCGGGAATCGAACCCGGGAACCCGGGCGCGGGAAGCGAGAACGCTACCACACGACCACGAGCTGCGGACTGTACCGGTGAACAGACGGTATAAATGCTGAACAAGTGACCGCCCAGAGTCTGAAACAGAGCCTCCTCTACGATAATTCAGCGAACGTTGCTGTATATGAGCCTCTGTAGCACGAGCCCGGTTCATGCACCCATGCTGACTGCTGTTCATCGCCGACGAAGGATGGAATTTGTACGACAGTATTGCAATTGGACGTCCACTGAGTGGCGACAGGTGGCCTTTCCAGATGAATCACGTTTTATGTTTCATACGGCGTGGAGTTGTCTTGTGACAGCCAGAGCGAGAGCACCAGCAGCAGCGAGTACTGTTTGTATAAAGCGTTTATTTTGCATTTTGTTTACGACCTTCCACTAAGGAAGGGATTCTATTTGTGTTTATCTGCTCTGCATAGTAACTAACAGTTCTTGATAAAACTTTACGTAGTTTTCGTGTTAGATTTCTTAGTGTTTTCTTGATCGTTTAGAACAGAAAGCGCCCTAAAACCGTCTTTTGTTTGTTTCGCGGCCGTTAGCCACTAGTCACTTGAATCAGCAGTTGTCTTGTGACAGCCAGAGCGAGAGCACCAGCAGCAGCGAGTACTGTTTGTGTAAAGCGTTTTTGTACTTATTTGCTGCGCTTAGCTTTTAAATAGTTTTTCTGGGAAAACCTAGCGTAGTTTTCGCGTCTCGTATTTCAGTGAGTGTTTCTTGATTATCAGAGTAGCTCATCAGAAGATTATCTTGGGAATTTGTCACCGTATAGAGTAGGGTAAACATAGTCATGTGTAGGGACTGTGGTTGTTGTGAGCGGACGCAAGGAGAATTGGCCACTCTTCGGGGGCAGGTGGAGGCTTTGTCTGTTAGGCTCATCGAGCTCGAGGCGCAGGCGTCGGCTCGTAGTGGCGTTGGGGCAACTGTGGTGAGACCTATGCCTACTTCGGTGGCCTTGGAATCACATGGAACCCCTGATGTCGCTGCGTCTTCCGGCAGTGAGCATCTTACCTGTCAGCCATCACTCCAGGGTGAATGGCGGACAGTGGTGGGCTCGCGCGTGCCTGGCCGAAAGGCAAAGGTGGGATCTGGCCGCGTGGCAGCTGCCTTACCCCTTTCCAACAGGTACGGGGTGCTTCCTAGTGGTGATGACATCGTTTCCGAGCCACCACAGGATGCCTCGCCTGTTGGGCCAGTGGCCGATTCTCCGGCAAGGTCCCGACAGTCACAGAGGGCGGGCCTATTAGTTATAGGGAGCTCCAACGTTAGGCGGGTTATGGAGCCCCTCAGGAAAATAGCGGGTAGGTCGGGGAAGAACGCCAGTGTGCACTCGGTGTGCTTGCCGGGGGGTCTCGTCCGTAATGTGGAGGAGGCCCTTCCGGCAGCTATTGAAAGCACTGGGTGTGACCGGCTGCAGATAGTAGCACATGTCGGAACGAATGACGCCTGCCGCTTGGGTTCTGAGGCCATCCTTGGTTCCTTCCGACGGCTGGCTGATTTGGTGAAGACAACCAGCATCGCACGCGGAGTGCAAGCTGAGCTTAATATCTGCAGCATAGTGCCCAGAGTCGATCGCGGTCCTCTGGTTTGGAGCCGTGTGGAGGGTCTAAACCAGAGGCTCAGACGACTCTGCGACTATAATGGTTGCAAATTCATCGACCTCCGTTATTGGGTGGAGAACTGTAGAGCCCCCCTAGACAGGTCAGGCGTGCACTACACACCGGAAGCAGCTACTAGGGTAGCAGAGTACGTGTGGCGTGCACACGGGGGTTTTTTAGGTTAGAGGAACCCCCCCTTGGGCGAAACGATAAAATACCTGACGGCTTACCAGAGAGGACATTATCATCGTTGATAAAGAACGTCCGTCCTCAGAGACCAAAAACAGGAAAACAGGCTCAGACGACTCTGCGACTATAATGGTTGCAAATTCATCGACCTCCGTTATTGGGTGGAGAACTGTAGAGCCCCCCTAGACAGGTCAGGCGTGCACTACACACCGGAAGCAGCTACTAGGGTAGCAGAGTACGTGTGGCGTGCACACGGGGGTTTTTTAGGTTAGAGGAACCCCCCCTTGGGCGAAACGATAAAATACCTGACGGCTTACCAGAGAGGACATTATCATCGTTGATAAAGAACGTCCGTCCTCAGAGACCAAAAACAGGAAAAGTTAACGTAATATTGGTAAACTGCAGGAGTATCCAGGGCAAGGTTCCTGAATTAGTATCTCTTATTGAAGGAAATAGTGCGCATATAGTATTAGGAACGGAAAGTTGGTTAAAACCGGAAGTGAACAGTAACGAAATCCTAGACACAGAATGGAATATATACCGCAAGGATAGGATAAACGCCAATGGTGGAGGAGTATTTATAGCAGTAAAGAATTCAATAATATCCAGTGAAGTTATTAGCGAATGCGAATGTGAAATAATCTGGGTTAAGTTAAGTATCAAAGGTGGGTCAGATATGATAGTCGGATGCTTCTATAGACCACCTGCATCAGCAACCGTAGTAGTTGAGCGCCTCAGAGAGAACCTGCAGAACGTCGTGAAGAAGTTTCGTGATCATACTATTGTAATAGGGGGAGACTTCAATCTACCAGGTATAGAATGGGATAGTCACACAATCAGAACTGGAGCCAGGGACAGAGACTCTTGTGACATTATCCTGACTGCCTTGTCCGAGAATTACTTCGAGCAGATAGTTAGAGAACCAACTCGTGAAGCTAACGTTTTAGACCTCATAGCAACAAATAGACCGGAACTTTTCGACTCCGTGAATGTAGAAGAGGGTATCAGTGATCATAAGTCAGTGGTTGCATCAATGACTACAAGTGTAATAAGAAATGCCAAGAAAGGAAGGAAAATATATTTGCTTAACAAGAGTGATAGGGCACAAATCGCAGAATATCTGAGTGACCACCATCAAACGTTCATTTCTGAGGAAGAGTATGTGGAACAAAAATGGAAAAAATTCAGAAACATCGTCCAGTACGCCTTAGATAAGTTCGTACCGACTAAGGTCCAAAGCGAGGGGAAAGATCCACCGTGGTATAACAATCATGTACGAAAGGTACTACGGAAACAAAGAAAGCTTCATCATAGGTTTAAGAGTAGTCGAATCATAGCTGATAAGGAAAAGCTGAACGAAGCGAAAAAGAGCGTAAAGAGAGCAATGAGAGAAGCATTCAACGAATTCGAACATAAAACATTGGCAAACAATCTAAACAAGAACCCTAAAAAGTTTTGGTCATATGTAAAATCGGTAAGCGGATCTAAATCCCCTATTCAGTCACTCGTTGACCACGATGGCACCGAAACAGAGGACGACCGAAGAAAGGCAGAAATACTGAATTCAGTGTTCCGAAACTGTTTCACTGCGAAAAATCGTAACACGGTCCCTGACTTCAGCCGTCGCACGGACGCCAAAATGGAAAATATTGAAATAAACGATATCGGAATTGAAAAACAACTGCTATCACTTAGTAGCGGAAAAGCATCCGGACCAGACGAGATACCCTTAAGATTCTACAGTGATTATGCTAAAGAACTTGCCCCCTTTCTGTCAGCAATTTATCGTAGATCGCTGGAAGAACGTAAAGTACCTAGCGACTGGAAGAAAGCGCAGGTCGTTCCCATTTTCAAGAAGGGTCATAAATCAGATGCGAATAATTATAGGCCTATTTCGCTTACGTCAATCTGTTGTAGAATAATGGAACATGTTTTGTGTTCTCGTATTATGACGTTCTTAGATAATACAAATCTCCTTCATCATAACCAACATGGATTCCGCAAACAGAGATCATGTGAAACTCAGCTCGCCCTATTTGCCCAAGAAATTCACAGTGCCGTAGACACTGGCGAGCAGATTGATGCCGTATTCCTGGACTTCAGGAAGGCATTTGATACGGTTCCGCACTTACGTTTAGTGAAAAAAATACGAGCTTACGGAATATCGGACCAGGTTTGTGATTGGGTTCAGGATTTCCTAGAAGAAAGAACACAACATGTCATTCTTAACGGTTCAAAATCTGCAGATGTAGAGGTAATTTCGGGAGTACCGCAGGGAAGCGTGATAGGACCTTTATTGTTTACAATATACATAAATGACTTAGTTGACAACATCGGTAGCTCCGTGAGGCTATTTGCAGATGACACGGTTGTCTACAAGAAAGTAGCAACATCAGAAGACTCGTACGTACTCCAGGAGGACCTGCAGAGGATTAATGCATGGTGCGACAGCTGGCAGCTTTCCCTAAACGTAGATAAATGTAATATAATGCGCATACATAGGGGCAGAAATCCATTCCAGTACGATTATGCCATAGGTGGTAAATCATTGGAAGCGGTAACGACCGTAAAATACTTAGGAGTTACTATCCGGAGCGATCTGAAGTGGAATGATCACATAAAACAAATAGTGGGAAAAGCAGGCGCCAGGTTGAGATTCATAGGAAGAATTCTAAGAAAATGTGACTTATCGACGAAAGAAGTAGCTTACAAAACGCTTGTTCGTCCGATTCTTGAGTATTGCTCATCAGTATGGGACCCTTACCAGGTTGGATTAATAGAAGAGATAGGCATGATCCAGCGAAAAGCAGCGCGATTCGTCATGGGGACATTTAGTCAGCGCGAGAGCGTTACGGAGATGCTGAACAAGCTCCAGTGGCGGACACTTCAAGAAAGGCGTTACGCAATACGGAGAGGTTTATTATCGAAATTACGAGAGAGCACATTCCGGGAAGAGATGGGCAACATATTACTACCACCCACATATATCTCGCGTAATGATCACAACGAAAAGATCCGAGAAATTAGAGCAAATACGGAGACTTACAAGCAGTCGTTCTTCCCACGCACAATTCGTGAATGGAACAGGGAAGGGGGGATCAGATAGTGGTACAATAAGTACCCTCCGCCACACACCGTAAGGTGGCTCGCGGAGTATAGATGTAGATGTAGATGTAGAACGCCTGAATATTCATCCCAAAGGTCCAGGACAGAGGAGGGAGCGTTATGGTCTGGGAAATATTCTCGTGATCTTGCCTGTATGATCTCGTAATTCTGGAAGGCACGTTGGGCCAACAGAAATAGCCTTCTATCCTCGAGGAGCATGTACGTCCCGAAGGCAGGACCATGCAACGTGTCACACAGCTCACAGTGTTCGAAGAGCACCACGATAACCTTACCGTACTCCTCTGCCACCAAAATCCCCCGATTTAAACCCAACCGAAAATGTGCAGGACTGTCTCGGTCGGGCTGTACGTGCGATGGATCGTAAAAGATAGTTATTCAGGCTTTTGACGAGTGGTCACATTTATGTGACTAGACAGTGTTGGCCTATGTTTACTTCCCAGGACTATTTACACGATTACCCTTCCACAATGTAAAGTAGCTGTTCTTAGCAAAGTTCTTCCTCTGAATATGTGTATCTCAACTAAGCACACACTCTGTAGCAGTTGATTTTAAACACTGCCACTCGACCTCCGACAGTCTATGCTCGCTTTTGTCCCCCCTACTCGAGGTTTCGTGGCTCTCGTAACCAACAACGTCAACAAATGCCATTGCTCGCTCTCTTCAGCACACTCTTTAAACTGTGTTTATCTTCTTGTTTCGCTGAGTTTACATAGACGTTAATTCCTTTCGGTACAGAACTGATAAAAGAGACGAAATACAAGTACACAATTTTGTACATAAATTTTCGTACGTTATACAACAAAATTGGCATTACTGAAAAGATTCTTGAAGATTGTATTGTATGTTAACCGGTTGCCTTGAAACGACGGAGAGGCTCCGTCCCCGCCGCAGCTGCAGTGGTCAACAACCCCACGACGACTACCGCAGTCCACTTCACCCCTCCGCAGCCCCACACCGAACCACTCTTTCAGGGTTATTGTGCGGATCGGTCCCCGGTGGATCCCCCCAGGGAACGTCTCACAACAGGCGAGTGTAACCCCTACGTTTGCGTGGTAGAGTAATGATGGTGTACGCGCACGTGGAGAACTTGTTTGTGCACAATCGCCGACATAGTGTAGCTGAGGCGGAATAAGGGGAACCAGCCCGCATTTGCCGAGGCAGATGGAAAACAGCCTAAAAACCAGCCACAGACTGGCCGGCTCATCGGACATCCACCCAAGTCCGCCGGGCGGATTCGTGCCGGGGACCAGGCGCTCCTTCCCACTCCAGAAAGCCGTGCGTTAGAGCGCACGGCTAACCGAGCGGGCTTCTTGAAGATTGTCTACTTGGTTCTAATACGCATCTATTAAAGGAAGGAAACCAGCGTTTACTACACGTTCACAGTATTTGAATGGGTCCAGGAATATCCGGTTGATGGCTGACGTTTTTTGACTTTGGGGGTTGTTTAAGCCTCTTTGCTTACATTTCTGAAGCTGTAAATGGTTGAGAATATAGATCATGTGGTTGAGACGCTCGTTTCGCTTTACGCTGTTCACATTTGACCCTTCCATTTCTAACAATACCACCACTTGCAAAGTAGGTTAGAAATCAGATTAATAATGTTGCTCACGCAGCATATGTTCGCTTTTTTGGGCAACAACAAAGTTATTGACTGTGGATGGTATCGTCAGAATGGGAATAATGAAGTCACTGTAAAAAAGTCATTAATTTTGGCACTTATCTTGAATGGATTCCCACGTAGATTTCGTCGAAGTTCTTATGATTCATCTTGTTGATTCTAGGGTGATTCCACTTTTACTGCTAGAAGGTCCAGATCTGTATTTTAGCAATATTTGAAGACCTAACAAATGCGTTTTTCAGGAAATTCTTAATGATCAAACAATCCCAGATCAGAACAATGGTATGGTAGAAATAATTTTTGACTTGGTGTTCACGATCCACGTTTTTATTAAAGTTCTTGTAAATTCCCATATACTTCTTCTTAATTGTCACATCATCAAGAAAACAGTTTTGTATCAATCTTCATATATTTAATTTCCACTTTAACCAAACACAAGACTTGACTTCTTTTACAAAGCGAAATAACAACTTAACTTCTGCAAAGTGAAACAAAGACTGCTCTGTGCGTATTCGCGCCAAAATGGTTACAAGTAAGTCAATGATTATGACAGTCTCACAGAAATAAATACACACAAGAACCATATCACTGTAATATATAGATACATCGGAGTACCTATACATTAATAAAACCAAATGTGAATATTGTCACAAAAATATGTCTGTTACTTCGCAGAAAAGTAGTACGATATTACTGGTATCGAGAACTGGGGTTGGAGTGCCGTAATGGTCACGTAAATACGAGTAAAGAACCATTACACACTGAATTTGTTATCACTGTTGCCCAGGTAACTAGGACAAGTTTTTACACTGTTCTACACATCCTCCAAATCTGGATCTATTTGTCCTCTCTCCCTGGGTATTATAAAGTTTTAATTTTCACCCTGAAAAATCCGTCCTGCGACCATGAAACCTGGTAATAGTGTTAGACCTTGTCTACATATCCGCAACACTTTTCCCATCTACGGGTGACTTAACTTAGTTGTCGAATCTGCATTCAGAAAACGCCACCTCAAATATCACCTTGTCACCGAAGCAGTAATTTCTTCATCCAAGGACAGAGAACGATCATTGGGTGCCATGTCAAGAGAATACAGGAGGTCAGTAAAATTTAATAGTCCGAACAACAGCGTTTGTGACTGCGTCCTGTGTAGAGTTATTCGAGTTATTCGCGTCGCTTCGTCTATATTGCCTTCAATAATGTCATCAGGCGATTTCGATACTATGCTCCCGACGAGCATAATATTTTAGTACCCCATCATGGCAGTCGCTAGAAACAACATCTTCTCGCCCGACGGTGGATGGCTGTTCACCTTTGTCAATGGTGGTGAATTACAACAATCTCCTTGCTTTAGCAAGATGTTCCACTGCCTTTAGTTGTAATACATTGACAGTACACGCGAGATTGCCATTGGAGATGAGCAAGCTTGTCACATCTCGCAGTTTTTCTGAAAGTCACTAACATTGCGTCTTCAGAGATCTTCCTTTGCTGCTGTGGAAGTACTGGTCATGAACTCGTACAGAAGCGGCGGATGTAGTGCTCTGGTGGTGATATTTTAAGCAAATCCTCAGCTATTGCAATGGAGTAATGAGCACACAGTTTAACTTGTTTTAAGGGGTGGTATTTAATTATTCTTGTGGTTCTTCACATCACATCCCTTTACGATTAATTGGTTACACAGCATTAGTTATCGATTCTGCAATTGTAGGCAAATTACTCTTTAAGTAATTGCTTCCGACACTCCTTACGCGACCACACGACTGGTTGGCCCTAGATTATGCAATTATTTTTTTAATTATATTTTAATAATATTTTAACATTTGACGAGAGCCACCCTCGATACGCTCTATGACTGTGGCCCTTACTCCGACTACCGCTACCAGCATAACTCTCGAGCCAGCCGAGACAAGGGAATTTCTATGTCACTAGTTTCAGCCACTCCCAGCCACGAAAATTTCATTTCACTATCCATGTTGGGGCAGCTCAGCCAATCTCTAATTTCTGTCGTGGGTGACGCCATATTGCCAGGCCACGACACGCTGGAACCTCCACGTCAATCAGACGCCGTATTGTCTTTATACACAGTCAGTAGAATTTACGGGGTACTGTCTTGTGCAGTCCCAGATACCTGCTATGTAACATAAATGTTACAAAATCCACCTGCTCCCACTGCTTCCTTTGCTCGTTTGACTCGTAGTGTAGTAGACCTAGCAGTCTTCGATGGAGATGAGGCAGCTAAAGACATTGCCTCGATGAGGTTAATACTACTACAGCATGGCCACTTGTGCCTCGGTGCGATAGATTTTTTGTATGGGTGGTCAAAGTTGCCAACAAGAAGTTGAAAACTGAGACTGATCATCACTTTTTCCATTTTTCCTTCGATTGTGATGCACCTGTAACGACCCGGCCTATTCCGGACCACTACACTTCATGACGTATGAGAGAAATGGTGAGGGAGAGGGCAGATTTACGCCGGGGCATACTGCCAAACAGTGGTAGTATTGACAGGAGTTTCTTCAAGCAGTCGTATACAGCATACCAGTTGTCCTCATGGCCACTCTGCGTCCTTGCAAATGCAGCCAGTGGCGGAATGCACTGATATCGAAATCCATTGTGGTGTCCGTTGTTGTGGGTCGCGGGAGGCAATCGCAGAATGAGCAGCCACCAGTAGGCGACGCCATACGTGCTGCAAGAACAAGCGAAGCCCGTCCATGTCCCCCGGAGTCTTGCTGACTACACACCCCTTGCGCTTGCTCGTGCGCTTGGGTGCAGTAGCCGACTCCAGCAATGTCCAGCTCATCCCCGCAGCGATGTGACTAGGAGGCTGTGAGGGTGCGTCTCCCCTCATGAATCGTAGAGAGCTTGCAGTCCACTGGCTGAAGTCCCTCAGAGTGTTGATGCTGGGTGCACACTAGCTCCTCGCATCGGTGAGGTTTTCCAAGTCCCACAGCCGCCACGCCACAGGCAGTCACACCACTCCAGAACACGATGAGTCAATCAGTGGCAGAAGTCAGCCAAACGATCACCAAGCGTGGGTCGTGGTTTCTCTGAAACTCAAAAGCTTGTCATTTACACCCTTGAGTTGCTACGGTTCTGATGTAGTCCTACTGAAGTGGGACGAGTAAGTTAGCTTCCTATTACTTGCCGTGTCAGCCTTTACTAGCCCGCTCTGCCCCGAGCATGGGTTGCCAGGCCATGTTAAATTAGCAACGATCGAGTTTATCGGTAGCTGCCAAGTGTCCGTGTTAAAAATATACACTATATGATCAAAAGTATACGGACACCCCCAAAGACATACGTTTTTCATAACAGGTACATAGTGCGGCTACCTACTGCCAGGTATTCCACATCAGCGACCTCAGTAGTCATTAGAAATCGTGAGAGAGCAGAATGGGGCGCTCCGAGCAACTCACGTACGTTGAGCGTGGTCAGTTGATTGAGTGTCACTTGTGTCATACGTCTGTACGCGAGATTTCCAAAATCCTAAACATCCCTAGCTCCACTGTTTACGATGTGACACTGGAGTGGAAACGTGAAGGGATACGTATAGCACAAAAGCGTACAGGCCGAGCTCGTCTGTTGACTGACAGAGAGCGCCGACAGTTGAAGAGGGTAAATCCCAAACGACGCCTCGCTTGGTGTAAGGAGCGTAAACATCGGACGATTGAACGGTGGGAAAACGTTGTGTGGAGCGACGAATCACGGTACTCAATGTGGCGATACGATGGCATGGTGTGGGTATGGCGAATGCCCGGTGAACCTCATATGCCAGCGTGCGCAGCGCCAACAGTAAAATTCGGAGTCGGTGGCGTTATGGTGTGAACGGGGATGGAGGGGGCTTGCACCCCTTGTTGTTTTGCGTTGCACTATCACAGCACAGTCCTGCAGTAATGTTTTATGCACCTTCTTGCTTCCCACTGTAGAAGAGCAATTCAGAGATGGCGATTGAATCTTTCAACACGATCGAGCACCTGTTCATAATGCAGGGCCTGTGGCGGAGTTGTTACACGACAATAACACCCCTGTAATGGACTGGCTTGCACAGAGTCCTGACCTGAATCCTATAGAACACCTTTGTGATGTTTTGCAACGCCGACTTCGTACCAGGCCTCACCGACCGACGTCGACACCTCTCCTCAGTGCAGCACTCTGTGAAGAATGGGCTGCCATTCTCCAAGAAACCTTCTACCACCTGATTGAACGTATGCCTGCGAGAGTGGAAGCCGTCATCAAGGCTAAGGATGGGCCAACACCATACTGAATTCCAGCATTACCGGTGGAGGGCGCTACGAACTTGTAAGTCATTTTCAGCCAGGTGTTCGGACACTTTTGATCCCATAGCGCAACTTCACTCTTGTGCACATCGAGTTAGCTGGTCCATGCACTCGACCCTTGACCAGTATCGTAAACCGATGCCTGCCAGGAGTGTTTTGTTATAATGTCAACAGCACTGTCCAGTGGCTCACTTGATTAGCACATCGGCTAAGCTGGCCTCTACTGCCTAAAACTTTAAAAATTCACAATTCGCGATCCGATCTTTTCGGGGGTACGGCACAGCGGTATTCGCCCACCGAGGCCTCCACTTCTCTTGCGATTCCCGCTTCTTCACAGAGATGTAGTCTGCCACTTCATTCTTTGTCGGTGACCATAATGAAAGCGTCGTCACAATCCAACCACTATGCATCACAGTTCATTGTTGCGACATAATTTAAGCTTTATCACTATCCCTAGTAGAACTTTTCGCAAGAGTTAGTGGAGGCGTACGCTCAGCGAAGTTTGCTCGCCGCCCGATTGCTGCAGATTCCAGTACCTTCTCAATAGGGATTCGGTCGCGGTTGCAGTGCGCACGTGGCTGACGCCGGGCAAACACCGTGCCTTGGAGAGTGACTCCATTAGCTGCTGGCATTGAATTAGTCCACTTGTTGCAGAGGTATTTTGGCCGGCGCCGGAGGCGGCCAGACGCCGAGTGGCTGGCGCGCCGGAGGCGGCGGCTCGGCCGGTCGTTAGCGCGGCACGTGCCGGCCATTACGCTCGGCACCGTGGCGCGCCGCCCACCGCGGAGGGCTGCAATCTCCCTTTGCAGTTTATGTTCCGCCAAACGTCATAAGACGCACGTGTACTGCTCTCTTCCCTGCTGACCCCCAACATTTGGCACGAGATGTAAGGACGCGGAACGTAAGTGCTCTCTGGTTGAAACTCACGCCGTCAATAATCATGCTGTGGTCAGACGTACTAGGGTTTACCTTAGCAAAAGTAGGAAGCTCCTGTGCGGACCGCCGCTAGCACTGTAGTTGATTTACGGATAAAAACGTTACAGAGTGGGATTTCTTTGTGTGTGCGTGTGTGGTTACGTATTTCAGGGGGTGGGTAGACGTCATCAGTCTTCTGACTGGTTTGATGCGGCCCACCACGAATTCCTCTCCTGTGCCAAACTTTTCATATATGTCTTTAATTATTTGCTGGATGTAATCCTAACTTTGTCTTCCCACTCAGTTTTTACCCTCTACAACTCCCTGTAGTAACACGGTAGTTATTCGCTGATGTCGTAACAGATTCCTGTCATGTTGTCCCTTCTTTTCGTCAGTGTTTTCCATTTATTCCTTTCTTCGTTGATTCTGCGGGGCACCTCCTGATTCCTTATGTAATTTTCAACATTCTTCTGCAGCACCACATCTCAAACGCTTCGATTCTCTCCGCACTGTCCATGTTTCGCTACCATGAAAAGCAGTGATCCGAACGCACATTCTCAGAAATTTCTTTCTTACTTTGAGTTATGTTTGATACCACCAGACTTCTCTTAACCAGGAGTGCCCTTTTTGCCACTGCTAGTCTATTTTCTATGTCCTCCTTGCTCCGTGATCGGTTATTTTTCTGCCTGGGCAGCAGAATTCCTTCGTGATCACTAATACTGATAGTAAGTTTCTCGCTTTTCTCATTTCCGCTACTTCTCATTATCGAATGAAACAACAAGTCTACTGTTACCAGTAGTTGTTTATTTACATCCACAACGCGTTTTTGCGGTTCGAAGCCCCATCACCAACTGGATTTACGTGTGTGAGTATGACATACGTGTGTGTTGTATTTCGGGGCAACTGTGGCACTGTCTACTGGAGAAACAAGAACGCTATTTCAAAACATAGTTTTGGGGAGGTTTTTGGCTGAAAAAATAAACCAAACGTATATCTAAAGAAAAATATAAACAAGTAAAAAAGAAAAACAGTATACATCCAGTGGTCATAGGCTCTTTTTTGTGTTGTAGCACATCACATATGAACTGTCATGTTTTGTAATCAAAGACGGCATCTGGAACTACTACGTGCAAAGAGCATACAGCGAAACACAAACATTATCTCGAAGCACAAAGAATATGTATCATAACAACATTATTATTTTGGAAATGTGGAGATCTTTCTTTGAGTTGTTGAATACATGCGTCGGAATAAATATTTCAAGGGGTATAGAAATGCTTTTCTGTCAAGTTTACATAGGTTGAATTTTCGTACTCGTTTTATACTCGTTTATATAGTCAGGCAACATGTTGCAAACTTAAAGTGCAATAACTATGTCGCTGGGATTCAGAAAGAGGGATGAAAGGATGGAGGCATAGAGGGGGAAGGGGGAGGGAGAGAGAGAAAGAGAGACAGAGAGAGAGAGAGAGAGAGAGAGAGAGAGAGAGAGAGAGAGAGAAAGAAAGAGAGAGAGAGAAAGAGAGAGAGAGAGAGAGAGAGAGAGATTCAAATACAGGGTGAAAGGGGTGATTAGAGGGGAGCAAAATTTTCAAGAGCAGGGGGTTCTTAAGATTACATGTAATGACTAAGTAAAGGTTAGAGTATTACATTGGTTAATGCTTTAAAATACACTCCTGGAAATGGAAAAAAGAACACATTGACACCGGTGTGTCAGACCCACCATACTTGCTCCGGACACTGCGAGAGGGCTGTACAAGCAATGATCACACGCACGGCACAGCGGACACACCAGGAACCGCGGTGTTGGCCGTCGAATGGCGCTAGCTGCGCAGCATTTGTGCACCGCCGCCGTCAGTGTCAGCCAGTTTGCCGTGGCATACGGAGCTCCATCGCAGTCTTTAACACTGGTAGCATGCCGCGACAGCGTGGACGTGAACCGTATGTGCAGTTGACGGACTTTGAGCGAGGGCGTATAGTGGGCATGCGGGAGGCCGGGTGGACGTACCGCCGAATTGCTCAACACGTGGGGCATGAGGTCTCCACAGTACATCGATGTTGTCGCCAGTGGTCGGCGGAAGGTGCACGTGCCCGTCGACCTGGGACCGGACCGCAGCGACGCACGGATGCACGCCAAGACCGTAGGATCCTACGCAGTGCCGTAGGGGACCGCACCGCCACTTCCCAGCAAATTAGGGACACTGTTGCTCCTGGGGTATCGGCGAGGACCATTCGCAACCGTCTCCATGAAGCTGGGCTACGGTCCCGCACACCGTTAGGCCGTCTTCCGCTCACGCCCCAACATCGTGCAGCCCGCCTCCAGTGGTGTCGTGACAGGCGTGAATGGAGGGACGAATGGAGACGTGTCGTCTTCAGCGATGAGAGTCGCTTCTGCCTTGGTGCCAATGATGGTCGTATGCGTGTTTGGCGCCGTGCAGGTGAGCGCCACAATCAGGACTGCATGCGACCGAGGCACACAGGGCCAACACCCGGCATCATGGTGTGGGGAGCGATCTCCTACACTGGCCGTACACCACTGGTGATCGTCGAGGGGACACTGAATAGTGCACGGTACATCAAAACCGTCATCGAGCCCATCGTTCTACCATTCCTAGACCGGCAAGGGAACTTGCTGTTCCAACAGGACAATGCACGTCCGCATGTATCCCGTGCCACCCAACGTGCTCTAGAAGGTGTAAGTCAACTACCCTGGCCAGCAAGACCTCCGGATGTGTCCCCCATTGAGCATGTTTGGGACTGGATGAAGCGTCGTCTCACGCGGTCTGCACGTCCAGCACGAACGCTGGTCCAACTGAGGCGCCAGGTGGAAATGGCATGGCAAGCCGTTCCACAGGACTACATCCAGCATCTCTACGATCGTCTCCATGGGAGAATAGCAGCCTGCATTGCTGCGAAAGGTGGATATACACTGTACTAGTGCCGACATTGTGCATGCTCTGTTGCTTGTGTCTATGTGCCTGTGGTTCTGTCAGTGTGATCATGTGATGTATCTGACCCCAGGAATGTGTCAATAAAGTTTCCCCTTCCTGGGACAATGAATTCACGGTGTTCTTATTTCAATTTCCAGGAGTGTATGCAGGTAAATATACAGTTTATGCTGTTGGTTGATGTACATATAGTTCCAAGCTGACAGGGATACAAGCTATTGCTGTGATGGTATATTTGTAAAGCAGGCAATTCCATTATCCATTTGGGAATGTAATGGTAAATATGAAGATGTGTGTGTGTGTGTGTGTGTGTGTGTGTGTGTGTGTGTGAGTGCATTTCATATTTAATAATGTAGGCCGTTGTAGAAAACAAAGACGACTACTATTGTAAATGTTGTAATTTTTGTCATTTAAGATGGAGTCAGTTTGTTTTCTTTGATGTTTGTGTATTTGGAGTGTTTCAAATGGCTCTGAGCACTATGCGACTTAACTTCTGAGGTCATCAGTTGCCTAGAACTTAGAACTAATGAAACCGAACTAACCTAAGGACATCACACACATCCATGCCCGGGGCAGGATTCGAACCTGCGACCGTAGCGGTCACGCGATTCCAGACTGAAGCGCCTTCAACCGCACGGCCACACCGGCCGGCTGGAGTGTTTCAAGGAAGCCTAGTTTTTTTGCCTTTAGATTGGATGTATAGGGCGGTGATACCTGTCTTGTTGACATGGTGTTCTGTTTCTTGCAGGTGGGTGGCTATTATTGATGTGTGGTATTTTTTGTTTTCAAAAAAATGGTTCAAATGGCTCTGAGCACTATGGGACTTAACTTCTGAGGTCATCAGTCCCCTAGAATTTAGAACTACTTAAACCTTACTAACCTAAGGATGTCACACACATCCATGCCCGAGGCGGGATTCGAACCTGCGACCATAACCGTTGCGCGGTTTCAGACTGTAGCGCCTAGAACCGCTCGGCCACAACGTCCGCCCTTTTGTTTTCAGTGCTGCCATGTCTTCGTTGGATCTAATTTCCAATTTGTTACCAGTCTGATCTACGTAGAAACAGTCACAGTCCAAACATTCAATTTTTGTCCACACTCATATGATGAAGTGCATTCTGTTTGTTGCTGTTGTGAGGGCACTTCTACTGAATGTTGTTGTCAGTGGTAAAGGATATGATTATGCCTTTTCGTCTGAAGACATTGACAGTCTGCCATGAAATTTTACCTAGAAATGGGGTGATGGAATATGTCATTTGCTTTTTGTTTCTTATGATGTGATTAATATGCCACTATTTAGTGTTTTAGGGTATCTATTATGGAGCTGTTATAGGCATTTGCAATAGCTGTTTATTTTATTATTTCGATATCTTGTTAACATTTATCTTCAGAGTGTGTTGGTTGTATAGCTCTGTTGATCATACACCGGAATGCTGCCATTTTATGGACTGTAGAGTGACAGGAGGAACTGTAGATGGTAGTTTGTGTTAGGATAGGTTTCCAATAAATTTCAAACTGATGTTTATTATTCTTTATTCTAATGGTAAGGTCCAAAAAATTATATGTCATCAGCTTGGCGTTCAACTGCGAATTTTATATTTTCATGGGAATGTAATGTGTGTAGAAGTAATTTTTTTTTTTGCTTTTGTAGGCTGGCATTAATTATATATAGTATGGGATCTACTGGCACAGAGGAACAAAGGTTTTGTATGTCAAACGAGGCAAGTGTGGCTCCATTAGGAACCTTTACGTTTTTGCCATGTTGTGTACTTCTCACTAATTTCGTCTTTTTTTTTAACTCTCAGTCCATATTCTGTACTCATTAGCCTGTTCATTCCATTAACAGATCCTATAATCCTTCTTCCCTCCCCATGAACCATGGACCTTGCCGTTGGTGGGGAGGCTTGCGTGCCTCAGCGATACAGATAGCCGTACCGTAGGTGCAACCACAACGGAGGGGTACATGTTTAGAGCCCAGACAAACGTGTGCTTCCTGAAGAGGGGCAGCAGCTTTTTCAGTAGTTGCAGGGGCAATAGTCTGGATGATTGACTGGTCTGGCCTCGTAACGCTAACCAAAACGGCCTTGCTGTGCTGGTACTGCGAACGGCTGAAAGCAAGGGGAAACTACAGCCGTAATTTTTCCCGAGGACATGCAGCTTTACTGTATGATTAAATGATGATGGCGTCCTCTTGGGTAAAATATTCCGGAGGTAAAATAGTCCCCCATTCGGATCTCCGGGCGGGAACTACTCAAGAGGACGTCGTTATCAGGAGAAAGAAAACTGGCGTTCTACGGATCGGAGCGTGGAGTGTCAGATCCCTTAATCGGACAGGTAGGTTAGAAAATTTAAAAAGGGAAATGGATAAGTTAAAGTTAGATATAGTGGGAATTAGTGAAGTTCGGTGGCAGGAGGAACAAGACTTTTGGTCAGGCGAATACACGGTTATAAATACAAAATCAAATAGGGGTAATGTAGGAGTAGGTTTAATGATGAGTAAAAAAATAGGAGTGCGGGTAAGCTACTACAAACAGCATAGTGAACGCATTATTGTGGCCAAGATAGACACGAAACCCACGCCTACCACAGTAGTACAAGTTTATATGCCAACTAGCTCTGCAGATGACGAAGATATTGAAGAAATGTATGATGAAATAAAAGAAAGTATTCGGATAGTGAAGGGAGACGAAAATTTAATAGTCATGGGTGACTGGAATTCAAGCGTAGGAAAAGGGAGAGAAGTAAACGTAGTAGGTGAATATGGATTGGGGGGAAGAAATGAAAGAGGAAGCCGCCTGGTAGAATTTTGTACAGAGCACAACTTAATCATAGCTAACAATTGGTTCAAGAATCATGAAAGAAGGTTGTATACATGGGAGAAGCCTGGAGATACTGACAGATTTCAGATAGATTATATAATGGTAAGACAGAGATTTAGGAACCAGGTTTTAAATTGTAAGACATTTCCAGGGGCAGATGTGGACTCTGACCACAATCTATTGGTTATGAACTGTAGATTAAAACTGAAGAAACTGCAAAAAGGTGGGAATTTAAGGAGATGGGACCTGGGTAAACTGAAAGAACCAGAGGTTGTACAGAGTTTCAGGGAGGGCATAAGGGAACAATTGACAGGAATGGGGGAAAGAAATACAATAGAAGAAGAATGGTTAGCTTTGAGGGATGAAGTAGTGAAGGCAGCAGAGGATAAAGTAGGTAAAAAGACGAGGGCTGCTAGAAATCCTTGGGTAACAGAAGAAATATTGAACTTAATTGATGAAAGGAGAAAATATAAAAATGCAGTAAATGAAGCAGGCAAAAAGGAATACAAATGTCTCAAAAATGAGATCGATAGGAAGTGCAAAATGGCTAAGCAGGGATGGCTAGAGGACAAATGTAAGGACGTAGAGGATTGTCTCACGAGAGGTGAGATAGATACTGCCTACAGAAAAATTAAAGAGGCCTTTGGAGGAAAGGGAACCACTTGTATGAATATCAAGAGCTCAGATGGAAACCCAGTTCTAAGCAAAAAAGGGAAAGCAGAAAGGTGGAAGGAGTATGTAGAGGGTGATGTACTTGAGGACAATATTATAGAAATGGAAGGTAATGTGGATGAAGATGAAATGGGAGATATGTTACTGCGTGAAGAGTCTGACAGAGCACTGAAAGACCAAAGTCGAAACAAGGCCCCGGGAGTAGACAACATTCCATTAGAACTACTGACAGCCTTGGGAGAGGCAGTCCTGACAAAACTCTACCGTCTGGTGAGCAAGATATATGAGACAGGCAAAATACCCTCAGACTTCAAGAAGAATATAATAATTCCAATCCCAAAGAAAGCAGGTGTTGACAGATGAGAAAAATACCGAACTATCAGTTTAATAAGTCACGGCTGCAAAATACTAACGCGAATTCTTTACAGACGAATGGAAAAACTCGTAGAAGCCGAACTCGGGGAAGAAGAGTTTGGATTCTGTAGAAATATTGGAACACGTGAGGCAATGCTGACTCTACGACTTATCTTAGAAGCTAGATTAAGGAATCGCAAACCTACGTTTCTAGCATTTGTAGACTTAGAGGAAGCTTTTGACAATGTTGACTGGAATGCTCTCTTTCATATTCTGAAGGTGGCAGGGGTAAAATACAGGGAGCGAAAGGCTATTTACAATTTGTACAGAAACCAGATGGCAGTTATAAGAGTCGAGGGACACGAAAGGGAAGCAGTGGTTGGGAAGGGAGTGAGACAGGGTTGTAGCCTCTCCCCGATGTTACTCAATCTGTATACTGAGCAAGCAGTGAAGGAAACAAAAGAAAAATTCGGAGTAGGTATTAAAATCCATGGAGAAGAAATAAAAACTTTGAGGTTCGCCGATGACATTGTAATTCTGTCAGAGACAGCAAAGGACTTGGAAGAGCAGTTGAACGGAATGGATAGTGTCTTGAAAAGAGGATATAAGATGAACATTAACAAAAGCAAAACGAGGATAATAGAATGTAGTCGAATTAACTCGGGTGATGCTGAGGGAATTAGATTAGGAAATGAGACACTTAAAATAGTAAAAGGGTTTTGCTATTTGGGGAGCAAAATAACTGATGATGGTCGAAGTAGAGAGGATATAAACTGTAGACTGGCAATGGCAAGGAAAGTGTTTCTGAAGAAAAGAAATTTGTTAACATCGAGTGTAGATTTAAGTGTCAGGAAGTCGTTTCTGAAAGTATTTGTATGGAGTGTAGCCATGTATGGAAGTGAAACATGGACGATAAATAGTTTGGACACGAAGAGAATAGAAGCTTTTGAAATGTGGTGCTACAGAAGAATGCTGAAGATTAGATGGGTAGATCACATAACTAATGAGGAGGTATTGAATAGGATTGGGGAGAAGAGAAATTTGTGGCACAACTTGACGAGAAGAAGGGATCGGTTGGTAGGACATGTTCTGAGGCATCAAGGGATCACCAATTTAGTATTGGAGGGCAGCGTGGAGGGTAAAAACCGTAGAGGGAGACCAAGAGATGAATACACTAAACAGATTCAGAAGGATGTAGATTGCAGTAGGTACTGGGAGATGAAGAAGCTTGCACAGGATAGAGTAGCATGGAGAGCTGCACCAAACCAGTCTCAGGACTGAAGACCACAACAACAACAACAATCCTTCTTCACATTCACTAAGTACAGCAATGTCATCAGCGAATCTTATAATATCTTTTCATCCTAAAGTTCAACCCCAGTCTTTAACATTTCTTTTATTTCCATCATTGCTTCTTCGATATATCGGTTGATCAGTTAGGGCGAAACACTACATCCCTGTCTGATATCCTTCTTAATCCGAGCATTTCGTTCTTTGTCTTCCAGTCTTACCGTTGCCTCTTGGTTCTTGTACGTATTGTATATTACCCGTCTTTACCTATAGCTTAATCCAATTTTTCTCAGAATTTCGAACATCTTGCACCATTTCGTATTGTCGAATGCTTTTTCTAGGTCGACAAATCCTATGAACGTGTCTTGATTTTTCTGTACTCTTGCTTCCATTATCAACCTAAAGCGAAAGCGAACGTCATCTAAAAGATCCTCAATTTTGTTTTCTATCCCTCTGAATATTATTCCTGTCAGCAACTTGCTTTCTTGAGGTGATAAGCTGATTGTGTGCTAATTCTCGCACTTGTCCGCTCTTACAGCCTTCGGAATAGTGTGAATGATGTTTTTCCGAAAATGTGTTGGTATATTGCCACTCTCATACATTCTACACACCAACGTGAATAATCGTTTTGTTGCCACTTCCCCCAACGATTTTGGAAATTCTGGTGACATGCTGTCTATCTCTTCTGCCTTATCTGATTTTAAGTCTTCCAAAGCTCTTTCAAATTCTGTTTCTAATACTGGATCCCCAATTTCTTCCCTGTCAACTCCTATTTATTCTTCCATCAAGTCATCAGATTAAGTCCTCCCCTTCATAGAGGCCCTCAATGCACTCTTTCCACATATCCGCTCTCCCCTCTACATTTAACAGTGGAATTCCTATTTAATTCTTAATGTTACTGCCCTTATTTTTAATTTCACTGAAGACTGTTTTTGCTTTTCTATATTCTATAATTTCTTTTTCGAGTTCTTCACAATCTTCATTGAGCCATTTCACTTTCGCTTCCCTGAACTTCCTTTTTATTTCATTCCTAAGTGGCTTGTACTTCTGTATTACTCAGTTTCCCTGAACACTTTTGTAGTTCCTTCTTTCATCAATGGATTGAAATATTTCTTCTGTTGCTCACGTTTTCTTTGCAGTTACCTTCCTTGTATCTGCGATTTTCCTACGTTTTTCGCATATTATTGATTTATTAACCACTTTCGCAGATCATGGGAATGTATATCATAGATTGCTCGCTTGTGATAAATTTTTAGAAGTTTTTAAGGGAATTTTTGATAGTGTTGAACTAAATTTAGACTTAAATGTCATGTGAAACTGTCAACAATCTTAGCTTGACTTGATTTATATCCTTTCATTCCAATCGGTGGAACACAGAGACTCAACTAAAGATTGCCAGTGGATTCGGTTTTGTGGCATTGCCTTCACTGCTCCAGACATCCTTTTTGTTTCCGTTGTTTCTCTCTCCACTGTTCTCATTCACATTATTCTCGGTCTTCTTCTACGATGGCCCTGAGGGTTGTAATTCAGTGCTTGTGTATCTACTGCTATCTGATTTTTAAGCTGCGTGTCCAACCACTATCCGTTTTCTTGCCTTTATTTGCATGTCCACATATTTTTGTTTGGTATGAGTCCTCAGCTCTTTATCTGGCTTCACATTCGATCCAAATATTCTCAATATTGTTCGTAAATACAGTTTGTAAAAAGTCTGCATTTTCTTGGTGATTGATTTTGTTACTTTGCAGGTTTCAGACCCGTACAGCAGCACTGATTTTATATTGCTATTGAATATTCCTTATGTTCACAGGGGACTCTCATTCGTTTTCCACATGGGATGCAGTTGGGTGAAGGCTGCGCTTGCTTTGTTGATTAAGTTAGAGACGTTCTTGTCTCCTCCTCAAGTTTTAGTTACAGTGCTTCCGAGATACGTGAAGCCTTCAACGTCCTCTACATCCTCTCCATTTATTTTGAACTTACTATCGATATTTGTTTTTAACGGTAGAGGTTTGACCTGTCCCATATTTATATACTGTCTGGTCACATTAATGTGACCACCGCGTATGTTTGACATCAGCGTGCAGTAACCACTCACAGACAGCACGTGGTAGCACTAACAGTGAGGGTACATAAAGCATTTCGGGGAAAGTGGAAAGCAGTGTAGTTCTTGTCGTAGTGATGAAACAGAGCGATTGACATGACGTCGACAAGGGCATGATCATTGGCTTTCGACCCAAGACTGGAAGTATTTCCAAACGGCTAAGTTTGTTAACTATTCGTTTGCCGCCTTGGTTAAAGTACACCGTGAACGGCAAAATGGCACTGTCCAGGCCTGCAGGAACAGCTGACCGCTATGGTGAACCAAGGGGCTACCGACAATGTCTCCTCAACGACCGTTCAGCGAAAGTTGCTGCGAATGGCCTCCTCAGCAAGCGCCTTGTTCATGCATCATACTGACTGCTGTTCCTCAGCAACGAAGGCTTGAATCTACAAGCCAGTGTTGCAACTGGACGTCCACTGAGTGGTGACTGGTGACCTGTCCAGATCACGTTTTATGCCCTTTCGGGCAGAAGGCCATTGACGTGAACGGCGTGAAATGTTTTAAAGCAAACGTGCTACAACGATGATGATCTGGGGAATGTTTTTGTGCCGTTCCTTGGATGATCTCATCGTTCTGGAAGGCACAACGGATCAACACAAGTGTGCATCAATCCTTGGGGACCATGTTCACCCCTACGTGCAGTTTGTTTTTCCTCGGCACGATAGCATCTAGCAGCAGGACACTGCAACTTGTCACACGGTTCGCAGTGTACGTGGATGGATCGAAGAGCACCGGGTTGACAGTACTCCCCTGACCACCAGACTTGTTGGATTAAAACCCAACCGACAATCCGTGGGACCACTTCGATAGGGTTGTTTGCACCATGGATCCTAAACAGAGAAATCTAGCACATCTTGCCGCGGCACTAGAGTCAGCGTGGCTCCACATCCCTGCCGGTGCTTTCCAGAAGCTCACTGACTCTTTACTCTGCACGTCTGGCAGTGCAAAATGTGCTTATTGAGGCTTTTAACATTGGGTCACATTAATGTGACTGGGCAGTGTAATCATCCCAACCCTTCCCGCCAGTTCTTGAAGATGTTTGAGTTTGTTGTTCGTGTGCATGGAGATCTGAGAAAGGAGACATACGTAATCGGCAAAATCTATGTTTGTGATGCTCCAGCTTGTTCCCCTTCTATTGATTGCATTTCTATTTTACAACACTTCATCGATTCCAGTTAGAAGATCGATGTAGAGAGAACATATTCCTGCTTCACTCTTGATTTCGTGCTAATGGGCGATGTCCATTTCCCTTGGTGCACTACTCTGCAGGGATAGCCATTATACATTCTCTACATTATTCTGATGATCTTATCTGGCATACAGTAGTTCGACATGCTTTTCAGGATACTTTTTCTTGACACGAAATCAAACGCCTTTTCAGATATTATGAGCATTATATATAGATTAGCCATACACTCCATACACTGAGGGTGATTCGCAGTGTGTTTATCTGATCTCACAGAATCGGTTCCTACGTAAACCAGCCTGTTATCTCAGCAGACGGTTTTCAATATAATCTTTAATTCTATTTGGGATGATTCGTGAAAGCACTTAACTAGGGATGGATAACAACATAATCCCGCTCCATTTTTGGCAATTTGTCAAGTCTCCCATCTTTGGGAGTTTGGTAAGATGTCTGTCTTCCGTTCTTATGGCATTTATTCCCTGTTCCACACCTCCTCGAACAGAGTGTATAAGAAATCTACTGTCATTGACGGTCTTCTTTCAGTAATTCTGTTAGGCAATGCACTCTTGGTTTTTAGATATATTATATCATCCATGTTCTCGCTATTGAGTACATATTCTTACTCTTCGAGCGCTTTTTGATTTGTTTTTCCTTTGTCTGTACATCTCTATTTAGCTGCTCTTCAGAATTTTCACGCCATCTTTGCAACTGTTCGGTTTCATTTGTCGGCTTGTTTCCTGCGCTGCTTCCCACTGGGCGGTTCTTCTTCGTCCCTGACAGCCTTGGGGTCTGGTAAAGCTCTTTTATATCTCTTTTTTTTGCGGACCTCTTAGCTCGTGTTGCAAGATCAATATCCATATCCTTCTGTCTGATACATCACCCTTTTCATCCCTTGGTCTACTCTGGTATACTCTGCATCTTCTGCCTCCTGGTTTCGCCTATGTTTAGCTTTGTTTTTCAATTTCTTCCAGGTGCCTAGCTAATCTAATCTTTTCTTTCCCTGTCTCTGAATCCGTCGGTAGAGCATCTGCCCGCGAATGGTGAGGTCCAAGATTAGCCTCACAGTACGGCATACAATTTTAATTTGTCAAGAAGTTTCAACTTCATTTATTTCCCACTTTCATAACGCATTTGATTTTAATTTTAATTAGTCAGTTATATTGTGACTATTGTAACATCAACTACTTCGGCATACAAAGTTCACTTTCACGGACTATATTTGCAGCCATGGTAACATATGTTTTCTGAGGATTAGGACATAAGCGAAACTACAGACCGACGGAATGCATCGCTATATAATTCACGGAACGGTGATAAAAAATTTTAAAAAGGAAAAGTGTAAAAATTATAAGAAAACAGAAATGTTTACGATGTCAGGTATAATAAATACGTTATAATACAAGATTATAAGATACTTCGAGGAAATCCTACGCAATGTAATAGAAAATTTGAGACTCTGGGGTTCATCACCGAATTTTTCAATTCTGCTGACAGCCTATTGAACATGAAAAAAATTGAATAGTGAAGATCTGACTATACTAACATAGTCATGTGTAGGGACTGTGGTTGTTGTGAGCGGACGCAAGGAGAATTGGCCACTCTTCGGGGGCAGGTGGAGGCTTTGTCTGTTAGGCTCATCGAGCTCGAGGCGCAGGCGTCATCTCGTAGTGGCGTTGGGGCAACTGTGGTGAGACCTATGCCTACTTCGGTGGCCTTGGAATCACATGGAACCCCTGATGTCGCTGCGTCTTCCGGCAGTGAGCATCTTACCGGTCAGCCATCACTCCAGGGTGAATGGCGGACAGTGGTGGGCTCGCGCGTGCCTGGCCGAAAGGCGAAGGTGGGATCTGGCCACGTGGCAGCTGCCTTACCCCTTTCCAACAGGTACGGGGTGCTTCCTAGTGGTGATGACATCGTTTCCGAGCCACCACAGGATGCCTCGCCTGTTGGGCCAGTGGCCGATTCTCCGGCAAGGTCCCGACAGTCACAGAGGGCGGGCCTATTAGTTATAGGGAGCTCCAACGTTAGGCGGGTTATGGAGCCCCTCAGGAAAATAGCGGGTAGGTCGGGGAAGAATGCCAGTGTGCACTCGGTGTGCTTGCCGGGGGGTCTCGTCCGTAATGTGGAGGAGGCCCTTCCGGCAGCTATTGAACGCACTGGGTGTGACCGGCTGCAGATAGTAGCACATGTCGGAACGAATGACGCCTGCCGCTTGGGTTCTGAGGCCATCCTTGGTTCCTTCCGGCGGCTGGCTGATTTGGTGAAGACAACCAGCATCGCACGCGGAGTGCAAGCTGAGCTTAATATCTGCAGCATAGTGCCCAGAGTCGATCGCGGTCCTCTGGTTTGGAGCCGTGTGGAGGGTCTAAACCAGAGGCTCAGACGACTCTGCGACTATAATGGTTGCAAATTCATCGACCTCCGTTATTGGGTGGAGAGCTGTAGGGCCCCCCTAGACAGGTCAGGCGTGCACTACACACCGGAAGCAGCTACTAGGGTAGCAGAGTACGTGTGGCGTGCACACGGGGGTTTTTTAGGTTAGAGGGACCCCCCCTTGGGCGAAACGATAAAATACCTGACGGCTTACCAGAGAGGACATTATCATCGTTGATAAAGAACGTCCGTCCTCAGAGACCAAAAACAGGAAAAGTTAACGTAATATTGGTAAACTGCAGGAGTATCCAGGGCAAGGTTCCTGAATTAGTATCTCTTATTGAAGGAAATAGTGCGCATATAGTATTAGGAACGGAAAGTTGGTTAAAACCGGAAGTGAACAGTAACGAAATCCTAGACACAGAATGGAATATATACCGCAAGGATGGGATAAACGCCAATGGTGGAGGAGTATTTATAGCAGTAAAGAATTCAATAATATCCAGTGAAGTTATTAGCGAATGCGAATGTGAAATAATCTGGGTTAAGTTAAGTATCAAAGGTGGGTCAGATATGATAGTCGGATGCTTCTATAGGCCACCTGCATCAGCAACCGTAGTAGTTGAGCGCCTCAGAGAGAACCTGCAGAACGTCGTGAAGAAGTTTCGTGATCATACTATTGTAATAGGGGGAGACTTCAATCTACCAGGTATAGAATGGGATAGTCACACAATCAGAACTGGAGCCAGGGACAGAGACTCTTGTGACATTATCCTGACTGCCTTGTCCGAGAATTACTTCGAGCAGATAGTTAGAGAACCAACTCGTGAAGCTAACGTTTTAGACCTCATAGCAACAAATAGACCGGAACTTTTCGACTCCGTGAATGTAGAAGAGGGTATCAGTGATCATAAGTCAGTGGTTGCATCAATGACTACAAGTGTAATAAGAAATGCCAAGAAAGGAAGGAAAATATATTTGCTTAACAAGAGTGATAGGGCACAAATCGCAGAATATCTGAGTGACCACCATCAAACGTTCATTTCTGAGGAAGAGGATGTGGAACAAAAATGGAAAAAATTCAGAAACATCGTCCAGTACGCCTTAGATAAGTTCGTACCGACTAAGGTCCAAAGCGAGGGGAAAGATCCACCGTGGTATAACAATCATGTACGAAAGGTACTACGGAAACAAAGAAAGCTTCATCATAGGTTTAAGAGTAGTCGAATCATAGCTGATAAGGAAAAGCTGAACGAAGCGAAAAAGAGCGTAAAGAGAGCAATGAGAGAAGCATTCAACGAATTCGAACATAAAACATTGGCAAACAATCTAAACAAGAACCCTAAAAAGTTTTGGTCATATGTAAAATCGGTAAGCGGATCTAAATCCCCTATTCAGTCACTCGTTGACCACGATGGCACCGAAACAGAGGACGACCGAAGAAAGGCAGAAATACTGAATTCAGTGTTCCGAAACTGTTTCACTGCGGAAAATCGTAACACGGTCCCTGACTTCAGCCGTCGCACGGACGCCAAAATGGAAAATATTGAAATAAACGATATCGGAATTGAAAAACAACTGCTATCACTTAGTAGCGGAAAAGCATCCGGACCAGACGAGATACCCTTAAGATTCTACAGTGATTATGCTAAAGAACTTGCCCCCTTTCTATCAGCAATTTATCGTAGATCGCTGGAAGAACGTAAAATACCTAGCGACTGGAAGAAAGCGCAGGTCGTTCCCATTTTCAAGAAGGGTCATAAATCAGATGCGAATAATTATAGGCCTATTTCGCTTACGTCAATCTGTTGTAGAATAATGGAACATGTTTTGTGTTCTCGTATTATGACGTTCTTAGATAATATAAATCTCCTTCATCATAACCAACATGGATTCCGCAAACAGAGATCATGTGAAACTCAGCTCGCCCTATTTGCCCAAGAAATTCACAGTGCCGTAGACACTGGCGAGCAGATTGATGCCGTATTCCTGGACTTCAGGAAGGCATTTGATACGGTTCCGCACTTACGTTTAGTGAAAAAAATACGAGCTTACGGAATATCGGACCAGGTTTGTGATTGGATTCAGGATTTTCTAGAAGAAAGAACACAACATGTCATTCTTAACGGTTCAAAATCTGCAGATGTAGAGGTAATTTCGGGAGTACCGCAAGGAAGCGTGATAGGACCTTTATTGTTTACAATATACATAAATGACTTAGTTGACAACATCGGTAGCTCCGTGAGGCTATTTGCAGATGACACGGTTGTCTACAAGAAAGTAGCAACATCAGAAGACTCGTACGTACTCCAGGAAGACCTGCAGAGGATTAATGCATGGTGCGACAGCTGGCAGCTTTCCCTAAACGTAGATAAATGTAATATAATGCGCATACATAGGGGCAGAAATCCATTCCAGTACGATTATGCCATAGGTGGTAAATCATTGGAAGCGGTAACGACCGTAAAATACTTAGGAGTTACTATCCGGAGCGATCTGAAGTGGAATGATCACATAAAACAAATAGTGGGAAAAGCAGGCGCCAGGTTGAGATTCATAGGAAGAATTCTAAGAAAATGTGACTCATCGACGAAAGAAGTAGCTTACAAAACGCTTGTTCGTCCGATTCTTGAGTATTGCTCATCAGTATGGGACCCTTACCAGGTTGGATTAATAGAAGAGATAGACATGATCCAGCGAAAAGCAGTGCGATTCGTCATGGGGACATTTAGTCAGCGCGAGAGCGTTACGGAGATGCTGAACAAGCTCCAGTGGCGGACACTTCAAGAAAGGCGTTACGCAATACGGAGAGGTTTATTATCGAAATTACGAGAGAGCACATTCCGGGAAGAGATGGGCAACATATTACTACCGCCCACATATATCTCGCGTAATGATCACAACGAAAAGATCCGAGAAATTAGAGCAAATACGGAGACTTACAAGCAGTCGTTCTTCCCACGCACAATTCGTGAATGGAACAGGGAAGGGGGGATCAGATAGTGGTACAATAAGTACCCTCCGCCACACACCGTAAGGTGGCTCGCGGAGTATAGATGTAGATGTAGACTAAGGCTGTATATGTCTTATTCAAGCCAAATCATTTTTACATCTTGTATTTAAAGTGAAAGTGGCAGCTACTTCTAAATGCGTCCATATAGACTATGTACCAGATGACAGAGTTAGAATGCCGTGACGCTAGAACAACGTCCTGCACGAAGTTCGCGAACTGAAACAGCAGGTTTTTGTGATTGTGCTTTTCTGGACAGAGAACATCCTTCGCGAATGCACACCGATACTGGAACACATGATACCATTGCAGAATGGAACTGTGCAGAGTAAACATGGGTTCACATTTCAGTGGCAGAAACTAGACATTATTCATATGCTATCCTGATACGCAACGAGGCTAGTGAAAATAAAATGACACAGTCCATCGATAAAGTGAAATACGTACAAGGGAGAGTCACAAAAAATTAATTAATACCTTGGAAAAGTGAAGATAGTAAGAAATATTTTGTTTTTTTTTGCTGGTGTATGTTAGCAGACGGGATAACATTGAAGTCCCAGGGTAACAGTAAAAGAAAATGCCGCGAGAGACCAAAACAAAATCGCGCAAATCATTTCCAAATTATATATTTTTTCGGTTTGTGTGTGTGTGTGTGTGTGTGTGTGTGTGTGTGTGTGTGTGTGTATGTGAGTGTGTGTGTGTTGGATCCTAAGTGTTACCTTCTATTGAGGCTGGTCTCCTGGGGTGATGGAAATTTATGATTCAATTTTGTCTTTATTGAGGCATGGGAAGAGGCTTGGGCTCGTGGCCTTTCGACCCTACTACAGTTGTGGTTCCTGCGATTATTCTGTAGTTTTCTTGTGGCACCTCCACAACTGCGCGAGGCACTTTTACCCGGTGCCATTGTTCTGAGGCGACTGAGCCTGTGTTTTCCATGTGTCTGGTGGTAGATCGTAGCGCATCGATTTTGTCCCGTAGAGTTTGGTATTTAGTACTAATTTGGTCCCAGATCGGTGGCAAGTGAAGTTCTTCGTGTAAACTGTTATTCTGGATCATCTCAGGGCGCCAAGGGCGAGTGTTAAATACCAGTTCTAGATCATCTGTAGCGGCTTGAGGTTCGTTGTGGTAGTGATCCCCCACATTGAGAAGCCATAGTGTAATGCGGGTAGGACCGTTGCCTTATATAGTCTAAGCTTTGTCTTTACGTTCATTTGCACGCTGGCCAGTATGAGGTAGTTAGTACAGTAGATGTAATAACTGCGTCCTCTTAGACTGAATGTGAAGTTGGAAAAGTAATTTGCTGTCATAAGTTACCCCCAGGTATTTAACCTGATTGGTCCAGGCAGTTTTTCGGTTGAGAAAGGTAAGTTTGTCAAACAGATCGAGATATTGCTAAGTGAACGCGATCGCTCTGTTTTTTTTCGTCATTAAGTAAATGTGGTCCGTTACAGCCCACTCTTTCGTTAAAGTGAGCAGACGCTGTAATCGACATATTGCATCAGCGATTCGTTTGCTGCTCGTCAGTAGGGCAGTGTTGTCGGCAAGCTGGGCGAGGACGATTTTGGGCAGCACTGGTAAAGCGTTTACATACGGGATAAAGAGTGTCGACGATTCTTGTGGGAGGCCTTCCTGGAGTAGTTTCAAACTTAGTCTTTGACCATCAGTCTTGACCACGATCATGCGGTTATGAAAAAAGCTGCTAATCAATCTAAGGCAGTAGTCTGGTATGGTCTGGAGATCTTCAATTGTGAAAAGCATCTTATCTTGCCACATCGTGTCGCACGTCTTTTCGATGTCTACTTCACACTATCACTGCCCTCCGTCGTTTTGTTTTGGCCGCTCTAGCGGCGTGCTGCTTAGTATGGCACAGGGTTTTCAGTGTGTATAAGGATTGCAGATAGACTTTGTGATCAAAAGTATCCGAACACCTGGCTGAAAATGACTTACACCTTCGTGGCGCCCTCCACCGGTAATGCTGGAATTCAGTATGGTGTTGGCTCTCCCTTAGCCTTGATGACAGCCTTCACTCTCGCAGGCATACGTTCAATCAGGTGCTGGAAGGTCTCTCGGGAATGGCAGACAATTCTTCACGGAGTGCTGCACTGAGATGTCGTTCGGTGTGACCTGGCACCAAGTCGGCGTTCCAAAACATCCCAAAGGTGTTCTGTAGGATTCAGGTCAGGACCCTGAGAAGGCCAGTCCATTACAGGTATGTTATTGTTGTGTAGCCACTCCGCTACAGGCTGTGCATTATGAACAGGTGCTCGAACGTGTTGAAAGACGCAATCGCCATCCCCGAATTGCTCTTCAACAGTGGGGAGCAAGAAGATGCATAAAACATCAATGTAGGCCTGTGCTGTGATAGTGCCACGCAAAACAACAAGGGGTGCAAGCTCCTTCCATAAAAAGCACGACCACACCATTCGCCATACCCACACCCTGCCATCGGACCGCCACATTGTGTACCGTTATGCGTCACTCCACACAATGTGTTTTCACTCTTCAATCGTCCAATGTTTACGCTCCTTATTCGTACATCAAGCGAGGTGTCGTTGGCATTTAGCGGCGTGATGTGTGGCTTATGAGCAGCCGCTCGACCACGAAATCCAAGTTTTCTCAACTCCCGCCTAACTGTCACAGTAGATGCAGTGGATCCTGATGCAGTTTGGAATTCTTGTGTGATGGTCTGGATAGATGTCTGCCTATTACACTTTACGACCCTCATCAACTGTCGGCGGTCTCTGTCAGTCAACAGATGAGGTCGGCCTGTACGCTTTTGTGCTGTATGTGTCCCTTCACGTTTCCACTTCACTTTCACATCGGAAACAGTGCACCTAGGTACGTTTAGGAGTGTAAATCTCACGTACAGACATATGACACAAGTGACACCCAATCACCCGACCACGTTCGAAGTCTGTGAGTTCCGCGGAGCGCCCCAGTCTGCTCTCTCATGATGTCTAATGACTACTGAGGTCGCTGATATGAAGTACTTGGCAATAGGTGGCAGCACAATGCACCTAATATGAAAAACGTATGTTTCTGGGGGTGTCCGCACGAATAAATAAACAAAATTTTAATTTCGTAACTTTATTTTTTCGAACTGATAATTAAATCTGTATGACTACCCCTCGTACACACGTTGATAACATTTTTCCTATGAGGCAAATGAGATTAGTCGCTTAGAGCGCTTATGTCGGTGAACCTGGCAAACAGTAAAAAGCTTTCATTACACGTAATTATCCCTTTATTTACTGGCGGGACGTAGGTGTTCCGGCAGATTCTGTGTGGACTTATGTAACTCAGTAGTCCGTTAGACCTGTAGGGACATTCCATACGGTTTTCACTTTCTGCGCTGCATGTTATCACAGCCTGCATGCCGTTCCGAAGACTGCACATCAGCCTGGAATGTGAACAGCTGTGTTGCAAATGACTGCTGGACTCTGTAGGCTTACGTAAATAAAAGAAAGCTTTCTATGTAAACTGAGGTGAGTCGTATGCTTTATGTTATAACCTTTATACATACTAACGTTAATTTGGATAAAATATCAATACACTACCTTTATAATATTCAGTTATAATGTAAAATGTCAGGTCGAAGGCAATTACTTCGCTGGTTTCATAATATCGTGGAAATGAAATATGTAGTGTATCCAGAACGATAGAACAAAGATTTAAGTGAAAGCACTGAACACATGGGTGGCGTGCATAATTGTCTCTTGTGAAGTCCTATATTTCATACTGTGACGTAAAAGGGACGTTGATTGATTTCATACGCAGAACTACACTTGATGTACTCACACTTGGAAATCAAATGTCCAAAAACCACGGATGCCCAAAAAGTATCAAAATTGTCCTCTTCCAACTCCAAGGAGAAGAAAGACCGCATTTCCAGTACCAAAGGACGAGCGTTTTCAGAATACAGGATTTAACTGGCCAATATCTGTCAATTCAAGAGGCAGATGTGTTCTTCGCATTTATACAAAGATAGAATCTGGACCCCATTCAATGTGTAATATTTTTTTGTAGGTTAATGAAAAAAAAAAAAAAAAAAAAAAAGCAAAATTTTTAAATCACCAGAAATAATAATCTTAGCTATATGATTGTTCTGGAACTTCTCTGAACGTCATATGCATTTTAATGACAAGTATCATTTTTGAGATAAAATAATTTGCTATTAATTTGATAACAGTTCATCAAGTATTAAAGTAAAAATTTTGATTCCTGATTTTATAATTTTTACAGTTACAGAAAATAAAGCGTTAAATTGCATTGTGTATTAAAAGACGTGTAATGTTGCTGTAGCGTAAGGCGCCACCGCCTATGGCAGAAACTGGACGCAGGCGTCGGTGTTTGCCGGGTAGCGGCACAGCGGGCGGTCAGGGGCCTGGGGCCCGGCCTGGCCTCGCCCGCGGCACGTGGCGCCCGGCGCGGGGGCGGCGCCCAGTGGCTGTCGGCTGTCTGCCGTCGGCTCGGGCCGTTGGCGGCGAGCGGCGCGTGAAGCCTTGAGCGAGCTGCCCCACGCTCCAGATAGCGCGGGCCGGCACGTCGCAGCAGCCGGCAAAAGAGCCAGAGGCACACCTCCACGTGCCACAATCAGCAAGCGCCACGTTCTTCACCCGCTGTCCGTGAAGGTGCTCTGCTCCTCACTGCCACATCAGGTAGGACAGTAAACAAGGAAATTTTACATATTTTACATATTGTCCATATACAGTGTATGAAGAAGAGAACATGATTTGGGAATGTACGTGGAGCAAAATTTCGAACACATAGCAGCCACCTGTGGCATCAACAACCAGGTATGAATCAGTTGGGGGGGGGGGGGGGGCGGGGGGGAGGAGGCGAGAGAGACTGTCATAGGATCATGAAGCCTCCATCCTTTCACTCAGAAGAACTGTGATAAAGTCCACACTAAGTCACGAGTGGTCTCTTTTCATTGCTACATTTGTTACAGAGATATCGATATCAAACTCACATTTACAAATGGAAATTTGATTTGCTGTTAGTATCGAGGTAATAAAGAGAGGAATTCGACAGCAATTCACTCTTCAAAATCCGATTAGTGTTTCTGAATAAATTGCAGTAGTAGTGTAGATGCCAGTTCTCAACAGCATTTGACCTTTGACCATTGATATCACACTGACCTATTTCCCCTATACCCTTCTCCAATCATCTGCTCTGTCCTCTCCTCTGGCCTCACATTCTCCTCTCCTCTCATCCATACGCACGATCTGCTCCCTCATTCATAAGCCCGACCGCTTCCCCTGCTCTCCCACCTCTTTTCTCGAAACAGTTCAAACAGAGAGCTTTCAAGCCAGCACACATGTAGAGCTCTCCCATATCGCAAGTATTTTACTGTCCAGTCACATTTCTTAAATTCTTACGCCATACCATCTTTTTCAATTTTTTATCTGAGACCCCTAAGCCAACTGTGTAATACTTATTTAACTTTACCAATTACAAAATGGTTCAAATGGCTCTGAGCACTATGGGACTTAACATCTGAGGTCATCAGTCCCCTAGAACTTAGAACTACTTAAACCTGACTAACCTAGGGACATGACACACATCCATGCCCAAGGCAGGATTCGAACCTGCGACCGTAGCGGTCGCGCGGTTCCAGACTGTAGCACCTAGAACCGCTCGACCACAACGGCCGGCTTTACCAATTACAGGTCAGTATTTTACAGCGATGTCAGATCTTCTAATCGCATTTTTCAGCTCCTTAGGCCAAATTTTTTTTTTTTTTTCGAGAGAGCTTCTTCTCAAATTGGTTGCACATTTTTATAACAGGCAGTCAAACGTAAAAGAGAAAGATGGGAAAAAGTATGTAAACTGTTTATTATTTCAAATGTAATCTCCATAACTGTTAAAACATTCATCCCACTGTGAGATAAGTCAGTCATTGCCTACAGGACCATGATTGTAGCCAGGCATCCATCTCTTCGTTCGAAGTAAATCGACGGCCACGAATGCTTTTCTTCAGGGCTCCAAAAATATGGAAATCGCATGGGAAGAGATCGGGACGATGCTTCTGGAGCGTAGTTGGTAACTTTTGGGGAGGGGGGGGGGGCATTTTGTTGGTCGGTTGTTTCAACTACGATGCAAATGTTTAAATATACACACATCAAAAAAGTTTTGCATCACCTCGGTTCCGAGAGTTCCGGAACCTGTACAAAAAATTGGAGTAGAGATCAACATAAACATCATTCCCGCCCTTCTTATTGCTCATAAAAATCAAACATTGCATGTAGTACCGCCATACAGCGAGACCTTCAGAGGTGGTGGTCCAGACTGCTCTACACACCGGTACCTCTAATACCCAGTAGCACGTCCTTTTACATTGACGCATACCTATATTCGTCACGGCATACTATCCACAAGTTCATTACGGCACTGATGGTCCACATTGAAACCTTCCCGTCTCCTCTATATCCCTTTGTTACGCAGCCTTCCCTTCTACAATAACCTATGAAACCTTCCCTTAGGATTTCTATCTCTTACTTAATAATAACAAATGAAATCTTCCCTTTGAAATTCATTCTCTTTCTCAATCTTCTCATTCAAATTTAAATGCTGCTTACTAAAAGTGATTTTCTGATTATTTCGACGAAACATAGAATGTGTCGTCGTCGTGGCCCTCAGTCTTTATCTGCAATAACCCAAAATGTTCCTTACCTTTTTTACTGTTACTGGATCGCCATCTGACTGCTACATCGAACTGCGACATGAATATACTTACTCTGTTTTACTATACTCTATTAGCTGCTGGTGGGCTGTCATAGTAAGTGGCTGTATTTATTACCAAAGCTGACGTTATTCTTTAATAGCGAAGCTGACGTTATTCTTTAATTAATTTGACTAAAGTTACGTAATTCATAGTTAAACTTTTTCTTGACAACAATAAAATTTTGCAAAGTTTTACTTTGATGGTTTTTGTGATGGATTATAATCAGTAATGCAATACTGCTGGCAAAAATTATTTATATTCTGAATGAAATGATTTTACAAACGTTCAAATGGGACTTACTTTTTACAATAATCTTACAAATAGCATTGCACAAACATACCTTCAGTAGTCTTGAGTTTCTCAAAAAAATAATTCAATAATATTAGTTCCCCTTATGATAATAGTTAGCTGATGTCTCTGTATATCCGTTTATAATCTCTTGTTAATCATAGCTGGTGGCTGGCACGCACACCGCTCCTCTCAACCCCTCGCTTCGGACCTACTACCGACTCACTTCACTTCTCGTTTACTACTGACTTCCTACGAACGCTTAAGTGCGGTCTCTCCCGCCAACAATGCTTTCTGGTGCAGACAATCCCTGCTACCATTATAAAATGTATCAATGCGCGGTCTTTCCCGCTCTTTTCTTAAAATGTTTCCATACGCGGTCTCTCCCGCCCTTTTTAAAATTATATCAATGTGCGGTCTCTCCTGCCAACAATACTTTGGTGCAGACATTCCCTGCTACCACAATTATTTCCAACATGACAAACATTAATTATTCCTACTTAATCCTGTTAATAAAATATAAACATCTTTCATAAATTGTGGTTTGACAATAGACAATAGAAATATACACGTCTTACAACATTGTCCCACTGCTCAACGGCGATTCGGCTTAGATCCCTCAGGGTGGTTGCTGGGTCACGTCATCCATATACAGCCCTTTTGAATCTATCCCAGGCATGTTCGATAGGGTTCATGTCTGGAGGACATGCAGTCCATTCTAGTCGAGTGATGTCGTTTGTTGTCGTTGTCTTCAGTCCTGAGACTGGTTTGATGCAGCTGTCCATGCTACTCTATCCTGTGCAAGCTTCTTCATCTCCCAGTACTTATTGCAACCTACATCCTTCTGAATCTGCTTATTGTATTCATCTCTTGGTCTCCCTCTACGATTTTTACCCTTCACGCTGCCCTCCAATGCTAAATTTGTGATCCCTTGATGCCTCAGAACATGTCCTATCAACCGGTCCCTTCTTCTTGTCTTATCCTGCAGGAATTCATTCACAAGATGTGCACGGTGGGGGCGCGAATTTTCGTCCATGAAGACGAATGCCTCGCCAATATGCTGCCGATATGGCTGCACTATCGGTCGGAGGATGGCATTCACGTATCGTACAACCGTTACGCCGCCTTCCATTACCACCAGCGGCGTACGTCGGCCACACATAATGCCATCCCAAAACACCATGGAACCTCCACGTTGCTGCACTCGCTGGACAATGTCTAAGGCGTTCAGCCTGACCGGGTTGCCTCCAAACACGTTTCCGACGATTATCTGGTTGAAGGCATGTGCGACACTCATCGGTGAAGAGAACGTGATGCCAATCCTGATCGGGCCATTCGGCATGTTGTTGGGCCCATCTGTACCGCGCTGCATGGTGTCGTAGTTGCAAAGATGGGCCTCGTCATGGACGTTGGGAGTGAAGCTGCGCATCATGCCGTCTATTGCGCACGGTTTGAGTCGTAACACGACGTCCTGTGGCTGCACGAAAAGCATTATTCAACATGGTGGCGACGCTGTCAGGGTTCCTCCGAGCCATAATCCGTAGGTAGCGGTCATCCACTGCAGTAGTAGACTTGGGTGGCGTGAGAGAGGCATATCATCGACAGTTCCTGTCTCTCTGTATCTCCTCCATGTCCGAACAACATCGCTTTGGCTCACTCCGAGACGCCTGGACACTTCCCCTGTTGAGATTCCTTCCTGGGACAAAGTAACAATGCGGAAGCGATCGAACCGCGGTATTGACCGTCTAGGCATGGTTGAATTACAGACAACACGAGCCGTGTACCTCCTTCCTGGCGGAATGACTGGAACTGATCGGCTGTCTAATAGGAGCTGCTCATGCATTGTTGTTTACATCTATGGGCGGGTTTAGTGACATCTCTGAACAGTCAAAGCGATTGTGTCTGTGGTACAATACCCGCAGTCAACATCTATCTTCTGGAGTTCTGGGAACCTGGATGATGCAAAACTTGTCTTGATGTGTGTAACATAGCCGGAGCAGCGCCTCCAAACTCCATGAACAGCTGGGACGTCCGAGAGAAAACAAGCAAACATATAAATCATGCATAATAATAATGGAACATATGAAAATGCACAAAGACAAGAAGCTCAACTTGAGTGTGGCCAGAAGCCCCAACCAAACCTTACTTGTAAGAACAAGAATTTTACAAGAAGAATGACTAATGATTACCCTGTTAATCTAACTATAAAATATAACATTGTAATGTAATAATATAATAGAGGGAAGCATTCCACGTGGGAAAAATATATCTAAAAACAAAGATGATGTGACTTACCAAACGAAAGCGCTGGCAGGTCGATAGACACACAAACATACACACAAAATTCAAGCTTCCGCAACAAACTGTTGCCTCATCAGGAAAGAGGGAAGGAGAGGGAAAGACGAAAGGATGTGGGTTTTAAGGGAGAGGGTAAGGAGTCATTCCAATCCCGGGAGCGGAAAGACTTACCTTAGGGGGAAAAAAGAACGGGTATACACTCGCACACACACACATATCCATCCACACATATACAGACACAAGCAGACATATTTAAAGACAAAGAGTTTCTTTGTCTTTAAATATGTCTGCTTGTGTCTGTATATGTGTGGATGGATATGTGTGTGTGTGTGTGTGTGCGAGTGTATACCCGTCCTTTTTCCCCCCTAAGGTAAGTCTTTCCGCTCCCGGGATTGGAATGACTCCTTACCCTCTCCCTTAAAACCCACATCCTTTGGTCTTTCCCTCTCCTTCCCTCTTTCCTGATGAGGCAACAGTTTGTTGCGAAAGCTTGAATTTTGTGTGTAAGTTTGTGTTTGTTTAAATGTAATGTAATAGTCACACACAACCCTCAGACACATCTTGAGGGCTGACAATCAAACAACTAGAATCGTAGTGATATTTGAAACAATAAATATTAATTTTCATGAAAGGGCAAAGTCTCAACAGAGTTATGGAGCTCAATTACGCAAAAGAGCCAAAATTCACTGGGCATCTAGCGTTTGCTTCCATAGCTATAGGAAATTTATAGTCGCAACATCAGTCAGGGAAACAACAACTTCCTGTGCAAATCAGACTCAGTTTCGACCTCATTGGCACTAACACACGTGGGTACCTAGAACATATGACAATTAATTCAGGTGCAGCTGACAAATAAGCAGACGTTGAACAAGCTGTAATTGAAATGAATTTTAAAGCAGACAAATGTGGCACTTAAATAGTATCAAACAGAGGTACCAAAGGTAAATTCAGCTCTTGAAACAGAGTGACGGAGAACCACAGGCAATCCAGTGTAGCGGGAGCAACTTCAACACGGAAGCACATGCGGCAATCAAGTAACGAGTACCTTACTCGCAAGGGCATAACAGACGGCATTAGAAAATGGACATCACTCCAACACCCATATCAGCAACTGTGTCTCCTTAGTGTAAATCGACTGCGTCGACATTAGGCCCAAGTATTACCGGCCAACGCGACTTTAGCGACACCGGCCCCTTAGGCAATCGTGCGCCCATAAGCTCCATGCACAGCCCGCCGTACGTCACATGTGCCTCTTTTCTCTAGCTCGACTGCGACCGATCGACTGCCAATGTGGTCAACAAGGTGCTCGAGGAACAACAACTCTACTAACAGGTGAGCGAAACGCCACATGGCGGCCAGACAGAGATGGATTGCACCAAAAGGCAAGGATGTAAAAAGATAGAACGAGCCAACACGGCTCAATAAATAAAAATAATAACAGCGTTTCGGATGTGCAACGCAAAAGTGAGAGTCTGTGACACTAGCCGTTATGCCACCAGGTAGACTTTACATATTGTGTACTAAAAGACATCTAAATTACCTCGAATACTTTGGTAGTCATTTCCTCAGATACGATTCAAAAAAATGGTTCAAATGGCTCTGAGCACTATGGGACTTAACATCTGTGGTCATCAGTCCCCTAGAACTTAGAACTACTTAAACCTAACTAACCTATGGACATCACACACATCCATGCCCGAGGCAGGATTCTAACCTGCGACGGTAGCTCAGATACGGTCGAGACTTACTTTGGCTCCTCTTCCACTGAGTAAAGTTTCTGGGAAATCGGATTATGACACATGCCCTGTTCTCCTCGTTAGTGCCACAGCACCAGCCACTGTCCGGGCCGGCCGGAGTGGCCGTGCGGTTCTAGGCGTTACTGTCTGGAACCGAGCGACCGCTACGGTCGCAGGTTCGAATCCTGCCTGGGGCATGGATGTTTGTGATGTCCTTAAGTTAATTAGGTTTAATTAGTTCTAAGTTCTAGGCGACTGCTGACCTCAGACGTTAAATCGCATAGTGCTCAGAGCTATTTGAACCATTTTGAACCATTGTCCGGAGTGAATCCCATGCACGACAGTCTCCGCACCAATGCAGTGACTGCATGGGGAGGCAATGGGCCATTCCAGGCGACACTGCCGACAGGGAAGTAGCACGCCGCTGCCATCGCGACGTGTCCTCCAGAGCCCGCTGACTGCCTGTGGGCCTTCCGTCAGAAACGCAAGGCGCCTGTGCAGCATTCTCTCACCAGGCTGGAAGCCACTGACCATATGCCATGGTCGAAAGAGAAGGCAAGCTTTGTCATGACGAGCCACAGCGAAGTACGTACAGAGATTGAATAAAGCCTTTTTCATCGTCAGCACCGTTTCCACTGGGCCTTCTGATCTGTCAGCCACACTACTCAATCATCTTAGCACAACTACTCCCTTCATAGTGCTACCAGCAGTCGTCGCCATCTTTAGAGTGCTGTCAGGGGGAGGACGTCACCGTAGTCAACAATGGAGGTGTCCCATCCCGCGTAGTATTTCCACTGGGCCCTGTGGGCCGCCACCACCATCAGTAACTGGCAAGTAAGGCACTGAAATACATTTTCCGTTATCAGTTCAGAACGTTACCTGGAGTAGTGATTATTGAATTGATTTCCGCTTCGAAATTTTTTTTCACTAATGAGGGTTCATAACCATGATTAAACGCCACTGTTTTAATTAAATTAATTTCTTTCTTTAGTATAACTGGTGGTAGTGGTGTGACTCTAGCTCAATGAATAGCTGAATGAAGAAAAGCTGTCTTATGGAACTGACGACTTGTGTGATAGTCAGATCTTGGTGAATAAATTTAAAAACTCGGGATGTAACCGAGAAACAAAATTAACATCGTCCGATGTCACTAATTTGTGCACTAATATACCAGTTCCAACAGCTGTAGAAATCGAGGAGAAAAACCTGCTTGCCTTTAAAAAAGATACAACACAGGAACAAATTTCGGACCTTATACAGTTACTAAAAGTGATAGCTGAATACAGCTATTTTGAATTTAATGGAAAACTCTTTCAACAACAAGATGGGCTTGCAATGGGCAATCCGTTAGCCGGCCTTCTAGCAGACATTTTCATAAATTCACTAGTAGAGAATTTTTCAGTAGTTATGATGCTACAGAATTAGGCACTCAATCCTACTCTAGGTACATAGATGATATATTGATGCAGGGGTTAACCAACTCTTTGAAATATTTAATAATCTTCATGAGAAAACTAGTATCACTTGCAATTTACAAAATGAAACACGAGAGCTAAATTATTTGGACCCAAATTAAGCCATAATAGATGGTAAAATAACTTTTGATATCTTCCGTAAGGCAACGAATACTGATCAGATTGTGCCTTCGGATTCAACACATCCTGTCTCATAAGACAGCTTGCTTTCATTCAGCTATTCATCACACTATAGTCACACCACTATCATCAGTTAAAGAATAAGTTAATTTACGTAAAACAGTGGTCTTCACTAACGGCAATGAACCCTCATTAGTGGAAAAATTTTCGAAGCCAAAACCAATAAAAGAATCATTACTCTAGGCAAAGGCCTGAATGAAGATATTGACAAAAAAAAAAAGTATTGCAATACTTTACTTACGTAATGTATCGTATAGGATCCAGCGTCTGTTAGTTCAAAAATATGGCTGCAAGGTTGCTTTCTCCACAAATAACAACTTGTTTTATATCGGACAAACCGTGTTTTATATCGGACAAACCGGTAGGTCTTTCAACAAATTACATATAGGGAACACTTGCTAGGGAAGAAAGGTACTACTACTTTCGCAAGCATTTATTCAGATCAGGACGAAATCAAATAGACGTTAAGACGATTCTATATAGAGAGAAGAAAGGGTGGAAAATGGGTTGTTAGAAGAACTTGAGATCTTTAGACATATGGTCAGTAACGAAATAAAACCTTCTTTATCGCCTTTAAGCCACTGTGCGGAGCTTTCTGATGCTTCGGTCCACGTCTCCGTTCACTTCCATTTCCGAAACGTTGTTTGTCCCTTTCCTTTACGGACTCTGTACTTCCTTAATGATGGTAAGCCAGAGACCATATTCTGGTTTGAAGAGTTTCTAGAAACTGCGGGAGGTCGCCATCAGCTCGCGCCTGACGGCTAGCGATAAGTTGATTGCAAAACATAGCTGAGTTCGTGCGCCGGCCACAAGGAGCGCTGGCAATTGACTGCTCTTTGCTGAGGTAAAGGTGTTCCGTACAGTGAACTTTTCTTTGCTTCTAACTTTTTTACTTTTTGATGGAGACTCTATTTGTATGGTTAATACTGATTACGCTTAATTGAACATTACTTTCTTTTTTTACATTGTTATATGTACACCACACAACGTGTCATTAGACTTGAAGTGTTCAGCTTAACTGTGCACGCAGCCTTCTTCCGTACATGGACATGATATTGGTTCGCTAATCTCGCACTTAAACCTACGCCGGTGACATTAGCGTCCTCGACATGATTATGGTCGGCGAGACTTTCAAATACACTTTCACGGTTCAAGACAGAATATTTCAGTAGCGAAAATACACGACCGGCGGAAGCGCCAGCGACCTCTAGAGTAGAGGTATGTCTCTGCCATTTTCACTTCGTAATTCGCCACTTCGGTTTTGCTCAAGACACAATGAGCTTCCTGTGTGCTGGAAAGACGATGGATGCAATAAGGATTGCGTTGGTGATCAGCCAACGTGACTTTAGATATGCTGATGAGGTGCAGGACATCATTACATCCCCACCCGGAACAGAATCGTACTCAAAGCTGAACTAGTTTGTCGAGTTTGTGAATCTCAGGAAGAGCGTGTATGACAAGTCCTCACACAATAGGATATAGGGGACCACAAGTACTCATGTATGTATGTATGAATTAAAGCAGGGACCTAGAAACGACGGAGAGGATTCGTCCTGCCTTAGCCCTCAGTGGTTCACAACCCCACAACTGGCCACAGCCGCCCCAAACCGAAACCAGGTTTATTGTGCTGTTTGGCCCCCACAGCGGAACCCCCTCCCCGCCCCCTCTATCATTCCCCCCCCCCCCCCCCCGACGAGTGTAACCCTAAATGTTTGCGTGGTAAAATAATTATGGTATTACACATTTGTGGAATCGTCGACACAGTGTAACTGATTCAGAATAGGGGGAACCAGCCAGCATTCGCCGAGGTATACGGAAAACAGCCTTAAAAAACCATCCACAGGCTGGCCGGCACACAGGACCTCGACACTAATCCGCCAGGCGGATTGGTGCCGGGGACCGGCACGCCTTCCCGCTCTAGGCAGTCCTCATAGTATCTGCGCCATCTGAAAAGCAAGATCGACGCGCACACCGTACGTTGTTCTGCACCTCATGGGGTAGTAGGCTACCAGCACAAGTGAAGTCAATCGTGGTAGACGGAGGTCTCTCTTAACGCCGTCGTAGATTTGGCAGATCGCGTATAAGACGCGATTGTGCTTGCCTCCTGCTCGGACGCAGCCGCGACGTCTGTAGTACAATAATGGAAGCCAAGCCGGATTACAAGAGCCTTGGTCTTTTTTTAGTGAGTGCCAACCTCTTCATCTCAATGTAGCTCTTGCAACCTGTGTCCTCAATTATTTGCTGGATGTATTCCAATCTCTCTCTTCCTCTACAGTTTTTGCCCTCTACAGCTCCCTCTAGTATAATAGAAGTTATTCCCTGATGTCTTAACAGATGTCCTATCACTCAGTCCCTTATTCTTGTCAGTGTTTCAAAATTTTCCTTTCCTCCCCGATTCTGCGTAGGACCTCCTCATTCTTTACCTCATCAGTCCATCCACTTTTCAACATTTGTTTGTGGCGTCAAATCTAGAATGCCCCGATTCTCTTTTGTTCCGGTTTTCCCACAGTCCATGTTTCACTACCATACAATGCAGTGCTCCAAACGTACATTCTCAGAAATTTCTTCCTCAAATTAAGGCATATGTGTGGTACTAGTAGACTTCTCTTGGCGAGGAATATCCTTTTTGCCAGTGCTAGTCTGGTTCTGAAGTCCTCCTTGCTCCGTCTGTCATTGGTTATTTTGCTGCCTAGGTAACAGAATTCCTTAACTTCATGTATTTCGTGACCATCAGTCCTGATTTCAAGTTCCTCACTGTTCTCGTTTCCGCTACTTCTCGTAACTTTCTTCGATTTATTCTCAATCTATTTTCTGTACTGTATTCATTCGGATAAGCATGTCATGTAATTCTTCTACACTTTCACTTAGGATAGCAATGTCATCAGCCAGTAGTATCATTGATATCTTTTCACGTTCAATTTTAATTCCACCCCTGAACCTTTCTTTTATTTCCACCATTGCTTCTTCGGTCTACAGATTGAAAAACGAGGCCGAAAGACTACATCCCTGTGTTACACCATTTTTAATCCGAGCCCTTCCTTCTTGGTCGTCTACTCTTGTTATTCCCTCTTGCCAGCGATTTATAGACTCTTCTTTGAGAGGATTGCAATACTGCTGCTACATCTACTTTGACGACATTCTCGTCTATCTGGCCACTTCTGAAGAGCATGAACGTCATGTGTTAGAAGTATTTACCCAACTTAACGAGCTTGGAATAGTTGTGAATAAATCCAAGTGTATTTTCGGCAAGGCAGAAACTACATTCTTGTGACACTTTATTTCGTTCGAGGTGTCACACTCGGTGCCAGAAAATGTTGAGGCTATCCTCGACCAGAAACGGCCAAGGGATTGTGTCGTTTCTTAGGGATTGCCACTTACCCACTTGCCCCATGTGCAGAGCTCCAAGAACCCCTAACGGCAGCACTAACAGGCCCTAAAACTAAAGGCAAAGCACCTATGCGGTGGACCCAAGCAATGTTAGACGCTTCTGAGGAGGCCAAACGGAGCATAGCCGAGGCGGCACTACTAGCACATCCTGCATTCATCGCATTCTCGCGCTTGTTGTTGGCGCAAGCCAGTTACCCAACGGCGGTGCACTACAACAGTATGAGAACGACTCTTGGCAGACGCTCGCCTTTTTCTCCCGCAAGCTGACGCCACTGCAGCAGCAATACAGAGCGTATAATAGATAATTGTTAGCCATCTACGCCGCTATAAAATACTTTCGTACGCAGCTCGAGGCCAGAGTCTTTACAACGTATGCGGACCATAAGCCTCTAACATTTTCATCCTGGCAGAATAGCACTAAGTGTTCCCCACGACAGTATAACCAGCTATCTCACGGTTTTCTACGGACATCCGACACATTTCGGGTCTGACTAATGTGGTCGCGGATTCCTTATCTCGCATAAGCGCTATTACTCAGACGATTGACTTGACGCACCTGGCCAAAGTCCAAGAATCCGACTCGGAGCTTCCTGATTGCCTGAGTGACTCTGCGTCGGAGTTACAGCTCAAGCATGTTGAAGTTCCAGCCTCAGATACTAGAGTTTATTGTGATGTCTCTCATGGCGAAACCAGGACGATGGTGCTAGCAGCACTTTGTAAACAAGTATTTCAAACTCTGCTTAGTCTGCGCCACCGAGGAGTTAAGGCGACGGTGAAACTAATCTGCAGGTGTTACGCCTGACCAGGAGTGTGGGATTGCCGTCAGTGAGCCCGGGCGTGTGCGCAGTGTCGGTGTAGTAAAATAGCACAGCACGTGCAGTCATCAGTAAGCGGCTTTTCCGATACGACAGAAAGATTTGCACATGTATACATTGATGTAACAGCAAAGATACTAACCGACGTGGACCAGTTTAAGGCTGGAGGTGATTCCAGTCGATAATATGTCCACCGAAACTCTAGTGACCTCATTTATCTCATAGCGGGCTGCAAGTTTTGGCTATACGCTCCATATAACTAAGGACACAGTGCGACAATTCGAATTTGATTTGTTTATCAAACTGAGTAACTTATGTGTAGCAATTCACCATTCTACTGCGAGCTACCATCTGACCAGCAGTGGCATTGTAGAACGGTGGCACTATTTCCTTCTTAGGCGGTCCTAATGTGCCACCAGACGATTTGGACGTCAGCCTTGCCACTAGTTCTGCTGGGGTTTCGGACTATGTGCAAGCGAGACCTGGACGCATCACCAGATGAATCAGTGTACGGTGAAACCTTGCAGGGTCAGTTTGTTGATTTGAGCGCCGTATCAAAAGACAGCATAGACTCTCCGCATTTCATTGACGACCTAAGCGAGTGACTCTCACAAATCCGCTCACTACCAGCATCCCAACAAGGTGAGCACCAAACCTTTGCACATAGGGAATTAAGCAGATGTAAACATATGATGCTATGCAGGGAGGGAGTTAAGCCAGCTTTAACGCCTCCGTATACAGGCCCACACAGAGCTGCCATCAGAGGTGACAAAACATTCGAGATCATGGTCAGTGGAAAACGAAATACCATCTCTGTCGACTATATTAAACCTGCATTAGTCGTAGAAGAAGCTGCCGGTATCTACCGCCGTGTTATCAAATCACACCGCTCGAATGTCGCAGAGCGGCCAGCTCCAGGACGCTCGACGAACGACGCCTGCTCGCAAGAGGCGCTCTCGTTACAGTGTTCGCTTCGCACCCAAGTACATGGACGTCGCTCCGCTCTCCCGTGGGGGGCTGTATAGAGGCTGCGGGAGGTCGCTATTGGCTCGCGCCTGACAGCTAGCGATCAGCTGATTGCAAAACATCAGCTGAGTTCGTGCACCGGCCGCAAGGAGCGCTGGCAAGTGACTGCTCTTTGCTGAGGCGTAGACGTTCTGTACAGCGAACTTTTCTTTGCTTCTTACCTTCTTCACTTTCGCTCTGTTGTTGATGGAGACAGTATGGTCACTACTGATTGCGCTTAGTTGTGGTTTTTTACGACCTAGATGTACAACACACTAATTATCATTAGAAATAAAGTGTTGAGTTTAATTGTGCATGCAGCCTTCTTCCGTACACGGACGTGATATTGGTTAACTGTTCTCACACTTCAAATCGACGCCAGCGACAGGTTTGTGTAAAGCATCGTTCTCCCTTTTTGCTTGTAACATTTTGCTAAAAAATCTAGCTACAGTACGTTGTTTATTCTCAGCACGTATTTGTAGTTAATAGTTTTCAAAAATGGGTCTGAGCACTATGGGACTTAACTGCTGTCATCAGTCCCTAGAACTTAGAACTACTTAAACCTAACTAACCTAAGGACATCACACACATCCATGCCCGAGGCAGGATTCGAACCTGCGACCGTAGCGGTCGCGCGGTTCCAGACTGTAGCGCCTAGAACCGCTCGGCCACCCCGGCCGGCTAGTTAATAGTTTTACTCATTTTTTGCTACATATTGTCGTAGTCATTTTTATAAAAATTATTTTATATCTTTTGTATTTTTTTATACTACTAATTTTAATACCACACACGATTTACTTCATTTAAAACATCTAAATATGCGTCTATTGACGTGTTATTAACTACTGCGTATTACATACAGCTGGGAGTATATCACGCTACTAGCACCCAGTAAGTGGCGCTCTCTACACTACTTTTGCCGGACATCGTAACCAGCTGCCACACGTTCAGTCCATTGTCCGCTCTTGTAACAAGCTGCTCCTGTCGTGACAGCTTTACTCTTCTCACAGAGGACTTGTTCCACATTCACTCGTGTTTGACTTGAGCTCCATAGCTCATCATGTTGTTTATAATTTTAACGTCATATAATTTATGTAAGTGACAGTTTTATTCCATTTTCTCCTTATCAGTGTGGTCAAGTATTAAGTGTTTTAGACGTTTATTTTATAATACGTTTAAACATAAGCACTTTTCCATTGTATAGAAGTGTTCTTACTGAAGCGTACGTTGTTAGTTATAGTGTTTTTCTGCGCTCGCGGACGTATTCGCGGAAGTACTTGCGCAATTGTGTTTTTCTCCGATTGTCTGCGGATGTGTGAAGGCGATTGCCGGCTGCTATCGGTTCCCCATCTGCTGTCGGCGTGGCTCATACCATGGACAACGTCTCGGACACAGCACTAGGTAACACTGTACCGCAACTACATAATGACACCGCCAAGCAAAGCATGAAGACTAGGTCTGTATCAGACACCGGGAGGAGAAATACAAAGACCACTGACATCATTGCAAAGAAGCTTTAGAAGAAATATGTCGTATCAAATAGCTACTTCAGGAGGATACAGACTATGATTCTGAGGAATTATCGTCGTCTGACTAACTATGGACGGTGGCTCCAAGGAATGCCAACCTATTGTTGACACCATGGCTAACGAGGGGTTTCAACCAGTTCAGCACAGGAAGACCCCTCGCCTCCGTGCTGCTCAGGCACTTGACCGAGGTGTGCAGCTGACACTTATCACTACAAAAAGATATGACACCCTAGAGGAAGCGTCGGAGCAGGAGCCTACGAGCCGACCCGCCACCCCCGCCTTTGTCAGTCCCAAAGGTGCCGAAGATGCGTCCTATAGTGATTTACAACTATAGTAACTGTATTAAGCTGTGCTGCAACCTTAAGGAACAGATTTCTGGTGGTTTATTAGCTGTATACACGGGAGATGGTGTACAGTTCCACGTTTACACCCTCGAGGATTACTGGAAGGTGTTTGACTTCTGCAAGAATCCACAGTTGCCATTTCATACTTACCAGGAAGCCACCAGCACGGATACGAAGGTGGTGGTCAAGTATTTGCCACCTGTGGTTGCTGCGGAGGAAGTGCACAGAGACCTAGAAGAGCAAGGCCTTACCGTAAATGATGTACACTAGTTCAGGCGCAAGAAGCAGGGAAAGCTCCACCCACTGCCAGTGTACGCTGTGACGCTACCAAAGGGGGATCAATCGGATACCACCTGTGGAGTCTGCTATGAGCTCTCGACGAAAGTGCGGGTGAAGGATTGCTGATCCCGCAACATTGTCAATGTTGGACACATACGTAATTATTGGTGGCTGCTGGCACGCTGTAATGAATGTGGCGCCATGCACCCCAATACTGAATGCCCACTACCTCCAAGCTCACCTCCTAAATGTGTGGGCCTGCATGCGGCTTCTTGGAAGGACTGTAGCGAATTTCAGAAAACTCTCAAGAAGTTCCGACCATCACCTTCACGTCCTGCACAACCACAGAGGGAACCTCCGATTGTCCCCGACGGTAGGAAACTTGTAATGGCTGACGCGGCTGGCCTGGCTGCTCCACCACTGCAAGACCAGGTTTGGACTCCAACTGCAACACGGGGAGGATAACAATCTCCTTCAGCACTGCAGGGTGTACAGCGTTACACTGGTTGCTCAACAACGAGGCGTCTTGGGAGGAAGACGTGAATGCTCTACTGACGGAGGTGACGACCGCTCTTAAATTTCTTAGCAGTGTGAACTGTCTACACAAACTCATCACTGCTGAGAAAAAGATGTTGGCAGCTAAAGACAAGCTATCTAAGATAGTTATACTGGTGGAAACATTGGCTCAGCTTGAGGGGTCAGATTAACGTCATCTGCCTATGGATGCTACTGGAGTTCATAATAAGAAACATGAATAACAAGATTTCATTGGCCACCACAAGATCGACATAGTCCTCTTGTTAGAGACTCACCTACAGCCAAATGTAACTTTCAAATTTCGAAATATGGTGGCTTACCGCACTGATAGGCATGCACAAGGTAGTGGCACAGCAGTTTACCTTCGCCGTACTATTACTCTTCGGCCATTCGACCAACAGGAGCTGGAGGTGACTGCAGTTTTAGTCTGGACAGATTTGGAAGAGGTCACTTTTGTGGCGGCACATCTTCATCCTGCAGCGCTGTTCATAGCACAAGACTTACATCGTATCTTAGCACCAAATGCAGGATGGCGACTGGAATGCAAAGCATCCTACCTCGAATTCACATACCGCCAACCCTAGTGGACTTGTGCTGCACTGCCTGGAACAGGACTCTGACCTAGACATCTAGGGACCTCTTGAGCTGACTCACACTCCCTCCCCTAGACATCAACTTCCAGATGCCCTTGACGTTGTTATCATCCACAGACTTGTGATTGGCCCCTGTTTTGATACTATCATTGACTTACCGTCGAATCATGATCCTGTTCTGGCCACACTACTGAGGACGAGTCACTTAACCAGCGAGCTCACCACGAAAGTAAATGGCTCCAGTTCAAGAGGTACTTAGATAGCAACATTGAGCCTATCCTGGAGGTTTAGATGCCAGCCCAAATCGATTTTGCCATCGATTGCTTAATGCGGAAACTATGGAAGACCCATAAACTGTCGTCAATAACGGCTGTTGGTAACTTTCAGACCCACGATCCTCTTGCCTTCCTTACTTGAAGAATTGTGGCTACAGATGAACCGGTACTGGAAGCTGTAGCAGCAGACTTGCAAACCCGGCTTACCGCCGATGGATGCATCGCCTGGTAGGGCAGCTTCGACGACGATTACTTGAAAGGCGAGTAGAAATGTGGGAAGATAAGATGTCCTCCTTCTTCCTGTAAACCATAGAAGAATAGTGGTTAGTGAAAAACTTGAGCACCGAACCCACGTTCAAACTACCGCTTCAGACTCTTCAGGCATTAACGGAAGATTCACTCACCAAAGCGGAAACTTTCGCGATGGCGTTTGAGCGACAAATGACGCTTCTGAGAGAGCCTCTGAAGAGAGCCCAGAGAGAACACGAGTATGCCACCATACAACTAGTCTATCGAATTACCACCACTTCGGCGCGGGGAAGCCGTGCGGTCTCAGGCATCTTGTCACGGTTTGCGCGGCTCCCCATGTCGGAGGTTCGAGTCCTCCCTCGGGCATGGGTGTGTGTGTTGTTCTTAGCGTAAGTTAGTTTAAGGTAGTTTACCTCAGCGGTTTGGTCTCATAGTCCTTACCACAAATTTCCAACTTCCATCACCATTCCCGACCGTATCCGTCACCATCTAACTACATCTAGCGAAATTAGAACCATACTCAGGAAGGTAAATGTGACCAAGGCACCTGGTATTCACAAGATCAACAACTTACACCTGAAGAACTTACCACGTAAACCATTGGTGCTTTTGATCAGAATTTGCAATGGTTGTCTCTTGACGAAGTATTTCCCCCCGGCGTGGAAGATCGCCAAGGTAGTTGCTATTCCCGAACCACAGAAGAACGTTACCTTGGCCTCAAATTACTGATCCATTAGCCTTCTTAGTAGTTTGGGCAAAAACTTCGAGAGAGTCATCCAGGCCTACATTCTGGAACTACTTGTGGCAGATGGTATGATCAGAACAGGATGGCTTCCAACGTAAATTATCCACAGAACTGCAAATCCTTCGACTGGCAGAACATGTTACCAGAAGTTTCAATGTGTCTAGTGCTACTGCAGCGGTCTTCTTAGATAGTGAAAGGGCCTATGATAAAGTATGGAGGGAATAAGTAATTCGGAAACTGAATGAAATGACGCCGATACCCAATTGTTAAGTGAAACCTATAGGTAGTTTTTTGACAGACAGTAAGTTGATTGTTACAATAGAGGGCCAATCGTCTGATACACGACTGGCGCAGGCTGGGCTGCCTCAAGGATCCTTTTTATCCCCACTACTATTTAATCTGAATATAAATGACATGCAAGCTGCCACAGTTTGCCAATGATTCGACTTTTCTCACCAGCGGCAGATATATTCACGCCAACACTCGATGCCTTCAATATCAACTAGATGCCACAGCCACTTGGTGTAAGACTAATGAAGTACAGCTAAATTCCGCCAAGACGACAGCCATCTATTTCACCAAGAAACGCCCATCGATGCCTACCAACTTGAGACTGCATGGGCGGGATGTTCCCTGGGGGGGGGGGGGGGGGGGGGGGGGGGGCAACGGTGATTTACCTGTGATCATTTTGGACAAACATTTCTTTTTCCAAAAAACATATTGACTCTCTCTGGAACGAAGCTTTTGGTATGGCCAAGAAACTCCTCCCTTTATTTCAAGAGTACTGATCTCAGTACTACAACAAAGCTTCTATTACATAAGGTCGAGGTTCTCTCTAAGATACTGTGTGGCGGCTCAGTCTGGGGTCTTGCTAGTTCAACACAAATTGGCCGTCTACAAGTTTTACAAAATGTGGTACTCAGATAGATACTTCGTGCTAGCCGCTGTACTGTTGACTTGCAAGCTGCCCTCCATATGGATGCAGTACTTGAAGGAGTTTGCAAACGGACGACGACGCTGTACACCGAAGTAGACACTTTACGACACTCGGAGTACCACATCAGAAATCTGGATAGGACAATATCCCTCCCATGGCATCGGTATAAGGTACGAGTACCATGTTCCCTGGTACTGGCAGTATCTTACAGACCGATATACAGGCCCTAGGAAGTTGACCTCAAAAGTTTATTCGTAATAAGGTGAACCCAAGCACCTACTTACCTTCCACCATGAAGTCTGGGCGGTAGTTGACGATGGCACTTCGATTTACAGCGTATCACTATGTAAAAAAAATGTTTAAAGCATTATATATGACTTCCTTTTGAAGATAATACCCTAATACCCTTAGTGGTATTGAGTTCTGGTTAAGGATTTTACATTAAACTTAAGAATCCGTTGGCTGTATACTTTATACGTTGAAGATTACGAAACATCTTAAAAATGATCTAAGAGTGTGTCTGTCTTTTCGTCACTGGGATTTAATTGAAAATGTTGCACCAGAATTAGTACATGAACTTGACAAATTAAATTTAATACAACTCTCTAAACATAAAGATCAGTAATTTTAGCTTTTCAATTAAACAGGAATTCGATTCCTAATAATTATAGTACATTCGATGTAATAAGTGCAACAGAATTGAAGGTACGAGTATATGTGAGTTCGTCTACATATGCTTAAGAGAATTATTCAGTCGATTGTAGTCAGAAGAATACTGCCCAAGCTTATGAAATATACAGCAGTTTTCAGTCACTGTGTTATGAAGAGAGAGGAAATTGTTGGAAGAATGAGAAATTCATTCCTGAGTCGTGCAGAGTTCGCGTCAAAATGATGAAACACCGAAAGCGCCTGTCGCTGATAAGAATGGAAAGGTAAACAAGGAAGCCATTTCCAAGAAATACGATAGCATACCGTCTGGTTATTCATGCTTATGTCACAGAGAAGATATCATCAACCAATTGAGTAGTAACGTATACCAATATACAGGGCAAATCACTTAAACTTGGAACGCAAATCTTGCGGAAATGGAAAGAGTTATTGATGCGTGGTTTGGTAGCCAGGGCTCGTATTGTTAGCCAATAAACAGATTGTAATAATGCTTAGAAAGTGTATATTTGCGCGAAGAGACACTTCTTCAAATGGAACAAAGCCTGTTCACGTTAAAAAAAACTAAACGGAGGTAAATTAGAATGTTAGTGGTGTTTGTTGCAGGGTTCTAGTGCGAGTCGTTTACGAGATATCGTATTTTGAAAAGTTCCCACACCGACACATGTACAATACCTGTGGTAGCACACACTAAAGAACAACACAAGGGCAAGTACTAGTTACACTGTATGATCAAAAGTATCCGGACACGTGGCTGAAAATGACTTACAAGTTCGTGGCGCCCTCCATAGGTAATGCTGGAATTCAGTATGGTGTTGGCACACCCTTAGCCTTGATGATAGCTTCCATTCTCGCAGGCATACATTCAGTCATGTGCTGGAAGGTTTCTTGGGGAATGGTAGCCCATTCTTCACAGAGTGCTGCACTGAGGAGAGATATCGATGTCGGTCGGTGAGGCCTGGCACGAAGTCGGCGTTCCAAAACATCCCAAAGGTGTTCTAGAGGATTCAGATCAGGTCTCTGTGCAGGTCAGTCCATTACAGGGATGTTATTGTCTTGTAACCACTCCGCCACAGGCCGTGCGTTATGAACAGGTGCTCGATAGTGTTGAAAGATGCAATCGCCATCCCCGAATTGCTCTTCAGCAGTGTGAAGCAAGAAGGTGTTTAAAACATCAATGTAGGTCTGTGCTGTGATAGTGCCACGCAAACAACAAGGGGTGCAAGCGCCCTTTGTGAAAAAAACAACCACACCATAACACCGCTGCCTCTGAAGTCTACTGTTAGCACTACACACTCTGCCAGACGACGTTCACCGGGCATTCGCCATACCCACACCCTGTCATCGGATGGCCACATTGTGTACCGCGATTCGTCACTCCACTCAACGTTTTTCCACTGTTCAATCGTCCAAGGTTTACGCTCCTTACACCAAGCGAGGCGTCGTTTGGCGTTTAACGACATGATGCGTGGCTTGTGAGCAGCCGCTCGACCATGAAATCCAAGTTTTCTCATCTCCCGCCTGTCATAGTACTTGCAGTGGATCCTGATGCAGTTTGGAATTCCTGTGTGATGGTCTGGATAGATGTCTGTCTATTACACATTACGACCCTGTTCAACTATCGTAGGTCTATGTCAGTTAACAGACGAGGTCGGCCTATACGCTTTTGTGCTGTACTTGCCCTTTTATGTTTCCACTTCACTATCACTTCGGAGACAGTGGACCTAGGGATGTTTAGGAGTGTGTAAATCTCGCGTACAGACGTATGACACAAGTGACACCCAATCACCTGACCACATTCGAAGTCCGTGAATTCCGCGGAGCGGCCCATTCTCATCTCTCACGGTGTCTAATGACTACTGAGGTTGCTGATTGGAGTACCTGGCAGTAGGTAGCAGCGCAATGCACCTAATTTCAAAAACGTATGTTTTTGGAGGTGTCCGGATACTTTTCATCACATAATGTATGTAGATTCATCACTGATGATCGAAGGGATCTCTATGTTAAGAAGAAATTTGCTTATACCTGTTGGCTCCTATTTTCACTGGACCAGAGATGGGGCTCTTCCTACATGTTGGCCAGGAGGCCTGAAGATGGCGTAATGTAACGCTGAAACTGGTTGCTTAAATAAAATAAAACTGGAAATTTAAACAGCTGAACGTGTTTTGATTTGATATTTTATGTAGAACAACCGAGGTCCTGCAACTGTTTCTTATAAAGATGGACTTACGTGGACAGCCATTATGTTGGTACCACAGGCTCCTCCTAGTCTGCAGAGGAACGTCTTCTAACATCCGTGGAAGATAAAGGGCTGCAATGTTTATGCGTGTTCAGTGTTCCGTCTACGAAACACAAGCCTATGAGCTGGTGGTTCACTATAACACACTACAGGTTTACACTCCATGGACGCTGACGTTCCATCTGACGAAGCCATCGGGGATTCCCAACAGAGCAGTAGTGCATGTTTCGGCGGTTTACCTGGCTGTGGTTGGTAAACGTGCGTTCATCACTAAACAAGATACGTCATACATCCGAGTATCCTGTGTTTATGTACAGAAGTTAACAAGATTCTCATAATCGTTTCCATGCAGCTCTTGATGGAGAGAGATGTGATAGGAGCGGAATATATGTCGATGGAGAACGTGTTGGACACTTTTCTGGTTCTTGCCACTATCTAGTATGATTGCAACGGATCTAACGTGCGGTTCAACTGCAATAGCAGTAAGAACATTAACTTCCCCCTCTTCTGTCGTCACTTATTTCATTCTGTTCCGTTATCTAGGCATTACATTACCACTTTCAAGTAACTGGTTGAAGAGGTTGATAAATAATTGCCGAGATTTGACGTCTACTGTGATATCTAGCTGCGTACTCAGTACAAGAACGAACTGCAGTCTTACTCCACTCTTCATAGGCAATGAGCATGTCGGAATTTTCTGCATTGGTAAATCGGTCCGTTTATAGACATGGATAAGGTATGGAAGAATGTTGTCTCTCATTTATCTCTCAGTAGAAGCTTTCGTATTAGCCTCTAATTTTCTCACTGCAGTCACATCGCGACGTGTATGTGAGAGCTTATGATATGTTTGCCCACAACATTTAGAAAAAGCGATATAGAGCTCACTTCTCAACTCCCCTTCCTCAAAGTATCGCTTACCATCCATACCGTCACTAATCTTCCAGTCTTCGATATACAGCATTTGAATTCACCTGATTTCGACGATTAAGAGATATTCCATGCCAAGTCACAGACACCTGCAAATTCTCTCGAAATCCCATCACGTTCTGACAGCACTGTTCCATACAATGCTAATCTTTGGGAACAAAAGCACACTTCCTGTCAGTGTCCTCTGTCATGCCAAGTGGTCTGTATGCGTGAAACAACCGGTTGGATACCAATGCGTGTGAGAGACAATTTTCTTCAAATGACTGACAGGGAATCGATCTAGAAATACAGCACAAGTTTATAAATAATTAATTTCGGGTACATGCTGTAGGATATATAAGGCAGATACAGTAGCTATTTCACACATACAATCTGACGACGTCACAAAACTAGTTGCAGGCTGACTCGAAATACGTTTTAAAAAGCATTGGAACTAAATTTGTATACAGAGAGAGAGAAAGAGAGAGAGAGAGACCTGCAGTTTGCTTTGCAGATGACAAAGGAACTAGCGTGAGTGATTTAAACAATTATACTTCTTTATTCAGCCATGGACTCTAAACTGCTCCCAGACTTCTTGGCGCATTTTCCTGTAGTACACTTCATAAACTGCTTCAGGAATTATTAAATCTTGCAGATGTTTCAAATGTTGCTTCAGAAGATGTGCCACAGGAAATATTAATTAAATCGATAATACATGAGTTTAGACAATTTGATTCACACACACACACACACACACACACACTCACACACACAAAAAATAGTGTTATGTTTCTGACGAGAATCTATTATTATTTGACGTCACGACTGGAAGCAGTGATGTATGAAATGACGGAATTTCAATGTTAGACGTGACTCTGAACCATCTCGGCTATGGAGTGCCAATCACTACATGTGTGCTAAGTGCATTTTCTTTTTAAAAGTACTACAGAATTCCTAAACTGACTGGTTTTCTCAGTTACACCAAGATGAAGAAGGAAGGATGAAAGGGTCTATCGCGTGATAGCGTAGCGATGCAAGGGGCACCAAATTTCTTATAAAAGTCAGTAAATTACTCAACGGACAGTATTTTTCAGTACAGGTATTTCGTTCATTCCAAGCAAGTGTTGATTCGCGACGTCATCGTCCAGACACGAGTTGACTGTAATCTGAACCCGTTTTAGCAAACTACACTCCTGGAAATGGAAAAAAGAACACATTGCCACCGGTGTGTCAGACCCACCATACTTGCTCCGGACACTGCGAGAGGGCTGTACAAGCAATGATCACACGCACGGCACAGCGGACACACCAGGAACCGCGGTGTTGGCCGTCGAATGGCGCTAGCTGCGCAGCATTTGTGCACCGCCGCCGTCAGTGTCAGCCAGTTTGCCGTGGCATACGGAGCTCCATCGCAGTCTTTAACACTGGTAGCATGCCGCGACAGCGTGGACGTGAACCGTATGTGCAGTTGACGGACTTTGAGCGAGGGCGTATAGTGGGCATGCGGGAGGCCGGGTGGACGTACCGCCGAATTGCTCAACACGTGGGGCGTGAGGTCTCCACAGTACATCGATGTTGTCGCCAGTGGTCGGCGGAAGGTGCACGTGCCCGTCGACCTGGGACCGGACCGCAGCGACGCACGGATGCACGCCAAGACCGTAGGATCCTACGCAGTGCCGTAGGGGACCGCACCGCCACTTCCCAGCAAATTAGGGACACTGTTGCTCCTGGGGTATCGGCGAGGACCATTCGCAACCGTCTCCATGAAGCTGGGCTATGGTCCCGCACACCGTTAGGCCGTCTTCCGCTCACGCCCCAACATCGTGCAGCCCGCCTCCAGTGGTGTCGCGACAGGCGTGAATGGAGGGACGAATGGAGACGTGTCGTCTTCAGCGATGAGAGTCGCTTCTGCCTTGGTGCCAATGATGGTCGTATGCGTGATTGGCGCCGTGCAGGTGAGCGCCACAATCAGGACTGCATACGACCGAGGCACACAGGGCCAACACCCGGCATCATGGTGTGGGGAGCGATCTCCTACACTGGCCGTACACCACTGGTGATCGTCGAGGGGACACTGAATAGTGCACGGTACATCCAAACCGTCATCGAACCCATCGTTCTACCATTCCTAGACCGGCAAGGGAACTTGCTGTTCCAACAGGACAATGCACGTCCGCATGTATCCCATGCCACCCAACGTGCTCTAGAAGGTGTAAGTCAACTACCCTGGCCAGCAAGATCTCCGGATCTGTCCCCCATTGAGCATGTTTGGGACTGGATGAAGCGGCGTCTCACGCGGTCTGCACGTCCAGCGTGAACGCTGGTCCAACTTAGGCGCCAGGTGGAAATGGCATGGCAAGCCGTTCCACAGGACTACATCCAGCATCTCTACGATCGTCTCCATGGGAGAATAGCAGCCTGCATTGCTGCGAAAGGTGGATATACACTGTACTAGTGCCGACATTGTGCATGCTCTGTTGCCTGTGTCTATGTGCCTGTGGTTCTGTCAGTGTGATCATGTGATGTATCTGACCCCAGGAATGTGTCAATAAAGTTTCCCCTTCCTGGGACAATGAATTCACGGTGTTCTTATTTCAATTTCCAGGAGTGTAATAATTTCTCTCAGGCGAAAAAATTTTATTGTTTATGAAATAGAAGTTCTTGAAGTTTATTCAGAATCGGAAATGTTTAGTTAGTAATTACATGCCAAAATTTATTTGTTCAATATAGAGGTGTTTTGAATTTTGTATGCATAAAAAAAAGTGTGAATTTATGTAGGGCTTTTACTGTAGGACGAGTTATCACTTAGAGTGCTAAAAGTGCGCGTGTACAGTTCGCTGAACTATGTGGGGAATTTTATTTTGTGATCTTGACCTGAATGGAGAGTGAATCCTTTTCATTCACACTTTACGTGAGATAGACACATCACGTTATTACAAAAGAGTCGTTTAGCCCATTAGGGAAAAATGAAACCTGCGCGCTCGATTTGAAATACGTTACACGCCAGTGCGTTATCGAGCAGTCCAGTAAATCGCGTACAATAGTTAGAAATGCGTTTGGACTTAATGCACGAAGTTGGAAATTAATTTTGAGACAAGTGCTGATTTTGACAAAAAAAGAACCGAAAGTTTATCCAAAATATCGAGGTCCAGTTTTAATTGAGACACGTATCACCTTGTTGATTACGTTGCCTAGAAACACTGTAAGACAGCTTAATTAATTCATTAGAACGATATGCGAAGTAGTAAGGCTCATTACGCACACAAAATGTTGCACAATGTTTGCTGACCGCATGGGAGTATGAGAGTGTTTTTCTTTCCATAATTGCCAATAAACTGGCAGTTTCAAAAGTTAATTTATTAACTGTTGTGTAACTTCACTGATTGTCTTACACCGCTACGGAACTTGTTGTATCGTGTCTCTTCACAAGAGATCTCAAGAAACCGGGATAAACAAGAAGAAGAAAGAGAGTAAAGAAAAGGCATCGTTATGCAACAACAACAACAACAACAAATACCACTGTGATGTATTGGGAAGCACTAAACACGACACACTTAAACTGCGATCCAATCTGTAGTAATAAGTTTTCTTGGCTAGATGTCAAGAGATCGCTATCAGTCGGGAATTCGACGTCGCGATTGGGCATTTGACGCACCGCAGACTTCCTAAATTGGTTCTCTCCACTACATTCAGAAGGAGGAATGGCCTACTGCGTGACAGGATACAGACAATAACAAATACCACTGCAAAACAGAGTCCACTGCGATGTACTGAGAAGCACTAAATACAACACACTTAAACCATGATCCAATCTGTAGCAATAGTAGTCATGGCTAGATGTCGGAGATTGCTGAAACGCTCACACATCCTGTGCATTCATGTCCTGAAGTCCACACACAACGTGCCATCCCCCTCATATGCCGCCAGCGCCAACGCTCAGAGGTCAGTGAAATCTACCACTGATGCTACACTCACAGTCTTGGGTGTGCGTGAATGACAGAGTGCACCTCCACAGGCCATGGAGAACACCTGGGGATGATTGGAGTAGTTGGAATTCAGATTTTATCAATATACACTCCTGGAAATGGAAAAAAGAACACATTGACACCGGTGTGTCAGACCCACCATACTTGCTCCGGACACTGCGAGAGGGCTGTACAAGCAATGATCACACGCACGGCACAGCGGACACACCAGGAACCGCGGTGTTGGCCGTCGAATGGCAGTAGCTGCGCAGCATTTGTGCACCGCCGCCGTCAGTGTCACCCAGTTTGCCGTGGCATACGGAGCTCCATCGCAGTCTTTAACACTGGTAGCATGCCGCGACAGCGTGGACGTGAACCGTATGTGCAGTTGACGGACTTTGAGCGAGGGCGTATAGTGGGCATGCGGGAGGCCGGGTGGACGTACCGCCGAATTGCTCAACACGTGGGGCGTGAGGTCTCCACAGTACATCGATGTTGTCGCCAGTGGTCGGCGGAAGGTGCACGTGCCCGTCGACCTGGGATCGGACCGCAGCGACGCACGGATGCACGCCAAGACCGTAGGATCCTACGCAGTGCTGTAGGGGACCGCACCGCCACTTCCCAGCAAATTAGGGACACTGTTGCTCCTGGGGTATCGGCGAGGACCATTCGCAACCGTCTCCATGAAGCTGGGCTACGGTCCCGCACACCGTTAGGCCGTCTTCCGCTCACGCCCCAACATCGTGCAGCCCGCCTCCAGTGGTGTCGCGACAGGCGTGAATGGAGGGACGAATGGAGACGTGTCGTCTTCAGCGATGAGAGTCGCTTCTGCCTTGGTGCCAATGATGGTCGTATGCGTGTTTGGCGCCGTGCAGGTGAGCGCCACAATCAGGACTGCATACGACCGAGGCACACAGGGCCAACACCCGGCATCATGGTGTGGGGAGCGATCTCCTACACTGGCCGTACACCACTGGTGATCGTCGAGGGGACACTGAATAGTGCACGGTACATCCAAACCGTCATCGAACCCATCGTTCTACCATTCCTAGACCGGCAAGGGAACTTGCTGTTCCAACAGGACAATGCACGTCCGCATGTATCCCGTGCCACCCAACGTGCTCTAGAAGGTGTAAGTCAACTACCCTGGCCAGCAAGATCTCCGGATCTGTCACCCATTGAGCATATTTGGGACTGGATGAAGCGTCGTCTCACGCGGTCTGCACGTCCAGCGTGAACGCTGGTCCAACTGAGGCGCCAGGTGGAAATGGCATGGCAAGCCGTTCCACAGGACTACATCCAGCATCTCTACGACCGTCTCCATGGGAGAATAGCAGCCTGCATTGCTGCGAAAGGTGGATATACACTGTACTAGTGCCGACATTGTGCATGCTCTGTTGCCTGTGTCTATGTGCCTGTGGTTCTGTCAGTGTGATCATGTGATGTATCTGACCCCAGGAATGTGTCAATAAAGTTTCCCCTTCCTGGGACAATGAATTCACGGTGTTCTTATTTCAATTTCCAGGAGTGTATTTAGCACAAACATCTATCATTTTGAAACTTCTCTCATGGATCACACACTTCCGCTTCTATCCCCAGCACACAGCTCACTTCACTAGACCCCACTGCCGTGGAGAAGATCCGACAGGTCGGACCATTATTTGTACATAACTACCTGTCACTGGTTGAGCTCATCAATTACGACCGGTCACAGGCTCCTCTTGACCACTCCTGCAGCTAGCTGCGGTGCACTGTGAAACAAACAGTTGTGACTCGGATATACACACTGGTTATAACCAATTCTACCCCCACATAGACACCCCAGTTTAAAAAATTCACTTCAACCAGTCTGAGACAATGATGTTGTTGACCATAAGCCTTGAGTTTCTCATACGAAATGTAGATTTCTCTCTATTATACAAGTTAGTTTCAAAGAAAAGAAATTGGAGCATACACGCGTTTTCACGTACCAGAAGTATCGTTACTTGTTGTGGAAACCCTATAATAGTATGATATAGGCTAATTCACCTAAGTATTCTCTCACTAGCTAGAAAAAATTTTTCTTGTTTGTTACATCATGCCTCACACAACTAGAATATTAAACTCATTTTTGGTTCATGACAGGGTGTTAAGAGCATGCGTACCTCTGTCACAGGATGTCTCCTCACTTTCGAACTCTCTCTTAAAGTAAGCAGATGTCTTGGCACATATGAGGTCTCTTAAGGTAACGGCACAGAGAAGTAGTAAATATTAGGTTTATACTACATATCACTTTATAAGTGATCAAAGACTCTTGCACAGACCAGTGTAAAGTTTCGCACCCATACTGTAAAAGGGGCAAGTCCCAAAGACAATTAATCGGAAGACAGGGTCCCTGTGTTGTTCCTTGATACACTGTTTTTTCTGCTATACCACATCCAAGAAGTGTATGACTACAGCCTTGTATACGACCACATGTTTTGTTCCTCCACCATGACTTTGAGGGCCGTGTCAGGTGCTAAACTGAAATTAACATGTCACGATTCATTGACTCTCACAGAAAGCTGGACATCATATGTTGTAAATTATACTGCTTTTCCCACAACACACAGGGCCATTGAAACAAAAGACAGAGTTGAAGTTTCTTCTTGACAAAAAAAAAAAAAAAAAAAAAAAATCTGTAAGGCATTGTGACATATGGTAACTGCAAGAGTTTTGCAGAACTGTGGAGCATTTCCAAACAGCTGCCTGAAGGTGACTGATGACCTCTACATTTGAAATCATCTTCCACAGCGATGTGGTGACGTATGTCTCAGTGTTTCATTTTGATTGATTCCTCATACTGCAGTCACATATGCAATCACTGTTTCAGTGCTGGTCATCCCCCCAGAATGTGTTGCTCCAACCAGGAATTTCTCTCTTCTTCTGAAACAAGTGGTATCAGTCAATTATATTGTGGCAATCAACAGTGTATGAGTGAATGGGTGGAATAAAACAACAGCTGATAGTGCAATCAGTTTCAGTAGTTTTACCAGTTTTTGCGTAATTTCAACAGGGACCAATGACAAGAGCATGCTTCCCAGTTGCTGTATTGTTGCTAGACTACCCCTCCACTACTGTGCAAGTACCACATAGTAGATTGCGAATGTAGATGACTGTACGGTATGTCAATTCATGTTTAATTCTCGAACATGTATATACCAAAGAATACCAGACAGCGTCCTGTACCAATCTACATATTTCTAACACTTCAATCATAGTACATAATTTATGATTACAATTGCTCATCTTTCCCCAAGCATTCTTAGGATAAAGTTAGGGATTGAAACATCTCCCCGCATTGTCTTTGATGAAGCCTACATGCAACACGGTTACCCATTTAATATGCAGCTGACTAGAAGTAGACTGCTACATTCCATGTCCCACGGAGGAATAGAGCAAGCTGAATCCAAAACCTGTTGTTCAGCGAAGACTGTTCCTCGGCACTCTCACTCATAGTACTCATCCAAGAGCACAAGATGCCTCCAGATGCGCGCATGCCGAGGAGGTATGAGAGTGTTCTGACGATATAACACTTGCTTAAGAAGGAATGTGTGGTGTTTCGCATGGTGGAGACCGAGGAGAAGTATTTTACGTAAATCAGCTGTGCTATCAGTTCAAAAGTATTGCTCTAGAGTCTGAAGTCAGTACCAAGAAGGTATTGGTAAGACAGAAATGATTGTAGAACATAAACACATTCACCCCTAAGCATACACGATTCTGCACTTAAGCACGCTTTGTTGTTAAAGCCAGGTGGTTTCAGACCTATTAGTCGTGTGGAAAGCAACGCTGTCAATATTCCAATACAATAAATATATTTCCAGCGCATGACATACATTCTCCCTCCAAGTTTCTCTACGAAAAACTATGGCGCATACTGTATAGGCCGGCCGGAGTGGCCGAGCGGTTCTAGGCGCTACAGTCTGGAACCGCGCTACCACTACGGTCGCAGGTTCGAATCCTGCCTCGGGCATGGATGTGTGTGATGTCCTTAGGTTAGTTAGGTTTAAGTAGTTTTAAGTTCTAGGGGCCTGATGACTTCAGAAGATAAGTCCCATAGTGCTCAGAGCCATTTGAACCATTTTTTTGTAAAGTGATAAAACTACTAGCTTGCACACCAAAGGAAACATCGAGTCTTTGTAACACAAACACTACATAGGTCTCCAATGGGATTATAACGCATGCTGACTGATTATGGTTGGGAAATTATGATACGTTCGCAATAGTAATACAAAATTATCATCGACAGTCGAAAATGCATACTAAGGAACAGCATCTCATAAGGAAATGGACACCATGATCAGTGGCTAGAGGAGATGTAACAGTCTTTATCACAGTGCAACACCGCCCCTGGTAGCCTTCCTCTTGCACATGAAAGTCATGGTCCTTTGTATTGCTCATGTGCGGGATATTATTGCCATGTATCATCAGTCTACTCTCCTCCCACAGAGCACCCAATTTTATTGATTTTGCTCAGTATTCATTTCATGGTATTTTTCTCTAATTTTATGTATTCTGTCAATTTCTGTAATTTTACAATGTTTTCACGATTTTACGTATTTATACGCATTTCTCTCAGTTTTTACGTATTACACATCAAATTTTCGTGATTATACTAGGTTTTCCTGGAATTTTACGGATTCTATGACTTTTTCAGATTTCTTCCACAGTTTTCAATATGTATATGGTCATATTGCTGAAATACCCATGTGCTTGAGTTGTTCTGGATATAACATGTGATGGATGCACACTCGAACACTAACTCGTATCTAGTCTGTGTCATGTGAGGCAACTCAAGCACATGGCTATGTCACCAATACGACCATATACATATTGAAAACGTTGGAATAAATATGAAAAAATCATAGAATCGGTAAAAGTCGAGGAAAACCTAGTACAATCACGAAAAAATGGACGTGAAATACGTAAAAACTGAGAGAAATGCGATGAAATATATAAAATCGTGAAAACATTGTAAAATTGCAGAAATTGACTGAGAATACATAAAATTAGAGAAAAATACCATGAAATGAATACTGAGCAAAATCAATAAAATTGCGTGTTCTGGAGGAGTGTAGACTGATGCTAGATATAAACACCTTAATAGTGGAAAAATAAGACATTCCAGAGATGTGGCATCAAGTGAAATGGCAACAATATCCAGCACATGAGCAATACAGCGGACCATGACTTCCATGTTCAAGAGGAAGGCTACCAGGGGCAGTGTTGTGCTGTGATAAGACTGTTACATCTCCTCTAGCTACTGATCATGGTGTCTATTTCCTTGTAAGATGCTGTTTCTTAGTATACACTTTCGACTGTCGATGATCATTTTGTAGGACTGTTGTTAACATATCACAATTTCCCAACCAGTCTCGAACTTTGTAAACAGCATGCGTGATAGACCTCTTGGAAACCTATGTAGTGTTTGTGTTACAAAGGCTCGATGTTTCCTTTGGTGTGCAACCTAGTAGTTTTATTACTTTACAGTTTGCACAATAATTTTTCGTTGATAAACTTGGAGGGAGAATGTATATCATGCGCTGGAAATATATTTCTTGTATTGGAATACTGACAGCGTTGCATTCCACATGTCTAATAGGTCAGAAACCACCTGGATTTAATAACGAAGCTTGTTTAAGTGCAGAATCGTGTATCCTTCGGGGTGAATGTGTTTATGTTCTACAATCATTTCTGTCTTACCAATACCTTCTTGGTACTGACCCCAAACAATAGAACAGTACTTTAGAATTGATAGCGCAGTTGATTTACGTAAAATACTTCAAACTCCATCTCTCTGGAGCTCCACAATGCAGACCACCACACATTCCTTCTTCATCATATGTTATATCGTCAGAACACTCTCATACCTCCTGGACATCCACGCATCTGGAGATATCGTCAGAACACTCTCATACCTCCTGGACATCCATGCATCTGGAGATATCGTCAGAACACTCTCATACCTCCTGGACATGCGTGCATCTGGAGATATCGTCAGAACACTCTCATACCTCCTGGACATCCGTGCATCTGGAGATATCGTCAGAACACTCTCATACCTCCTGGACATGCGTGCATCTGGAGACATCTTGTGCACTTGGATGGGTGCCATGAGTAAGACTGCTGTGAACAATCTTCGCTTAACAGCAGTTATGGACTTAGCTCACAAGACGTGGGATGTAGCACTTATAGGAGCCTCCTACTTGTGGTCAGCTGCAAATTATATCGGTGATAGTGTTGCAGGGTGGGTTGGTCAATGACAGTGCAGGGAGATCTTTCAATCTTTAACTTTATCCTAACAATACGAGAATGCTCTGCGACTCCCATCCACATAGGGAAAGATGGGAAATTGTAATCGTAAATTAAGCCCTATGATCAAAGTGCTAGAAATATGTAGATAGGACCCTCTCCGGTATACTTTAGTATATGTACGTTCGAGAATTAACCATGAATGGTCGTGCTATACAGACATCTATCTACATTCACAATCTACAATATGGTACTCTCAAAGTAGTGGAGGGAAAGTTTAGCAGTGTTAGGGAAATTGGAAAGCATGCTGTTGTGTCATTGGCCTTTGTTGAAATTACATAGAAACTGGTAAAATTACTAAAATTGATTGCACTTTTAACTGTGGTATTTTACATCTCATTGTCCCAAATAGACAGTGTCTTTTCCATCCCATCCATCCATTGGTACACTGTTGATTATCACATAATGGTTGACTGATTCCGCTTGTTTCAGAAGAAGAGAGAAATTCTTGGTTGGAGCAACACCTTCTGGGGGGATGACCAGCACTGAAATAGTTGCTGTATACATGACTGCAGTATGAAGAATCAAGCAAATGGGAACACTGAGACATATGTTACCACATCACTATGGAAGATGATTTTAACTGTAGAGATCATCAGTCACCTTCAGCAAGCTGTTTGGAAATGCTCCACAGTTCTACAAAACTCTTGCAGTTACCATACGTCACTACGTCTTCCACATTTTTTTTGTCAATAATATACTGCAACTCTGTGTTATTTCAATGGTCCTGTGTGTTCTGAGAAAAGCAGCATGATTTACACTGTGCAATGTCCAGCTTTCTGCGAGAGCCAGTGGATCGAAACGTGTTAATGTCAATTTAGCACCTGACATGGACCTCGAAGTTGTGGTGGAGAAACAAAATGTATGGCTGTGTACAAAGCTGTAGTCATACACTGCATGGATGTGTCACAGCAGAAAAAACAGTGTATCAAAGAACAACACAGGGACTCCCCCTGTGGGATATGGTCCTCCTACAGAACGGGCAATGAAACTTTACACTGGTCTGTGCAAGAGACTTTGATCACTGGCTCCAGGGACCAATATGTGAATATTTAATAGGATCGCCACATATGCTCGATGCCAGGACACAGATGGTATTTTTTTCCCAATATATCGGAAGAAAAAAAGGGTTCAAATGGCTCTGAGCACTATGGGACTCAACTGCTGAGGTCATTAGTCCCCTAGAACTTAGAACTAGTTAAACCTAACTAACCTAAGGACATCACAAACATCCATGCCCGAGGCAGGATTCGAACCTGCGACCGTAGCGGTCTTCCGGTTCCAGACTGCAGCGCCTTTAACCTCACGGCCACTTCGGCCGGCTATATCGGAAGAGAGAGATGCTGTACAGTCGTATCAAGTTCTCTACCAGGGGACGTTAGCGGAGTTTTTATAGTTCGTCTTTTTCCTCTGTTGGATAGTCCAAAATAACTAGGATGGAGGGAACGTTTGGGTGGCAGACATGAATGCATTCTGAGAGACGCTGATCTCCTTCGGACTGCAGACCTGTATGTAGTTTGGAGACACATCACAGTTCAGTAAGAGAAACCTCGTCCTTCTTCGAGTTCCTGTAAGATGAGGAGTCTCCCTAATTTTCCCAATAAAAAACACCACTGTAACTGCTCGTACTGTCTTTTCTACTACCTTGTGTTGCAGGATAAAGCTCTATTTGGCGCTGGCCTTACGTATTTTACACTGTTGTCGGAGCTACGACATGTTCTCATTGCCACTGAATGGTCAAATACAGTTCTGTTGCATTAACCCAGCTTACCCTGTTTGTCCATGGGATGCAGAAGGTAGTAGATATAGCGCTCTCTGATTTCCGTTCAGTGCCAAATTAAATTGAAATGATCACATGGTCAAAGCTGCAGCCTGGGGGGGGGGGGGGGGGGGAGGGGGGGCGGCAAAGACTGAGCAACTATTAAAAGATGCAGAGGAAGTGTGTGAAAACCATGCTAGAGTTTCGCTGTGTGGGGTCCTTAGCATATGGGGTTGAAAAAGATGACTTGTTTCGAGATATGAGAGTGGCAAGAATATGATCCACTATTGGCTGTAATCATTAAAAGGCAACTCCATAGATGCAACTAAAGTATGTGGTTTAATGGAGACTTGATTCCAAATTGCAGACAGCATTTCTATCTGAGAGTGTAACACTATGAGCGACCCTTGTGTGTGCCAGTAGAGCCAAGACAGCTTTTTATGCAGAGTGATGGTAACATAGTCTTTGTGATCATGTTTTTAATGGTGCGGTCCTTACACGAAATGTATATTGCCAGGAGTAGAATCCTTCTGCAGTCAGCTTCAATTGTCGGTTTCCAATAGTGCTCTTCAAAAAGATCATCGCCTTCCCTCCAGGTATTTCCATTTGAGCTGCCTGGTGAGTGTAATCTGATTGCTGAAAAAGCAGAATTACTGACCATGCAAAGTAACTCTCATGATTCATTTAATTAATCAGCTTGTCAATTTGATATCAATGACACGCTGCCTGGCGGATGGAATAAACGGCTAGGATACCAGGGATATGACTCTTGAGTTTGAGCGGTAATTAGGCGTTTTCTTTCCTTTTTTCATTGAGGCAGTATGTTTTAGCGAGCTTTCAATCTCCCAGCTGCACAGGGAGAGACAACCGTCGTAATAAAATCAGATGTATGACCAAATTTATAAAGTGATACGTAGAAAATATCTGATATTTACTAATTCTCTGTACTGTTACCTAAAAGATTCCACATGTGGCAAAGCATTTGGTTACTTTAAGAGAAATTTCGAAAGAGAGGAGAATCCTGTGACAAAGGTACATATGCTCTTAGCACTCTGTCATGAACCAAAAATGAGTTTAATATTTTAGTCCTGTGATGCACTTTCCTACCTGATGAGAGAATACTTAGGGGAAGTGTAGCCTGTGCCATATTGTTACAGGGTTTTCACAACAAGTAACGATACTTAGGGATGTGAAAACGCATGTATGCCTCGATTTTTTGCTTTCGAAAATAACTTGTCTAAAAAAGATAAATCTAGGTTTCACATGAAAAATTCGAGGTTTATGGTCAACAACATCCTTGTCTCTGGTTGGGTAAAGTGGAATTTTAAATTGAGGCGTCTGTGTCGGGTGGAGTTGGTTAGAACTACTGTATACATGCAAGCTACATCTGTTTGTTTCGCAGTGCACCGCAGCTAGCGCCAGGAGTGGTCACGAGGAGCTGGTGACTGGATCTAACCGAATAGCTCAGCCTGTGACAGGCGATTAGATGCAAAGAATACGCCGACCTGTCTGAACTTCCCCTCGACAGCATGGTCTATCGAAGTGCCCAGTGTGCTAGATGAGAGAGGATAGGATCGCACATGTGTGTTGCTAAGGGAAAATTCAAAATGATGGGTGCTTGCGCTCGACGTATTGATAACATCCCCGTGTCCACGACTGCGGCTGCGACCGCAGCGCTGGTTTTCATCGACCTCTGAACGTTGGCGCTGGCGGCAAATGAGGAGATTTTGGTGTTGCGTAGGGACTCGGGATGTGCACGCGGGATGTGAGAGTGTTTGAGCGATGACCGATATCTAGCCATGACAACTGCAGCTACAGACTAGATCGTGGCTTAAATGTGTCGTGTTTTGTGCTTCTCAATACATCACGCTGGACTCTGTCTTGCAGTGGTATTTACTGTCATCTCTATCATGTCGCGCAACAGGCCGTTCCTCCTTCCCAATGTAGTGGAGAGAACCAATTTAGGAATTGTAAAGTGCTTTAAATACCAAGACGCGACGTCAAATTCCCGATTGATAGCGATCACTGACTTATAGCCAAGACAACTTATTACTACGGATTGGATCGCGGTTTAAGTGTGTCGTGTTTAGTGCTTCCCAATACATTGCAGTGGTCTTTATTGCTGTTGTTACTGTTCTATCACGCAATGGACCCTTTCCTCCCACCTTCTTCGTCCTGGTGTAACGTAGAAAACCAGTCAACTTAGGAAATCTATAGTACTTTTAAAAAGAAAAAGCACTTAGCACACATGTAGTGGTCGGGAACTCCAAAATCATGACGATTCAAATCCACATCGAAATTTGAAATTGCATCATTTCATACATCATCGCTTCCAATCGTGACGTCAATTAATAATAGGTCTGATTATTTAATGAAATTTCTCGTCAAAAACATAACGCTATTGTTTATGCACGTAAGCTGCAAATTGTGTGTGTGTGTGTGTGTTTGAAGTGAATTATTTAAACTCATTAATGTTTGAGTAATATTTCCTGTGGCACATCTTGTGAAGTAACATTTGTAACATCTTCAAGATATGGCATTCTGCACCAGATTTTATAATTGCTGAAGCAGTTCATGACGTGTGCTACAAGAAAGTGTGCCAGGAAGCCTGGGGGCAGTTTAGAGTCCACGGCTGAATGATAAAATATAATTGTTTAAATCTCCCTTTTTCATCTGCAAAGCAAACTACACCCCCCTCCCCAACTCTCTCTCTCTCTCTCTGTATGCAAATATAGTTCCAATCTTTTTTAAAGTGTATTTCGAGTCAGCCTGCAACTAGTTTTGTGACGTCCTCAATTTGTATTTGTGAAATAGCTACCGCGTCTGCTTTATATCCCCTACATCATGATCATGTGCCCATAAATTAATTATGTATTAACTTCTGCTGTATTTCTGGATCGAATCCCTGTCAGACACTTGTTTTTGAAGAAAAGTTTCTCTCACATGCACTGATATCCAACAGGTTGATTCATGCATACAGACCACTTGACGTGGCAAAAGACGCCGACAGGAAGTGTGCCTCTGTTCCCAGGGATTAGCGAGGTACTTCGCGGAACTGTGGGGCAGCCGACAGCAGACAGCAGTGTGGCGAGCCAGCTGGTGCTTCCAAGTCCTTCTGGTGCACCCTTACTCCAGGCGCCCTGTGCGGGTGGCGAGACGTGAGAAAGTTTTTCGTATATGTTTAAGCGATCTGTGACAGTGTAATTACGTGTTTTGTTATGTGATGGGAATGAAAAAGTGCCACAGTTGTTTAAATATTCCTCACGCTGCAACCGATTTCGTGACAAATTCTTTAAATTAACTACACCTTGTATCCGGTAGATTGTTAAAATAAACAGTATTCCATACACACAGTCAATTTCGTGACAAATTACTTAAGTAAATGAATAAACTACATTCCAAACATTGCCATGTATCTCATAAAATGTAAATAAACAATATTCCACACATTGTCTTGCTTACCTGTAATTGTTTAAACAATATTCCACATACTACAATCGATTTCCATCAAGCGGCCAACAATTAAGTGTTTTTCTCGCTAGTTTCCAGGTGTGGGGTTTCCTAGAGAGAGAGGGATTCATTAATTGTTCGAGTTAGTTAATTAGTCAATGAAACTGATATCACAAGTATGCTTGTATCGGCGAGGGTTTTTGTAGAGGGTTGGGGGAGGAGCAGGTGTAGGTGGAGGTGGAGGAGAAGGGATAGGGGTGACGTCTAAGACCATTTAACTGAAAAGTAGGTTAATGACCTGTCAATTAAAAGGACAGATCATCCCCAGGGATCATACTCCTCTTAGCAGAACGGTAGGTCAAAAACCTGTCAGTGATAAGAGAGTAATAGTTCTGTCCCTGAATGTATAATCGCCCCTGACATAGGCAACCCATATGTGTGCTGACACCGGCCTTGCCCCTGACTCATATAGGCTGGCATCTTCAAAATGTTGGTCTTTAGCTATTAAACAACGTCCTGACAAACCAAGTGAAGCAGGATTCTTATATACAAGTGATAGAGGTGAAATCATATGTTTCCATTGTGGTGGAAGGTTGTAATGTTGGGGTGAAATGAATAACCCATGGTCTGAATATGCTGTGTGGTTTTACAAGAGCTTATTTGTTCTTTGTGCGAGGGGTAGGGATCTTTTGGAAAATACCAGTCACAAGATAGATGCAAAAATTACTGCAAAGGTTGCAGTTAATATTAAATCTCCATCAAATGCTCCGAAAGCAGCAACACAAGATCATGAGACTGTGAGAGTTTCTGTCAGTGCTCACCTGTGTAAAATCTGCTTCCAGAAAGAAGTGGGAGTAGTATTCTTTCCATGCAGACATATAGCTGTTGTGTTAAATGTGGATCTACCCTTTCCTCGTGCGTTGTATGTCAGATACCTGTTTCAGCTACAGTAAGTTAATTTTTGACGAAGGCAATGATGTATTTTTATACGTTGATAACACACATTGTGAAGAATAAAGCATTATCGAAAAATGCTTTTTCTTTTTTTACATCAGCTCCTCTTAGGCCTGCTCTTAATATGATAGCTATGATTTCGCTGTATCTTAGTACTTCCTGACCTGTGTTGAAGACTCGTGATTTTTTAGTGTCGAAACGTGGAATTGACGTACAATATCACCGTTCTGTCAGCGTATGCGACCTTTGACGAATTAAAAAAAATATTTCGTCCTCCAGGAAAGTACTAATGTTAAGATATGTGGTATAGTGTTCATATGCTTTTGTAATAAGTGGTTTGCGACATGTACACCCCACTAAGCTAGCAAGGACTGATTCTGTGTTGGTGTATATAGCGCGATAACAAGAAAATCTGAGAGCTGCCTATGGTCACGCATCATATTACTTTAGTATAAAGCGTTACACAGCAAATGTAATCGGAACTGGTCGTTTCTTAATTTACGCACGATATGTTGGATGGAAGGATGATGTCATATATGAGTACTTCAATAGGGGGTAGTCTGGTCTCTTAATTTACACACGATATATTGGATGGAAGGATGATGTCATATGTGAGTACTTCAATAGGGGGTAGTCTGTGCACTCTAGAGAAACTGTATTATGTCGCATAGCCGGGAGCATGGCTTATATTAGAAGTGTACATTCAGCGTGTACTATTGCAAAGGCCTTCTATGGATGACTACTAGCTAACGAATTCGAATAATCATAATGGATATGTACGACTGCATTACATTGGGAGAAATGTTTACATCTTCTCCCGCTAAAAAGAACCTAGTTTTTAAGCTCTGATTTATAACTATGGTAATGGACTGGTTGAGCCTGATTCTGTCTAAATTCTAGTGATACGGAAGTGTATTTGAAAAATCAACTGTAGTTATTATTAATTATGGTACGGAATACCCTACACAGCATCACTGTACTTAAATAACCCTGACAGTCGTTTGGGACCCACGTTACGTGCATCGGATTTCAATGCCCTGTAGGATAACAGTGTATTTTCTTCAACGTAGGCAAAAAAAAAAAAAAAAAAAAAAAAAAAATTGCGAAATTAAAATGATTAATCTATATGCTTGTATATGACATGGAAGACTGTAGTCTTAATGGGACTTTTTAACGGCGGGAGGGAGTATCACACATAGCATCACTGTACTTATACAGCCCTGAGAAACATTTGGAGATTAAGTTACACGTATCTCATTACATTGCACCACTGGGTTACTGCGTATTTTTTTTCCAAAGCAAATTTCATTTATAAATCAGAAGGGGATCTATACGCATCCATATGGCATGGAAGACTAGTTCTAATAGCACATTTGTTGATGGTGGGAGGAGCACCACACATAGCATCACCTTACTTAAATAGCCCTGACAATCGTTTGGAAACTATGTGACAGTATTTCGCATATAATTGCTTTCTGTGTGCTTTGAATTTTACAGTTATTGCATGCAGAACCTGTTGTAGTAGGTATACCATCTTGCAAACAACCTTAGAATAATTGAATGACCGAAATCACGAGCAGCATATCTCCATCTCAATGCTCCCACTATCTTGAGCAAAACAATTTCAGTGGGAAGAGTATTGGAAGCGCCGGCCGAAGTGGCCGTGCGGTTAAAGGCGCTGCAGTCTGGAACCGCAAGACCGCTACGGTCGCAGGTTCGAATCCTGCCTCGGGCATGGATGTTTGTGATGTCCTTAGGTTAGTTAGGTTTAACTAGTTCTAAGTTCTAGGGGACTAATGACCTCAGCAGTTGAGTCCCATAGTGCTCAGAGCCATTTGAACCAACCATTTAGTATTGGAAGCTTTGTGTTACTGTTAGATTCGTATTAGGGGGGTATGCTCCATTTGAAGAAAGGTGATGTATTTCTCACGGAACACTATGCTGTTAACAAAATCTCTGTCACAATCATAGGAATGCAGTAGAGGAGATAGGGACACGTACAGGGGAGTATTTATAATCATGGCGATCGCTGGAGGTGCTGCGCTTCTGACTTTCTTTGTGCAGTAAGCGTATACTCTGCATGGTTGTGAATTTGATCCTGTACGTCAGTGTGCTATTTTTCTCGTTGTGATAGCTCTCTGCCTAATCAGTGGTGAATGGAGGACTAGACAGCGTTCTATCTAATGAAACAATGCTGTCAGAACGTGATGGGATTTCGAGGGAATTTGCAGAGGTCTGTGACTTGGCGGGAGACATCTCTTACTCGTCGAAATCAGGTGAATTCAAATGCTATATATCGAAGACTGAAGATTCGTGAGGTTATGGCCGGTAAGAGATATTCCGACGAAATGCCGATTCATCTAAGTGTTGTGGGCAAACGTATTACAACCTCTCACATATGTGTCGCGAAGTGATTGAAATGAGAAAATTAGAGCTAATACGAAAGATTCTACTGAGAGACAAGAGACAACATTCTTCCATGACTTGTGCGTGGATGGGGTGAAATCTTAATAGGCAGACTAGATTTATATCTACATGACACTTTGCAAGCCATCGTACGGTACGTGGCGGAGGTTACCCTCTACCACTACTAGTCAATTCCTTTCCTATTCCATTAGCTAATAGAGCGAGGGAAAAAATGATGGTCTACATGCCTTCATAACAGCGCTGTATGTTGGCAGCGCTAGAATCCGGCTGCGGTCAGCTTCCAAGGTCGGTTCTCAATACTGTTCCTCGGAAAGAACGTCGACTTCCCTCCAGGGATTCCGATTTGTGTTGCCTGGCGAGTGTAATCAGGCTGTAGGAAAAAACATTACTCACCATGGAAAGCAATTCTCATGATCAATTTAATTAATTAGTCAATCAATTTTATATCACTGACGTGCCACAGATCGGATGGAAGCGAGGGTGAGAGTGCCACATATTCGATTCTCGAGATGGAGCGATAATCAGGTGTTTTTTTTTTTTTCTTTTCAGCGAGATCTTTTAACGAAGGATACTTCTGTAAGTAATTAATGATTACGCGCATAAATAGTGAGTAGATGCTCTGCTAGTATCGATTCCATATTACTTCATCCAGTACACGTTTTAATAGTGTACGTACATGTAACCTTATGCAATTTCGCATCTGACTGACGGATACCCAGTACAATGATCCAGATATCGTTGGGATGTTGCGTGTGTATATTTGGATTTCTAATATTTAATCGAGAATTTCATTCGACGCAGACTCAAGTACTAACAACTAATACAATATTTTTATATGTACAGTAACATCCGTAGTATATCTTTCAATTAATACTTAAACAAAATTATTCAAATACAGTAGCTTTAGTCTTTCGGTAAAACAGTTTTGAAAAATTAGTAACACGTAAATACCTAGCGTGTGTTCAGCTAGTATTGTAATTTATTAACTTGTAATTCACGTTTTACTGGACTTAGTTCAATTACTATATCTTTAAAACTTAGATCCTTTTCTTAACTAATAATTCACTGATAAGATGCGAAGTGCCACATTAATGGATATGTGGTTCTTTGAAGTCTAGTTTTACACATGTAAATATGACAGCTGGTCCTCTACTACATAGCTGACTTGCGTAAATAATATTGTTCTCTTTTATTAACACCCGCGATACTTTCCAGCATTCGTCTCTCTATGGTGAAAACGTTACATATCTGGAAAAGCTTATTTTACTAACAGTTAAAGTATGCTTGCTAACTGCAAACTTCCCTCCGTTTGTCGTATACATTTGTGTTAACTTCAAGCGATGATCAAATTAATCACTAAGTCAGAGATATATAATTCTAGTTCTCTCCTTATTTTTTTATCAATGTCAGATAGTTTTTTTACTTCTTTTCCTATTGTGAAAATAAGCTATTTTCCTGAGTTAAAAATATTGTTCCGATTGCTGTTATTCGATTGCTGTTATTCAGAGTGATTATGATTTTCAAAACGCATTTACGGCTAACGTTTTCACAAAATATCTCTTTTTGTTATGTAACTGAAGCTTAGAAATCGTTACATATCAAAATTTGGTTACGCGATCGCAGACGCTCTGTTACTGGCTGCAGCTCTGGTCTCGTCACAGACTAGGAGTAAGAGGAAGCTATACGTCTGTGCTGTGCTGTTTGTGAGTGAAAACTAACGTCAGTGTCTGAAGCAGATTTAGCTTCATCTTACGTAAAATGATGAAATTTTAAGATCTTCAACAATACGGCTCCTAGTTGGACAGCTTGAAGACAAAGAAAACATTGTTTCTCATAAAGTAAAAAGTTTGTGGTCGCATTAACTAGAAAATTTTTTGTTGAACGTAACGTGTGTGAATAGCTGTTGCAAATGTGAGAGAACGTAAACGCCAAGGAAGCCACATTAATACTGTGTTTCTGATCGGTGTGGTGAAGGTTTGTAATTGTGGCTTGGTTTTCACATGAATGGCCTGTCGATTTGTTTTATAAGTAAGTTAAAATATTTTTGCTTGCTAGATTAGAACCAAATGCCTATGGATATCAGCTTTTAATATTCAACAATCCACCGCTCTTTACACCGAGCTGCCAATGATCTCCATGGAGGTGGGTGTAACGATAACTTTTACTGAGAGTTTGATCTCGTCGACTGACGGTGCCTTTCTCTGTAACAATGGGAGAGCGTATCTTGGAGGTAAATTAAAGTTAACTTCATAGTCCAAGACATTTTGAATTAAGTAAGGGAACTTGGGCATCGACGGCTGGCATTTTTGCCGATACAGTGCAATCAATTTTTACGCTCCTTCTCATTCTCTGAAGTCCGCAGCTCGTTGTCTTGCGGTAGCGTTCTCGCTTCCCGCACACTGGGTCCCGAATTCGATTCCCGTCGGGGTCAAGGATTTTCCCTGCCTCGGGTGTTGTGTCGTGTCGTATGCATCATCATCATTCACCCCCATTACGGTCGGAGGAAGGCAATGGCAAACCACCTCCTCTAGGACCTTGCCTAGTCAGCGGTGCGGGTCTGCCGCATCGTCCCCTACGCTCCTCGGAGTATGGGACCTCATAATCATCATCATCATCATCATTCTCTGAAACGATCAAAAACAATTTTTCAAGAGCGTTAGTGGATGTTCTGTACAGTCTACATCTACATCCACATTTATACTCCGCAAGCCACCCAACGGTGTGTGGCGGAGGGCACTTTACGTGCCACTGTCATTACCTCCCTTTCCTGTTCCAGTCGCGTATGGTTCGCGGGAAGAACGACTGTCTGAAAGCCTCCGTGCGCGCTCTAATCTCTCTAATTTTACATTCGTGATCTCCTCGGGAGGTATAAGTAGGGGGAAGCAATATATTCGATACCTCATCCAGAAACGCACCCTCTCGAAACCTGGCGAGCAAGCTACACCGCGATGCAGAGCGCCTCTCTTACAGAGTCTGCCACTTGAGTTTATTAAACATCTCCGTAACGCTATCACGGTTACCAAATAACCCTGTGACGAAACGCGCCGCTCTTCTTTGGATCTTCTCTATCTCCTCCGTCAGACCGATCTGGTACGGATCCCACACTGATGACGAATACTCAAGTATAGGTCGAACGAGTGTTTTGTAAGCCACCTCCTTTGTTGATGGACTACATTTTCTAAGCACTCTCCCAATGAATCTCAACCTGGTACCCGCCTTACCAACAATTAATTTTATATGATCATTCCACTTCAAATCGTTCCGCACTACACACCATTTGTAATCCATTTTTCGAAACGTAAATTCCGAAACAAGACGTCACTGTTCAAAAAATGGTTCAAATGGCTCTGAGCACTATGGGACTTAACATCTGTGGTCATCAGTCCCCTAGAACTTAGAACTACTTAAACCCAACTAACCTAAGGACATCACACAACACCCAGCCATCACGGGGCAGGGGAAATCCCTGACCCCGCCGGGAATCGAACCCGGGAACCCGGGCGTGGGAAGCGAGAACGCTACCGCACGACCACGATCTGCGGGCGAGACGTCACTGTGAATTAACTTTATGACAGTAGGAGCAGCGAGCTAGCCAGTGACCTCACAGGCATCACATGACTCGAATGGAGCGTTTTAGCGGGCTTTCAGATTATTCGAAATTCATTTCCGTTTTTATAAAAGAATACTGCAAATCAAAAAGGGAAAAAGCATGCAATGAGCATAAAATGACATTCTCAACCATTTAAGACGATTTCCAGGAATACCTTATTACTATCAAATATTTTCTTTTATCTTTATTATCTACGCTAATTCACTATTTCTACCTTTTTCCTTTCTATCGTATAGTATTTAATACATTGTTATCGTCTAGACAGACGTAGTGCATGTAATTTGTGCCTCTGAGCACTTATTCTCTACTGTTACCAACAGAAAATTATTACAATATTTACCTTCTCTTTTTCTACGCGTTTTGAAAATATTATTATTTTTTATACTTTTCTGCTTTTGCGTTCAAGATTAGTTAGTGACTATTGCGTAAAGAGGAGTCGCGACGGTAGAAGATTGTAGCGAAATGAAGGAAGACCTGCAAGGGGTCGGTGCATGGTGCAGGGAGTGGCAATTGATCCTCAACATAAGGAATACATAGACAGAAAGACCCTTATTGTATAATTACACAGTTGCAGATCAATCACCGGACGCAGTTACTTCCATAAAATATCTAAAAGTATGCATACGGAACGATTTGAAATGGAACAACGACATAAAATTATTCGCAAGTAAGGCAGATGCCAGACAGAGATTCATTGGAAGAGTCCTCAGGAAATGTACTCCCTCAACGAAAGAAGCAGCTTACAAAACACTCGTTCGATAAATACTTGAGTCTTGCTCGTCAGCATGGGATCAGTACCAGTTAGAAGTGACAGAAAAAATAGAGAAGATCCGAATATGAGCGGCGCGTTTCGTTACAGGTTCATTTATCAAGCACCAAAGTGCGACAGAGATGCTCACCCAACTCCGGTGGCGGACGATGCAAGAGAGGCGTTTTCTATCATAGTTTGGTTTATTGTTAATGTTCCGAGAGCGCACGTTTCTAGGAGAATCAGATTGTCTCCTAAATCGTTTATATATACTGACGGATCAAAAATCTCAACACCAAGAAAGAGTAGTGCATCATAGACGAAAGTTGGTAGGCGTTTTTATGCATCAGAAAGATGCGCCAGTCACATAAGAGTGGCGCGAGGTTGCAAATCAGGTTTGCTTTAAATACACGCTGTAGCGGTCGTGAGCATAATTTACCTTTGAGATTGGACGTGGTGAGTTCAAGTTAGTCGAGAATGCCTTTATTACGACAAAGACGCCATAATCAACGCCTCACTGAGTTTGAACGAGGTCGAATAACAGGGTTAGGAGAAGGTGGGTGTTCCTCCCGCGATACTGCAGAAAGACTTGTCGCGAATCCTACACTACATGAGTGCTGGCAGCGATGGTCGCGGGAATCTACCGTCGCAAGAAGACCGGACGCTGGACGACCACGTGACACTATTTAGTGGGAAGACCATTGTGTTCGGGGTATGGCTTCGCCACATCGTACCTCATCTCCAGCAGCAGTTTAAGCAGTAGTTAGCACCGCAGTGACACAACGAACTGTTACAAATCGGTTACAAGGACAGCTGCGAATCACATGCCCTGTAGCGTGCTTTCCACTGACCCCAAACCACCACCGTTTGCGACTCAAGTGGTGTCAAACGAGAGCTCACTGGAGGGCAGGGTGGAGGCCTCTTGTGTTTCCTGACGTAAGCTGGGTCTTCCTCACTGCCAGTGATGGGCGAGTGTTAGAAGGAGGTCAGTTGAGGGCCTGCAACCAACCTGCCTTCGTGCTAGATATACTGGACCTATACGTGGAGTTACGGTCTGTGGAGCGATTTAGTATGACAGCAGGAGCGCTCACGTGGTTATCCCACGCACCTTTACTCTAAATTTGTACGTCAATCTAGTGACTCGACATATTGTACTGCCATTCATGAAAAGCATTCCAGGGGGGGGGGGGGGGGGGTTCCAACAGGATACCGCTCGGCCACATACCGCTATTGTAGCCCCTCATGCTTTATAGGGTGTCGACATGTCCGCTGGCCCGCTCGATGGCCAGATCTATCTCCAATTGAGCATATATGGGACATCATTGAACGACAACTCCAGCGTCATCCAGAAACAGCGTTAACCGTTCTTCTATTGACTGAGCAAGTGAACAAGCATGAATCTCCATACCACAAACTAACATCTGGTAAGTGTGCAACACAATGCAAGCACGTTTGCATGCTTGTCTTCAATATTCTGGCAGTTGCACCGGTTATTAATGTAACAGCATTTCATTTTTGCAATGGCATATCTCGCGCTTACATTCCTCTGTAATGTTACAATGTTACTCAGTGTTACATAGACAAATGAATTCCTAAAATTCCATTACTCTACACAAATTATGTTTTGATGTTGCGATTTTTTCCGTCAGTGTACGTCTGTACTTCTTATCTCCTTCTCGTGATAGCTACGCACGATCTACAATTACGTCAGCAAAACTGTTGCATAGCATTACGCTAGTAATGATTCTCTAAATTCACGAACAGAGATTACGAGAACTACGTTCCCTTTCTTCCAGAGATACTCATTTAAGTGCCACGAACATTCGAATTATATTGTCATACGAGCTGTTGCAATGGTAGTAGCACGTCTTTGATTTTGTTTGATGGTTGCTGTTACGTCTGTAAAAGAAAAAAACTCCAAATGCACACTCAGTGTTCTAGAACAGGTAACACAAGTGTACTGGGTGCGGTTTCCTCTACAGAGGCAGCATACTTTGCCAGAAAACTGGCAATAATGCTAGCTACAGATTTCAGGTGATCATCTCATTTAACAACGCTTCGTAGTATTCTCTCTAGGTATGGGCATTATTTCACACTTATTTTTGTTTAGAGAAAGATGATCCCACCACGACACTTCTCTGTCGAGAAAAACGTCGCCAGTTAACGTATCACAAAGTAAATAAATATAATGCTTGTAAATTGACGAAAAGGTCCGATATCGTCTGACTTATCTCGGCGATCCATCACTGGAAGCAGCGACAACCGTCAAGAATGTATTACTACCTTTCTGGAGCTTTTTGAGATGCAACGACCACATAAATCTTGCCTCTGAGAAGACAGATGCCACACTCACTAACAGAACCGTCCTTCGATCAGATCTTGAGATATTATTCGTCGGTCTAGAAACCTTATATCCAAAAGCGGAAGATATAAAGAAAATTCCAAGAAGAATTAGGTCTTTGTCCTCGTTTGTCTAGTGAGTGGGACAGCGACCCATAAACGCTCAACAAACTGCTGATGGATGTGCTACAACAAAGACGATGTGCATCTCGTAGTGACTTACAGTTTTTCGAGAACTCAAGTTTCAGTATGAGCAAAGAACCATATCACTTCCTCCAAAATACGTCTAGGGTTATGAGCAATGCGCTAGTGTAATTCGGGTTAATATGAAACATCTCCACGAAAGAAATAAAGTTTTGTTAATTAGTTTGTGTCTGTGGATTTCCCCGTATGCAGCCTCTATCCTCGTTGGCATGATTCCTCATTCGTATCTGTTCCACATACGTGGTTTTCTTAGGGTGTCACGCGTCCGTTATCCTACCAGACGGAATTCAGTTTCGCGGTGTGCAGAAGAAATGAAAAGCTACTGTATCCCGTTGAAAAGTAACCGGGTTGTCGGAAACGGTGAGTGTACCCCAGATTTCCCGTGATTCCGCCGGAAATGATTTAGCTGAGTCGGGATGATGGGAACTTTTGGACGACCGTATCGTGGCGCAGGAATTAGTGAGTGCCCAAGATTGTGTAGTTCGGAGCAGCGCGTTCGTTTATGAGAACTTGTTAGAGGCATGGGACACTGTGGATTCCTGAGCGTGGGCGGTCAGTATGTGAATTAGACGTAGAGGACTGGTGATGTGAACGCGATCTATGAGGCACATCTCTCTGTGAAGGACGGGAATCGCAAGAAAAGTTGGAGTTCTCGTATCGAAGACCGGCGCGTCACAATCGACGCTTTTGATCACGGTTGACAGATTCATGTGTACCAACGTCCAGCACTGATACTACTGAAACTTCCTGGCAGATTAAAACTGTGTGCCCGACCGAGACTCGAACTCGGGACCTTTGCCTTTCGCGGGCAAGTGCTCTACCATCTGAGCTACCGAAGCACGAGCATCTGTAAAGTTTGGAGGGAAGGTAGGAGACGAGATACTGGCAGAAGTAAAGCTGTGAGGACCGGGCGGAAGAAACAAACACCTATATATTTCACTGCGAGTTCTGATTTCCCTTATTTTATTATGATGATAGTTTCTTCTTATGTAGGTGGGCGTCAACAAAATATTTTCGCATTCGGAGGAAAAAATTCGTGATTGAAATTTCGTGAGAAGACTGTGCCGCAACGAAAAACGCCTTTATTTTGATGATGTCCCCCAAAATCCTGTATCATTTCAGCGATACCGCTCTCCCTTATTTCGCGACAATACAAAACAGGCTGCCTTCTTTGAACTTTCTCGACGTACTCCGTCAATCCTATCTGGTAGAATTCCACACCGCGCAGCAGTATTTCAAAAGAGGACAAGCGTAGTGTAGGCAGTCTCTTTGGTATATGTGTTACGTTTTCTAAGTGTCTTGCCAATGAAACGCAGTCTTTGGTTGGCCTACCCCACAACATTTTCTATGTGTTTCTTCCAATTTAAGAATTTCTAATTGTAATACCTAGGTATTTAGCTGAATTTACTGCCATTAGATTTGATTTATCTTGTAACAGAAGTTTAACGGATTGCTTTTGGCACTCATGTGGATGACCTCACGCTTTTCGTTATTTAGGGTCAATAGCCAATTTTTGCACCATACAGATATCTTTTCTAAATCGTACTGCAATTTGTTTTGATCTTCTGATGACTTTACCATTCGATAAACGACAGCGTCATCTGGGAACAACCTAAGACGCTGCTCTGATGGTCTCATAAATCATTTATATAGATAAGGAACAGCGATGGGCCTATAACACTACCTTGTAAAACGCCAAAAATCACATCTATTTTGCTCGACGACTTTCCGCCAGTTACTACGAACTGTGACCTCTCTGACAGAATATCATGAATCCAGTCACATAACTGAGACGATATTACATAAGCACGCAATTTTACTACAAGCCGCTTGTGTGGTACAGTGTCAAAAGCGTTCTGGAAATATATAAATACGGAATCAATTTAAAATCCCTTCTCAATAGTACTCAACACTTCATGTGAGTAAAGAGATAATTGTGTCACACAGGAACGATTTTTTTTAAATCCTTGGACTGTGTGTCAATAGCCTCTTCTCTTCGAGGTAAGTCATAACGTTCGGACACAATACATGTTCCAAAATCCTACTGCATATCGACGTTAATGATATACGTCTGCAATTTAGTGGATTACCCGTACTGCCTTTCTTGAATACTGGTGTGACCTGTGCAACTTTCCAGTCTTCGTCGAGCGAAGGTTTGTATGTTATTGTTAGGTATGGAGCTATTGTAACAGCATACTCTGAAAGGAACCTAACTGGTATACAGTCTGGAGCAGGAGACTTCCTTTTGTTAAGTGATTTAAGTTACTTCACTACTCCGAGGACATCTTCTTCTACGTTACTCATGTTGGCAGCTGTTCTTGATTCGAATTCTGGAATATTTATTTCGTCTTCTTTGATGAAGGAATTTAGAAAGGCTGTGTTTGGTAACTCTGCTTTGGCAGCACTGCAGTCTATAGTATTTCCATTGCTATCACGCAGAGAGGGCATTGATTGTGTCTTGCCGCTAGCATACTTCACATACGACCAGAATCTCTCTGGATTTTCTGCCAGGTTTCGAGACAAAGTTTCGTTATGGAAACTATTAACAGCATCTCGCACTAAAGTCCGCGCTAAGTTTCGAGCGTCTGTAAAAGATGGCCAGTCTTGGAGATTTTGCATCCGTTTCAATTTGGCATGTTTTTTTAGTTGTTTCTGCAGCAGTGTTCTGACCCGTTTTGTGTACCAAGGAGGATCAGCTCCGTCGTTTGTTAATTTATTTGGTATAAATCTCCCAACTGCTCCCTAGACTATTTCTTTGAATTCAAGCCACATCTGGTGTACACTTACATTGTGCTAGACAGTTAGGGAAATAGCGCTGTACGTGTGCATCAGGCTGTATGCCCGTGGCGTTTCCAGCCGAGCCTTATGAAGGCGATGTGCCATCCAGGTGGCGGGACCAGGCGAGGCACACAAGGCGTCGTCCGTGGATATCCGTATCCCACTGCTTGTTTGCTTTAATTGAGGCGGCTATTTTTAAAGAAGGCGATAACTGAGATTATTTTGATATATTATGCAATTTCATCCACATAACATATCAAAGACCTCCACTATTAATAAAACTGATTCTGGCAAGACGCAATTAAGCCATAGACCGCAAACGAAAATTGCTCGACGTGTGTTTGTACAATATCTTGTCCAATACTTCGCTGATGATCGTACAGCCGAACACTCACCAGATCTGTCTGTGATTTCATCCTGTAGGAGTCCCTAAAATATATAAGTTAAATTGGGAAATTCAGTACAGTAGAAGGGCTTGAAGTTACTAATCATACTGAACTTAAAGCCTTTCCAAAAACTATGGTAGCACAAGAAATAATGCTAAATAGAGGCGCTTGTTATACGTAGTAACATACTACGCTCCTCAAAAGGAGTAGGAGGACATGTCTAAGGGCGTCTGCCTTACTCCTTTGGGCAATAATTGTGTACTAGATATGTTACCATGTTATACCTTTATCTTTAAAAAATTAAATACACAAGAAAACATCATTACATCCTCGATCGTTTGCATAAAAAAACTGAAATGTGGGACAGGTGTCGAAACAAAGTGGTAATAAACATTCATTCCGTCGTTTTCGGTGATTTTGATTGGACACTGAGAGATTCAGTTACTAGTATGCTCTCCGTGAGCAACTAAATTCCTAGATGGCATGCCCTATGTAAGTCTACATAGGTCACCCTGCGGTATCCGTTCCCATCCTTCAGTGAGAGTCCATTACAGTTTTTGAACAGTCTGTGATGGAACAGGACGATCACGAATACGTCTGTCAAGCATGTTCCACATACGCACGATGGGGTTTATTTAGGGACTCACCGCCAGCCATTCTATTACTTCAATGTCCAGGCTTCGCAAGACATCCCTGCTGCCGCCCACCACACAGTCCTTGGGACCACCGTATGCAGCAGCAACCACGTGGCGCAACAGGATCTGTTCGATGTACTGCCTGGAGGTATGGCGGTCATGGAAAATGACGAAATCCGTATCGCTGTAAACACCGAAGCCTCTCAATGTCATCACAAAGCCTGGGAAATTGTCGATTTCCTTGACAACATTTGGCGGGTACCACTCACCACGGGTCTCGGCACACGCGTACGGCCGTATCCTTGCGTCAGAGGATATCTGGACTCGTTTGTAAATAACACCTTTCGCCAGTGACGAAGTTTCAAGTTGACATGCGAAAGGCAGAAGGCGAGCTACAAGCTGTCGTGTTAAGCGGGTACTCGAAAAGTATGTCTGGCTCGTGCGGTGCTTTATCATATCCTGTTAATTGCAGTCTGATGAGACACAATGGCTCCAGTGGCCCTTCTGAGATGGTCTTGCAATGCTCCGGTGGTATCCGTACTACGCATCAACGTAGAGATGGCCAAATATCGGTCTTTGCCGGGTTTTGTAATGCGTCGGTGGCCTTATACAACTCGCCTTGTGTACTGACCCGTCTCCCTGTAGCGTGTCCACAACCTATGGATGACAAATGGAGAGGCACTAGCATCTGCAGCAACGCGACCGAAAGTCCATCATTTTGGATCAAATACACCACCGTTACAACTTGCACTTCATTAAGATGTCCCATTGAGTGTGCTTGGTTGAATAAACCGCGCACAAACGACAATACCATCAGCGTATCCCAGTATAAAATACTGGGACACCAGCGCTCTCATCCTTCTCAAGGTCGCCAGACACTATAATGCATAACACAGCCAATAGATGACGTATGATTTTGATTGTAGCTTACATTGAAAGCGAATATCTGAAGCCACACAGTAAGACCACAGGACACGAGTACTCTCATCCTTCTCAAGGTCGCCTGATACTGTAATGCATAAAACAGCCAATAGATGTATGATTTTGATTGTTGCCTACACTGAAAGCGAATATCTGAAGCCACACAGTAAGACCACAGGTAAAATTTGTATCTGTATCAGATTTAACATACGGGACGTTTGAACACGTGGTCCCCATTCTATTCAGCAGGGTATTTTCACAGTAAGACTTTCCATAAATTACTATACCAGAACTACATTTATCAAATATAGTTTTTGAGCAAATATTTTAATACTAAAATCAGTGATACTAGATGTCTGAAAATCATACAGCCTTTTTGTGCTACTCTGTTCAAACCTATTGAGAAAGTAATCATTGGCTAAGGTATGAAGAAGACAACGGAAACCATTTCACTAACAAAATTATATCCACAGCATAGTTAGCCAACCTAAGAGTGGAAATTTGAGTGCAGTAAGGAAAAAAAAAAGAAATTAAATGCGAATTTTAGGGTAATTCTTCAGTGAATGATATAACAGATAAATTTTTTTGAAACGAAGACCTTGGAAATAGCATAGGTCGCAATGTACTATTAAAATTTTTTACATAATAAAAAAACAGTCTAGACGGCATATAATAATTTTGTTTTAAAAAAGGTGACCAGTTTCGATCAGTATTTGATCATTTTCAGATCATTACTCTATGATTACTGCTAGAGACTGTGGCATGGAGCATGAACCGCTCTAGGGTGACGTGAACAACTGTTGTAGAGCAAGGACTAACGGTCTGAAGATGATCAAAACTAGTCGAAATCGGTCTCTTTTTCAAATGAAATTTTTGTCATGTGGTCAAGACAGTTCTTACTATATAAAGAATTTTTGATACTTATAACAGATGTCGGCTTTTTTGTGAAGAGGAAAGCTCCTCAAATATGAGACAAGTTTAAAGTAGAATATTGATAAAGTAAAAAAGAGTGAGATGATGTGTAATTCTGTGAGAAGTATTCAGTAAGGTAACAAAAATCATTGAGCAAAAATCAAGGGAAGAAGTATGGAAAAATAAAGAAAAGTAATTAAGACTGTAAAGACCGTCAAAGCTGCAGAAATGATAAAGGCAAGGCTGCCATGGAAAACTCAGACACACAATCTTTTGAATGAAGGAAGGAAATACATTAATAAATAGGACGAGATGGGAAGCCAACAGTAAAGATTATTCAAAGACGAAACCAATAACTGGAACATAGAAACTAAATCAAAATAGATGAGAGAGCATGTAAAGGTGATGAAAGTAAAACAGCTACAGGAAGAAAAGGCGACGCAGAGAAATGGGAAAGAATATTGCTTGCAGATAATTTTTTTGAAAGCTTCAAACCTATACTGTGCATAGAATCTTCATACGGTTGCCGGTAGCCTTTGCGAGTTGCTCATTCTCCAGAATTCTAATATACATTATTTGTGGATACGTGTTCGTTTCCCCAGTTTTATAGTTTGTGAAGACTTTGATTTTACCCACTCTCGTTACTGGATGTCTTTCAGTATCGATGACACGCGCGAATCTCTTTCGTCGTCACGTACGTTTATCACAGCGTGTGCATGTATGAACTTTATTACTATTCGCACGATAACGTAGTTGTGATCTTATAAGGGTTTTAATGTAAGTTAGCATATTTTGCTTCACAGTAGCGTCCTTTAACATTTTTTATTTCTCACCATTCTCTCATCCCCCCTCCCCAGTTCTTTTCCAATTATTGGCCGTTTATGCCGCAAGCGTACATCGATCTCGCGCTCTCGCCGCCTGGCTTGACCTGACATTTTGTTTGATTGGTCTTATTTCTGGATTTTAACTATTCTTACTTGACAAGCCCTGATCATAGCGGCCCAGCATATTTAATAATGTATACGGGGATATGCGCTGACAGTATATTTTCGTTGGACAAATGTCAGATGGCTTTGTTTATTTAGTGTTTTTCCGATATGAAATTTTAGTAAATACTGATTTTTATTCTTTTTGGTTTTTGGTGACACGTGTGATATTCCCACCCCTTTTGTGGGGATCTAGCTTCTGTGTGAGGCGTAATTTTGGCATGTTGTGGTTCCGGATTTGTAGTTGTTGTTACATTCGCTTCTGGTTACACGTGTTTCTGAAAAAGACGTGTCTACATCGGTCGAAATTATGGTCAAAGATCGAATAAAACCACCTTTTGTTGCAATTGGTTGGCTGCTCTGGATTCATTTACTAATCTCTAATTGTTGCTGAAGTGCAACCATGTTCAAAATATCTAACAAAGAGTTATTTTCATTCAAATGATATACCTTTAAAACTGTCATCCATATTTTGTGCTTTCGTGTAACTAAAAACATTGAGTGAATTATTATTATTATTATTATTATACAAATTTGGCCGTTAAAGACCGTGAAAACAGTTATTTCTTGCGCTTCTGGGAAGTCTTCTTTCTCTCAGTCCACACTTCTTTCATTCTTGCGCTGAAGGCGGCTTTTCTCTCTTCAGACCATTTAGTTCCACAAGTCTTCTTAATTTTCACACCGAAGCCCGTGAATGAATTCAGTTTTTTTCTAAAAAGGTTTCTGTTAAATATTGTTTCCTGATCTATGTCCATTTCTTTTAGATCACTTTCTGTGTTGATAAACCATAAATTTTTATTTTTTAGATTTGCGATGTACGAAAATATTTGTTTTGTAAGCCTATTCGGGTTCATCCTCATGATGTGAGCAAAAAAGGAGCATCTTCTTTTTCTAATTTCGTCTGTAATTTTGCTGCACTTCGTATGCACTTCTTTGTTGCTTTTTAGTCTGTATACAGGCTTGCCTTGATCATCTGTTATTTTCCTGTGTCCAAGAATTGTCCTCACAATTCTTCTTTCACGATTTTCTATCTGTTCTGCGTATGTAAAATTTGCCAGTGTTTCTGATGCATATAGTATCTGCGGTCTAATGACAGTCTGGTAGTGTCTGAGTTTAATGTTTTTGGATATACATTTTTTTGAATACATTTGTCTGCAGTAGTGAGTTGCTGTCTCTAGTTTTTGTATTCTACCCCTGCAGGCTGGATGACCTTTTGCCACAGGCTGAATTAGTTCACCAAGATATTTAAAATGTTTAGATACCTGTATTTTCCCGTATTTCGTAGTTATTTTCTTTGGTGGATTTTTGATATTTGTAATGATTTCTGTCTTTTCAAATGAAATTTGCAAGCCTGCTTTTTCAGCAGTTTCTTTAAGTAATTCTATTTGTTTTATTGTGTCTTTTTGTGTGTAAGCTAAACAGGCGAGATCGTCAGCGAAGGCAAAACAGTTGGTTTCAATGGCTTTGTAGCACTTCCCTCCAATTTGGACTTTCTCAACTCCATGTTTTTGCGTGAGTTTTCTCCATTCTGCTATGAATTTATCCAGAACACAGTTGAAGAGTACCGGGGACAGCGTATCTCCTTGTCTGACGCCGGTTTTGACCTCGAAATGCCGTGAAATTTCTCCTTGAAATTTTACTTTTGATGTTGTATTTGTTAATGTTTCTTTGATTATGGTGATTATTGTTTCATCTATTTCATATTCTCGAAGTGTTTTGATGAGTGTGTCCCTATCGATTGAGTCATAAGCTTTTTTGAAATCAATGAATGTTATGAAATATTTCTTGCTCCTTGTAGATAAATAGTTCATTGTTGTTTTGAGGTTAAAAATTTGTTCGGCGCAGGATCTTCCTGGTATGAAGCCAGCTTGATATTCTTCAAGTTTTCCCTCTATAATTGGTGATACACGATTGAGCAGGGCTTTTGATAGAATTTTGTATGGGACTGGGAGAAGCGATATTCCACGATAGTTGTTAACATCCCTTTCGTCACCTTTTTTAAACAAAGGGTGAATTAGGGCAGTTTTCCAGTGACTTGGGATTTTCTTGGTTTCCCATACTTGTTCAAGTTCTTTGTGTAGTGCTTCTACTGATGTTTCTCCCCCATGCTTGAGCATTTCTGCTGTAATTGTGTCTTCTCCACATGCTTTCCTGTTTTTGAGATTTTTGATTATGTTTGTGATTTCCTCTCGTGTCGGAGGTGTTGAATGTGTTGGTAATGTTTCTGGTTGCGTAAAACTGAGAGTCTGGATGGGTGTTTGGCAGTTTAGGAGCGTTTCAAAATATTCAGCCAGGATTTCACAGTTTTCAGTATTGCTGGTGGCGAGAGTCTTATTATTTCTCATAAGGTTTAGGCAAGGGGACTGGTATCCTCGGAGTTTCTGGTTGAATGTTTTGTACCAAGCTGCCGTGTTGCATTTCTTGAAATTCTCTTCGATTGAGTCCAGTTGTTGTTTTTCATATTGTCTCTTGGTGTTGCGAATGGTTTTTGAGGCATTCTTTCTGGCTTGCTTAAATTCATCAAAGTTGTTTTCAGTTTTATGTGAGTTCCACTTTTTCCAGGCTTTAAGTCTTTCATGCAGAACTTCATTACAGTTGCTGTCCCACCACGGGTGTCTCGGTTTGCTCTTTTTTGGAAAGGTTGTTTCTGTTGCCTCAATCAAGTTGTTCTGAAATTCTTGGAGGTTTTGTGAAGGGGAGAATGTCTTTAGTTTTTTCTGAAAATCCTTGAGGTTAGAGTTGGACTTAAGGTTGTAATTTCTCAGGGTTGTAAGTTCAAAATTTATTTTATTTCTGTTCTTATATTCACCGTTTCTGCTTTTCTGTTTGTTTTTTGGGATCAGTTTAGTTTTTATTTTCGTGAGATAGTGATCGGAGTCGAGGTTTAGAGATTTTCGGACACGTGTGTTCAATATTTCTTTTTCACATTTGGAGGAGATGGCAACGTGATCTATTTGAAATTCTCCGATACTCTTTATCGGAGATACCCAGGTTTTTTGTTTTGTGGGAAGATGTTTAAAACGTGTTGACATTAGCTTGAGTTTAAACTGCTTACAGAGCATAATTAACCTTTCTCCATTTTTGTTGGTTCGTTTGTGTGCGGGAAAGTTGCCGACAATATCGCGGAATTTCTTTTCTTTTCCAATCTGAGCGTTAAAATCTCCTAGAAGTATTTTTGCATTGTTTTCTGGGATTTCTGATATATGATCCTTAAGGTTTTCCCAGAATTCATCTGTTTCTTCCCTATTTCTAGCATTATTTTTGTCATTTGTGGGAGCGTGAACATTGATTAATGTGTATTTTTTATTTGCACATCGAAAAGTGAGGAAAGATGTTCTCGATGATGTTGACCAAAAATGTTCGAGAGAGTTCAGAATTTTTGTGTTTACAGCAAAAGCTGTGCCAAGCTGAGGGCATTTCTTCATTACAATTTTTCCAGGTTTTCCTTTAAATATTCTGAATTTGTTTGATTCAAATGTTTTTTCATCAGTGAAGCGAGTTTCTTGTAGCGCCACAATTTGTATGTCTTCCGTGTGTAACTGGTCTGTAAGGTACCTAAGTTTTCCCACTTTGAGAAGGGAGTTTATGTTGAGAGTTGCTATGTTGAAGATTTTTCTGGGTTTAATCTTGTTGGATTTGCATGGTGTTGCAGACTGCCCAGAATCCATGGGTCTGCTAACGTCGTTGCCGACGGTGGATTGGCCACCTGGGGTAGTTTCGTTATTGATAGACATTTCCATCATGCGTTAAGATTGTAACTGTTGAAATTCTTCAAAGTTGGGGAGATTACTTGCGTAACCTACCAGGAATACGACTAACGTTGTTAGCGTTAGAAGCTTTTCTTGAAACAGCCGCCTCTAACATGAGGAACAGACGCTGCCCACAAGCCACCCAATCTGGGTACAGACGCTTGCAGTTATAGATTTTTGGTTCCTCCGGTCTCTCAGCCGTTGGGAGTTAAAAATTCCTCATCCGCCTATGAGACCGTTGACCGGTTTTCACCCGTAACCCTAGGGAGGGGCCCTCACAGGGTGCTACCATCCGGAGCCAGATGGACCCAGGTTTTTTTACGAGGTTGTTACTCCTCCCCCTCCTCCTCCCTCATCACTTGTAAGATGAGGATTATTATTATTATTATTACTGGCAGTATTAGTATTGATTGACTACTGAAAAATTAACACTAAAAATAAATTTTAAGTGAAATATGCATGAAATTGCTTATGTTTATGATGAAACCGATATTTGTAGCAAGTAATATCTGTAGAGGTGTTGGCCCCTTGGCGGAAAGTACTCGGTTGCATTCGGACATATTCTGAAAGTCGTGGTGTTTGGAAGATGTGGGCATATTGTGTTGTACTGAATGTGATTATCAGTGAAGATTGTAATAAAATGTTGAGAAAAGAAGTAAACAGACTATTATACTTCATTTAATAGTGTACATAAAACAAATTGGACCTCTTAAATTTGATTCTCAAGCAGGAAGTAATCTATAGATGTACGACAACAACGAAATCTAATTAGGAATGGGCCTCGAACAGAAGATAAGTAAAGGAAAAATCATTTATTTCAATGTTAATTTTAAACTATTCGTAGGCTATATTTAGTATTTGCTTTCCAGAACACAGAGGAGTAATGACACAAACAGACTACTGCGTTTGTTAGTAATATTTGCTGAGTTTTATTTCTTTACTCCGATTTCTTGGACTAAGTACCAGTAGTTAGAGATAAGTTCGGAGATGTACAAGAGTAAACCTTCCTCGGATAAAAGCTCATAAAAGCTCCCTATAAAATATAAACAAATTAAAAGGTTGGCAGCATTGCCAGACGACCTGCCATTAAAAGTAGTTTTATTCATATCTCACTCCTTTACACCAATTTCACTACTGTAACAAAATAAAAGGTATTACAAAATGGAAAGATGAGACGTAATAAGTAGTTAAGGAAAGGTCATTTCCATTTATGGATCAACTTTGATATTGCAAGTAAACCTAAGTTCCAGGGGAACTTCGCCAAAGAATGGATCCACGGTGCTTAAGGTATGATAGTCTTGAAGCTTCCTGGCAAATCAAAATTGTGTACCGGACGGACACTCGAACTCTCGAACTTTTGTTTTCGCGGGCAAGTGCTCTATCATAATGATAGTCTATCCAACCAGACGGCCGAACGGTCTCTCGTGGTTACACAGCCAGCAATGCCATGGGCTGGCTCTGAGCATTATGGGACTCAACTGCTGAGGTCATTAGTCCCCTAGAACTTAGAACTAGTTAAACCTAACTAACCTAAGGACATCACAAACATCCATGCCCGAGGCAGGATTCGAACCTGCGACCGTAGCGGTCTTGCGGTTCCAGACTGCAGCGCCTTTAACCGCACGGCCACTTCGACCGGCGCAATGCCATGCCCCACTACTTTTTACTACTATTACCAACAAGTTGAGAAGTCCATATATATGTGGTTAAAGTCGTACTATAGTTCCATAAGAATCGTTACGCGAAAATATTTATATAATCACTATTCATTACGAAATACGATAACTCATACAATCCAGACTTTTACACAGAAGAGCAGCATTTTGAAAATTGTATAATTTTTTTCTGTTGAGCCACTGTACACATTGTCGTGATGTGGGAAGCTTTGAAGCCGGTTCTGGCTGTGTGGTTGTGAATGTAGCGGTGAGAGATCTGGCTGCCGCGTTTGTTTTTAATTCGTATTGTCGACGTTTAATCGGAAAACTGTGCGGATGATAAATGTGTGGAAACCATTGCCGGCTGCCGAAGGTATGAATCTCCTTCGTTACGAATGTGAAATTGATTAAAAGACCGATCAGATGTGGAGAGGAAGGGCGGGGGAGGAGTCAGGGTTGGGCTGTTTGCGAGCCTACTGCGCAGCCCACGTGAAATATTGCGCCGGGCCGGAACAGTCCCGCGCCGCGCTGCTGTCGATATGGTTGCCTGCCCACAGGCGCTGCCCACGTAGGTTGCGCGAATTTTAAAGCTAGGTTAAACGGGCTCGACCAAACCTAAGCATAGTAAATAATAATTCGCCTGCACCGTTTGATGTGAAATTTTTTGGAGATATATAATTCGTCTAATAAAAATGTACTTACTTATGTTTTTCATGGGGTTTAAATTAAGAACGGAAATGCCAGTCGAAACTGTTACACCATAAAGCACCAATTCGACGTTTATGAAACTTTGTTTAGGTGTTCATCATATTGCGGACTATAAATTACTAAATTTCCTTTTCATCGTCAACATAATTATCAGGTACGACATTCACTAGCACGAATACAATCTTAATTCGTTATGGCACGGAAGCAAACAGCATCCGAATATCATCTCGCGGAATATCTTGCCATACCTCGAACAAGAACTGTGTCAGTTTGCAAAGACTAATGGAGTTTGGTGTGATAACGTACGTCTTCCCATTACTTCCAAGACATGTTGTGTGGGTGATAAATCAGGGGACTGCACAGGCCAATCATTCCCGAAGGCGTTTGTGCAGTGAACTCCACTGCCAGGTCTTGCATCATTAGGCGGGAAAATGTTATTCAGTACACTGATCATAAGGGTCACGACAACAGTTTACCACTCTTGACGCATACTGGCGAGCATGCAATTTCCCTTAACAATCATCAAATTAGTCCTTCGTATCCAATATCTTCCCACATCATTATTCCAAGATTTGGAGGGGTGTGAGGTCTCGAGAACTGTAGCTTCCTGTGAGCTTTTACCTTTCTACAGACACGTTGGCGTCAGTATGATCGCCAGAAAGAGAAGAGAGACATGTCGCTGAACAACGCAGGATGTCCCTCAATGTTACAGCTGAATCTGACTCTGAACCATACAAGTCTCCGTTGCGGTAACGACGGTGGAATCTTAAGGTCTCAACCCAACTTACAGTTCTCGACGATTCGTGGCGACACTCTGCCTGTAATCTCAGCCTGGACTTAGAGTATTGTCGTTCAGAAGCACTCAAACAATCCTTCGACCGTCGATTGGTGTAGTCCTTGTGGAAGGACCACTGCCTACACATCGCATTTGTTGTGTTTAGCCCACCTCGTCGCCGCTTGTGCTGCGTTATTACACTATAGCCAACTGTGTGCGATCTGTCGGTATGATGCTCCCGTGTCCCTTATGCCTATGGTGCGAACTTTCTGAAAGTCAGAAAGATGGCTGTAACGTGCACGAGCTCGTGCCCTGGCCACAGTGTGTTGCGATCTGTACATGAAATGTTGCAGCTACGTTAGGCACACCCAGTACACGTGCACTCACACCGTTCCTCATCTGTACTTGAACTGGCCGCTGAGTACTGTGCTTCAGCCTTGACAATGCACAGCTCAACAACACAATGCACATGATTAACCGGTACAATCAGGCCAATTACTGTCTACTGGCTTCTCCTGCTAAGCGATATCTATCCTCCACAGATTCGCAGAACTGAGACCCTGCTTAGAGACTACCACAATATGCAAGAGAATAAGGAACTATCCACTCATCATGACATGCCTTCCTTACGAAGCAATAGGTCTCGTTCGAGGCATCCGCCAGTAGTGTACGCTGAACAGATAGCTACAATTAATACCAAAGTAAGACATCTCTGGAATAAGAAACTGTGAACACATCGTAAGTTATCAAGAATGGCAGTGGTTCGACAAATATAATTGTGATACTGTGGGTGTCAACCATGATGATAAACTGTGGGTCAAATTACATAGAATCCGCACTGGATGTCGTTGGTGCTCTGACTCACTCAGTAAATGGGGTTTTGGGGAATCTACCAGTTGTGACTATGGTGCACTGTAACGATGTATCAGACGCATAAAAGAGGAGTGCGTCCTACGCTGAAGACGCAAAGAAACTGCTACACCTTCCTAATATCGTGTAGGGCCTACGCGAGCACGCAGAAGTGCTGCAACACGACGTGTCATGGACTGGACTAATGTCTGAAGTAGTGCTGAAGGGAACTGACACCATGAATCCTGCAGGGCTGTCCATAAATTCGTAAGTGTACTTGGGGGTGGATATCTCTTCTGAACACCACGTTGCAAGGCATCCCAGATATGCTCAATAATGTACATGTTGGAAGCATCTAACCAAAACAGTTACCTTTTTTATTTGTGAAAGTATGATTGATAAGATTGTTCTAAATTATTTATTCAACAAACATGCATCTGACTGCGTCTGTGAACTTGTTTCTTGCACTCCTCCATTTTGCCAGAAATGCAGCATATATTTGATTCAGCAACCAAGCTTAAGTGAATAATGCCGTTTGTGCAATGGCATTAAGATGGTACTGGAAAATTAGCTTTGCCCCTGATGTTTACGTAATGAAATTATATTGGCATAAAATTAGTTATTTGAAATAACTTTGCTCTGATAACGTTAGTTATACCAAAATCGATTTAAAACTATGAACTGCACATATATATTGCATAGAGGCCTCATTCTCTTTATGTTCTTTCATTGGTGGGTAACTTTGCTACTCATTTTCATATTCAATACAAGCAAAGATTATGATTCAGGCTGTTAGATTTAAACAAAATGTTGATCTCAATTTATATATTGTTAAAATTTTAAGTCATACACAGAACCCACCATTTCCAGCTTTTTTGTAGCACGAATAACGCTTACAAAAAAATTTACAAAACGCTTATCGTGTCGAACCTTGGACATACAAATCCTAACTCTGAACATTTTCTAACAAAAACCATTTTTAAATAATTATATATCTTCTCTCATATACGTGCTAAATTTTGGTCAGGGGCAGCGAGCACGACCTACCTTAACGCTGTCACCACGCGTCTGCTTCCTCCGGGCACCTAGCTGCGACTCCTCGGTTTTTTACTGCGCGCGCCCTGCTTTCTTAACCATCAAACATCCTCTTACTCAGAGATATTGTACTCGTTCCACCTTGAGGTTGGCAACTATCGACTTTATTTTCTGGAGCTACCCTGATCAGACCTTAGCACATACCTTTCAATGTCTAGGTACTTTTGTGGCCAGTGAAGAGTTTAATCTCAGAAGAGTGTTCCTGGAGCCTCTCTGTAGCAATTCTGGACGTGTGAGGTGTCGCATTGTCCTGCTGGAATTGCCCAAGTTCGTCGGAATTCACCATGGACATGAATGGCTGTAGGTGATCAGACAGGAAGCTTACGTATGTGTTACCTGTCATATACGTATCTAGACATATCATGGGTCCCATATCACTCCAACTGCACGCGCCCCACACCATTACAGAGTCTCCACCAGCTTGAACAGTCCCTTTATGACATGGGTGGTCCATGGGTTCATGAGTTGCATCCATATCCATACACTCGATACAATTTGAAACGAGACTCATTCGACTGGGCAACATGTTTCCAGTCATCAAGAGCCCAATGTCAGTGTTGACGGGCCCAGGCGAGGCGTAAAGCTTTGTGCCGTGCAGTCATCAAGGGTACACGAGTGGGCCTTCGACTCCGAAAGCCCATATAGATGATGTTTCGTCGAATGGTTCGCAAGCTGACACTTACCGATGGCCCAGTATTGAAATCTGCAGCAATTTGCGGAAGGGTTGCACTTAGGTCACGCTGAACGATGCTCTTCAGTCGTCGTTGATCCCTTTCTTGCAGGATCTTTTTCCGGCCGCAGCAATGTCGAAGATTTGATGTTTCACCGGATTCCTGATATTCACGGTACACTCGTTAAATGGTCGTACGGGGAAAACGCCACTTCATCGCTACCTGGAGATGCTGTGTCCCATCGCTCGTGCGTCGACTGTAACACCACGTTCAAACGCACTTAAATCTTGATAACCTGCCCTTATAGCAGCAGTAACCGATCTAACAACTTCGCCAGATATTCGTTGTCTTATATAAGCGCTGTCGACCACAGCGACGTATTCTGCCTGTTTACATATCTCTATATTTGAATACGCATGCCTATACCAGTTTCTTTGCCGCTTCAGTGTACAAGGGCACGTGGTATGATTTGAGTGGTATGATTTTATAATGCCGGTGCCATAGCGGTGGAATGGATTAGAAACCTAGATATTAATATTTAGTCGATTTATTTTTATTTTATGCAACAATATTCATTAGAATGAGATTTTCACTCTGCAGCGGAGTGTGCGCTGATATGAAACTTCCTGGCAGATTAAAACTGTGTGCCCGACCGAGACTCGAACTCGGGACCTTTGCCTTTCGCGGGCAAGTGCTCTACCAACTGAGCTACCGAAGCACGACTCACACCCGGTACTCACAGCTTTACTTCTACCAGTACCTCGTCTCCTACCTTCCAAACTTTACAGAAGCAAGGTTCGCAGGAGAGCTTCTGTAAAGTTTGGAAGGTAGGAGACGAGGTACTGGTAGAAGTAAAGCTGTGAGTACCGGGCGTGAGTCGTGCTTCGGTAGCTCAGTTGGTAGAGCACTTGCCCGCGAAAGGCAAAGGTCCCGAGTTCGAGTCTCGGTCGGGCACACAGTTTTAATCTGCCAGGAAATATTCATTAGCTACATATTATAAATGTACTGCATCTGTGTGCTGTAGGAATGATTATGTAGGAGTGGCGTTTTCCTGTACTGAAATAAGGCTCACACTGGGGTGAAATTTTAACCAACACTCCACTGGGAAACCAGTTTGATAGCGTTCGTATTACGTTGTATGTACAGGGTGTTTATAAATTAGTTATACATAAGTAACTTTTAATTGTGGAAAGGGTAAATAACTTACGGAAATGTTTGATAAAGCACTGAATGCAGTATATCTTCAAGCCTTATTCCTGCCTACCACTGTTAGTACCCGACACTCCCGCTAGGTGGCAAGTGCAGTGTTGTTTATGACTTCACGAATCCACGCCCGCTACTGCAGTTCAAAGAGAATTCAGGACTAAATATCTCAAGCCACCACCTCAAGGCCGAACTGATAGTGATTGGAATAATCGTTTCACCGTAACTGGCTACATATCACATACGACTCTGGGTCAGGGTCGGCCAGCAGTCTCTGACGTAGCAATTGGACAAGTTCAGCAGTCTAAGATTTGTGGTTTGGGTAAATCAACGAGACGTGTCAGCTTAGAACTGAATTTGCCTAGTGTTACAGTGTGGAAGGTAACTGTGGAAACGCCTGTCATTCAAAGCCTACAAATTAGAACTGCTGCAAGCTTTAAGCTGTGACTGTGGCGCACTGAAAAACTAGCTGAGTTTTGTATAGACCTGGTTAACAAAATGCAGACTGAAGACAATTTTCCTAATAAAACTGTGTTCACGACGTAGCCACCTTCCACACTCGCGGTAAAGTGTACTGGCATAATTTAAGGATACAACACATAATCCAACACATGCGAGACACGGCTACGGTAAATGTTTTTAGCACTGTAAGATGTAACAAGATCTACGATCCTTTCATTTTTGTCGAGTCAACTGTAACTGCCATATCGCATATAGACACGACTGAACATCATCTAATCTCTCAATTACAACAGAATATGGGTACAAAATTTATTTTCCAGCCAGATGACGCTCCGCCACAGTGTCAAAGTGAAGTTGCGATATCCGTTGGAATGTATCGACTTGGACCAGACGTGGTGGAACAATATCCTGGCCACTACGATCACCTGATTTATTCCAGTGGATTTCTGCACGCAGGATTACATTAAAGATAGAGTGCACAGAGTGAATGTTCCTCCGCTTCCTCGAAAAATCGACGAACTACAACAACGTATGACAGAAGAACTTTGTATCGTACATCAAGACTTGTTTCATAGCACTTATCAGGGAACTGTTTACTGATAGGACATTTCTCGTGTTACAAAAGGTAGCCACATTGAACATTTGTAAATAAAAGTTGAGGACATACTACGTTCAGTGCTGCAACAAGCATTTCTGTAGGTTATTTACCTTTTTTAAAAATAAAGGTTACTTTCGTATAACCATAAACACGCTGTATAACAGCTGCTGTTTCCTCCAGCGTATGGTATGTATGAGTCAGGTATTGAGAAATTGAGAAACAGCTTAGATTCAGTGGAAAAGAGAATGGGAAAAATATATAGACTACACGTCACCTTTCAGTATGTATCGTCTGAAAGAGTCAAAAAACAGGAGACAAAATCGTAACACTATAACAAGCCAGACAAGAGATAGGACGGAGTACTACTGGCAATAAATGAAGCCTAGCCTTCGTAAAAGAAGAGTTTTTAATATAAACTACATATCAACTGTTGTCAGTGCTTGCTGTTACTATAACTGTGGTAATTACACAAAGATTAGGAGAAATTGTCAGTGTTTATCTGTGTACGCTCTCCAGAATGATGATAACACGAAGTCCATGGAATTGTTTTATCAGGTTTTCGAACACTAACACTACACAGTTTCCATTTAATGTTAGCGTTCCTCTTCGTCGAAATGCCTTGGCTCAAACCCGTATAGGGGTTGAGCCGCACGTGTCGCATTACACGCCACAAATTAGACACTTGTTACTCTTTGGTTAAATTGTCTGGCTGATGGAAAGTTTGCGAAATATAGTTAAAATAACATATAACAGTAATAATAATATCGGGAACTAAATTAACGACCCATAAATGATGTAGGCCACAAAGTTTCGATTTGGTTAGATTAATGTTTATTCAGAAAGTAAACTAATAGCGAAAGTGGTCGTGTTTAGAGTTACTGCTATACTCGAGCGCATGCTCATTTGACCACGTTTCTATCATTCACGATCTCATCGCGAAACACAATATTCCACCTCCATATTTACACGAAAAGTTGCGAGTTCACTCCAGGCGCGCAGCTGCTCGCCGCTCAGAGATTAAGTCTCGCGATACCACACAACGCGAAATTTTCTAAGTCGTCTCACTTCCTAGCTGCCTAAAGACCGACTGTCCGCTTTCGCGTCTCAATCCGAACTGTGCCCTTTGGTACCTCCAGCCTAACTATCCGCTTTCGCGTCTGCACCAGCGCTGTCTCTCACTGGTGTCTCGACCATAACTGCCCTCTGCCCGTCTCCGAGGGCGTTTCCCGCGAGCCGAACATCTTAGCTCAACTAACTAGCGCAGTTCCCTTTCCTGAAGCCGTCCATCTGATTGGCTACAGCTTATTCTACATTATTTTACAGTTTAACATATTTAAATAATGAAAGCTTGACCACTTTCACATTCTAAATAAAGTAATAATAATATCCATTACATAATAAACGTTAAATTCTTTGACATAAAACCAATACAGTTTCCTTCTTAGCTTTGAATGCCGCGGCCAGTAGCACCAATGTGCTTTCTGATAAATAAATACAGAACAAAAGTAACTCTGATGCACTAAACTTTACAACAAATATTCTATTTCCTAATGATTCAATAAGGTGTCACGCTGTCATCGTTCAATGTGTTTTGTGTGGAGGAAATGATGATCTGATGCTTTACTGAAAATACTGATAATTTAAATTTACTATATCTTTTAAACAAATAAAGTTACAGTGTTCATATTTACAAAATTTGTCATTTTACTGATGCCCTTCTATATGAAATGTCGGTCGTTAAGATCAACTAAAGCATTGAGATTTTAGCATTCAGCTCTTTGTTACAAAACTCGTGAATTTCACTTTAACAGTAAATCCTAAACTGTTATAGATATGATCAGCATTCATGTTTTATTGGGATTACCATGAAAAGATATGGAGGATGGCAGATTAAATTTACTGTGGCTTCATTCCCTGCATTACTACAAAATTGAATAATTTTCATAAATGTCTCCCTTTATGGCCGATCTTAGGTCCGCCATATTTAACACTGCTACATCTTCTTGGCCACAAATGGCTTCTACTGGGTTTCCGTATGACGTAGGTTCTCGTCGGTCTCACTCGCACACTACAGCGCTTAGGCCTCAATAGACAATAGACGTCTGTGAGTTTCCCCATCCCGTGGTGTATCTGCGCCCTTTGTGGTACGCGGTCCTGGATGACAGGGTTCGTTTCACAATTCCTGTAGGCTGACTCTTTTGGCCATACATTTAAATGAGAGCGCAATGGCCGTTAACTCATAGCATTCAGTATACTCTTCGGTTCACCATTGCATTACTCCTTTTTGGTGGAATTATTGTCTATAATTGAATTTTATCTACACTTATGGGTAAATTCTTTACAGAGGAATCGAAAAACTGGCAGAAGCCGACCTCGGGGAAGATCAGTTTGGATTCCGTAGAAATGTAGGAAACGCGAGGCAACACTGACCCTACGACTTACTTTAGAAGCTAGGTTAAGGAAAGGCAAAAGGAAAGGGAAACCTACGTTTATAGCATTTATAGACTTACAGAAAGCTTTTGGAAATGTTGACTGGAGTACTCTCTTCCAAATTATGAAGGTGGCAGGGGTAAAAGTCGCTCGGGGTAGCAAGGGCGTCTTGTCACGGTCCGCGCGGCTCTCCACGTCAGAGGTTCGAGTCCTCCCTCGGGCATGGGTGTGTGTGTCGTCCTTAGTATAAGTTAGTTTAAGTTAGATTAAGTTATGTGTAAGCTTAGCGACCGATGACCTCAGTAGCTTGGTCTCATAAGATCTTACCACAACTTTCAATTTTTGCAGGGGTAAAATAGAGGGAACGAAAAGCTACCTATAATTTGTACTGAAACAAAAAGGCAGTTATAAGTGTCGAACTGCACGAGAGCTAAGCAATGGTTGTGAAGAGAGTGAGACAGGTTTGTAGCCTATCCCCGGTACTATTCAATCGCTACATTCAACAAGCGGTAAAGGAAACCAAAGAAAAAATTGGAGTAGGATTTAAAATCCTGGGAGAATAAATAAGAAACCTTAAGGTTTGCCGACGACATTGTAATTCTGTTAGAGAAAGCAAAGGACTTGGAAGAACAGTATAACGGAAATTGTCTTGAAAAGAGTCTGTAAGATGAACATCAACAAAAGCAAAACGAGGATAATGGAACGTAATCGAATTAAATCAGGCGATGCGGAGGGAATTAGATAAGGAAATGAGACACTTAAGGTAGTCGATGAGTTTTACTATTTGGTCAAAGTAGAGAGGATATAAAATGTAAGAGGCGATGGCAAGAAAAGCGTTTCTGAAGAAGAGAAATTTGTTAACATCGAGTATAGATTTAAGTGTCAGGAAGTCTTGTCTGAAAGTATTTGTATGGAGTGTAGCATGTATGGAAACATGGACAATAAACAGTTTAGAAAAGAAGAGAATAGAAGCTTTTGAAATGTGGTGCTACAGAAGAATGCTGAAGATTAGATGGGTAGATCTCGTAACTAATGATGAGGTACTGAATAGAACTGGGAAGAAGAGGAATTTGTGTCGCAAATTGACTAGAAGAAGGGATCGATTGGTAGTATACGTTCCGAGGCATCAAGGGACCACCAATTTAGTACTGGAGAGAAGCGTGGAGGGTAAAAATCGTAGAGGCAGACCAAGAGACAAATACACTGAGCAGATTCATAAGGATGTAAGTTGCTGTAGTTACTCGGAGATGAAGAGGCTTGCATATGATTGAGTAGCATGGAGAGCTGCACCACACCAGTCTTAGGACTGAAGACCACAACACGTTTTTTCAGCGTCGCGTCTTTCAAATACGGCAGTACCTACATATCTGTCTACATCTCTGTCATCTATGGTATTCACTGTCACGGTCGTGACGGATTCTCTTGGTCTGTTAAATTGCTGAGTTACTAATAACGGATTCAAAACAGCTAATGACAACATACTCTGAAGTGTAAACCTATCATGATACTTTACGTGCGATGTTTATGGAATATTCCAACGATTATTTGAGGTACACAGACATAGTAAATACTTGAATACATAGTATTAATGTTCCACAATAATGTTAATTTTGGAGTTCGTTATGAACTTGATTTCGCCTTCCTAGGCCATCGTCAGATAACTTAATATTAAAGAGATACTCCACTCAACTTCAGCGAGAGTTCATAGCTGTACAAAGATTGTTTTTCAAAGACATGCGACGTTTTACCACTATATCGATACAAAAACACTATCATAATGTAGTACACAAAGAAACTGTACAAATTAATCGTATATTACAGAATATTCGAAGATTAAAGGTGTAGGAATGTATAAGCCAAATATATCGTACAAGTGAGAAGTGGCACAGACTGCAATGTTACACGGAAAACTGGTGAATGTGACAATCAGGCCGAAAATGGGGCTGGGGCAGCGGGGAGTAATGGGGGTACGGAATGTCGGTGTGGAACAGTTTTCTGTTTTTTACCTACTTACTCTTGTGGCTTATTTGATGCGGTCCGCCACGAATTCTTCTTCTGTGCCAATATTTTAGTCGCAGAGTAGCAGTTGCAACCTTCGTCCTCAATTATTTGCTGCATGTATTCCAATCTCTGCCTTCTCCTTTTGTTTTTATCTTCTACTGCTCCCTCTGGTACCATGGAAGTCATTGTTCGATGTCTTAACAGATGTCCTACCATCTAGTCTTTTCTTTTTGTCAGTATATTCCATATATTCCTTTCCTTGCTGATTCTGCGGAGAACCTCCTCATTCCTTACCTTACCAGTCTCAATGTTTTGCATATATTCCTTTCCTCAACGATTCTGGGACGAATTTCTCCTTTCTTTACCTTATCAGTCAGCCTAATTTTCAACTTTAGTCTGTAGCACCACACCTCAGATGCTACGACTCTCTTCTGTTCTGGTTTTCCCACAGTTCATGATTCACAATCCATACATACATTCTTAGACACTACTTTCTCAAATTAAGGCCTATGTCTGACACTAATAGATTTCTCTTGGTCAGGAGTGCTCTTTTTGCCAGTGGTAGTCTGCACTTTATGTCCTCCTTGCTCCGTTCATCAGGGGTTATTTTGCTGCTAGATAGAAGAATTCCTTAACTTCGTCAACTTTGTAATCACCCAGTCTGGGGTTAGTTTGTCTCTCATCTCAATTCTGCTAGTTTTCATTACTTTCGTCTTTCTTCGATTTATTTTCAATCCATATTCTGTACTCATTAGACTGTTCATTCCATGCACCAAATCACATAATTCTTCTTCACTTTCACTGAGGATAGCAATGACATCAGCGAACCTGATCACTGATATCCTTTTACCTTGTATTTTTATCTCACCCTTGAACTTTTTGTTTCCGTCGTTGCTTCTTCCATGTATAGACTGAACAGCAGGGACGGAAGACTACATCCCTGTTTTGCAACTTTTTCAATCTGAGAACACTCTAGGTCTTCCAGTCTTCTTGTGCCCTCTTGGTTCTTGTAGATTACTCGTTCTTTGCTGTAGCTTACCCCTATTTATCTTAGAATTCCGAACATTTTGCACCAATTTACATTTTCGAACGTTTTTTCCAGGTTGACAAATCCTGTGAACGTGTCTTGATTTCTCTTCAGTCTTGCTTGCTTTACCAGGCGCAATGTCAGAAGTGCCTCTCCAGTGCCTTTACCTTTCCTAAAGCTGAAATAATACCCATCTAGCCGATCTTCAGTTTTGCTTTCCATTCTTCTGCATATTATTCTTGTCAACAACTTGGATGTGCCATGATTCTCGCGCTTGTCAGCTCTTGCTATCTTCGGAATTGTGTGGATGGTGTTTTTTCTAAAAGTGTGATGGTATATCTCCAGTCTCTTGTATTCTACCCCTCAAAGTGAAGAGTCGTTTTGTTGTTACTTCCTCCAATGATTTCAGAACTTCCGCTGAAAAGTTATCTATGCTTTCTGCCTCATTTGTTCGTTGTGTAAACTCTTTTAAATTCTGATTCTAATACTGAATCACCTTTCTCTTCCCTGTCGACTCCTGCTTCTTCTTCCATCACGTCATCAGACAAGTCTTCCCTCTCATAGAGGCCATCTCTCTTCTCCATTTAACTGTGGAATTCCCTTACTTTTAATTTCACGAAAGGTTGTTTTGACTTTACTATATGCTGAGTCAGTCCTTCTTTTTCGATATTTTCACATTTTTCATGCAACGAATTCATCATAGCTTCCCTGCACGTCCAATCTATTTAATTCCAAAGTGACTTGTATTTCTATTTTTCTGAATTTCCCAGAATTTTTTTTACACTTCCTTCTTTCGTCGATCAGTGGACTATTTCTTCTGTTACCCACAGTTTCTTCGCAGTTACCTTCCTTGTACCTATGTTTTTCTTCCCAACATCCGTGACTGCCCTTTTTAGATGTCCGTTCTTCAACTTCACTGCTTTACTGAGCTATTCATCATTGCAGTATCGACGACCTCAGAGAACTTCAGGTGTATCTCTTCATTTCTTACTACTTCCGTATCGCATTTCTTTGCGCATTGATTCTCCCCCCCCCCCCCCCCCCCCTGTCGTCTAGTCTCTTCAACTTCTGCCTCCCCTTCGCCATTACTAAAGTGTGATATGAAACTATATCTGCTACTGGGTACGTCTTACAATCCAATATCTGATTTCAGAATCTCAGCCTAACCATGATGTAATGCAACCGGAAACTTCCAGTACCTCCCGGACTTTCAAGTATAGTTTCTCCTCCAGTGATTCTTGGACAGAGCATTCGCTGTTAGTAGCTGAAATTTATCGCAGAACTCAATTAGTCTTTCTTCTCTCTCATTCCTACTACCTAACCCTTATTCTCCCGTAACCCTTTCTTCTATTGCTTCCCTCACATTGCAATTCCCCATGATTGTTAGAATTTCACCTTCCTTTACATACTGAGTTTCCCTTTCAATATCCTCATATAATTTCTCCGTCTCTTCATCTGCTGCTTGCGACGTCGTCATGTATACCTGAACTATTGTTGTCGGTGTTGATTTACGTCGATTCTGAGAGAGCAACGCCAACGGTGAAATAGTAACATGTGCTCACTCTCCGCCCTACCTTCCTATTCATAAAAATCCTATTCCCGTTATACCATTTGTTGCTGCTGTTGATGTTACCCTACAACTGTTCGACCAGAAATCCTACTTTCCACTTCGCTTCACTGACCCCATTATATCTAGACTGAGCTTTAGCATTCCTCTTTTCAGATTTTCTAGCTTCTATACCAATTTCAAACTTCTGACATTCCACTTCACGTTTACAGAACGTTAACCTTTTGTTGGTTACACAATCTTTTTCTCATGGGCATGTGTCCACTGGCAGTCCCCTCCCGGAGATCCGAATGCGGGCTAATTCGGAATATTTGGCTGGTGGAGAGATCATCACAACTCTTTTTCCTTTAAGTATCTTTAATGCATTGCCTTCTGCATTCTCATGCCGTTGATCATTGCTGATTCTTCATCCTTTTAGGGGTAGTTTCCCACTCGAAGGAGTGTCCGCTCTTCCGCCTTCCTTGACAACGCCCTTGGCAGAACAAGGGTGACTTCTTATGCCGGAAGTCTTGGGCCGCCATTACTGTTGATTTTTATTCAAAATGTAATGACTGGCGACGTTCGAACCCGCGCCCCAGCACGTTTTGATTTCTAGTCAATGAGGCAAGCCCTAGACCGAGCGTGCACCTGTGGTCTAATGGTGAGAGAAATATTAACTGGCTGCTGCTACTTCTGTGAGGGTGAGTACTGGAACTGTGTTTGGTCATTAAGGGCCAGGTCAGGATTGTTCGATTGGCGCTTGTTAATGGCGAAAATTTGAGTGATGTTAGTTTTCTGGTTTTTGTTCCTCGATGGAGAACATGATATTTAATATCAAAAGAAAGACATTTATTCAGAGCGTGTTCAGCAAATGTAGAATCTCTCTTTTTCAGTCTCCAACTGCTTTCATGGTCAATCAGGCTAGTAGCCAAATTGATAGAACTACACGTAATTTACCACACAGATTGTAGAAAATCGTAGAGATTCTACTCTGTTCTAAAGAAGGAATCTTCTCTCTGCTGTTGAACAGAATGTGAGTAACGGTGTTGCGAGTGTAAAAGTCTGGCGAATCTTTCCTGGATTTTAGTTTCCTGGCCAAGTACCTACGAACGAATACATAGATATAACATTGGGGCTCATTTTATGAGAATGCAGGCTTTCTCGGCGAATCTCGATGATAAAATCTTCTCGGGTTGACAGCCGAGTCAGTGTCTTATTCTCCAGCAACGTTTCAGCAAGTTTCTTACTTGCTATCTTCAGGCGAAGATGGAGAACAACACATTGACTCGACTGTCAACCCGAGAAGATTTTATGATGGCGGCCATTTATTATCAGTGTGGATTAGTGCTATCTGAGGAGGACAAAGAAGTGGTGTTACCACCGGTTTGTTGTTTCTGCTGAGTATGTTGTGAATTAGGGTTGGAGTATAGCCGTGCTGCATGGTATTTCTTTAATTATTTTCACTTATTTTTCAAAATTTGGTTTGCTCAGTGGTACAGGTAGTAGGTATTGAACCATGGAGTAGAAGGCTGCACATTTGTGTGTTTTGGGTCCCGGGAACTGACAGGTGTTACTGTGTCTGTAGAAGTTACATTCCTGTACATCTTAAATAAACGCTATTGTTCAATATTGCCAATGGTCAGGTGTAAAAAGTTGATGGAGTCTCCTCCCAACTCAACTGCAGATCTAATTTTATTATCATGCAAAATCAAATGTTGAAAAAAAAATTAATTGCCTGGTGGTACCTGTCTACAAGCACAGTACAACATCCCCACACCTAGTCGAGAACTGTGTTTTAGAACTTAGAAGCTCTTTATCTAACAGTTTATGCTCAAAATTATCCACAAAAATTTCAGCTAATGACCATTGCTAATCCATCTGACTGACTGCGTAGGTTTGGCTCAGAAAAGTACTAAAAGAATTCCATGAATATTTCTTGACTGATGGTTGCGTCAAAGCATGTAGGAAGTCAACATTTCGGTAGGGCACTCAATACAGGAGCCATCGTCCAAAACTACTTATGGCCCCTTTCTAACGACTAATCAGCTGAAGACGGTATAGCCATTAAACAGCTTTTGTGACCATCCACTTAAATAAATGTTACAGTTAAAAATAATATGGTCAGTGAGGCTCCCTGCTAATAACGTGGCAAAAATGGACATATTTAGTCCTGTTCTTCTTATTTCATATAAGCTCACTCCAGAACTTCAAACAATACAAGTGAAATTATGTTAAGTATTTAATGTATCAGTATCTGCAACTTCATTTTTCATTAACATGTATTACTGTGCAAAGTTTGTAGGTTCACCTTAGCCAGGGGCGGTGTACCCTTTCTTCCACTATTTCTTCTCTTCGAAGTGCAGCACAGATAGTGGAGGTGATAGGCACTGTCTGGGTTAGCAGAGTGGAGTCTTTTTAGTCTGGTGCCAGGCTACGGACGCGAGGCGCGTTGTGGCGTTAGAGGTATTAGAGTCGCTTTAATAGAGCTGGTTAACTGGGGAGACGCTAAACGATCTCAAAAATGGTCAAATGTGTGTGAATTTCTAAGCGACGAAACTGCTGAGGTCATCAGTCCCTAGACATACGCACTACTTAAACTAACTTATGCTAAGAACAACACGCACACCCATGCCCGAGGGAGGACTCGAACCTTCGGCGTGAGGGACCGCGCTATCCGTGACACGGCGCCTCTAACCGTGCTTGCCACTCAGCGCTTATAAACTATCTCGTAACTGATTGACGCAGAATGTATCTTAGTTTGGTGTAAATATGTAAATGTCGTTTGGAATTGCTGGCTAGGAGATCCTACGGGTGGGTTCAGCCGCCTGTCTTGAAGGGTGTTCTTCCTCCGCGCACACTGGTCACTTCCCTTGCACGTACGTGAGATTTGTGTCGTATGTGTAATTGTGGAGCGTATGTGAGTGCAAAGGATGCATGCATAGTATAGCGTTACGTTCGTGTTGTATGAGAATGATAAGAGGAGAAGGTGAAACCTGGGGCCAATACATTGCCTATTTCTCTTGACTAGCACCAAGGAAGCTCAGAGTCCCCATGCGACGGACGGATCACCATCAGCAATGTCACATACCCTCACTCCAAGAGAGACCGCGGGAAGGTTTGGAAGTGAATCCAGGAGACCGGCGCAAAGACGTGGTCACAAACTTTACAGTAGCACCTCATCTGCCCGCCGGCCACATACCTCCGAGTCGAACGTCACCGCACAGCCATACATTAGCGATTTCGGTCACAGAGGCGGGTTTACGTTAATCAATTCATACAGCTGGAAGAATTATGGCGGGTAAAGGACTTACTTGTATAAAATAATTGTGGTTTCAACAGTGGGCGTGTAAGAGCTAGAAATTATAGTGGCTATAATTGATAATGCATAGTTTTCTTGTGAGTCATCAGTCTTCTGACTGGTTTGATGCGGACCGCAACGAATTCCTCTCCTGTGCCAGCAAATTCATCCGAGAGTAGCACCTGCATCCAACGTCTTAGATTATTTGCTGAATATATTCCAATATACATCTTCCTCTACAGTTTTTACCCTCTACAGTTCCCTCTAGTAACACTGAAGTCATTCCCTGATGTCTTAACAAAGGTCCTATCATCCTGTCCCTTCGTCTTGTCAGTCTATTCCATCTATTCCTTTTCTCGACGATTCTGCGGAAACCTCTTCATTCCTTACGTTATCATTCCACTTGATTCTCGACATCCTTCTGTAACACCACATCTAAAATGCTTTGGTTCTCTTCTGTTCAGCTTTTGCCATAGTCCATGTTTCACAACCATACAATGCTGTGCTCCAAACGTACATTCTCAGAAATTTCTTCCTTACGTTAAGGCCGATGTTTGGTACTAGTAGGCTCATCTTGGCCAGGAATGCCCTTTTTGCCGGTGTTAGTCTTGCTTTTTATATCCTCCGTCCATTGTGGGGTATTTTGCTTCCTAGGTAGCAGAATTCCCTAACTTCACTTACTGCGTTTCTCGCTGTTCTTATTTCTGACACTTCTCATTATTTTCACCTTTCTTCAACTTATTCTCAATCCATACTCTCTTCTTTTTAGACTGTTCATTCCATTCACTTGATGGTGTAATTCTTCTTCACTTTCACTGAGGATAGCATTGTCATCAGCGAATCGTGTCATTGATATCCTTTCACCCTAAATTTTAATCTCACTCTTGAATCTTTCTTAGTACATCCTCATAATAATGCCTTTATCTGTTGTACTGGTTAGAACACGCGGCAGTTGTTAGATGCGAATACGACCGAAGTATGTGAGCTCTGCCGGCCGGTGTGGCCAAACGGTTAAAGGCCCTACAGTCTGGAACCGCGTGACCGCTACGGTCGCAGGTTCGAATCCTGCCTCGGGCATGGATGTGTGTGATGTCCTTAGGTTAGTTAGGTTTAAGTAGTTCTAAGTTCTAGGGGACTGATGATCTTAGAAGCCATTTGAACCATTTTTATGTGAGCTCTACCACTAATTAAATATTCCAACTGCCAAAAATTGTTTAAATTATGATAAATTAGTAGTAGAGAGATTACAATGCTGATTTATGTAATGCATCTGAATTCATAGGTAATCTCTGAACGTATCCGAAAATGAAAATTAACTTCACTTGTCATACCCGACTAAAGCAAACGTGTACACAGTTCACATAATAGAAAAACACTGTGTCTGTGTACAGAGTTAATAGGAATCATACTACAGCGCACAGATGTATTTGTAAAATACGTGTATATTACTGGTAGAAGGAACTCTTTGAGTGCAGCATGAAATGAGTTACACCTTGATTGCAATGTGAACGTTAACATTCTTTTCGTAAAACAGGATGGCTAAAAAACAATAATTTCACACAGGACAGCTGATGTAGTCGGAAAAATTACCGTAAATATGTAGCTGAATATAGCTAATTGAAGATGGGCCAAAACTCAAGACACGTTTTAGCATCAACCAAGTGCAAAAAATAGATGGTTTCAGTATATTTTCATCTTCCGCTATCATTATCATGAATAAAGAAATGGCTTTTTTCGGTAATGTGCAGTCACTTCCGTGTCAGCTATGGATATTTCTATGTTAGCTGTAAAATATCAGGAGATTAATACACTTTTTTTTGCATGTGAGCTTGCAACAAAGTGGATGTTTCATGAATTTATGGAATACTTAAATCAAAATAGACCAACGTGCCACTACCCAAAAAGAGGAATCATCCGCTCTTATACCCTTCCAGCCAGATTTTCATTCCAAAGTGCGTTGAACTGGTGTAACTAGTTTCATTCACTACATAAATCCACTCTCGTTTCGCGTTTATAATAAAAGTAAAGCACTAGTGAGGCCAGCTGTTTGACGTGCTAATCGGATTTGAACCCACAAATCAGAAGGAAAGGTTTTTGCTGTGTCTAATATGAATATTAATAGCTTTATCCTAAACTAACAAGCATCGTGTCAATTTCTAGCAGATATTCGATGGAAAAACGAACGAGGAACGTTATATGAAACTACCTGTATTTCAGGACAAGTGAGCTTGCTTATTCAGCAACAGTGTTGTTAGCGGTGGATAAATCGCGCAGCATCTCTGCCAGGAAAAAGAACCGGCTGAGTGGTTAATTGGCTAGAGAAATGAGTTCACGTCGGATGGCAGGTGAGCCCGAGGGCGGAGTCGAATGTACTTCGGAAGACAAACTGCGAATGAAGCCGGTGACAAGTTCCAACGACGTGCTACGTTCTTTGTAACATCTGGAAAACTTAATAATTAAGTCTGTACACTGCTTTTTCATCAGTTTTTTACGTCTACAATGTATACTCATATTTCACATCACTGCGCAGCAAAGTAGACGGAGTTTACTGTCAATTTTTCCATTAATTTTATTGTCACAGTTTGCTAAGAATGGCCACTACGGTTACTTTGGAAAATGCACCCATTTTCACTAACACAGAATAAACACAAGGTGACAAAATTTCGTTGTGTTCAAGATTCACACTAACAGACATATGGTCATGCAACTTACGAATGTAAACCACAAGGACTTGAAGTCAGTGTTCCAACATTCATTTCTCGTTGACATGAGCTCACGTAGTTGCTGGAACGACGTCTGTTGAACGTCCTAAATAATATCACTACGGCTCATCATTTGGCTTCACATTTTACTGGGCCTGTCCTTGGAATGCATAAAACCTCAGTTGACTTTTGAGTGCAGTATGCGCAATCCTTCTGGGTATATGGAGTTACTCGGCCGTCCACCGTATTAAGAAAAAATAAAAATCATAAAAATTTGCGAAAATGCCAAGTAGGTAGATGTGTACAAATAGATGTTCACAACTGTACAGCGTCTCCAAAATAGAAATTACTCGGTGTGTGACTTTTTGAAAAAATCTAGAGAATGAAGCAAGTGTTTCTTCCCAAAACTTGGGATAGAATGTAAATTTAAAAAGCAGCGGTTGCTGATCACAGTCTTTTGATGTAACGTGCATTTATGCTCTTGGAACGAAATTTTTATCTCACGCATTTATCTACTGGGACTCTGTAACTGAGAAGAAATCCGTGCCTCAAAAGATATGCAGTTCTCCGGAAACATTATAGGGATGGCTTCTCTCGCCGTACGAACTTCCCATCACCGATTTGACTCATATCGCCTGGGTGTGTAGGGCACGACTAAAACTTGAACATGTGTAAACAGGAAGACGCAACTCTCAACCATTTTCGAGACAGTTGTAGGTGTGCTTATATTTCTTGTAATGCGGCCTATATTTAAGGAGTCCGCAGCCGAGCGAGTAAGCAATTAGTTTCATAAGCGAAGGCCTCTGGATCTAGTACCGCTCGCGGTGTTTGTTTTTTTATTTCTACGTAATTCTGAAAACAGATATATGACCGTGCAATTATCAATATTTAGTCACTCGTTTATTATTTTTATGGTCTTTATCAGAAAAAAGGGAAAAAAAATTTTTCTTAAGGAGACTGAAAAAATAAGTATACGTGAGAACTTTCAATCAAGTCAGTGTAGTCATTTTATTTATATTATCGTATCTACATTTGCGGCAAGTATAATGTGTAACTATGGAACACCGCACGAAGTAGGGTGGAATTGATCGTAGAAACATGGGAAACAATAATTATTGCGACATACAGCACAATTAAACGACACCGAATTTTTACATGTGCATGTTTCTTTCAGTGTGTCAGTTGGAAAACAAACTTGGTTGAGATTTATGAACGGTTCTCTGTCGCCAAGCAATTTCCCAGCGTACCACACTTACCGAAGTATATCACCGGATATTGATACAGACAGCTCACAAAAAAGTAGTACCGCCAGCGAGATTTGATCCCGAGACCCCACCCTTATGAAACTGAAAGTTTCTCTGTTCAGCTACCGACTCCTAGCTGACGCGCGACCGTACAAAGTATATAAGACCCCTTACAATTTTCATACTCGATTTTATCGGAAACTGTAGAGAGTTGCGCCTTTCCTATTAGATATGTTGAAGTCCCAGTCGTGCCCTGCACACCCTGTTAATACTAATCAAATCGGAAAGGGGAAGTTCGTACCCTCCCCATGTCAGTGGCTGGGCGAGGCTACGCCTCAGTGGAGAAGTTAGCTCCATCGTCCCTACCGTGTTGTGCCTCCGTTCCGGCCACTCATCCTTCCACTGACGCAAGGTCCTGTTGCTAAGCAGCGAGATCATGGAGTTTCACATTGTGTTACGACAGGTGTTGTGCAGATATCCCTATATCTCTGGCCTGGAACCCACATCACTTTCCATAATTTTCGTAAGAAAACGAAGGGAGTAAGATTGGGTTTAACTTCCCGTCGACATTGAGCTCGTTAGAGACGGAACACCAGCTCGGATTGTATCAAGGATAAGAAGGAAATCGGCTGTGCCCTTTCAAAGGAACCATTCCGGCATTTGCCTTGAGCGATTTAGGGAAACCACGGAAACCTTAATCTGGATGGCCGGAGGAGGGTTTGAACTGTCGTTCTCTCGAATGCGAGTCCAGTATGCTAACCATTGCGCCACCTCGCTCTGTCCTAATTTTTGTTGTCAGAGCAGACAATGGTGGAACGTGTGGTCTGTTTTTTCATCCGCCAATCACGTGCACAGGACCAGTTGAAGTAGTCTCGTTGACTTAGAGCTTCAAAACACGAAAACTCTTTCAGCAACCTAAAGAACCCATTTGTATTGCAGGCATCATCAGGGAATGTAGAAAGTAAGATATTTTACTTAATTTGCTTATAAGTAAGTAATGCAGCACATTTTTGTTCTAAAAGCAGTTGGGATTTATTCAGAGTTCCAGTACACACAAGTGGGAGAAATGGAAAAGTTCTTATTTAAAAGCGTGAGACAAGAATACTATGTGCGTCAATCCTATTTAATAGCTTTGATGACTGTTTAAGTGACAAGGTATTGAATAAAGTAAAAGTAGGTAGAGGGAGAATGAAAGTTATTACATATGTAGAGGATAAAGTTATCCTCGCAGAATGCGATGATCTTCAAAAAACAGAGAAAAGAAACACAGAATACATATCGTCATATGCAAGACTAAGATTCAGGGCAAGCGACTGCAATGTGGACTGTGGCCGCCTGACATGGGGTCAGCCTTCATGAGGCGTTCAGGTGTCGAAAACAGAGCCTTTGTTTGATATTTGTAACAAAGTTGTCGGTTCGTCTTCGTTTTTCGGCGATGTCCCAGCGTTCCCGCCAGGACAGGAGGATTCACTTCCCATCCTCGGTCTGTGGCTTACACTTCTGTGAGCTTCTGAACCTACTGGAATAATTTCTCTTCAGCCATTTCATAGCTGCTTTCTTCTGTATTTATAGGTACAGGTAGCATATGCCGAGTATCAATTGATATGCTTCCACAGACTAGGTGCCATGAGCTCCTGACAACTCGAGGCGTACTCCAGGTAGCGCTCTCTTTGTCGCTCGCACTGGTGTGGGCACCAGCAGTCTGTGAACCGAGGCACTTGTAGGAGCAGGCGTCTGGACACGGTCTGGCGACAGCTGATGTGGCCTTTTTGGCTGCACAGTCCGGAACACGGCGGCAATTAGCCGCGCGTATCGTCTGGCAGAGGATGGCAGCAGGTTTCACCATGACAACCGTACTGACAAACTGTCCTGTCCGACGTAATTACCGCGGCGGGATGACGGATGGGCGCGCGACATAAATAACATTAACGCAGGACAAAAACCCGCGTTTAATGCGGTGCTGAGATTAACCCGCAGTAGGCACTGCCTTAAGCACCGCCGTGAGCCGCGTCGTAAATCACTGCTGTTAACTTCACACGGACAAGCAGAACACCGTGAACGGCCGGCAAGAAACGGAGGAGGTCGCGCCTTCGGACACCGAGACCGATGATTAATGTTTGCTTTATTGCAGAGATAATGGCTTAATAAAGGCACTAAATTAAAATGTACTCTGCGAGGCTCAGAGGCAGCGAGTAATTTCTCTGATGGCGAGATTGCACCCTCCGACATATTTATTGCCGGGCACCGAGACGGTAGAGAGATCTTCGTTTAATAAGCCAGCTGGCGGCAGTTGAGGCACCGCTTTCGTTCCGATGATACGTACAACAAACGTTCGTCGGGTGCCGGGGAAAACGTGTCTATCTCTGGGAACGTTTCTGGTTCCCTTTACTCGGAGATCGGTTCCAGGGGCGTGACGATGTTCGAAATGGAGGATGTCTACAGCAGTGTAAGGAACTTGTGGTGTAGTCTGCAGACTACAATCACTCTTCGAATTCCACTTTTTTGTATTCTTCCTGACTCAAAAGAAACTGAAACTTCCTGGCAGATTAAACTGTGTGCCGGACCGAGACTCGAACTCGGGATGAAGTTTGGAAGGTAGGAGACGAGGTACTGGCAGAAGTAAAGCTGTGAGGACGGGGCGTGAGTCGGGCTTAGGTAGCTCAGATGGTAGAGCACTTGCTCGCCCAAGTTCGAATCTCGGTCCGGCACACAGTTTTAATCTGCCAGGAAGTTTCATATCAGCGCACACTCCGCTGCAGAGTTAAAATCTCATTCTTAAAAGAAAATGTATATGATAGTAATTTCCCAAAGACACAATCACAAATTACATACAATATTACCGAATAAAAGTAAAATAATTTCTCAGCTTCAGTCATTTTTATTAAACAATATTTACTGACCCGCCGTTTCCTCAGGATGCTGCCACCATCAGGTGCTTTACAGATGCATGTAAATTAATGTTTACTTACATATTCCTTTGAAGTGCGGTAAGAGTATTTTCTTGGTGTGCAGGTGAGTGTATGTAACGAAATTTATTCCTGTCCAGAAAGATTTATTTATTTCAGTGTGCACCACTGTGTGTGTTTAGATAAAGGTGGTGGTGTTTACGCTTTTATTTTTGCTAAACATATATGGTACATGGAGCACGTGAACAAACACATCATCACCACTTCAGTTGTTTCCATTCCAAAGATTATTAACTTGTAAAATAAAAATATTCCAGTTGCTGAGATAGCAAATTCAGCAAGAACACAAACTTTTTATATAAGCATATCTATATCATGGCACACGAATAAATAAAAAATACATGAAAACGAGTTTTCAGTGCTTTGTATTCTCGCTACTCTCATCTCCCTAGACTTGTTCCAAGTGCCAAACCATGTAGAATATTCATTACTAGATGGCACATGCTCTTTGTGGCAAGCAATGTTTACCTGTGGAGTTCCAAAGTGCTATGCGTCATAGTCTTTCCCATTTCCTTGTGCACAGTTTGCATGGTAAACAGTGTGCACAAAAGCTTTTGTTTGTATCAACAAAACATCTGTTGTGGAAGGAAGACGTTGCTAGCCAGTGGCTTTGCTTCGTTGGCTACGTAGGTTTTTGCCTTATCTCCGAAGTAAAGCAACATCGGGCCCAGTCAGTACGTGGACGGGAAAGTCTCTAGCGTTGGCTCAGGGAAACGCAAGTGACCGAAGTGGTGCCCACTTGAAAGATCTGCACCAGGCCATCGCGGCATTATTACACAAAGTCAGCCAAAGCTGTGAACCCATGACATGTAATTCCAGTGCATACAACAGGCTTCTTTGATTTTAAAGATACATTTGAAATATTGTTGTCGATGCTCTCGTGTTGGAATTCCAGATTGCAGCATGATCAAAGTGCCTCACACTCATCTATTTCAGAGAGCTATTACAGACTTTTACTCTAAAACAGAAGAATGGAAAATAACAACGCATACAAAAGAGGAGAGATCATGGCTGATGTATGTAATACCGTATTTCATGTGGCGAAACACGCACGTTTATCAGTTGCAAAACAGAAAGACCTGTCGACGATGTTGTCAATTCTTCCTCAACAGCACAGGGAGTTCTACAGCAAATTTTGCAATGTCTTCATCAGGTTACCTTCCATTAGGAAAGTGGATACACTCATAGACTGTGATATCACTTTCAAAATGATGGAGCACAGCAATCAGTCGTCCTTTCCTTTCAGGTTTTATTAAGCAAATCTATATTTTGGCTTGTGGCTAGCCATCATCAGTGCACTATTTCATTGTATCAATGCATGTTCTAGCACGTCAGTCCCCTGTTGTTCGGGCTTCTCTCACATTTCGTCCGAGACTACTGGAATTTTTTGGACGCAATTTCTGTACAAAAAGGAATGAACTGTTTTTTTTTATTCTCCTGACAAATGTGGAATTTGGAATTTAGAATATGCAATATCTAATCGCAGGAATGGAATCGTCCAAGAAAAAGAAGTCAGTTCTAAGAAATTTTTCCCTTGAATTTAATTTTGTTATTTTTTGCAAAAAAAATTTAGGAGATATGAGAAATGATTTTTCTGACCTCATTTCTATTCGTTAAGACATTACTGTTGTATTTATGTGCTTGTACTATCACAAATAAAAGGTAGTGTCGCCATATTAATGGTACTAGAAACAAAAGCTTTCTTGATGGCAACTTAGAACTAGTCAGTTCCTTTGTATGGCACATAGAGCGTTCTTAATAAATTATTTATTTTTTAATTTGTCTCATTATTCTATAGTGATGAGCTGAGCAGCATAATTCTGTGGTATCTGAAAGCTTTCTATTCTGTGGTAGCAGAAAACATTCTAAATTTTTAGATGCAAATAACTTATGTACGAAAATAAGTATATTGTTTTTTGATTCTCCTGACAAATGCGAAATCTGCCACTTAGAATGTGGGGCAGGCAGTATTATTTACCTTTGATGTTATTAAGTTAATGAAGACTGTTTAATATCAGCGAAACAAGCAATCCAGATTGCAGAAATGTTTGAAGAAATTTACATTATGACTTTATAGCCTGCCATTTATCAACTTGTTGCAATGTACTGTGCCATGAATAAAAACAACTATTTTAACACTGAATTTTCCGTCGCTGCCTTGCGGAACGCAATAACCGTTGAGAGAGGGAAAATTTATACGTTATATTCAGTCTTTTTTGTTATAAATCCGTTCTCAGCTTCATAGTCAATAATGACGTAATACCGACAGTCGCAGCTGCAGATGAAATAAGCGTAGAACTGGCAGAGATGTTATGTAGCTACAGAAGTAACATTCCCATCAACGAAGCTGATATTACGGACAGTGCTATTTACGCAAACATAATTTTTTCTACTTAGATTTTTGATTTAACCTATATGTTTCCTCAAATAATATACAGAAATGAAGTTATTGATGTTAAATTACAGTTATTGTGCATACTGGTATAGTCATTATAGAAGCTGTCATAAAATGTACAGTTTAATGTTCTGACAGAACAGTAACTGAAAGAAAGGATTTGGATATGGAACAGGCTCAGTTGTGAAGAAGGGAGACAAACAATTTGTAGTATGGACGTGGCCTGCATTTAAAATATGTCAAGAACAAATGAAAATCGTATTTATTTGTGGCTCACATGGTTCAAATGGCTCTGAGCACTATGGGACTTAACATCTGAGGTTACCAGTCCCCTAGAACTTACTACTTAAACCTAACTAACCTAAGCACATCACACACATCAAGCCCGAGGCAGATGCGAGCGTAGCGGTCGCGCGGGTCCAGACTGAGGCGCCTAGAACCGCTCGGCCACAGCGGCCGGCGTATTTATTTATATCAAACTGAACTTCAACTCTATGTCATATGCTCAGTTATTTCTTGCATTTCCAGTAACATTACCTTTTTACAAGGTGTACAACCTTGCTTCTGCCGTTTGCCGATAGGCGGCGACAACGGTAAGCAGCGGTCGAAAGAAACAAATCGCAGAGGTCAGGCAGTTAGTTTGGACCTCGGTCAACATAACTTCATTCAAACATTAGTCGATTTGTGTCTGCATCATAAAGTTGTTTTTGATTGAAAATGTCAGTTTACGAGCCTAATTCTCGTCATTTGCGGGAGGTGTTACTGTTTTGTTTCAACATGAAGAAAATTGCTGATCACCTAATGGACGAAAACCGCCGCCAAACTACAATAGAAACATACTTAATAATACTAAAATCAATCCACAGCCTATACCATAAACTAACAATAGAAGAAAACATCAAATAGCAGAAGGTATACAGATTATAAATGAATACTCTAGGCCTATACTTTGCAAAGGCACACCATGTAACTCGTTAAAAAAAATTTACAGAAAAGGCAACTCAAACTGCTAAAAATTCACACACACACACACACACACACACACACACACACACGCACAGAAAGAGAGATAGAAAGTAAACAATATCTAAATTCGGCGTCGATCTCACTTGAGAACACGTGAACGCTGACTGGGTTAGAATACACAATAACAACGTATGCACTGTGTTATGGTGAAGTGAAAACGTCCATTGCAATCAAAATTTCACTCAATATGTGTAACATTTGTGTGTGGTGCTCAACAACTCATGCAAACGCAAGAGAAAAGAATCTGGCACAACAGAAGGTAAGTGATAGCAAATATATGCATGAAATATCGTGCCATAACAAAATTACTTTTAAATATAAAGGGATATGTTAACTCGCTAATAAACCTCACATTAACATCGTTTGGTTACAGATGACAAGCTATTGGTACGGGGCAAGACACAAAATCGGTAATTGTAAAAACAACACATGTCCACTTGTTGGCAAAAATTAGATATATGCAGAGAAGCCTTCAGGATACTTTGATGCAGCATCTATGCAAAAATCACACTTGTCCTACACATATTAATGCTTTTACAGGCATACAGTTTTTCGTGTTCTTTGCAGTAACAACATGAATCTATGTTACTATTGCAAGAAATGGCAGATGACAGCACCAAACGAACATACTCTGATCTTGTGTCATGTAGTGAATAGAATTCATGCCAGATGGCAGCACATCTGACACCTGTGATCTTGTTACCTGTGTGCATTGTTGTAGCAGCTGTGTATACATTGTCGTTTAGTTTTGTTTATGGAAAACGTTTCTTTGGATTATATATGCACAATGTCGAAGAAGAGAGGTGCGCAACCGGGACTACATAAAAGAAATGCCATAAAAGCTGCCAGAACGAAGGGAATTGGTAACGTGAATAACAGTGGAAGAGAAATTAATGCTGTAAAAATAGACCTGACTGTGGGTAAGTTCGAAGGCTATGTGAATTAATCTCTTGTCTGTGTATCTTTTACTTCTTAGAGGTTCCCATCTGTTCTAAGTTTTATGGTACATAAATATCATATGGATAATTTACTCTATCAATAAAAAATAATTGATTTTACGTAATTAATTTTTTTTGCAACTCTTTTACATTTCCTGAAATTGGTGTTCGTGTATTAATATGTTTCAGATGTAAAAAACTGTGTTTCAAGAGGATCTCTGAACATGAACAGATAGATACATTCACTAAATTTCACGATTTTGAGAGTAGGAACACACAGGATGGTTACCTTGCACGGCTGATCGAAAAAGAAGACGTGGTACTCAGAAGACCCCGGAAAAGTGATGGCCAGCCTAATCCAAGAGCACTAAATTATCGATATCACGTGGTAACTGGAGATGCTGGTCGGGTCGAAGTGTGCAAAAAGGCATTTTGTAGCCATTTTGGCATTACAGATAAACGTGTGCGACGAATTTGTAACTGTGTGAAAAATAATGTTCGCCCATGTGACAGTAGAGGATGTACTGCTTCAACCAATCCAACACCACAGGAAGTCCTATCGATAATTGAGGAGCATATTAAAACATTCCCTACGAAATTTTCACATTATTCAAGCAAAGAAATGTATTACTTAAATCCTGAATTATCTGTAAAAAGTATGTACGAACTGTTCATGAAGTTATATCCTCATACCAGAGTGTCATAGGAATTTATTTAAGGGTTTTCAATGAGCATTAATCGATACTTGCTGCTCTTGTGAGTCACTTTCAGTGAAGATTAAGAGTCCATCATTGAACGGTACTGCAAAGCGTGTGGCTGTAGCGGAACTCATGGTACATAAAAGAAGAAGCAAAAAATTGTATTTAAAGATGGATGCTGTTAAGGAGAAGTGTGCAGAAAATGAGCACCTGGTAGCATTGTGTTTCGATTATATGCAAAATCTGCAGTTGCCTAAGCTCCCAGTACAGGAAGCTTTTTATTTACGGCAAATTAACGTTAATGCATTCTGTATTACAGACCTAAAGAGCAACAAATCCAAGGTATATCTGTACCACGAAGGTACTGCCCACAAAGGACCTAACGAAGTATGCTCGTTTTTGGTTGATTACATCAACACAGAGATACCTGATAGTGTTACTGAATTACACCTGTTCTCGGATGGGTGCCCAGTGCAAAATAAGAATAACACAGTGGTTAGAGTAATGAACTGCCTTGTAAGTTCTGGCAGATTCAAAGATGTATTCCAGCATTTTCCTGTGCGTGGCCATTCATGTTTACCATGTGATTGTACATTTGCTTCCATAAAGCGGGTGATAAGAAGAAAAGACAGAATATATTCATTTTCTGAGTATGTTCAATGTATGGTGACGTCATCCAAAAATCAAAATATTAATGTAAAGCTTGTTACCACGGAAGAGATTTTGGGTTACAAAAAATGGTGGCCCAAATTTTATAAGCGATCCTGTTTGTCTGATGACAGTTACGGGACGAATGTGGATAAAAGCAGTAAAGTGAAATTTACAGTGTTATTTATGAGCTTCCATCACAGTGAAATGTTTCCAGGTAAAGTTGGCTGTTACTATCATATTTATGGTCTCGTAAAACACCGCTTTTCATTGCGACATTAATTACAGATAGAACCAAAGTTGCCTGCAGGAATTGCATATAATAACAAAGTTGCAATCAATGTCAAAACATTTAAAGATGTGGGACAATTAATGCAATATATTCCTGATGAGCACAAAGTCTTTCATTTGGAATTGACTCAGTGGCCTTCTGTGGACACTCCTGAAGATGATTCATAATAAATTTTTGGTGTAAAACAACCTGTATAGTGTAGTGTTAATCCTTCATTGCCCTGTTAGGTGAAATAAGAAATTTAATTCCTAATGTCACGATTTACATCATCAAATCTTTAATCTTTCCATACAGTGTGTGCATACATTAACAATATTTTTCAATTTCTCTGTAAAACAATATTAGACAATGTACAAGTAATATTGTATATTAAATTTATACAATAAAGTAATTTTTTATAACATAAACAAATGTTGATGTTAAAATATCAGTCCAAAATGTTCATCCTGCAATAACAAATAAGTCCATACAATTAAAAAAAATTGTTCATGCAAAGTTATTACATTTAAAGTACTTTGTTTTATTGTTAAAGATTACCTAACATACACAGTCATTAATAAAATTAATGGATTTATCCTACTGTCCATTATTTAGCCTGTATACAGTTTTTTGCTTCTCCTGAAAAATTTACTTTTTTGGACTAATGTTGTTTTTACAATCCTGCAAACCACATAATCTATATCAAGATAATAACAGAAACAAATAAAAACTGTCTTTAGGCCTAATTTTCTTAGTTATCACCTAAAATATCCTAAAATTTTACAGTCTTAAATAAAGGAAACCCACTGTTGATGGCGCAGAGGCGCTGAAACATGTTTGGTTCACCTGAGAAAAGTGTTTTGTATAACGGCAGGACCATACATCCAATAAGGTCTGGGGAATGTTTTCGTGACATTCCGTGGAAGATATCGTTTTTCTAGAAGGCACGTTGGATTAACACAATGATGCGTCTGCCCTCGGCGACCATGCATGCCCGCCTCTACAAGCAGTTTGTTTTTCCTCTGGACGATGACATCTACCAACAGGATAACGCAACTTCTCACAAAGCTCAGACTGTAATTGCTTGATTTGGAGAGCACCATGTATTGCCCCAAATTAAAAGCGCGTTACCGGGTGTTATCACATCATCTTATTATCGGAGTTGACTGTTTTTTGAAGAATCGAGAGTTTGTTTGTGAGTTTGTAAACTTTTCTTATATGTGTGTGTTAAAAATTTGGTAGATTTTCTCCCCTGACGTACACGGAAAGGGTTTCTAGAGAAGTCAGTGAGTTTATTACAACCAGCCGACAGCAGTGTCACGGCGTGCTGCAGAGATTACAGCTACGTAGTAGCTGGTATGTTCAAGATCTTGCCGGCGGCTGCTAAGAAGAAACAAGTACTGTTAGAGAGTTAGCATGATATGTTTGTTCGCCGTAAATGGTTCTTGGCTTGTCACTTGAGAAATGTTGGTTAATCTTTCAAGAGTCAGTCTAACAACGGTGGCAAGAGTAAGTCTGGATAAGCGAGTTGCAATGAGACGGTCGCTACGGGGCTTTGACTCGGGAGAATTCAAAGTAACTCTTCAGTCGTTTAGGTAGATACTTTGAAAATATTATTGGCTTGTTGGAGAAAGTAATTGTCTGGCCGATTTGGGTGGTGTTTAAGCTCACCGTGTGGAGGGAGAAGCAGCAGATACACTATGTGATAAAAAGTACCCGGACACCCCACAAAACATACGTTTTTCATATTAGGTGCATTGTGCTGCCACCTGTTGCCGGGTATTCCATATCAGCGACCTCAGTAGTAATTAGATATCGTGAGAGAGCAGAACGGGGAGCTCCGAGGAACTAACGGACTTCGAAGGTGGTCAGGTAACTGGGTGCCACTTGTGTCATACGTCTGTACGCGAGATTTCCACAGCCCTAAACATCCACTGTTTCCGATGTGATAGTGAAGTGGAAACGTGCAGGGACACGTACAGCACAAAAGTGTACAGGCCGACCTCGTCTGTTGACTGACAGAGACCACCGACTGTTGAAGAGGGTCGTAATGTGTAATATGCAGACATCTATCTAGACCATCACACAGGAATTCTAAACTGCATCAGGATCCACTGCAAGTACTGTGACAATTAGGCGGTAGGTGAGGAAACTTGGTTTTCATGATCGAACGGCTTCTCATAAGCCACACATCACGCAAGCCACACATCACGCCGGTAAATGCCGAACTACCCCTCGCTTTGTGTAAGGAGCGTGAACATTGGACGATTGTGAAAAAACCTTGTGTGGAGTGACGAATCACGGTACATAATGTGACGATCCGATCGCAGGGTGTGGGTATGGCGAATGCCCGGTGAACGTCATCTGCCAGCGTGTGTAGTGCCAACAGTAAAATTCGGAGGCCGTGGTGTTATGGTGTGGTCATGTTTTCCATGGAGGAGGCTTGCACCCATTGTTGTTTTGGGTGGCACTATAACAGCACAGTCCTACATTGATGTTTTAAGCACCTTCTTGCTTCCCACTGTTGAAGGGCAATTCGTGGATGGCTATTGCATCTTTCAACACGATCGAGCAACTGTTCATAACGCACGGCCTGTGACGAAGTGGTTACACGACAATAACATCCCTGTAATGGACTGGCCTGCACAGAGTCCTGACCTAAATCCCACAGAACACCTTTGGAATGTTTTGGAACGCCGATTTCTTGCCAGGCCTCACCGACCGATATCGATACCTCTCGTCAGTGCAGCACTCCGTGAAGAATGGGCTGCCATTCCCCAAGAAACCTTCCAGCACCTGACTGAACGTATGCCTGGGAGAATGGAAGCTGTCGTGGCTAAGGGTGGGCCAACATCATATTGAATTCCAGCATTACCGATGGAGGGCACCACGATCTTGTAAGTCATTTTCAGCCAGGTGTCCGGATACTTTTGATCACATAGTGTACATTTATGATGAAACTCAGAATTTTGTGGGTAGTAACAGTTGAGACTACGATTAAACAAAATCTAAGACTGATTTCTTCTCTTTGTTAGTTTTGTGTGGAGGCGGTGGCTGAACGTTTTGATACTTGATAGCGAAGCTTTTGTAAGTATAAGATGTCTCATTTAGTTGGAGATTTTTCGTTGGTTTGTGGGAGAGGAGAGACGCTATCATGTGCAGTGCTATCGTTGTGTCTGGATAGACGACCATTTCTGAATACAGAGAATACAGATATTAGGCACTGCCTTATCTGCACAGTTAAGTGACGTATTCCAAGGTAGAGCCTACGCTGTTGGACGTTGCTTTCTCTCCTACGTATCGCAGTGTTTCTAGCGTCTGCACATAATGTGTTATTTGTAGAAGTGGTCTTTGCCGAAAGGATGGCGCAGTACAACCAGGATGAGTTTATCACGCTCCTTTGGCCACGAAACTGCCTGGATTTAAACCCATTCACCAATGTGTGGAACCAACTACATCGGGCTTTATGCGCCATGGGTCGTCAAACGAGAAACCTAGTGCAACTGGTTTCGGTACTGAATTCGGCATGGCTGCACATCCTCGATGGTAATCTCCAGAAACTCATTGACCCTCTTCCTGCACGTCTCTTAGCGGTCCTTGATGGAAAAGGTGGTTATTAAGGCATTTGACTGGTGGTCACATCAATGTGACTACACAGTGTAGTATTGTTTTAGACTTTTAATGAATCATATATTGTCTTTGCGAGTTTCATATTTAGTCTGTATCTACATCTACATGAGTACTCTGTAATTCACAATTAAGTGCCTGACAGGGGGTTCATCGAACTACCTCCAGGCTATTTCCCTACCGTTCTACTCTCGAATGGCCCATGGGAAAAACGAACACTAAATCATTGCGGGCGAGCTCTGACTTGTCTAATTTTATTACGATGATCATTTCTTCCTACGAATGTTAGCACCAATAAATGTTTTCGCTTTTCGAGAGAGAAGTTTGCGATTAAAATTTCGTGAAGAGATCTCACTGCAACGAAAAACGCGTGATTTCCACTCCAACCCGGGTATCATATCCTCTCCATGTCCTCCGTCAATCCTATCTCGTAAGAAACACGTAACGCGCTGCAGTATGCAGTACTCCAGAAGAGGACGGACAAGCGTAGTATATGCAGTCATTTCAGTAAACCTGTTGCTTCTTAGTGTTCCGCCAGTAAAACTCAGTCTTTGGTTCGCTTTCGGCACATCATCGATGTAATTGTTCCAGTTTAAATTACTCGTGATTGTAATCCCTAAGTATTTAGTTGAACTGACAGGATCTGATTGCTTTTAGTACTCGTGTGGGTGACCTCAAACTTTTCACTATTTAGAGCCAATTTCGAATTTTCACATCCTACAGACATCTTATCTACATTATTTTCCAATTCCAGTTGAACTTCTGATGGCTTTAATAGACGGTAAATGACAGCATCATATGCAAAAATCCTAAGATGGCTTCTAAAACAGTGTCGTAAGTCGTTTATGTACACAGATTTAAAAAACCCGCAACACCCAGAACAAGTCGCTCGACATAAACGGTAGTTGGTAGGCGAGTTTCTAAATCCGAATGATGTCTATCCAGATTTCGCGTAAGAGTGGCGCTAGTAGCGTCACGATGGGGATGCTAATTAGGTTTGTTTTAAATACGCGCTGTAACGGTTGCGAGCTTTCGTTATCTTTGAAATTGGACGTGGAGAGTTGATGTTAATCAAGATGCCTTTAAGGCGACAAAGACGCCATTATCAACACCTCACGAAGCCCTGTAATAGGGCTGTGAGAAGCTGGATGTTTCTTCTGCGATATTGCGGAAAGACTTGGCAGGAATGTAGCCACTGTAGATGATTGCTAGCAGCAGTGTCACGAAATTATACGCTTGCAGGAAGACCGAGCTCCCGACGGCCACTTGGCACTATCGAGAGCAAGACGGGCGTGTTGGGGGTATGGTTCTGGCGCAACGTACTGCATCTGCAGTAGCAGGTCGAGTAACAGTTGGCACCACAGTTACACAAAGGATTGTTGGAAGTCGGTTACATTAAAGGACAGCTCCGAGCCAAGACTCCCTGCAGCCTACATTCCACTGCCCCAAACAATCGCCATTTGCTACTTCAGTGGTGTGAAGCGAGACCTCATTGGATGGCAGTGTGGAGGTCTGTTGTGTTTACTAATGAAAACTGGTTCTGCCTCCGTGCCAGTGACGACTGTGTGTTGGGTAGAAGCAACCACCTATCTATGCGCCAGACGCACTGGACCTGCAGCTGGAGTTACGGTCTGGGATGCGATTTCGTATGACGGCAGTAGCACTCTAGAGGTTGTCCCACACACTCTTACTTTTTAAGTAATAGAACCCAGTACGTTGTCCTCGATGGTGAGTGTTCATCGGAGGTGAGGATATCATCTGGAGTGCGCCAGGGAAGTGTGGTAGGTCCACTGTTGTTTTCTATCTACATAAATGATCTTTTGGATAGGGTGGATAGCAATGTGCGGCTGTTTGCTGATGATGCTGTGGTGTACGGGAAGGTGTCGTCGTTGAGTGACTGTAGGAGAATACAAGATGACTTGGACAGGATTTGTAATTGGTGTAAAGAATGGCAGGTAACACTAAATATAGATAAATGTAAATTAATGCAGATGAATAGGAAAAAGAATCCTGTAATGTTTGAATACTCCATTAGTAGTGTAGCGCTTGACACAGTCACGTCGATTAAATATTTGGGCGCAACATTGCAGAGCGATATGAAGTGGGACAAGCATGTAATGGCAGTTGTGGGAAGGCGGATAGTCGTCTTCGGTTCACTGGTAGAATTTTGGGAAGATGTGGCTCATCTGTGAAGGAGACCGCTTATAAAACACTAATACGACCTATTCTTGAGTACTGCTCGAGTGTTTGGGATTCCTATCAGGTCGGATTGAGGGAGGACATGAAGCAATTCAGAGGCGGGCTGCTAGATTTGTTACTGGTAGGTTTGATCATCACGTGAGTTTTACGGAAATGCTTCAGGAACTCGGGTGGGAGTCTCTAGAGGAAAGGGGGCGTTCTTTTCGTGAATCGCTACTGAGTAAATTTAGAGAACCAGCATTTGAGGCTGACTGCAGTACAATTATACTGCCACCAACTTGTATTTCGCGGAAGGACCACAGAGATAAGATAAGAGAGATTAGGGCTCGTACAGAGGCATATAGGCAGTCATTTTTCCCTCGTTCTGTTTGGGAGTGGAACAGGGAGAGAAGATGCTAGTTGTGGTACGAGGTACCCTCCGCCACGCACCGTATGGTGGATTGCGGAGTATAGATGTAGATGCAGATGTAGACTGCAAAACTGTTTTTCAATCTGGCGATTCGACCTATTGTGCTGCCATTTACGACAGCATTCCAGAGGATGCTTTCCAACAGGCTAATGGTTCAAATGGCTCTGAGCACTATGGGACTTAACTTCTGAGGTCACAGTCCCCTAGAACTTAGAACTACTTAAACCTAACTAACCTAAGGACATCACACACATCCATGCCCGAGGCAGGATTCAAACCTGCGACCGTGAGCGGTCACGCGGTTCCAGACTGTAACGCCTAGAACCGCTCGGCCACCCTGGCCGGCCCAACAGGCTAATGCTGACTTCTTATATCCCTGTTGTTATCAAACGTGCTCTATAGAGTGTCGACGTTGCCTTGGCCTGCTCGATGATCAGATCTGTTTCCAATCGAGTACATATGGGACATCATCGGATGACAATTCCAGCGCCATCCATAAACAACATTAACCGTCCCTGTATTGACCGAAAAAGTGTAACAGGCAGGGAACTCCGTCCCACAAACTGAAATCCGGCATTATACAACACAATGCATGCTCTGGCATTTCTTTCTCGCATGACATCTTGCTCTTGCCGAGCCCAAGAATGACGTCACAGGACGCCATGCTTTTGCCCGAATACAGACGAAGGTAGTAGGCATCTGGAAGATAATTACGGGGTTAGAAAAAGTGAAGCTTTAATTGTATTGCGCATTGTATACGAGATATTTTACATTTGTGACGCCTTTACAAACGTTGAAACAGTTTTTCTGGACTCTTATTTATGTAGGCTTGAAAACATGTCGGTATTGGACTTTTATTTCATATGTTTAATGATTTATCGATGATAGTCAGCCATCGTATGATATTCATCCGGTAAGGTTTGCTGGCAACGTTCCCTCCACAGACCTCTCCATCTATCCTGTGCTGCGTAGGCGACGTAAATGGATACGGGATATGAATCACAGGGAGTGTCGGCGGCCGGCGCCAAGGGTAGGAGGCGAGCCGGCATATTTTACATCGGCCAGGCGCACGCTGGAGGGAGGGAGGGAGGGAGGGGGTGGGCGCAGGTCGCCGGCTCCTGGCGCAGGAAGGGCGCCTCGCCACAAATGATGCGCTGCCTACGTTCTTGTCGAACGATGGATTTTAAACTACCCTAAGTTTCTTATTGCAATCTTAAAGAACCTCTTTAAGGGGGACGTTCATAAAATTGACCGAAAATTTCAGTTTTCATTTTTTCTGATTTGTTACTAGAACTCATGGACAATTAGTTCCCAAAATTTCAGTGACGTAATAGCATCCGAAGTTCCTCAAAAATAATTAAATGTGTGACTTTACCTTCCCGCCACGCCCACTTTTTGAAGCAACACTTCAGTAATAGCTCCGTGTTACTTTCAAGCAAACTTGCACGGGACACATCTAGAAATCTGTGATGTATACTATTTGGTTTTATATGTCATCTGTGAATCTGTTTCGTATCTCAGAAACAATATCAAATCAGCTGCTTTGTTTATGAAGAATCAACTCTTATTTTGCGTTGTGCAACTGACGGAGATTTACACAAATGTTCGATTCTTGTACTTAATGTTGGGAACGTAGGGAAGATGAGTGGATTAGAGAAAATGGGCTTTAAGATGGTAAATTTCACTCATGACATCTTGGGAATAACAGATTTACAGCGCATCTCTGCAGCTGAAAATTCAATTGAAGATATGGTAAAGAAACAAAGGCAGAAAACAGGCAACCAGAAGAAAAGGCCTGAAGGGAAAGGGGTCCCTGATTACAAATCTGGGGCTTGTAAAGTGGTGACATAAGAAAAGAAAGTCATGCTGAACTTTAAATTCCATTTTCTCAAAATTACGTTTTTTAGTTTATGTGCCTTTTTCTCAGAGTCTATGAAGTCTAGAATTATGAAAGTTTGTACAGTATTTCTACAAACCCAATAAATGTTGTCTCAAGAGTAAACTTTGGAATTCTGAGCGTAAGCTGAGATATGGTGCAAAACCGCTTGGTATTTTGCATAAATTTTGAATTACACTTAGGTAACTGTAATTAAAATATTATTAATAGTCTGCTGTTCGATATCTTCAAGAAACTTCATGAGAGAAGCTTACTGTAAGCAAAGAAATTGAACAGGGAAAAATTTGTACAAATCTCTTAAATAATTGCTGAGAGAAGGTACATAACAGTTTTTTTAGAAAATAAAAGTTTTAAATTCCGGAAAAAAGTTAAATGTATGTAATCCAAGGGATTTAACACTAAATGTGTTCATTTCTTGTAATGGTCCGAAATGTCGTTGTCGTATCTACAAAACTGTGGACTTGGTGTGTGGGTTGGGTTGTTTGGGGGAAGAGACCAAACAGCGAGGTCATCGGTCTCATCGGATTAGGGAAGGATGGGGAAGGAAGTTGGCCGTGCCCTTTGAAAGGAATCATCCCAGGATTTGCCTGGAGCGATTTATGGAAATCACGGAAAACCTCAATCAGGATGGCCAGACGCGGGATTGAACCGTCGTCCTCTTGCAAGTCCAGTGTGCTACCACTGCGCTACCTCGCTCGGTTGGACTTGGTGTGTGTTTTAAACAGTGTATGGTTTTCATGAACGTCCCCCCTTAAATCAGTTGAGACAAACGTGGTTTTATCATGGAACAGAAAGGTAACTCTAGCGTAAAACCCAACTCATTATGTTCGTCCACGAGCCCAGAAAACGCGCCGGCCGTTGTAGCCGAGCGGTTCTAGGCGCTTCAGTCTGGAACCGCACGACCGCTACGGTCGCAGGTTCGAATCCTGCCTCGGGCATGGATGCATGTGATGTCCTTAGGTTAGTTAGGTTTAAGTAGTTCTAAGTTCTAGGAGACTGATGACCTCAGGTGCTAAGTCCCATAGTGCTCAGAGCCATTTGAACCATTTTTGAACCAGAAAACGTTATGTTCTGGCGCCCATGTTTATTCCGTGCTTGTCGATTTCAGGAAGGATTTCGATACAGTTCTGCAATGCACTCTAATGAAGAAAATACGAGGGTACGGACTGTCACACCGGTTGTGGGACTGGGGTGAGAAGTTTCTAGCAAACGAAGAACAGCATGTCTTTCTTAATGGTGGGAAATCTTCAGACATAGAGGTAACGTCGGGCGTGTCCCAAAGGAGTGTTATAAGACCATTACTTTTCACAGTGTACATGGTGTTTGAAATTTACACCGACAACCTTGAGGGGTGTAGAGGATGTCTTGAGGAACAAAATGAGAATAGGAACCCGTGTCGGAAGCGTCATCCAACGACGCTACAAGACGTCAAACTTATAGTTGCCGGCGCATGCCCACCGGCAGTATCAGTAGACTCATAGTTAGATCTTTAATCACTAAACATTTAAAAGAAGAAGAAACACTCTTGTTCACCCTTTTATTAAATTTAAATTTGAAAATCTCAGTGGACTCTAACCCACTTACAATTTGGCCAACATAAATACAACGAAGATAGCAATTAGAAAACTTTCACGGGCCTTGCCTCTTCAGTAATCAGAAACTTAATCTAATACCAGAACGTTTTTAAAGTAACAAAGTTTTACCAGGCACCTGCTCCAAATAGTTGGACACACCAGTCGGACTTCTGCCCACGTGAACAATTAACGTCAGCAAGATCATTCAATTAGTATTCTAAGAAATATCATAAAAAATTCGTAGCACCAAGCCCTTAAATCAATGTAAGTTAATATTACTGCTGAACAAGAATTTTGCCGGGCACCTGTCCAAACCGTTATACAGCCAACGGATTTCCATCCACAATAGCAGTTAATAATATTAAAAAGGGCTATAACCACCACAGAGTTTAAAAAATTGAAATACTAAATTTCTTTATCCATATTATAGTATTTTAACAAACGGATGGGGCCCCTCCACGCCCACACCGACCTTGTGACCAAACCAACAGTTCTACTGTCATCTCCGTATAACATGTTAGTTGTCGAATCAGGAGCTGTGACGTTGTCCATGCGTCTGGGTAGGATTACTCATTTAATGGTCCATCAGGAGACAGAAAGTGGATAAAAGCGATCGAAGGGTAGCGGTTTGTAAAGGCAGAGGAAAAAAAAAATGCCAAGGCAAGCGCCAAGGGAAAAAAACCTCTGCGACAGTAGGACGGGTAGTAAGGGCAGTAGCGGCTTGCTAGCTGCGACAGTGCATGCAAGGTGAGGTTATGTCAGTGCGAGGTATCGTGCATCGTTACCTTTGTCGCTGCGTGCTCGTTGTAGGCGGGGCAACCCGGGTGCTGCAGATGGGCTCCTGTGGATTCTCCTGGGCCTGCTGCAGTGGCTGCGTCCCTGTAACAAAGGAGTTCAGTGCGGCAACACATGCTTACGCCCTCAGCTGTGCCATGTCGTCAGTGACTTGGCACAGCTTCATCAGGATGGTGCTGAACGGCGGCAGCCGGCCCCCGTTCGGTGTTCTCCGCTACTGCATGCTGCAGCTCTTCCGCAGCTGAGCCTCGAGCAGCTCTGCTTGATGGGTGAACTGTGCCGCAACAGCGTCGGAGAAATGCACACAGTTCGCTCGCGCTTGTGCGATGATGGCTGCCTTTTTGGCTTCTCGGTCCCTTGCGGGGACCGCCCCCACGGCGGTCGGCGTCGCCGCCGATGCCGTTGGGGCGGCGGTTGTCTTCTTTCCACCTTTCCGCTGCGGCGCAGCTGGGGCGGTCGCTGGGGCAGGTACCCGAACGTCCTTCTGCGAAGTCGCAGGAGTGTTCGCAGGGGTTCGAACCCCTTCTGATGCACGAAGGCCTTGGGCGAGGACTGCACGCAGTTGCCTCAAAGCCTCTTCCTTCTATGCAGCCACGGAGGCTGCGAAGGCCGCCATGACGGCTTTGAGGGCTGCAGTGGTTTCCTCCACGGCGGTGCCGAGGTCGAGGCCACAGTTCCTGTAGGGGCCCGAGCTGCATCCCGACCGCCCTACTCCGGGCGGTCGTCCCCACTCACGGCAGGTGGAGCTACTTCTGCGCTGTCCCTCAGCTGGGCCGGGCTGGTCTGCGCCCTACGTCGTTGCCGACGTCGCCTTGTCTTCCGCTGCGTTGGTGCGGCCGCGGCCGCCTCGCCGCCTTCGGCACGGTTGCGGCTTGAGAAAGCCGGGCGGCCGCGCCAGCTGGCGACGTGGGGGCCGCCACACCGGACGGAAGTCGGCTGAACTTTACTGCCGCGGTCCCAGGCGCGGCTGTCGTAACCGGGAAGGCCAGCAACTTCCGCAAGCCTCAGATGTCGCTCTCGCCGTCGGCCATTTGCACGGTCACGCCATAGAGTGGCGCCCTCCTCTTGTTGGTCTCGTTGTGCAACCTTGCGGTTGCGTTACCAAACCCAGCTCGCAGCAGCCCTTTCCGGACAGCTGCCTCGTCACAGCACCAAGGTAACCCCCTCAGGAGTGCCTTGATCGTCTTCTTCCTTCCAGCGGAAGGTGCGTTCTCACGCGCTGGCGGTGCGTCGACAATGTCGGCGGCCGCGGCGACTTTGATCGCCCTGTGGTCAGCCATGTTTGCTGCCAGAACGCAGATCAGCGAGTCTGTGTCGACAGACTCGTAGACCATCTCGTTCTCGGTGCAATTCGTCATTAAGGCGACAGGGCTGTCCACCCACCTTTGCTCTTGACGTACAAGTGGGGAACAGGCTGCGACTCATCTTCTCGGGTCTTCCTTGCTTGGTCGGCAGACTCAATGACTCGCACAATCGAGGAACCCCTCGTAGCAACAGGTTTCCTGTGCGCGTACGTCCTTCCCATGCTGTGGGGAGTAGAACACGACAATCTGCTGGCGTTGTGAAAACAACACACGACAATTTCCTTCCCACGGCGCCCACAGCACAGAATATCCTCACGTGCTCACCTCGGTCGAGTAAGCATAGCGCGCAGCGGCAGCGGCGCACACGCCTCGCGAGCTCAGGCCGCTCTGGTGCCCCAGTAGTAAGCAGTGACATTTACATATAGAGATCGTCTGTGAAAGTCAAATGATAAATAGTACCTGCTCATTAAATACTTCAAGGCAGAAACCTTTATAAAATTGTAATCAAAGTAGCTTCAGTAAATAACATGTAATTGAACAGATGTTTTCTTTTAAAAAAAAATTCTTTATTCTTCAATACACCACCACCTTATACATTAGTGGGTCCTAACTGATACTAATACAATTATTAATACTGCATCTTTTTATTCCAAGAATGTTAGTTCTATTACTCTTCCACTATGGACACTACTGCTATGTCCTAAGGTTACCAATATTTGACTATATCTACTGCTTATACTTGTCTACACTATCTACAGTGCAACAGGTGTGCCACCGTATATATAAACTTACATTAGTTGGCCGTACCACCGAGCTAATCCCGGTGAGCATGCCCCTTGCACTGGGCTGGTCCAGAGTGGTTAACCGCTGCAGTACTACACTAATGTCATGTGGTGTCACCGCCAGACACCACACTTGCTAGGTGGTAGCTTTTAAATCGGCCGCGGTCTATTAGTATACGTCGGACCAGCGTGTCGGCACTATCAGTGATTGCAGACCGAGCGCCACCACATGGCAGGTCTAGAGAGACTTACTAACACTCGCCCAGTTGTACCGACGACTTAGCTAGCGACTACACTGACGAAGCCTCGCTTATTTGCAGAGAAGATAGACAGCATAGCCTTCAGCTAAGTCAATGGCTACGACCTAGCAAGGCGCCATAAACAGTGTATTGCATGTATCTAAAGAGTCTAACTTGTATCGCCAAGAGCGATGTACACCAATGATGGGTTAAAGTTAAGTATTCCAGCAGCTACGTACTTTTCTTTATAGCATTCATTACGTATCCTGTTTCAGACCTCATGCCAGCCTGTGTGAGTTTAAGCACGTGCCTTTCGGCTACCCGTCACTGTGGACTGGCTGTCTTGTCAGTCCACAACATGTCGCTATCCTAGCTTATCCTACATCTAACCTTATATTTAGTCCTATGCCAGATCTGGTGAGTGTCAGAATCGGGTAAAAGCTGCACCCTCCCCCTGATCCCAGACGTGGTGGATCCCAGCCGTGAAGCAGCTGACCAAGTCCACGCCTCGGCGGAACAGGACGGGTGCACGGAGTCTAGTCAGGTGATCAGATATGATCTGTTAGTTCTGGGGTGCCTGGTGCGGCCCTACAGTCACACCTTGGTGTAGCCCGTTTCCCAAACCGGCATAAGTATGCCGGGTAGGGTCCATGCCCCGTAAGAAAGTGCAGCAACTCTCTTCGAGGGCTCGAAGTGTTTTAATTATAGTCGCTCCCTGATGTAGTTCATGTGTTCTGCGACCAGTGTCTTCACTGTCGCACTGTTCTTGCCAAAGCTCCTCCCCTCTCTGTCTGATTTCTAGTTTGTTCCCCACGTGAATCCCCATTAATTCAATTATTTTGTCCCTGTTTCCCTTTTTGACACGGTACCATGCCGCTTGTTCCCTGATCTTTATGTCGAGTGGACAAAGCCCCATTAATACTGTTAGTGCTCTCCCTAGAGTTGTTCTATATGCCCCTATTGATCGCAGGAGCATATTTCGCTGCAGTCTTCTTACTGCCGTGGAAGGCATGACCCTCGTGAGCCTGTGAGCCCAGACTCATGACCCATTTCCTACAATTGACGTCAACGTACTATTGTGATATTGTTTTATTAGTTCTGGTGGCAGGTGGAATCGTTTGTGTCCAATCGCTATCAGATTGTTGAGTGTTTCTAAGGATCTTTGCGTTACAGTGTCAATGTGTAATGTATAGCTCCACCTCTCGTCGACGACTACACCCAAGTATTGTGCCTCGTGGCGCCGAAGAACTGGTAAGCCATCTATCCTTACTGTCGGATTCCTAACTAGTTGTCCCTTCAATAGTAAGTATGTGGACTTACTTGGTGAGATCTTCATTTTGGCAGTGTGGCACCAGGTGCTCAAGATAGATATGGCCCCTTCAATTTTTGGTTCCAGGTCTTCGCAGCTACGACCGCCAACCAGCAGTGGGAGGTCGTCTGCGTAGGTTATGCCATCTAGCACAGCATCGCTGTTCTGCAGGTTGTCCAAACGGGGTTCCATGTTGATATACCAAAAGAGTGGCCCCAGGACAGATCCCAGTGGACACCCCTTTATAATCTTTTTACTGAATCTCCCGCTAGGGGACGATAGCCAGACCTCCCTATCCTCAGAATAGCTCCGAAGACAGCCATATAGCGACCCTGGGCACTCCTTCTCCCGCAAGCGGGAGAAGAGCGATGGCCACCACAGGTTGTCGAAGGCATCACTGATATCCACAATGATGCCGACCACGTATTTGTGTGGGGCTGAGCCACAGACCTCCGCGGCCAGGGCGATGGCGTCAGACACCGATCTTCCCGACCGAAAAACGAACTGCCTGTCACTCATCCCACACAGTACTCGGTGTGCTGCCAGTCTGTCTGCTAGCAACCTCTCAAAAAGTTTCCTCAGTAGGTCCAGTAGACAGATGGGCCTGTACGATTTGGCTTCTTTTGGGTCTTTGTCTGGGTCCTTCTTAATTATCACTACATTAGTTTTTTCCAGATTTGGGGGAATTTCCTGAGCCTCAAGCACCCGTTGTATAGCTTTGTGAGAGGTGCCACCAGCTGGGGGGCCAGGAGCTGTGATGCCGTCTGGGTCAGGAGCCTTGCCCTTCTTAAGGCCCTTTATCTGAGCAGGTACTTCCTCTTCAGAGAAGGGATATACCATGCTGTTATTCCTATATTCCTCTTGATCTTGTCTCCTGATTTGCTGTTGCGCCTTGGAGTCATCATTCTCGCAATTGTCAGGCAGCAGGACCTGGAGGAGGACCTCAGCAGTTTCCTGCCAGGTTTCCGTCATCCAGCCATGGTCCCTGATGGTAGACAACACCATGGGTGACCTGATCTTCTCCCATACTAGCTTGTAGGGATGCCCCATGGGTCTGTAGCCAATTGGCTTTGAACATACTTCTCCCAGCTCTCTAGCCTGACTGCCCTAAGCTCCTGTTGAAAGTGCTCCTTCGCTTTCCTGTATATTTGCAACCAACGTTGCTTCTCCTCGCAGACAACACTCCGCTGATAGTACCTCCTTGCGCTCCTTACAGACTGGCGCATCTGTCCTAGTTCGGTTAACCATGGTGACGGAGAGGCCGCAACGGCTCTCCTCCTGGTTGGTACGGCAGCTTTCACCACCCTTACGACTGCTTTCACCAGTTCCTTGGTAAACGGTCCATTTTAACACGGGTAATTTATCACGAAGCAAATGCCTTTCGCACTGGCGGAATGTTACGTGATACCACGTACTTACACGTTTGTGACAATTACAGCGCCATCTATCACAAAGCGACAAAAGTGGTCCAACTAAAACATTCATATTTCTTTACATACTACACGAATATGTAATAAAAATGGGGGTTCCTATTTAAAAAACACAAATGGATGTTTGACCTATGGCAGCTCCATCTGGCGGGCCAACCATACCGCCATCTGGTTTGCCCCTTCAAGCTAGACAAGTTGTAGTTTTTTCGTTTGACGCTTATTTCGTGAGATATGTGGCCCGTTCACTATCAATGGACCACCCGCGAAAGTTAACCAGAGGTGTGTACCAGCCTCAGTTGTTCCTGTGAAGAGGGAAAGTCAATCAGTTCCACCAAGAGGTATTTCCCTCAGTCCGAATACAATGGATGGGGTAAAAAAAAAAAAAAAAAAAAAAAAAAAAAAAAAAAAAAAAAAAAAAACATTCACAACCTCGTTTTGCATTCGCCACGCAGGTAAACCCCAGACTGCTCACTTTTTTGCCCCTTCGCGGGGCGTGGAAAGCGGTGTCAGTGGCGTCGGTGGCTGCTAATTACCACTCACGCAGGCGTCGAGGTGGCGGCCGCGGCGCTTGTAGGCAGCCGGCCGGCGCTGTAGCTGTCAGCCGCCGTTGTGGCTGCCTCCACTGCCTGCCGCCGCCTCGACACTAATTAGGGGCCCCCAGCCGCGCTCATTGTTGGCTTCCGTCCCTGCCCCTCCCTCTTCCGTTCAACGACCTCTGATTCCTAGCGTCTCGTATATCTCGACAAAATTATTGTTACGCGTACCTTCCCCTTACAGCTCCTAGTGCGTAACTCATCTGGTCGTGCATACCTCACTTTAATTGTGTTCTGGACAGAGTGTGTTCACTGAACCAGTAAGAGCTGCGGTCTACCAAAACTGAGTTTCGGTGGTTATTATACAGTACATAAATGACGTAGTAAGTAGTAGAATTACAGGTAGTGCTCGTAGCATTGGTAGGGGAATACACATTAATAAATGTGCGAGAGAGAAACTGGGAGCAGTCGGTTTATCTTTGTTTTTTGTCTGTTTGTCTTGCACATAATTAGAACCACAAATCGTTCATTGTTAGTCCATTGTGTATTTTTTATCCTCGCAAAATATAAATTGTGTTTTGTAAGTAATAAAAATTAGTTGATCGCATATCTTCTGCGCTTTTACGTAACTGCAGATATTACTTTTAATGCATGTACCGTTTACATGCACAAACCTAACAAACCCATATAATTTTTGTTATCCTCAATAGATCCTTGATCAATATCAAGAGTTACCTGTTATGTGGAAATTTTTATCAATAATATAAACATGTTTTATATAACTGCAATGGAGTATTTAAGTGATTTTTGGAGTCTTTGTGCGTTTTTAAATTTTACCTTTTTTGAGGAAATTGCGTTTCCTAGTGATATGTAATAAACCCTTTAACTGCAACATTCCTCTGTTTCAAGTTATAAATCAACAATTCTCGAATAAAATCTCATTTAAATATTGACAGTTTCAGTTTTGCTATAAACACTTGTTATTTTTAAATAACACACACTAGGATAACTGTGCAGAACAAAAATGTTACGCAGTTCGTGATATATCCTCAGTTTCTAGACGATTCACTGTTTCCAGTTTCTCGGGGAATGTATTACGACACTGATCGCATACGAAGACAAAGCGATCGAAATGAGGTAGCGCCAGATAGGCATGCAACCCACTTAATATACAGGGAATGCAGTTACGATCTGAACTGACGAAGGCTACCATGGACATACCGTAATCCATGGTTACTTACGATAGTCTATTATAGTCTATGGTAGTTTTATAACTTTAACTGAGTGTAACTATTCATTAACAGGAAATTTTCTTCTCATCTGTGATCATATTCAAAAATGAGGAAGCAGTCTTACAGACACAGGATGTACGAATAACAACACCTTAAGCTCTTACATACACAGGATGTACGAATAACAACACCTCAAGCCACATAAAAATTGTGTTTTAGTAAGTCACATGATGCAATTCAATATACAGGGTGTCCCACCTAATTTTGGTACCTCATACATATCAGAAATGAAACATAGTGTGAATTAGTTCGCCAGCGATGCACACATGCCAGGGGCTCACACAATGGGCAGGAACACACGATCCCAACAAGTAAGAAACATCACTTTAAATATACGTTTTTTTCACTAAATTGAAACCTAGAGGTACAGTTAGTAACGGCAGATTTGTTCTCACTATCCTAAACCTTATACATTCAGAAATACGGAGACTTTAAGTAATGGAAACGGCACCACAGTTTCTGCCGTAATGGGCAGACTATAGCACGCTTTAGGACAGTGCAGGCAACCTGCGTCACGGCATTACAACGTTGAGGCAGAATCTGTGGCAACCTTGTCATCCTTTAAAGTTCACGTACGTGAGACGGTATGAGGTTTAAAACAGTGAAAAGTGTTCCGTCACTAACTTTGCCTGTGATTTTCATGTCTGAAGAAAAACTTGCTTGTGCCATTTAAAAAAACGTAACTTGGTGTTGAGAGTGGTGTTTGTTTACATACACTGAAGAGTCAGACAACTGGTCCACCTGCCTAATATCGTGTAGGGCCCCGTGAGCACGTTGAAGTGCCACATCACGACGTGGCATTGACTCGACTAATGTCTGAAGCAGTGTTGCAGGCAACTGATACCATGAATCCTGCAGGGCTGTCCATTACTCCGTAAGAGTACTAGGTGGTGGAGATCTCTACTGAACAGCACAACAGCACGTTGCAAGGCCTCCCAGATATGCTCAATAATGTTCTTGTCTGGGGAGTTTGTGGCTAGCGGACTAGTTTAAACACAGAAGAGTGTTCCTGGAACCACTTGTAACGTCCCCTTAGAAAAATTATACATGACTGCTTAAACTGACACACAATATTTTTAGCGCAACGGAATCTGACTTTCAATAATCCCTACAAAAGAATGGCCCTGACTAACATTAACCTATACCTTTCACAAATCACTTACCTCACAAAAATCTTCGTTACTCAAGTTACTGCAATACAGCGAGCGCCACTACTGCCAGCTAAATAAAAGATTCAAATTACTGAAGGCACTAACTACTGACAGGCATAGTTAGCAAATGAAAGATTTTGATAGAGAACAAACAATGTATTTATCTCAATAATGTTCAAAAATAATAATGTATATAGCAGTTCATGACATCCAGTCTTACAAATTTCAAAACTCCGCCATCTCTCTCCCCACATCCACCACTGCTGGCGGCTCACCTCCAACTGCGCAACGCTATGCGCTGTTAACAGCCAACTGCCCAACACTACAATGGCAGACAACAATGCAAACTAGCCACAGACTGCACACAGCACAGCCAGTGATTTTCATATAGAGCGCTATGTGGCGTTACCAATAAAAAAACCTAAACAGCCTACTTACATAGCCCCCATGTCCCCCACAAAAAAATTACAAATTGTTTTGGGCTATGGCCAATACAGATTTGAAAATTTTTTTCATAATTGCAATAACAAAGATATCAAATGCACACACTTATTGATACACTGTTGGTCAAAAGCTAAAATTTTTTTCACAGTCCATAAAGACAGTCCTGATCATCCATCACAATAGTAATTGCAGTGTTTTTCTCAAAGTCTGAGCAGTAAAGGAAAATGCACTCGGAAGTAGTGGATTTCCATGCAGTCTTGAAGAACTAGTGTTGTCCTTCCAAAGGAAAGACAGTGCTGACTCTTGACATGCAGACAGGTAATGGGTCACAACAGAGCAAACCCACAGCAGAGTCATTCGAAGTTTTGAAGAATATTGGTAGGCAGGTCATCACAGAGTAGACCCACTGTAGTCCTGGTAGAGATTACGGTATTGGTGGGCCACAGAACCACTGTAGTCCTGGTAGAGATTGTGATATTGGTGGGCCACCAAAGGTGCAGACCCACTGCAGTCCTTGTAGAAATAATGGTATTGGTGGGTCATCAAAGATGCAGACCCACTGTAGTCCTTGTAGAGATGGCCAGCAGCCATCTGTTGTGACTGTGCAGGTGCACAATCACCATGGAAGAGTCTTGCGGATAATATAGCAAGTCCAAAAGCACCACTTGTGCACTCACAAAGTTTTTGGAATTGTCCTTAGAACCAGTAATGCTGTTATCCAGTCCCTTGCTGAATTATTAACACACGTGCAAACACCAACAGTCCCTAATTCTCACCTATTGTCCATATACTATGACCAACAGAAACGTGTGCAGTGAAATGGAACTTACAAGTTAATAATATGATGAACTGGCGTCAATTACAATTTTATAACATAAGAATACAATTACAAAGGTACAAAATACATCATTAAAGAACATAACAATACAGTTAACATTTGTAGTACAGGCTTTACAAAGGAATCGAAATAACATATACATCAGTGTTACAGGAATTATGACATGAGTACATACATAAAAAATCAGAATAACTTTCGAAACATCAACTTCACACATGAGCATTAAAACAAAACAGAACAAATACTGTTTAAACATCTTTACAAAGTAAATAACATAGTATTAGAAAAATTCTACAACTTAACAACATCAGCTAAACACATAAAGACAGGAAAAACACAAATACACAAGGGAACACAAACACATAGGCCGGCCGGAGTGGCCACACGGTTAAAGGCGCTTCAGTCTGGAACCGCACGACCGCTACGGTCGCAGGTTCAAATCCTGCCTCGGGCATGGATGTGTGTGATGTCCTTAGGTTAGTTAGGTTTAAGTAGTTCTAAGTTCAAGGGGACTTATGACCACAGCAGTTGAGTCCCATAGTGCTCAGAGCCATTTGAACCATTTGAACAAACACATAGTGGGATAACACAAGGAAAGGACAGGGTTTCTTTTACTGCAGTATTTTGCAAACAAAACTTTCTTTACTTCTCAGAGATCTCCCTTCGTTCTTCATTATTTCCAAAAAGTCCTATCTATACCTGCTTTCTGTACTTTTTTCGTATGACTTCTCAATGCATTTCTTCCAATTCATCGCAACTCATTCTCTTATATAGTCTACCCCCTCTTAAGCTAACTTAAATCTACTGAGCTCAGATGCAAAACTAAGGGACGAGGCAATGCAGCAGCACAGAACAATTAATACAAACAGCAATGACAACAACAAAAAAAAATGGAAATTGGCAAAGCAAGCAGCAGCAAATGCAGTAAATTATATCTAAACATGACAAAGCTCAAGCAGAAAAAATATTACAGTAAAAATGGCCATGTTTAATACCTATGTCACATCTTAACACTAGAGTGATGCATCACGAGAACATACACCAGCAGATAAGTTACCAAATCGTAAAAAAATTATTTATGCAATTCCTGTGAAGGGAAATGTCTATTTATGTGCCCTCGTTTTCTTGGAAGTAGATCATAAATTTCTTATTGACTGGATCTGTAGGCATAAAATAACTATATTAGTACCTCTATTAAATTTTATTTTAACCAATGCTGCAGTGCAGCTAGAAACTAGATATTAAACAAAATGAGTAAATAAATACATAAAGCAAGCCATATGTCATTTTTCTCAACTAGCAAGACAATAGCCGTGAAATGTTTCTCATAATTTCATTAGCCATTTTAGTAAATATCATAAATTAAGAGCTCCACAGTATAATCATATGTTTTCAAGTTTGAGTGTGTCGTATTTGCAATGCTTTCTACAAAGGAATGTCAATAGCGAGGATAATGGCCCCTTTTTTTTTTCTCCACCTGTGCCTCTGAAAGGCACACGCTAATGGCTTTTTCCCAGGTGACTATCGCGCAGCTGGGTGCCCACCACGCATTACGTGAAGGTCACTTAACATTCATACCGAAATATTTACGAGAGCAGTTTCCGCTACAGTGGCAGTCCCATATAAAAAATTTCACAGGTCGAGAATTTGCGTTACAAATGTGTAGAAACAAAATCCTATAAATACAACAGTGTCCAAAAAATTTTCTGTGGCATTGTGATACATTCACACATGTACACACATTTCATAATTCTAAAGTACGATTCTTGGTTTCCAACATCCTTTTCCACAAATCAGAGTCCCTAACCACTACTCATTATTCCTTACCTTATTATACATATACATATTCATCGACACTTCTTCAATATTTCATCATAAGAAATAAATAGCATAATCAAATTCCTCATATACAGTATCATCATCTTATTGATCATAAACATACCTCAACAGCATAATACATGTCGTCGTTGTAATAATATCATAACATCTCAGTCAATTCTCAAAATCGTGGTAGCTTCCTCCAATAATTTCAAAACCTAAAAAAAATTCTCTGCTCATTTCAATAGTGTCATCTACCTCAAACGTACTTCAAAATCATGATCCCATACCAAATACATCATTGAGAGCTCTCATAGCATCCAAATGGTTCCGAAAAAATATGAACAGTTCACAAAGTACAGACGAAATACAATTTCATATGTGTGAAGTTATCCAACTGTGTAACTGTGTGAACATCTGTCACTGACGTAGTAAAAAAAAATGTTTGTTTCTCTGTTAAATAATCAGATAGCTGTGCAATTCCGTGTTAGAGGAATATGGTACCAATGTGTAAAGTTGTATAAGCAAATACCATATTAACTAGGGCTCCTTGTGCTTGCCAAACACATGATACACAAAAAGTAAGCGTGTACCCCCCTGAGGATTAATGTAGTTATACCCTCACGTGTTACAGATTACGGCAAAGGAATGAAATGTATCACGGAAAACTTTCTTTGTAATTCAAAAATCTTTAAAAGTAAATGTCTTAAGTACAAAATTAATCACTCAAATGCATGTCCTGTAGCACTAAACTGTGCTCTTGTTGTAAGATGATTCTGTGGAAGTGTCGTAGTTATCGTCCTCTGTAAGCAAAGTTCTGCTGAAGTCAATGTACTTACCTCATCATAAACGAAAGTGAAATGCTTTGCGTATAGATATCGTAGTTATTACGTACCTTACTGTGATCGAGAAAGTACTATAATGTAACATATTGTTGTGCTACGAAAAAGGCTGTCTCATTGTAGCTATACCACAAAAGTTACTACTAAAACATGTTTAACTTTCCAGAATAATTCAGAGAAACTGTGCAGATATAAAACAGAAACACTGCAAAAGCAACAGTGTAAATTGTGTCACACATTAGTAGCGTCGTGATATAATCGTGTAGCTGTCAAAGAAACCAAATACTAAGTCATCTTTAATCTCACAGAAACTACTTCAAATAAGGAATGTCTTTTCAAGTAAACCAAAATGTTGTATTAAAATCTCATTAGCAGTATATGTTCTAAGTATGTAAGCCTTATAGTCGTTATGTAATCGTGCAACTAACAAGCAAGAATGTACACACACAGTAACACTGTGTCCTCTGTTCACTATCACAATGCAGTGGTAATTTCTGTTTAAATAAGTTCTCTTGGTTCTTGACTGGATATTTAACTTCAAACATTGTTGCATGTTAACAGGTTCTAAGTCTGAAAAAACATACTAATAATGTAAAGTGAAAAATTTTATAGCAAAGACTAAGTTTAAAAAATCAGATTATCTTTCAATAAACGGTTTTACATGTGAAATGTGGTGTAAACCTTTACTCTTCCTAGTACGCAGAGTTTCAACTTCAACGCAATTATCATGTGGTATACGTCGGAGTCTGTAAGGTCCGTTGTAAACTAGAAAGAATTTGTGAATCAAGTGTTTCTTCTTATGTGACAATGTATGAGCTTTAATGAGAACTTTCTGACCAATATATAATTTCTTTGCATTTGCTTTACCATTTACTTTTCTCCTTTTGTCTGCTGCAGATTTTATATTTTTAATAGCCAAATCAATTATGTCTTTGTGTCGAAGTTTACGTGTATTCGGGAAAGGTACAAGCTCTCTGATTCTGTTCGGTGGTTCTTCATTTTTCAGTACAAGAGTAGGTGGTAAAGCAGTGGAGTTATGAGGCATCTCATTCAGCACGTTTTGAAATAAGTGTAAATATCTGTCCCAATGCTGATGCTTTCTGTGACAATAAAGTCTGCAAAGCTTATTGATTTCTTTCATAATCCGTTCGGAGGGGTTACAATGTGGTGAGTACAATGAAATAAAAACAGGTTTGATTTTATGATTCCGAAGCATTCGTGACCAAACAGCAGATCTGATTTGCGGTCCGTTATCTGAAATGACTTTACTAACGTGTCCAACTTCACGTAAAAAATTTTCAACAAAGGCGTTGGATACAGACCGTCCAGTGGCTTTACGTAACAGTGTGAAAGAAACAAATTTTGAAGTAAGTTCAACAGCGACTAGAACGTACGAAAATCCATTAGATGTTCTGACAAGCGGTCCCAAGAGATCAACAGCAGCAAATTCTTTTAATTTAGAAGGAATGATAGGAAACAGCGGAGCACGATGGGAGATAGTAGATGGTTTCGCCTTTTGACAAAGTTTACAAATTCTCTTTTCCATATTGCTAAAATAACAAGTCGTTCGAAGAATATGATAACATTTTCGTGGACCAAAATGTGCGTAGCTGAAATGAATGTACCAAATGAGCTTATTAACAAAATCGTCTGGAATGCAAAGTACCCATAGCTTGTCATCAACAGTGCAGCGTTTGAACAGTATGTTGTTTCTAACCAGATAATAATGCCGAATCTGAGTGTGTGTCTTTTCATGCCATTTACTTTTGATGTCTTTCCAAATCGGATCTTTATCTTGTTCATGAGCAATGTCCTTTAAAGATGTGGTGATGAAGTTTTCAAAGGCGACTTTCTGAATGTAAAGAATACTGAAATTTTCTCGAGGTTGCCTTCTGTGTTACTTTTCTCAAGCCCAGCCGGTGCGCGTGACAGTGCGTCCGCAACAATGTTCTCCTTGCCGGGAATGTAGACTATTGTGAAATGGAATTCTTGCAGAAACAATGCCCAACGTCTTAACCTGTCATGATTTAATTTTGAAGACATAAGAAATTGTAATGCACGATGATCACTGTATACTTTTACGTGCTTACCAGAAAGAAAGAAACGGAATTTGTTAAATGCCCAAACGATAGCTAAAGCTTCTAATTCAGTAACGGAATAATTTTTTTCAGATTTTGTTAGCACTCGACTAGCAAAAGCAATGGTTTTCTGAACGGTAGTGTCATTTTCTATGGCTTCTTGAAATAAATGGGCACCAAGACCGACTTTAGAAGAATCCGTGCTAAGGCAGAAATCTTGTGACAGATCTGGATGAGCTAGTATTGGCGTGTTAAGTAGCGATTCTTTCAAAGAATTGAATTCCAACTGTGCTTGTTCGTCCCAGTTCCAAATAGTATTTTTTCCAGTGAGAGAACAAAGTTTTGGTGTAACAAGAATTTGCATATTCAGAAAACGACGGTAAAAATTTACGAGACCTAGAAAACTGCGGACTTGTTTTTTGTGGATGGAACTGGAATGGCTCTGATTGCTTCTAACTTTTCAGGATCCTGCTGAATGCCTTCAGAAGAAATAATATGTCCCAAAAACCTCACCTTTGACCAACCGAATTCAGACTTTTCCAAGTTAACTGTAATTCCAGATTCTGCAAAAATACGTAACAAACTGTTGAGGATGCGATTATGTTGCTCCCATGAAGCTTCTGCTATTAGAATATCGTCCACATATAAGGTGATGTGACGTTTTAAGAACTCAGGTAATATGGAATTTAGCCCGCGAATGAATGCTGCTGAAGAAATGTTCAAACCAAAAGGAAGTTTCCGAAACTGATAACAAACGCCGAAACAAAGGAAAGCTGTGTATTTTCTACATTCTGGAAGGAGTTCGATCTCATAAAAGCTGGATCTGAGATCAATGGAAGACAACACTTTTACACCATTAAAATTTTGAAGAAGTTCTTCCATCGTTTCCTGTCTGTTTCAGGAATAATGATAGTATTGATTTGTCTCGAATCCAAGACAAGCCTGATCGATCCATTTTTCTTCTCAACAACATGTAATGGATTGTTGTATGAGCTTACTGCAGGCTCAATAATGCCCTCGTCAAGCATAGATTGTATTTCTGTTCTAACACGGTCCCTATAATGTGCTGGAATTACGTATGGTCTAACACAAAATTTAGTATGCTCACGAACACGAAATTGGTATTGAAATCCCTTGATTGTTCCTGTTTTGTGAGTAAAAACTGTAGAATGTGCTTGTAAAATCTCAAAAAGGTCCTGCCTATCAGTGTCATTACAATTCTCAATTGTTTGAATTTTATTCTGAATTAACTCATTAGTTTCAAATATGCCGTCGATATCATCCCTGTCAGTACTTGCAGAGTGATTGTTAGTGTCTAGTCCCGTAGAAAATTCCGAACTGTTGTCTAACAGAAGGTAAAGCCGATTAATTTCCTCGTCATGGTTTGAGAGCCAATCTTCAAATTTCAAAGTCTTTCTCTAAACTTGTTTCAGCATCGTGAAAGTTTAAGATTGCTTTGTATTCATTCAAAAAGTCTACTCCCAATATAATGTCCGTCGACAATAATGGAACAATAAAAAAGTTTATAGAGAAGCTGTGGCTTCGACAAAAGAATTCTAAGTTGGTTTGTTGGCGTACATCTACACTTTTTCCAACGATTGCACCTTGTAATTTAATCTTACGTAACGGAAGTGTGGGGCAATCGTCCGATTTGTTGCATTTGCTAAAAGTTGTTTCACTAATTACTGAAATGGGACTGCCAGAGTCAAGTACTGCCGTAAATTTTACGTCATTTACAGTAATGTGAATCACAGGATATGCAATGTTGTTATGTTTTACGTCGTGTTCCTGGAGTAAGATGTCCCTAATGTCTTCCATTTTTACGTAATTACTAGCTACGGCAGCTGCATCGTCAGTTTCATAAGTACGTTTTGTGGCTGCCAGCGGTATGAGTCATTGCCTATTGTGTCTTTGTTGGCGCGCGTCGTTATTGGGATTTGGAGACCTAAATTCTACAAATTCACCTTGTCAAGAGGGCTCTGCTCTGTTTGAATCCCGCCAGGTCTGATGCAATTCAGGTCTGTCGTTATGATTATATCGTCTGTTGTCATGTCGCTAGATTCCACAGTTTCTTTCTTGTCGATCATGTGGTGGAGAATTTCTACCTGAATCGTAACTGCGCGCTGAACTGTTGCGTCTGAAATTATTCTGTCTCCCTTAATAATAGTTCTGGTTACCATATTGTCTGTTTCTATGATTGTCTCTGTCATATTCATTACTACGGAAATGCGAACTTTCTCTGTAACTATTACTCTGCCGTGGTTGCCATACGGGTGGTGTCTGTTTTGGTCACGATTTGTGTTGTGAGAATAGCCTCGTCGTGTCCAGTTATTATTTCTTTCATCGCGGAATTGCGACGGATGTGACCTGTAATTGTTGTGTTCCTGTTTTCGCGTTCCGCGATTGTCAGTGTCAATTTCTAATTCTTGTAAGAGTCCCTGAAAAGCTTCAATGTCGTCTTTGCAACGTCCTGCCAAAATAACATTTCTTAAATGTTCAGGCAATTTCATTAAGCAAATGCGGATGAGTTCTGAAGGGCTGTATGGGTTTGAAATATATTGATTCTTATGCAACATGTCTTCAAAATATTTGACTAGACTGGAAAATTCAGACTGTTCAAAGTGTTTCATCATCATGATGCTATATTTTACTCGGTATTGTGTAGCTTGAGACCAATATGCTGAGAGGAAGGCATGATAATATTCTCCTTCACTGTGGCAATCGTGAATGATCGATCGCATTCTTACAGCTGGTTCATTCTCTAAGTAGCCACACATAAATTCTAATCTGTGCTCTAACGACCAATTGGGAGGAAAACAATGAGAGAATTGATGGAGTCACGCTTGTGGATGAATGTCGTTGCCAGAACTGTTAAATGTCTTAAATTTACTTGTAGTAATGAATAGCTTATAGTCAAAATCATCGTGTCGGCGAGTCGCACATCGCTTCTTTCATAATTTCCGAAATGCGCTGTGTCATTATTTTGTGGCTGTTCCGTATTTCTATGTCCCTCTTCCCTTATTGGGGCGTGAGTGTCCTCTGAAATGCGTAATTCTTGTATTACCTGTGTCAGCTGATCTTCCAGGATTTCTCTTTGGTGTTGCGTATTAATTTGATTCTGATTTTGTTTGAATTTCCTAATTTGTTCGCACTCTTCTGAGTCATTAAAGACTACCGGTTTTGTGTCATTCAGATTATCATCTACCTTCGTAGATAAATTATTTAGCTGATCCGAAAGTTCAACTACTTTCTCTGATAATGAACTAATTTCCTCCATGTGTCTTTCTGAACCAATTTTCAGAGTGTCTACTGTGTCCTTTAAGTTTTCCTGAGTTTTTGCAAGTTGCGTAACCGATGCAACTGAGTCAATTTTAGCTTGCAAGGTCTCATGATTTTCATGAACAATAGTTTGCAGTTCTTTTATGGCTGCATCGTGATTCTGTAATGCATTTTCATGCCGCGAAAAAATAGGTTGAAAATGCTCACAAATTTGTGTTTTTACGTCATTACAAACTTTTTGACATTTCGATTCCATGTTATGTAACTCAGTAGTTAAATCTTCACGTGTTTGTTCAAGCGTGGTGTCTAACTTGCGAAGATTTTGTTCCATTGTGTCTAACTTTTGAAGCGTTTGCTGTGTTTGTTTCTGATTTTGTTCCACTGTGTCTAACTTTTGAAGATTTTGTTCCATTGTGTCTAACTTTTGGAGCTTTTGCTGTGTTTGTCCCATTTGCTGCATTAATTGTAATAACAATGCGCTGGTGTCTGAAACATGTTCCTCAGTGCTTTTCGGCAGTGAATTTGCACCGGCAACATTCACATTTTGACAAGCAGAAAATGTGTCTTGACTTATTTGAGGAAACGGTAAGGACCCAAAACCTGAATCTACAGTATTTGCGAGATTGTGTCCTGTCATTTCAGATTCCTGAGGCGAGGTATTGCCGACCGATCGATCAATAATGCTTCCCTGCTCACTAATTGTTTCACTGTCTACGCCATTATTTGCCGCCCGCTCCATTTCCCTATGCACAATTACCAAATTACTAGTTTGAACATTAGTTAATTCATTACATGGTGGCGCTAACACACAGCTTTCGTCTTCACTGTCATTTCTCAGTTTACTTTGGAGCCTAGTATTATGTTTTCACACGCCATTATTGTCACAATATTTCGCACGACAACACAGAAAAGCTCAATTTGAAGAGCAAAATAAGAAAACGCATTAACATAGCACTGAAAATAATATCTAGTTAATTGCAAGCGCAGCTGCGAAATACTTGCTGCAAAATTACATGCATGCCACAACTGTTTTACTGTACAACAATGAAAAACTACAGCTACAAAGGAAATTCTCTCTATAATTACGCGCTAGCAATAAACAATAGCTACACTAATTACAGAAACTACAAGAAAAAATCAGAAGATTCCAGTGAGGTATCCTCGGCTAAGGGTCGACATATGTAACGTCCCATTAGAAAAATTATTCATGACTGCTTAAACTGACACACAATATTTTTAGCGCAACGGAATCTGACTTTCAATAATCCCTGCAAAAGAATGGCCCTGACTAACATTAACCTATACCTTTCACAAATCACTTACCTCACAAAAATCTTCGTTACTCAAGCTACTGCAATACAGCGAGCTTCACTACTGCCAGCTAAATAAAAGATTCAAACTACTGAAGCAAATGAAAGATTTTGATAGAGAACAAACAATGTATTTACCTCAATAATGTTCAAAAATAATAATGTATATAGCAGTTCATGACATCCAGTCTTACAAATTTCAAAACTCCGCCATCTCTCTCCCCACATCCACCACTGCTGGCGGCTCACCTCCAACTGCGCAACGCTACGCGCTGTTAACAGCCAACTGCCCAACACTACAATGGCAGACAACAATGCAAACTAGCCACAGACTGCACACAGCACAGCCAGTGATTTTCATATAGAGCGCTATGTGGCGTTACCAATAAAAAAAAACCTAAACGGCCTACTTACACACTCTGTATGAATTCTGGACATGTGGGATATCGTATTGTCCTGCTGGAATTGCCCAAGTCCGTCGGATTGCACAATGGACATGTATGGATGCAAATGATCAGACATGATGCTTACGTATGTGTCACCAGTCCGAGTTGTATCTAGACGAATCAGGGGTCGCATATCACTACAACTGCACGCGCTCCACACCATTACAGAACCTCCAACAACTTCAACAGTCCCTGCTGAGATGCAGGGTCCATGGATTAATGAGGTTGTCTCCATACCCGTACACGTCCATCCGCTCGATACAATTTGAAACGAGACTTGTCCGACTAGGCATCATGTTTCCAGTCAATAACAGTTCAATGTCTATGTTGGCTGGCCCAGATGAGGCGTAAAGCTTTGTGTCTTGCAGTCATCAAGGGTACAGGAGTGAGCCTTCAGCTCTGAAAGCCCATGTCGAAGATGTTTCGTTGAATAGTTCGCACGCTGACTCTAGCTGATGGCCCAGCATTGAAGCCTGCTGCAGTTTGCGAAGGGTTGCACTTCTGTGACGCTGAACGATTCTCTTCAGTCATCGTTGGTCCCGTTCTTGCAGGATCTTTCTTCGGCCGCAGCGATGTCAGAGATTTGATGGTTCACCGGATTCCTGAAATTCACAGTACACTGGTGAAATGGTCGTACCGGAAAAGTCCACTTCATCATTACCTCGGAGATGCTGTGTCCCATCGTTGGTGTGCCAACTGTATCACTAGGTTCAAACCCACTTAAATCTTAATAATGTGCCACTGTAGCAGCAGTAACCGATCTAGCAACTGCGCCAGACGCTTGTTGTCTTATATTGGCGTTGGCGATCGCAGGCCTGTTTACATATCTCTGTATGTGAATACGGAAGCCTATACTAGTTTCTTTGGCGCTTCAGTATGGACTGTGCATTCCTGCCCACTGTGTAAGTCACTGACTAGCTTAATCCCTGCCAATTACATTTTTCACATTTTTTTTTCTTTTCGGTAGTATATGGGATGGCCGAGAATAATGTGTGGCAACCAAAGATGGAGCTTATTATGTAGTGTCAGATATCATAATTATGAAATAACTTAATATTTGAAAATTGATAAATTTCAAATACATCTTTAAAATAATTAAAATAGATACGGTTAGGGAAAACTTCTTACTCATTTGCTATAACAACCATAGGGTTTAGCGATTGGACTCATTGTGTAATACTACGATATTATTTTGTATCCTGTTGATTGTGTATTTAGTTTCGAGTATGTGCTGTGCAATAACTAATTATTCGAAGTGGTTATGTCTGAAATTATTCTTGTGTTCTTGGATACTGATTTTGAAACTTCTACCTGTTTTAGCAACGTAGTAGGCAAGACAACTGGAGCATGATATTCTACATACTACATTTTTTGGGACTCTCTTCTTAAGTTGTGGACCAATAGGCGTCCTACGTTACTGTAAGAGGAGAATACAACTATTCGTTGTTGTTTTTGTAAATATGTTAGAAATTTTTTGTGAAATGGGGCCTAGGTACAGCATGGTAACACATATTTTCTCTTATTTCTTAGTATGGCAATTTTGGCAATTTGTTGTCATATTTTTGTGTATTTGTGTGTATAAATACTCGTTTCTTTTGGTTGTATAGCCACTGTTTATCGGAATATTGTTAGTGTTTTTATACTATCCAGGGATTCCTTTCTTCTAATTTGAGTGTGTTCTGTGTAGCATCACCATAAATGCAGCATCTTTGTATGTGGAAGGAGGACACATGTTACTCCAGTCTCCAGCGTTTTTTGCGTGGCATTGCGTTCACAAACAGACTATACGCTTTTAAACAGGTCTCCAAGTGGATACTTCAATACTAACGTTCATACTTTTAATGAAACTGCAAATACACTCCTGGTCATTAAATTTCCAACAGGAAGGCGGCATGCAACAAACTTGGCACTGGTAGGAATTGCAGTACATGTTCAGATATGCAATTGATTAGCATTTCGGCACAACTGCACGAAGTAGTCGGTAGTAACGCTTTCTACATACTGTATGTAGGGAAAGATTACGCAGCATGTTTCTCTTTCAGGAATCGGATGTAAAAGTTTGGTTGTCTGTGAGAAGGTCGTATTATGCGAATTCGAAAGTGGCAGGTACATGGTCTGTAGAGACTCTGCAGTTTGCCGTTCTGCTGCTCGTGCTGATCGGTATCGCGCCTCCGCCAGGCGAATATGGAATCGATGGGTCTACAAGAGAAGGCTCATCCCAACGCCACTGCAAGACCTCTATGTCCCAACACGTCTAGCGCCAGAGAGGACACAAATATCGTCCACTCGGCCGGGCAGGATCGAACAACCCCGGCAAATCGTTTGAGTCAGGAACTGGACTTCTTTGCAGCAATGTGGGCAGTGTAACGACGTCTCCAGAACGGTGATAATTGCTGCGGCATGCTCTTTTGCGGCAGCATGTAGTGGTGCTTCCAGATGGGTGAGCTCAATGACAGCACACTGGAGTGGCATCGCGTACTATTTTCAGACGAATCCCTATACTGCATACAGCATCACGATGGACAGCATCACGATGGACGCATCCATCTGTGAAGGCTTTGAGAGGACTACTAATGTTGACAGACTGCATTTTTTCTTTGTCGTACTGGGTCAGCACCAGGTATGATATGCGATGCTATCAAGTAAAAAAGAAAGGATCCGACCGAGCACTGGGTAATCCTTTGCCAATGACGTCATCGGGCATGTGGACAGCACAACTCTAACCCGCTCGTTGTTAAGCTTCTTGAGCTTGAAACCGTTACTTCTGTGGCGAAGTGCGGATGCCCAGGAATGTTCAAGGATAGTGTCCGTCCACATGTTGCCAAGGTTGTTACGAATACACTGCAGAAGTTTCGCTGGGAAGCCCTTACACATCCTCCATTCACTTCCGAGCTCTCTTCATGCGAGTCCCATATTTTTCTAACCCTGATGAAAGACATTTGTGATCGACGATTTGTTTCGGACGAAGAGATGCTCGCCTGAGTACAACCGTGTTTCCATAGTCAACCGCAAACATATTTCCTTGGAAGCATCGATTGTCTTGTCTCACGTTGGGATAAATATATTAACAATAATGTTGATTACTTTTGAAATACTAAACTGTTTATTTGTTATTCTCCATTTGTCTCGTTTTCATTTGATTGCCCCTTATACATTATCTAACTGAAATATTCTTGAAGCAGTTCAGTTTGTAAGTAGGCTGTTTATGTTTTCTTATTGGCAACGTTACGTAGCGCTCTGTATGAAAATCACTGGCTGTGCTGTGTGCAGTATGTGGCTAGTTTGCATTGTTGTCTGCCATTGTAGTGTTGGGCAGCGGCAGCTGGATGTGAACAGCGCGTAGCGTTGCGCAGTTGGAGGTGAGCCGCCAGCAGTGGTGGATGTGGGGAGAGAGATGGCGGAGTTTTGAAATTTGTAAAACTGGATGTCATGAACTGCTGTATACATGATGACTTTTGAACACTATTGAGGTAAATACATTGTTAGTTCTCTATCAAAATCTTTCATTTGCTAACTATGCCTATCAGTAGTTAGTGCCTTCAGTAGTTTGAATCTTTTATTTAGCTGGCAGTAGTGGCGCTCGCTGAATTGCAGTAGCGCGAGTAACGAAGATTTTTGTGAGGTAAGTGATTTGTGAAAGGTATAGGTTAATGTTAGTCAGGGCTATTCTTTGTAGCGATTACTGAATGTCACATTGCGTTGCGCTAAAAAATATTGTGTGTCAGTTAAAACACAGTCATGTACAATTTTTCTAAGAGGACGTTTCAAGTTTAGTAACAAGAGAGGTGGACTGGGTGCCAAGATCAACAAATCTAACATGAACGGACTTCGTGTGGTGGGGCTGTGAGAAGACTTCAACGACGCCTATCAACATTTCCTGATGGATGCCTACTGTCAAGCGACAGTAAATCATGGTTCGATGTTCTCTGGTCGCTAAGGGTGGCACAAAAGAAGAGCCACTAAGTGCCATCCTTGCCCAGGAATATCAACCTGGCGTGTCAATCGAGAATACCGCACGAATTTGACAACACAAACATGGAACCAAATCGAGATGTACGTGACAGAGACCACCAAGAGAAACTTCATGAGAGGGCAGAGACGGCGGGATTGCACGCAGCAGATGGACAAAAAATCCCTACCGACAGCTGCGGCGACGAACCCCCTCCCCCACTCCTTATACTGTGCCTCGGAACAGTGGAACTAGTGAGTGTATCAGTGAACAGTGATTATACGGTTCTTAGTTCAATGCATATACGTGTGTTTCTGTCACAGAAACTTTGACTCGTGTGTTTTGCAGGGATTCGATTTATTGGTGTTTATTAGACTGACTCTTGTATTTTGCAGGTGTTCTATTTTTGTTTTTTTTTTAGACTTTGACTCTTGTATTTTGCAGGTGTTCTATTTATTATTTTTTTAAGACTTTGACTCTCTTATTTTGCAGGTGTTCTATTTATTGTTCTTTTTAGACTTTGACTCTCGTATTTTGCAAGGTGTTTTATTTATTGGTGTTTTTTTTTTAGATGTTGACTAGTGTACTGTTTTATTGATCAATGTTTGTTCTTGTGTGATGTATTAGATTTGTGTTATTTTGTTTCGTAAATTCATTCATGTGGCATTGCATAGTTTATCAGTCAGATTGCTATTCATTCTCGTTGGACTGTGATCGATTAGCCTTTGCATGGGGCATATTTATTGTGAGGAACCCCTTAAGGGTAACAATCACATAATTATTGAAGTTTCAGTATAATGACACAGTGCTCATTGTTTGCTAGCTAATTGAAATATAGGAGAGTGATTAAATTGTGCCACATAGTTATTTTAATTCTACAAATTACTAGTTTTATACGATATAGAATTTTTTTGCGATAACCACTTTGTAAAACATGTTTTTTCTCTTATCATTTTTTTGCTTTTGCGGATTGTGCATTGTAATGTTCTGCTTTATAATACCGATGTTATTTGATGTTCTTTTTTTAATTGCTGTGGCATCTTTGCTATTTTCATAAATTTTACTTGTTAATAAACAGTCATAAATTTTCCTGTGATCAGTTGGCTCTTGCAATGAGCAAATACTGGTGAACTCCATAAGGGTAACAACCAGAAATTGTTTTCATATTAATGACACAGAAACCATTGTTTTTACTTGCTGACCGAATTAGGTCTACAATATCTTTTAAATAGGTGTCACAGATTGTTTTTTTGTTTCCTCCTTGAAATTGGTAGGTTCTAAAGATGTGTTGAAATTATTGTGTTTTAGCAAGTAGCTGGTGACATTTTGCCTTTTTTTTTTTTTTACATTTTTGGTTTAAGTAGGGTGTGAGAAGCCTGCTTGGGAATGCCCTAGCATGGCCAGAAAATTCCCTGCACAGTCTTTTCCCGGAGCGTTGGGGTTATGAAAGGTCTCTGTTGGATTCCTTTCATGTTTAATTTCTTGAATCTGTTGTCATTTATGGAGTAAATTCCTCTCCTAAATTTACTGTGGCGTTTCTGACTATCTGGGAGGGGACTGAGTAGTGGAACGTGTTACTTTTACACATAAACAAGAACGATCTGTCACACTACTACACTTTAAAACACAGTTTATATGTAATTCATGTCACACAGTCTCATACGGAACCTACATCCGCTTTCTTTTATATACTGTATATGATAAGATACTGTCATCCCCCTTCCCTTCTGTGTGAGAGGATGAATGATCAAATGTGTTTGTAGTTGCATGCTTGAGGGTAGCAGACAAGCCTGTCTGCTAGAGAACAGTAGGACCAACGTCGGAACAGGTAGCTACGCTTCCTAAAAGCAAAGAGGTTTCTATCCTTAGTATGGTTCTGTCCGTCCATTGTCATGTTGGTATAGGAAGCTGCCCCTCTGGCCACTTACGTTTGTCTTTGTGAGCCACCCTCAGGAAGCACGCTCGGTAGTAGTGCGGTGGCAGTTGCTGTGGGACCATGGCGAGCGTCTGAAGTGGTAAGATCTCTGGCTAAGCGCGTGTCTGCTAAGTCCGTAGGACAATGGATTTCTTAAGTTCAGCCTAACTGAAAACTTAATACCTTGATTTCAGATTTAGCTCTAAAATATCTAATGCTATCTTAAATTGCAGCGGAGTGTAATTCTCGTGTGAAGTTCAGATTATTTTGCGGTAGTTGCTTTGTCATTACTTTGTGAGTAAAGTGGAACCACGTGTTGATCAGTAACTCTAACTATGTTCATCAATCTTAAATGTGAATGCTTGTGTGATTATAACGTCTCGTCTTGACAATATTTTACAATATAGCAACTTTTCTTTATGCTTTTCTTTATGTTCAACCCACGTGGAGTGTACTTTGCGAGACCAGTACCACGTGCTTATATAACTGTTTGACCCATCAGGTTAATAGTAAGATGTTAGTAACCAGTTCAAGGTTTTTCTTTTGTCAATTGCTTTTCGATCGAATTTATTTTAATTATCAAAATTACTGTGGAGTTATACGCTTTCTGTAAACCAAGTTGACCACATGGAGCATGTGGTGTAATCATCAAAGTAGCCTTCAGCTATTCTTTTTGGGAAGATTTCACAAAGAGTTAATATGAATTTAGTATACCAGTGTGTGGTAATTACATGACGGACAGGATTGTGTTACGAACGTAATTTCTTTGGGTGAAAACTGAATCTGTTGGTTGTGGTTAATTTCTTCTTGCTTATGTTTCAACGTTCTTTGGGTGTTGTTTTGTGAATGCAGTGTTGTACGCAGTCTCCCAATCTTGGCTCCATATTTGATGTGTTCCGTAAGATTAAAATCTCACATTTTTTACAATCCTTAAACAAGGCACCAGCTCAGTTATAACTCAAGTATAATATGCTGATATTTCAATGAACAATCTTAAAATAAATTTCCAAATATGAACTGATTTCTTTCTTTTTATTTAAATTCTCCTTTTTATATATAGATATATTACCGGTTGTTGTATGACTGTAAAAGATTATAATCAATGTTAGTCTGATTGGTAATGTGGTAAACCTAGACTAGTTACATGGTGAAACAGTTGCGCAGTAATGCACGGTTAACTTCTCCCCAGACAGCTCACAGCTTTTAACCCGGTTTTATTGTCAGTCAGTACCGCTTTCATCATAGCAAAATTAATGTAGCAATATTACAACTGGTCATATTACAGACTTGTAGAAGTAACAGAGTGGACATTTAGATCCATAGAGAAAAGAAAAACAACAATTTTCGAATCAGCTTTCTTACATGACGTAAAACTGGACAACTTTATCACTAAGGTATTAATTTGTGACTACAATGCACTCTAGCTTTTTCTTTTTAAATTATATAATTCGGGTCAGCATTCAATTTAGAGTTCGGTGCAATGTGTTCTTACACAGTACTGCCATTAGCGATGGAAACTACAAGTACTACGTGCATTACAGCTTGCAAGACATGATCGGACGTCAATGCAAATTTTGTACACGTTCACACCATCAACAGGTTTGTAAATAATTAAGTTGCAATTCCTTGCGGCAGGTAAAATAACCACCAGAATGCTATACTATCATTCGTATTCAGAGTTGTTGTCAGGCTTGGTAGGGTATGTAAGTGATTTAAACACCGTATTGTACACCAAGCACATCGTAGCCCTTTCACATTGGCCCCTGCCACCAGAGAACGAGTAACGGGCGCCCTGCGACATTCTGTGTCATTCCACACTGTTGGTCAGAGACTGACAGCAGCCAGACTAGGAGAGTACCGTGCCATGCTAGGCTGTCGTTAACACACAACGCAGACGGCTGCCTCCGGACTGGTGCCGTGACCAGGAACCATAGACTGCCGACGAATGGCTTTGAATTGTGCTCAACAACGAATGGCGGTTCTGCACTCCATATGACCATTTTCGGAGAGTATTGCGGGGACCTGCAAAGAGGTCCCATTCTTCTATGTTTTGGAGTTGTACAGCGGTGGTACCCTGGCGTAATGCTATCAATAAAACTTTGAGGTTCGCCGATGACATTGTAATTCTTTCAGAGACAGCAATTGACTTGGAAGAGCAGTTGAACGGAATGGACAGTGTCTTGAAAGGAGGATATAAGACGAATATCAACAAAAGCAAAACGAGGATAATGGAATGTAGTCGAATTAAGTCGGGTGTTGCTGAGGGAATTAGATTACGAAATGAGGCACTTAAAGTAGTAAAGGAGTTTTGCTATTTGGGGAGCAAAATAACTGATGATGGTCGAAGTAGAGAGGATATAAAATATAGACTGGCAATGGCACGGAAAGCGTTTCTGAAGAAGAGAAATTTGTTAACATCGAGTATAGATTTAAGTGTAAGGAAGACGTTTCTGAAAGTATTTGTATGGAGTGTAGCCATGTATGGAAGTGAAACGTGGACGATAAATAATTTGGACAAGAAGAGAACAGAAGCTTTCGAAATGTGGTGCTACAGAAGAATGCTGAAGATTAGCTGGGTAGATCACATAACTAATGAGGAGGTATTGGATAGACTTGGGGAGAACAGGAGTTTCTACATCTACATCTACATCTACATGATTACTCTGCAATTCACATTTAAGTGCTTGGCAGAGGGTTCATCGAACCACAATCATACTATCTCTCTACCATTCCACTTCCGAACAGCGCGCGGGAAAAACGAACACCTAAACCTTTCTGTTCGAGCTCTGATTTCTCTTATTTTATTTTGATGATCATTCCCACCTATGTAGGTTGGGCTCAACAAAATATTTTCGCATTCGGAAGAGAAAGTTAGTGACTGAAATTTCGTAAATAGATCTCGCCGCGACGAAAAACGTCTTTCCTTTAATGACTTCCATCCCAACTCGCGTATCATATCTGCCACATTCTCTCCCCCTATTACGTGATAATGCAAAACGAGCTGCCCTTTTTTGCATCCTTTCGATGTCCTCCGTCAATACCACCTGGTAAGGATCCCACACCACGCAGCAATATTCTAACAGAGGACGAACGAGTGTAGTGTAAGCTGTCTCTTTAGTGTCCTGCCAATGAAACGCCTTCCCCACAATATTTTCTATGTGGTCTTTCCAACCGAAGTTGTTCGTAATTTTTACACCCAGACACTTAGTTGAATTGACAGCCTTGAGAATTGTACTATTTATCGAGTAATCGAATTCCAACGGATTTCTTTTGGAACTCATGTGGATCACCTCACACTTTTCGTTATTTAGCGTCAACTGCCACCTGCCACACCATACAGAAATCTCTTCTAAATCGCTTTGCAACTGATACTGGTCTTCGGATGACCTTACTAGACGGTAAATTACAGCATCATCTGAGAAAAACCTAAGAGAACTGCTCAGATTGTCACCCAGGTCATTTATATAGATCAGGAACAGCAGAGGTCCCAGCACGCTTCCCTGGGGAACCCCTGATATCACTTCAGTCTTACTCGATGATTTTTCGTCTATTACTACGAACTGCGACCTTCCTGACAGTAAATCACGAATCCAGTCGCACAACAGGACGATACCCCATAGGCCCGCAGCTTGATTAGAAGTCGCTTGTGAGGAACGGTGTCAAAAGCTTTCCGGAAATCTAGAAATACGGAATCAACTTGAGATCCCCTGTCGATAGCGGCCATTACTTCGTGCGAATAAAGAGCTAACTGTGTTGCACAAGAACGATGTTTCCTGAAATCATGCTGATTACTTATCAATGGATCGTTCCCTTCGAGGTGATTCATATGTTTGAATACAATATATGCTCCAAAACCCTACTGCAAACCGACGTCAATGATATAGGTCCGTAGTTCGATGGATTACTCCTACTACCCTTCTTAAACACTGCTGCGACCTGCGCAATTTTCCAATCTGTAGGTACAGATCTATCGGTGAGCGAGCGGTTGTATGTGATTGCTAAGTAGGGAGCTATTGTATCAGCGTAATAGGGAGCTATTGTATAAGCGTAATCTGAAAGGAACCTAATCGATATACAATCTGGACCTGAAGACTTGCCTATATCAAGCGATTTGAGTTGCTTCGCAGCCCCTAAGGTATCTACTTCTAAGAAACTCATGCTAGCAGCTGTTCGTGTTTCAAATTCTGGAATATTCCATTCCTCTTCCCTGGTGAAGGAATTTCGGAAAACTGCGTTCAATAACTCCGCTTTAGCGGCACAGTCGTCGGTAACAGTACCATCGGCACTGCGCAGCGAAGGTATTGACTGCGTCTTGTCGCTTGTGTACTTTACATACGACCAGAATTTCTTCGGATTTTGTACCAAATTTCGAGACAATGTTTCGTTGTGGAACCTATTAAAGGCATCTCGCATTGAAGTCCGTGCCAAATTTCGCGCGTCTGTAAATTTTAGCCAATCTTCGGGATTTCGCGCTCTTCTGAACTTCGCATGCTTTTTCCGTTGCCTGTGCAACAGCGTTCGGACCTGTTTTGTGTACCATGGGGGATCAGTTCCATCTCTTACCGATTTATGAGGTATGACTCTCTAAATTGCTGTTGCTACTATATCTTTGAGTTTGAGCCACATCTCGTCTACATTTGCATAGTCAGTTCGGAAGGAATGGAAATTGTCTCTTAGGAAGGCTTCTAGTGACACTTTATCCGCTTTTTTAAATAAAGTTATTTTGAGTTTGTTTCTGGTGGATTTGGAAGAAACGGTATTCAGCCTAGCTACAACGACCTTGGGATCACTAATCCCTGTATCAGTCATGATGCTCTCTATTTGTGGCTATGAGGTCAAGTGTGTTTTCGCAACCATTTACAATTCGCGTGGGTTCGTGGACTAACTGCTTGAAATAATTTTCGGAGAAAGCATTTAGGACAATCTCGGAAGATGTTTTCTGCCTACCACCGGTTTTGAACAAGTATTTTTGCCAACATATCGAGGGAAGGTTGAAGTCCCCACCAACTATAACCGTATGTGTGGGGTATTTATTTGTTACGAGACTCAAATTTTCTCTGAACTGTTCAACAACTATATCATCGGAGTCTAGGGGTCGGTAGAAGGAGCCAATTATTAACTTAGTTCGGCCGTTAAGTATAACCTCCACCCATACCAATTCACACGGAGTATCTACTTCGACTTCACTACAAGATAAACCACTACTGACAGACACAAACACTCCACCACCAATTCTGCCTAATCCATCTTCCCTGAACACCGTCTGAGACTTCGTAAAAATTTCTGCAGAACTTATTTCAGGCTCTAGCCAGCTTTCTGTACCTATAACGATATCAGCTTCTGTGCTTTCTATTAGCGCTTGAAGCTCAGCGACTTTCCCAGCACAACTACAACAATTGACAACTACAATTCCGACTGTTCCTTGATCCAAGCACGTCCTGTATTTGCCATGCACCTTTTGAGATTGCAGCCCACCCCGTACTTTCCCGAGGCCTTGTAACCTAAAAAACCGCCCAGTCCACGCCACACAGCCTCCGCTACCCGTGTAGGCGCCAGCTGAGTGTAGTGAACTCCTGACCTATTCAGCGGAACCCGAAACCCCACCACCCTATGGCGCAAGTCAAGGAATCTGCAGCCAACACGGTCGCAAAACCGTCTGAGCCTCTGATTCAGACACTCCACATGGCTCTGCACCAAAGGTCCACAGTCGTTTCTGTCAACGATGCTGCAGATGGTGAGCTCTGCCTTCGTCCCATAAGCAAGACCGGCAGCCTTCACCAAATCAGATAGCCGCTGGAATCCAGAGAGAATTTCCTCAGATCCAAAGCGACACACGTCATTAGTGCCGACATGTGCCACCACCTGCAGCTGGCTGCACCCTGTGCTCTTCATGGCATCCGGAAGGACCCTTTCCACATCAGGAATGACTCCACCCGGAATGCACACGGAGTGCACACTGGATTTCTTCCCCTCCTTAGCAGCCATATCCCTAAGGGGCCCCATTACGCGCCTAACATTTTAGCTCCCAAATACCAATAAGCCCACCCTCTGCGATTGCCCAGACCTTGAAGGCTGAGAATCATCCTCTGAAACAGGGCAGGCAGCTGCATCTGGTTCAGCCAGAGACAGTACCTGAAACCTGTTTGTCAGACGCACCGGGGAGGCTTTCTGATCAGCCTCCGGGGACGTCTTTCGCTGCCTGCCACGCCTTGGAACGACCTCCCAATCAACCACAGGCGAGGGCTCAGCCCCACTGCAGGCAGCAACCGGGGCAACCACAGCGGCAGACCGATCTGGGGACAGACGGGACGAGGTTGACATCCTTGTGATACCCAAGTCCGGCTCCCCACAGTGGTGCCCATTGGCAACAGCCTCAAGCTGCGCGACCGAAGTCAGCGCCACCTGCAGCTGTGAGTGAAGGGATGCCAACACAGCCCTCATCCGAACACAGCAATCACAATCCCTGTCCATTCTAATCGATGTTGAACACGAGTCCGTGCCTAGATAATGCAAGGGAAACACGCAAATATTGTATGAACTAACCTGTACAAATGCCTAACGACTGCGCTACAATCTGCCCGAATTTACGATTACAGTAACTAAAACTCTAAATTACACCTCCTATACGAAACTCACACGCAATTTAAGTAAGAATCTACGAAGTAAACACAGAAAAGAAGCTATATACGTATCTTTCTGCGCTGTCGATGTGCACCAACTGGGAGCACAGGCCACAGTTTGTGGCACAACTTGACAAGAAGAATGGACTGGTTGGTAGGAGATGTTATGAGGCATCAAGGGATCACAAATTTAGCATTGGAGGGCAGCGTGGAGGGTAAAAATCGTAGAGGGAGACTAAGCAGATTCAGAAGGATGTAGGTTGCAGTAAGTACTGGGAGATCAAGAAGCTTGCACTGGAGAGAGTATCATGGAGAGCTGCATCAAACCAATCTCAGGACTGAAGACCACAACAATACTGCCGTGGCACCTTTTTCTCAAAATGACAATGCTCGTCCCCACTTGGCACATTTCTCTGTGAACTCTCTGGGTGATGTTGAGGTACTCGCATGGTCAGGAAGATCATTTGATCTGTTCCCCATAGAAAATATGTGGCACCAGCACGGGTAACAACTCCATCGTAGTGTCCACAATCATGATAGCAAGAACCATTAACAACAGTTACGGGTCAGCTTGCCTCAGGATAGGAAGCAACGGGTTTACGACACCCCTCCAAATCTAATTAGTGCATGCATCCATCCTAGAGGAGATGCGACGTCACACTGGCAAGTGAGCTCATACAGACACGTTCCTTGGAAATTTGGCTCGACAACATATACACTCCTGGGTGCTTCACTTCTCATGTCAGAGTATGCTCCCATGGTGGTGTTTCTATAGCTGAATGCAAGTGGCTTTCCGTTCATGACAGTATTTTATCATCAAAATGTTTCACGTTTTTTAATGATTTGTACGTACCAGTTGTAGTATCTCATCGATCACGTCAGGTGCGCGATTCGTTTTGCCATACTAAAAAAATAATATGTGTGCCATTTTACGACACTCCTTCACTACGCTGTACACGTCGTGTGAAGTGTTATTTCACAAAAAGTTTGATCGTGTGATGTACTAATGATTAATGCAGTAGCAGAAGAGCCCACGGCCAAAACCATGTCTCATCATTTTACGCCTAAACCGTACAAAATCGCTTGAGTAGGCTATCGTCAACCCGACTTAAGTGTGCAGTAACGGTCAAAGACATCACAGCTCCACGGGGATCCATTTTTTTCTATGTTAACAAAATTTATAGCAGCTCTGGTCGAATTTTTAACTAATAGTCGTTCACAACAGTGCAAGGAACTGATTATCGTGAACAAAACCATCCATACAAATCACAACATGTGCTATGAATATTGGTTGAACATGGTACTGTTATACAAACAGTTAATGAAGATGTATGACTACGAAGTTTTCTGCGACGGAGTCCTTGCATAAATAGTTCACGGTTTACCTGCCGCGTCAAATTTGGATAAAATCCCAAGCTTTCGATGACTACCTCCGTCATCTTCGTCAGGGGTAAAACTGACTGTCGTGGACCGGTGATGCTTCCGCTTTAATAAGCAGTGGAAAGCTTCTCATTGGCTGAATGACGTCACGGTGAAAACAGCGCGTACAGAGGTGGCGGCCTCTATGTCCATAGATTTTGTTTGTGCACTTTATCCAGCGTTGCTTGCAGCGCCATCCATCGCAACAGGCGGAGAACTGCGAGGAATGTAAGAAGTCTCCCTCTGCGCTCTGTCTTTATCAATTGCGAACTTCCATGCATTGCTGTGTGCATATCCGGAGTCCTGTTGAAATTATTGTCACAGAGTCTAATTTCAACTGCTTCCCCGATGACAGCGTCCCAATAGTTTGAAGCGTGACCAAGTATTCTGGTTTCATCGAATAAAATCTTATGTTTATTTAACAAACTGTGCTCAGCCACAGCTGATTTTTCTAGATGCCTGTATTTCAGGTGACGCTGATGTTCCACACAGCGATCGGCAACAGTTCTTATAGACTGGCCCACATAATTTTTGCCACACTCGCAACGAATGCTGAAAATTCCCGGCCGAGATTATCTTTCACGGGTCGCAACATTTCCTTAATCTTCCTGGGTTGCCGTAAGACTGGCCTGATTCCCTGCCGGCTCAGGACTCTGCCGATCTTGGTGGTCGCTGTACCGCATAATGGTAGCCGCGCGATGTGTTGGTCCTCTTGATCTGTTCGAACAGCGCCCTTCCTAGGTTTCTTCGCCAGAGTAGATCTGATATCACGATCAGAATATCCATTTTTTTCTGAATACCGTCGTCAGATGGTTAATCTCGGAGCCGAGATGGTTCTTGTCCGAAATAGTCCTTGCTCTATGTACCAAGGTATTCAGCATAGCTCTCTTCTGAGCTGGGTGGTTTAACATCGCACATTTAGATATAAATCTGTATGCGTGGGTTTTCTGTACACAGAATGTCCGAGACGTCCATCTGATTTTCGCTCCACCAGCACATCTAAGAAGAGTAACTTCCCATCCTTCTCCACCTCCACTGTAAATCTGATGTTCTGATGTATCCCATTCAAATGATCAACAAACTGCTGCAGTGTTTCACTGCCATGTGGCCAGATTAAAAATGTATCGTCAACATACCTGAAGAAGCAGAATGGACGTAAGGGAGCACTGTTCAACGCTCGTTCTTCGAAATCCTCCATGAAAAAGTTAGCTATGGCTGGTGACAGTGGCGAACCCATGGCTGTTCCGTCAGTCATTTCATAATATTTCCCACAACCCCTGACGAAGATGGAGGTAGTCATCGAAAGCTTGGGATTTTATCCAAATTTGACGAGGCAGGTAAACCGAGAACTTTTTATGCAATGAAGATGTAAATTGTCAAGAGCAGGAGGAGGCAGATAATAAGATTGTTTATCGCGTTTGTCAACTTAGCCAACGAGGTCGAGTATCTACTCAATGGCTCTGATTGCAATCCTGCATTCTATCACAAAAAAAGCCATTGACAATGTTGGAAAATTCTACACGCTAGCAAGAGGCTTTCACAGTTTTAGGCAGCTACACTTGTGACCCCGGGATTGTACTGAACGTCTTAGAAGAATTCATGTGCAGATTATAAAACGAAAAAAAAATTAATGATGTCGATTCAGTTACATTAAACATTTTTACACAGACATGTTAGACGATCAATCAACATTCTTTTACAGCCTTAAGTCTGGATTTATCCAATTTTGGGAGACTTATTTTATCATATGTAATATGACTTAATGCTTTGCTGCCGATCGGTGAAATTTTTCAACTTTTTCGTAATGGAGGGTGCTCATATTTTCTTCTGAAAAATGATTCTTGCGCATTAATTGACCAAAATCTACTAGAAAAACAGATTTTTATGCGGTCTGCTACGATTTTGCCTTCGGTTTCATTTCTTATTTTTTTCAAATCGTTCCCCAGTCTGCACTATACTACGGCTTTCTAGAAAACACGTTTTTGGTCTCGTAAATCTATCATTCAACTACATTCCAAAAATAATACTAGTTAGGTGAAATTTTTCGATATTTTTGAAAGTGCCATTAGATCAGATGTGATGCGAAAAAAATCTGAAATTATTATTTTTTGGTTTAGGGTAATGTAATCTATAGATTTTATATGATTTTGGTTGTGGGCTCTCGTACTACAGGGAATCAAACTCAAAAATGTTTGTTCTTCTCCGAAACATACCGCGCTGAGAGTATAAAACAACGCGAATAACAGTCGCTTCTGTTAGGTCACGCCAGTCCAATTGAACATTCTTTTTAATGAGTAAATAAATTGTAATGACTCAAAATTGCACTTGTTAATTAACTGCCTGCATTAACTATTTCATGAGAAAGTTATTGTACCAAATTTTTCGTGTGTTATTCGTCACTTTATTTACTGCTAAGCAATAATTAACCAACAGATCATTTTCTCACATTAATGGTACGAAAATATTCTGCATGGTTCTGAGGTAAGCCACAACTAAAGTAACCAAGAAAATTAATTTGCAGGCTTACCTTTTTTTACATAGATGTCCTAAACACACATGTACACATAAAAGAACACACGCTTGCCACATTTTGCAAGCAGTGAAATGCCAAAGAAACAAAAAATTATCATTATCATGAATGATTGTTGAATAATACTGTCACAATAGAGTTATTTTTAGATGACTGGTTAACTTCTCCTTGAAATTTAATTCTGTTACAACATCAAGCATCAGGAAAATTTGGATCCCTTTTTGACTCGACTAAATTGTGCATTTATTTATTATTATCTAACGGTTGATTTTTCTGGATAATTATGACAGTAAGGTCAATTTTAGGACTCGGCCCAGCAAGCTATCACAGATGGCATGACTTGGCTCACTGACAGTCATATTCACATGTAAAGTGAAGTACACTGGTAAAGGAACATACGATAAATTCTGGTCAATGTAATTTACAATGCAGAAGAAAACATTATATTGCCTAGAGGCGGCGATGCCGGTGTCGTCGAATGTGATGCAGTTTTAACCTCGGCGTCTTCGAGGCTCACACATGGCTCTTTTGCTGATTAAAAATTGCCACTGTGTACAACAATTCAAGACTATATTTCCACGAAGCTGTACAGATTTTTGCCTCATGAACGATCCGAAATATTGTCACTATGATGGCTGACTACCGGCCGGTGGTTTGACTTCGGATGGCACTTTCCACTCGTCTTCCACCTTTTCTGTTGGCGTGCGTCTGTATCGTTAGCAAATAGTGAGTTCTCCACAGCTCTTCCCAGCCTATCTGTAGACCGTGTATGCTGACCAGAAACCATGAAATCTTTTTACGGATTGCGTTATACTGGGTGACCCAGGAGGCATGGTCAATAATCAGGGACTTGACGGGAACGACGGTTCTAAGCAAAACAGTCTAATAAACATGGGCTCTAAAATGGATTCCTAAGAGCTATGACCACATGTTTCGTAGAAGATGAACAAGTGCTAGTAATTCTTAAGCTGTGTTTTAGGGCCCAAGTGTACTGGACATTGGCCTTTGTTTTGGTCCATACTACCACCTCTCAGAATACGGAAAGCAAAGAGCTTGCAGTGGAAGAGATTCCTTTTACAGTATCAAAGAGGAATAAGTATTCATAGTTCTATAGTTCTCAGGGTACACATTTTAGAGCTCATGTTCAGTGGACTTTTTTGCTTGGAATGATCATTCTTAACATACCTCTGAATATTGACCGTTTCTCCTGGGACACACTCTGTGTGTAGAAATGGTTCATGTTTGGTAGAAAATTAGAAATAAACTTTAACAGCAACAAAAATCCACAAAATACGTGCAAAACATTATCTACGAGGGTGAGTCAAATGAAAACCTTAAATTTGTAATAACAAATCGAAATTTCGCGCCGTTATCCTGTAAGTTGCTATGCGTGCTACAAAGAGCGTGCAGAATGACCTTTAGGTGGCAGCATAGTGCAGATGGACACATACCGTTGCAGTATCAGTATAAAGATGGCCGCTCCTCCACTTGCGACTAGCACCAGGGAAGATCAGCGTTCTGTTATTCGGTTTTTGCATAGTGAAGGTGTGAAACCTATAGAAATTCATCGATGAATGAAGGTTCAGAACGGTGATGCATGTTTGTCACAGCAGCAAATCTACGAATAGAGTAGGAAGTTCGCAAATTGTGTGACTTCAATGGAAGATGCTCCTCGTCCAGGTCAGGCACAACGAGTTGTGACTCCACAGAACATTGTAGCAGTTGAAGCCATAGCGAAGCAAACCGCCGAGTGACACTGAATGACATTGCAGCATGCTTACAGATTAGTCATGGGTCAGCACACCACATTGTGCATGATGTGCTCCAGTTTCACAAAGTGTCTGCAAGATGGGTGCCGCGGCAGCTGACTCCTGAAATGAGAGAACGACGTGTTGATGCTTGTGAAGAACTTCTTCGGCGCTTTGGACGAGAAGGTTATGGCTTCCTTGCAAGAATCCTGGGTTCACTTCCACCAACCGGAAACGAAGAGATCAAGCAAGGAATGGCGCCATTCCTCATCATCAAAACTAAAGAAGTTTCGAACAGAACCATCAGCAGGGAAGGTTATGCTGACTCTCTTTTGGGACAAAAAAGGCGTCAATTTGGAGCATTACATGCCTAGAGGGACCACTGTGATCAGTGCATCACACACAGATTTCCTAAAAAATGATCTGCAGCCTGCAATCAAATCAAAGCGACGTGTATTGCTGTCAGCAGGTGTCCTTTTGCAACATGACAATGCAAGGCCCCACACTGTCTGTACAACAGTTGCAACAACCACAGACCTGCGTTTCGAGTGTCTTCCTCATCCACCATACTCACCAGACCTTGCCCCAAATGATTTCAATATGTTTGGACCACTCAAAGACGCAATGGGAGGAAAGAAGTTCCATTCTGATGAAGAAATACGCGACGCGGTGCATGAGTGGTTGCGCGGACTACCAAAAGAATTTTTTTCTAAAGGAATTTATGTGCTTTGTAGGCGCTGGAGGACTTGCACTGGGCGTGGGGGAGATTATGTTGAAAAGTGATACAGCTTTGTACCACTTCTGCACAAAAATATTTAAGGTTTTCATTTGACCCACCCTCGCATAAACGATTAAAAACTGTGAATGACATAAAGTGTTGTTGTCACTAGTTTACCCACGTAATTACTTTGGATTAACAGCAAATTAAAAGCGAAGAAACTGCTTAATGTGGGTTCCATCTCTTGTCATATAATCGTTGAAAAACGAGAAGGGAAAAGGACAAGTAACGTAAAATAAACGAATCTGGCATGAAATCTCGCAGAGACAAGATGTTTTGTAAGGTGTACCCGAGTCTACAGATAATGTTGTTGTATAATCTGCTGAGTAAGCCTACATTACTTATTTTCATTCGAAGTGCAACTGCTGTTCTAGACGCATAACGCATACGCTACCTCGTATTGGCCTGTTAGTTCTGCAAGTAGTAAATATTTAGTGAGTTTAACATTGTAATACTTCGCATCCAGACGCTATGAGGAAATGGGATCCAGTTAATCCATGCCTTGTTATCAGGAGACTTTCCCAAAGCCAATCAAAACAGACAAATGCGGTTTACAAATATTGAGCATTGACTTGAATGGGGAATCTTATTTAAGGACAGACTGCCAAATAAGGGGCGCCACCACATTCCCGAGGATCTGAAACATATTAAAGGACCTGCACTTCAGCCTCAGACTTCTTAGTGGCAAGGGAAATGATTAGATCGATCAGGCAGCAAGCGGTAGGCAGGACACAGGTTAGGCTGGTACGAGAATCGCCCTTAAAGCCACGAGTATTGGAGAGCCGCAAAGGGCCATGCTGAGGTATTCCTATCTTTTAAGCTGAGTAGCTGCAGACCTCTTCCTCTTGTGATTCTTGAACAGAGTCTTCGCTATTACTAGCTGAAATTTTAAACAGAACTCAATCTTTCTTCTCTCTCATTCCTAGTACCAAGCCCATATTCTCCAGTAACACTTTCTTCTAATCCTTCCCCTACAACCGCATTCCTGTGCCCCATGGCTATTAGATTTTCTTCTCCCATTACGTACTGCATTACACATTCAATATCCTCATATACTTTCTCTATCTCTTCAATTTGCGACGTCGGCATGTACACCTGAACCATCGTTGTCGGTGTCGGTTTGCTGTCCATTCTAATGAGAACAACCCTGTCACTGATCTGTTCACAGTAACAACTCTCTGCCCTACCTTTCCATTCACAACGAATCCTACTCCCGTTATCCCATTTTCTGCTGGTGTTGAGATTACCATATAGTCATCCGACCTGAAATCTTTGTCTTCTTTGCATTTCACTTTTTTGCAGTTCCCTTTTCAGATATTCCACGTTCAAGGTTCTGGCATTCCACACCTCTGCTCGTAGAACGTTATTCTTTCGTTGTTCATTCAATCACAAGAAGAGGAAGTATACTTGGAAGACGGCCGGGAGATACGGAAAGATTTCAGCTAGATTATATCATCATCAGACAGAGATTCCAAAATCAGATATTCGATTTAAGACGTACCCAGGAGCAGATATAGACTCAGATCACAACGTAGCAGTGATGAAGAGTAAGATGAAGTGTAAGAATCAATACGCAAAAAAGGTGGGATTCGCTTGAAGTTCTCTAAGACTATAGATACTGCAATAAGGAATAGCTCTGTAGGCAGTACAGCTGAAGAGGAATGGACATCTCTAAAAAGAGCAATCACAGATGTGGGAACGAAAAACATGGGTACAAAGAAGATAACTGCGAAGAAACCATGGGTGACAGAAGAAATACTTCAGTTGATCGACGAAAGGAGGAAGTACACAAATGTTCAGGCAAATTCAGGAATACAGAAATACAAGTCACTTAGGAATGAAAACAATAGGAAGTGCACGGGAGCTAAGACGAAATGCCTGCATGAAAAAATGAAGAAGTCAAAGAAGAAATGATTGTCCGAAGGACTGACTCAGCATATAGGTGAGTCGAAACAACCTTCGATGAAATTAAAAGCAAGGTGGTAACATCAAGGATGCAACAAGAATTCCAGTGTCAAATGCAGAGGAGGGAGCGGATAGGTGGTAAATTGAAGGTCTCTAAGAGGTCAAAGATTTTTCTGTTGATAGATGAAGAAACAGGAGTCGATCTAGAAGAGATAGGGGATTCAGTATTAGAATCATAATTCAAAAGAGCTTTGGAAAACTTAATATCAAATAAGGCAGAAGGGACAGATAACATTCCAGCAGAGTTTCTAAAATCATTGGGGGACGTGGCAACAAAACAACTATTCATGTTGGCATAGAGAAACTATGAGTCTGTCGATACATCATCTGGCTTTCGAAAAATATTATCCATACAATTCCGAAATTGCAAGAGTTGACAAGTTAGAGAATAATCACACAATCAGCTTAACAGCGCATGCATCCAAGTTGCTGACGAGAATAATATACAGAAGGATGTGTTAGATGACGATCATTTTGGCTTTAGGAAAGGTAAAGGCACCAGAGAGACACATCTGATGTTGCAGTTGATAATGCAAGCAAGACTAAAGAAAAGTCGAGATACGTCGAGAGGATCTGTAGACCTGGTAAAAGCATTCTACAATGTCAAAGGCGGGAAGCTAAGAGGGAATAATAACAGTAGAAGGCCGAGAACGAAGCGCTCAGATTAAAAAGGATGTAAGACAGGGATGTAGTATTTCGCCCATACTGTTCAATCTGTACATCGAAGAAGCAATGGTGGAAAGAAAAGAAAAGTTCAGGAGTGGAATTAAAATTCAAGGTGAAAGGATATCAATGACACGATTCGCTGATGATATTGTTATCTTGAGTGAAAGTGAAGAAGAATTACGTGATCTGCTGAATAGAATGAACAGTCTGATGAGCACAGAATATGGACTAAGAGTAAATCGAAGACAGACGAAAGTAGTGAGATACTAGAAATGAGAACAGGGAGAATCTTAACATCAGGATTGACGGGCAAGAAGTAGATGAAGTTTAGGAAATCTGCTACCTAGGCGCAAAATAACCAACGACGGAAGGAGCAAGGAGACAACAAAAACAGATTTGCACTGGCAAGCTGAGGATTCCTACCCAAGAAAAGTCTACTAGTATCAAACACAGGGTTTAATTTGAGGAATACATTTTTGAGAATGTACGTTTGAAGCTCAGCGTTGTATGGTAGTGAAACATGGAGTATGGGGAAACCAGAACAGAAGATAATCGATGCGTTTGAGATATGGTGCTACAGGCGAATGTTGGAAATTAGGTGGACCGATGAGGCATTGAATGAGGAATTTCTGCGCAGAACCGAAGACGAAAGGAACATGTGGAAAACAATGACAAGACGAAGGGACAACATCATAAGACATCTGTTAAGACATCAGGGAATAACCTTCCATTGTACTAGAGGGAGCTCTCTAGAGTTAACACTGTAGAGAAAGACAGAGATTGGAATACATCCAGGAAATTATTGAGGACGTAAGTTGCAAGTGATACTCTGAGTTGAAGATGTTGGCACAGGAGAGTATTTCGTGGCGGGCCGCATCAAATCAGTCAAGAATAGACTGAAATGCATAGAAGTCAGTGATTGTACTCTGCAACTATTAAATTATAGTATTAAATAGCTTAATTATATTACGATCAGATTAAGTGCTTTCAACAATTCAATTTTCACAAAGTGACAGAATGGTCACCTGGCCCGACATGGGCGGGCAAAGTGAATTTGAAAATTTTATTCTCTGTACATGCCCTCCCCGTCCTCATCGTTGATACCAAAAAGAGTTCTTCTAGCTTTGGGTTTCCTGCTCCTCGCTCTCTTCTTCTTACTGCCTTTCTTCTCTTCAGCTGCTTTGCGTATTTCCTTCATTTTACGTTCCTTTTTTTTCTCCTTCTTCCTTTTCCGCTAGTAGGTCACTGTTATAAGGGCTTGCTGTGAGTAACATCGCGGAGACCTTCTTTTGGTCCCTGATTTTACGTTTTCCTCCTACTCAAAAAGGCCAGAAGCTACCGCCGAGATGACCGCTTTGCCCTCGTTGACACCATTGCGTAAAATACGAATACTTCTGATAGCTTCACCGAAATTTCAGTGACTAAGGTAGGGTTATTGATTCAAGCTATGAAACTTTCAAAACAATTTCAGTAAAAATAAATAAACACACAAACCGACTACTTACATTAGAGGAATTAAACACCACAAAAATTCTTATAGCTCCGTTGAGATGCTCATCACACGGGTTAGAGCTCATGGAGTGACTGGGCCCCCTCCCCCCTCTCCTCCCCGCCAGAGAGAATGAGTTAAAGCATTTCTCGCGCCATGACGAAGGCCATTTTACCCGCCATGGCCACTTTGCCCGGCTCTCCCCAAACGAAAACTGTTGGCTGTCAATGAGTGGCCAAGCCACATCACGCCTACAAACCTCTAAACCGTGACTTCATATCCACGTAACGCCAACCACCCCTGCCCTCATGCACTGCCAATTCCGTCATGTGGTAGCATGAAATGGTTAATATCTCCTGCTTTCGCACCTGTCGACTCGTGTCTCTGCCTGTCAAATTTGCCCTGAAATAATTTGTATTTATGATTATGAATAACAATAAATGAAAATTTTATGACCCCCTTCTCTGCTTTAATACTACTTCGATTTACTACAATATTATGTCAAACTTTAATGCTGAGTCTATACAGGGTGTCTCAAACCTTTTGGGTCAAATTGTAATAGGTTAGAGTGGGTTCACAGCCGATTATATTGAGACAGAGAACCAACGATAAGTAATTTGTATTCATTGTGTTATGGACATACACAGAGGTTACTAGATAACAACAACGTAGCTAAATAGCTTGGTAAATCCTGGAGAGTTGGACCACTTTTTCCCTTCAGCATGAAATTGGTCTATTTTTTCTACTTTTTTGACCTCTATAAGCATGCTCGTATACATATAAACTTCAGGGCAATATATTATTCAGGTATTGTCACCTAAAATACAAGAGATATGATGAAATGAAGATACACAAGGGTGGTTCACTTCACCTTTAAGTGTATGGGTGAGATGGACGAAGGTAATGAGACAGATAGACTACATAAAATGGCTATACCTGAAGAAAAAAGTCAATTAACATTTCATATTTTTGTTTGGAATATAATTTAGTGAATACAGAATTATACTATGAAATGGTTCAAATGGCTCTGAGCACTATGGGACTTAACTTCTGAGGTCGTCAGTCACCTAGAACTTGTGTTGTTGTGGTCTTCAGTCCTGAGACTCGTTTGATGCAGCTCTCCATGCTACTCTATCCTATGCAAGCTGCTTCATCTTCCAGTACGTGCTGCAGCCTACATCCTTCTGAATCTGCTTAGAGTATTCATCTCTTGATCTTCCTCTATGATTTTTACCCTCCACGCTGCCCTCCAATACTAAATTGGTGATCCCTTGATGCCTCAGAACATGTCCAACCAACCTATCCCTTCTTCCAGTCAAGTTGTGCCACGAACTCCTCTTCTTCCCAATTCTATTCAATACCTCCTCATTAGTTATGCGATCTACCCATCTAATCTTCAGCATTCTTCTGTAGCACCACATTTCGAAAGCTTCTATTCTCTTCTTGCCCAAACTATTAATCGTCCATGTTTCATTTCCATACATGGCCACACTCCATACAAATGCTTTAAGAAACGACTTCCTGACACTTAAATCTATATTCGATATTAACAAATCACCCGATTTAATTCGACTACATTCCATTATCATCGTTTTGCTTTTGTTGATGTTAGTCTTATATCCTCCTTTCAAGACACTGTCCATTCCATTCAACTGCTCTTCCAAGTCCTTTGCTGTCTCTGACAGAATTACAATGTCATCGGCGAACCTCAGTTTTTATTTCTTCTCCATGGATTTTAATACCTACTCAAAATTATTTTTTGTTTCCTTTACCGCTTGCTCAATATACAGATTGAATAACATTGGGGAGAGGCTACAACCCTGTCTCACTCCCTTCCCAACCACTGCTTCCCCTTCATACCCCTCGACTCTTATAACTGCCATCTGGTTTCTGCACAAATTGTAAATAGCCTTTAGCTCCCTGTATTTTACCCCTGCCACCTTCAGAATCTGAAAGAGAGTATTCCAGTCAACATTGTCAAAAGCTTTCTGTAACTCTGCAAATGCCATAAACATAGGTTTCCCTTTTCTTAATCTAGCTTCTAAGATAAGTCGTAGGTCAGTATTGCCTCACGTGCTCCAATATTTCTACGGAATTCAAACTGATCTTCCCCGAGGTTGGCTTCTATCAATTTTTCCATTCGTCTGTAAAGAATTCGCGTTAGTATTTTGCAGCCGTGACTTATTAAACCGATAGTTCGGTAATTTTCACATCTGTCAACACCTGCTTTCTTTGGAATTGGAATTATTATTTTCTTCTTAGAGTCTGAGGGTATTTCGCCTGTCTCATACATTTTGCTCACCAGGTGGAAGAGTTTTGACAGGACCGGCTCTCCTAAGGCTGTCAGTAGTTCTAAGGGAATGTTGTCTATTCCCGGGGCCTTGTTTCGACTTAGGTCTTTCTGTGCTCTGTCAAACTGTTCACGCAGTATCATATCTCCCATTTCATGTTCTTTCCATAATATTGCCCCGAAGTACATCGCCCTTGTATAGACCCTCTATATACTCCTTCCACCTTTGTGCTTTCCCTTCTTTGCTTAGAACTGTGTTTCCATCTGCGCTCTTGATATCCGTGCAAGTGGTTCTCTTTTCTCCAAAGGTCTCTTTAATTTTTCTGTAGGCAGTTTCTATCTTACCTCTAGTGAGATAAGCCTCTACATTCTTACATTTGTCCTCTAGCCATGCCTGCTTAGCCATTTTACACTTCCTGTCGATCTCATTTTTGAGACGTTTGTATTCCTTTTTGCTTGCTTCATTTACCGAATTTTTATATTTTCTTCTTTCATCAATAAAATTCAATATTTCTTGTGTTACCCAAGGATTTCTGCTGGCCCTCGTCTTTTTACCTACTTGATCCTCTGCTGCCTTCACTACTTCATCCCTCAAAGCTAACCATCCCTCTTCTACTGTATTTCTTTCCCCCATTCTTGTCAATCGTTCCCTAATGCTCTCCCTGAAACTCTCTACAACCTCTGGTTTAGTCAGTTTATCCCGGTCCCATCTCCTTAAATTCCCACCTTTTTTGCAGTTTCTTCAGTTTGAACCTACACTTCATAACCAATAGATTGTGGTCAGAGTCCACATCTGCACCTGGAAATGTCTTGCAGTTTAAAACCTGGTTCTTAAGTCTCTGTCTTTTCATTATATAATCTATCTGAAACCTGTCAGTATCTCCAGGCTTCTTCCATGTATACAATCTTCTTTTATGATTCTTGAACCAAGTGTTAGCTATGATTAAGTTATGCTCTGTGCAAAATTCTAACAGGAGGCTTCCTCTTTAATTTCTTCCCCCCAATCCATATTCACCTACTACGTTTCCTTCTCTTCCGTTTCCTACTATCTAATTCCAGTCACCCATGACTATTAAATTTTCGTCTCTCTTCACTATCTGAATAATTTCTTTTATCTCATCATACATTTCTCCAATTTCTTCGTCATTTGCAGAGCTAGTTGGCATACAAATTTGTACTACTGTAGTAGGCGTGGGCTTCGTATCTATCTTGGCCACAATAATGCGTTCACTATGCTGTTTGTAGTAGCTTACCTGTACTCCTATTTTTTATTCATTATTGAACCTACTCCTGCATTACCCCTATTTGATTTTGTATTTATAACCCTGTATTCACCTGACCAAAAGTCTTGTTCCTCCTGCCACCGAACTTCGCTGATTCCCACTATATCTAACTTTAACCTATCCATTTCCCTTTTTAAATTTTCTAACCTACCTGCCCGATTAAGGGATCTGACATTCCACGCTCCGATCCGTAGAATGCCATTTTTCTTTCTCCTGATAACGACGTCCTCTCGAGTAGTCCCCGCCCGGAGATCCGAATGTGGCACTATTTTACCTCCAGAATATTTTACCCAAGAGGACGCCATCATCATTTAACCATACAGTAAAGCTGCATGCCCTCGGGAAAAATTACGGCTGTAGTTTCCCCTTGCTTTCAACCGTTCACAGTACCAGCACAGCAAGGCCGTTTTGGTTAGTGTTACAAGGCCAGATCAGTCAATCATCCAAACTGTTGCCCCTGGAACTTCTGAAAAGGCTGCTGCCCCTCTTCAGGAACCACACGTTTGTCCGACCTCTCAGCAGATACCCCACCGTTGTGGTTGCACCTACGGTACGGCTATCTGTATCGCTGAGGCACGCAAGCCTCCCCACCAACGGCAAAGTCTATGGTTCATGGTGGGGTGGGGGGACTAGAACTTAGAGCTACTTAAACCTAAGTAACCTAAGGACATCACACACGTCCATGCCCGAGGTAGGATTCAAACCTGCGACCATAGCGGTCGCGCGGTTCCAGACCGTAACGCCTAGAACCGCTGGGCCACGCCTGTCGGCTGCTATGAAGTATTTTGGACCTAAACAGTTTATCATTTTATTATAATTCTTGATTGAAGATTGACCTTTTTAATGAGTTGTTGGTTTTGTTTCCTCTCTCCACAGCAGCTACACTTACTACGGAATGTTGACCTTCGGGAAGATTCAACATACTAAATACAGTCGTAATTTTTATTAGTCTCGTAATAGATTTATCCACAGCTAACACATTCATCCTCATCTCGTTCACCAAAATTGTTTTCGTAATCATCTACAATGTCTGCACCTAATGCTATTTGTGGTATTTTTCTTATTGAATTTCTTCAGACTGTTTTTCTCTGCACTAGTATTTCCTTTTGGTGACCTTTTTTACTTTTTCTCTATTTTCTTTCTTTTCTTATCCCTCTTTTTCTTTGCAGTTTCAATATTTTCAGCAGAGTTTAGTCCTTTGTATACAACTGCTGCTTTCCTCTTACAATTCATGGTTTTCTCAGTAGAGGGAACAGCTGATATTTCTTCCAAAAGTTTTTGTCTGTGTTGGCTCCGGCGTAGTCAGTTTTGAGGCGATAAGTCTTAGGTTTAGTATGAGTGAAGGGCGAAGTTGTGTTACTGAAGGAATTTGATTGTGCAGGTAACTGTGCTCTTTTGGTGTGCTTGTGGTCAGTAGGTCTTACTGAGTTTTGAAGTGGTTCGTTGGCATGTGTACAGAATTCTGCTTTTCGATTTGTTGAGACAGACATATCTTCCGACAAATAAGTGTAGGTCACTGCAGCCATCTTGAGTGGGCTCCATCTATCTATCTATCGCTTGCGCCTTTGTCCCACATTTTGCGCGGGGTTGGCGTGGTTAAATCGGATTTGGCATGTTAATGTGAAGGAGTGGCCGGATGCCCTTCCTGCCACCACCCCGTACCCCCTGGGACGCAATCAGAGTACCCCATCTGTCTGCATCCAGCGTAAATCAGTAAATCATGGAAAAGTGCGGATGTTTTTTTCTGTGAGTCGTGTAACTGAGGCGGGCCGTGGGGACCAGCCCGGTATTCACCTAGAGGGATGTGGAAAACCGCCTAAAAACCACATTCAGGCTGTATGGCACACTGGCCCTCGTCGTTAATCTGGAGGGCGGATTCGATCCGGGGCCGGCGTGCTACCCGAGTCCAGGGAGCAGCGCATTAGCGCTCTCGGCTAACCTGGCGGGTCTTGAGTTATGCTCCATCTCTCTCACATTAAAACAAGTGGTTCATCCTTCGCAGATAACACTGGGTCATCTCTCCCGATTGCCTGGGACAGATGGAACACCCACACTTCTGAGTGTAAGCAGCTAACTCGATAGCCACTTTAGGTTAGTTTCATGACTACACATTTGTCAGAAAAAATGTGTAAATAAGCCTTAATACTAAAATCATGTAACTACACGATAAAATTTTTCGGCTTATCACAGCGTACAATGTGATTTTTCTCCAGAAATAACACAAAATGACAGAAACACTTCTGCACCGCGTTTGTTTACAAAAGAGCTTCCTTTGAAGTAGGGGAAGCTACTCTCCGGCGTAGAATTTGTAAAATATGCAACTGGTCCTTCTCAGACGATGGTCCAACTCTCCCAGATTCACCCTAATTATTCAAAGTGACGACAGCCAGTCTCAATGCATACAGGGCAACGGCGCACGAAATTCTGCCGCACCCTGTCAAAGATCCCTGGTGTCTGTTGTACCAGGAGACAGGCAGCCAGGAGAGTAGGAAGCAGATCTTCATCCTTTCCTGCGGAGGTTTCATACACCAACGTCTTGACGTAGACCCAGCGGAAAAAGTCTAGAAGTGTGAGATTCGGCGACCGTGCTGGCCATGAGACAGGGTACGTGGTGTTCAGGCGCTCGCGGACATAAACATCGAAGTGGGCTGGTGCACCGCCGTGTTGGAGCCACATCCTTTCGCGAAGGACAAGGGGGTACAGTCTCCAAGAACTGCGTCATCACATCTCTCAGTAGGACCAGGTTACATGGACTAGCCCGACGGGGAGGCAGCAAATGAAGTCCTTTTAGCTGATACAGTCCTATTATTCGAAACGTTGACAGAGAATCGCTGCTGGTGGCCACCGATGTGGATGGTATGGGGATTACGTTGCAATACATGCACTGAGACTGGCCGTCACAATTTTCGAGAAGGGACGTCGAACAGATGTGCAGAACTATAGACCTATATCGCTAACGTCGATCAGTTGTAGAATTTTGGAACACGTATTGTAATGTTGTTGCATTAATTTGAGGTGTAAGCGGTGCTGATATTCAAGACCATAGAAGTGGGTTAAAAGCTGTGAGCTATGTGAGGAAGTTAACCTTGCATTACTGCGCAACTGTTTCACCAGGTATCCAGTCTAGCTTACCAAATTCCCAACCAGACTAACATTAATTATAATCTTTTAGTATTCATCTTACGATAACCGGTGATATATATATATATATATATATATATATATATATATATATATATATATATATATATATATAAGACAATTTAAATAAAAAGAAATAAATCAGTTTATATTTGGACATTTATTTTAACATTCATCATTGTTCCGTTAAAATTTCAGCATATCAAACTTGATTCATAACTAAACTGATGCCTTATTTAGGATTGTGAAAATGTGAGTTAGTAATGTTATGGAACACATCAAATAGGGAGCCAAGATTGGGAGACTACATACAACACTGCATTCATAAAATAACACACGAAGAACGTTGAAACATAACCAAGAGGAAATTAACCACAACCAACCGATTCAATTTTCACCCAAAGAAGTTACGTTCGTAGCGCAATCCTGTCCATCATGAAATTACCACATACTAACTCTCTGTGAAATCTTCCCGAAAAGAATAGCTGAGGGCTACTTTGATGATTACACCACATGCTTCACGTGGTCAACTTGGTTTACACAAAGAGTGTAACTCCACAATAATTTTGATAATTAAAATAAATTAGATCGAAAAGCAATTTACAAAAGAAAAACCTCGAACTGGTTACTATCGTCTTACTATTAACCTGTTGGGTCAAACAATTGTATAAGCACGTGGTACTGGTCTCACAAAGTACAGCCCATGTGGGTTGAACTTAGAGAAAAGTTGCTATATTGAAAATATTGTCAAGACGAGACGTTATAATCTCACGCACATTCGCATTTAAGATTGATGATCTTAGTTAGAGTTACTGATCAATACGTGGTTCCACTTTACTCACAAAGTAGTGACAAAGCAACTAGCGGAAGATATTCTGAACTTCACACTCGAAATACACTGCGTTGCAATTTAAGATAACATTAGATATTTTAGAGCTAAACCTGAAATAATGGTGATTAAATTTTCAGTTAGGCTGAACTTAAGAAATCCATTGTCCTACGGACTTAGCAGACACGCGCTTAGCCGGAGATCTTACCACTTCAGACGCTCGCCACGGACAGACTGCCGTGGTTCCTACCTGAGGGGTGCCTCACAAATACAAACGGAAGTGACCAGATAGGCAGCTTCCCATACCAACATGACAAGGGACGGACAGGACCATACTAAGAATAGAAACCTCTTTGCGTTTAGAAAGTGTAGCTACCTGTTCCGACGTTGGTCCTACTGTTCTCTAGCAGACAGGCTTGTCTGCTACCATCAAGCATGCAACTAGAAATACATATACTCATTCATCCTCTCACACAGAAGGGAAGGGGGATGACAGTATCTTATCATATACAGTATATAAAAGAAAGCAGATGTAGGTTCCGTATGAGACTGTGTGACATGAATTACATATAAACTGTGTTTTAAAGTGTAGTAGTGTGACAGATCGTTCTTGCTTATGTGTAAAAGTAACACGTTTCACTGCTCAGTCTCCCCCCAGATAGTCAGAAACACCACAGTAAATTTAGAAGAAAAATTTATGCCGTAAATGACAACAGATTTAAGAAATTAACATGAAAGGAATCCAATAGAGACCTTTCAGTATTATGTTCGAGTATAATGACTTTTCTGGAGGCTATAAATCTACTCTACAGGAATCAGCATGGGTTTCGAAAAAGACGATCGTGTGAAAACCCAGCTAGCGCTATTCGTCCACGAGACTCAGAGGGGCATAGACTCGGGTTCCCAGGTAGATGTCATGTTTCTTGACTTCCGCAAGGCGTAAAATACAGTTCCCCACAGTCGTTTAATGAACAAAGTAAGAGCATATGGACTATCAGACCAATTCTGTGACTGGATTGAAGAGTTTCTGGATAACAGAACGCAGCATGTCATTCTCAATGGAGAGAAGTCTTCCGAAGTAAGAGTGATTTCAGCTGTGCCACAGGGAAGTGTTGTAGGACCATTACTATTCACAATATATATAAATGACCTTGTGCATAACATCGGAAGTTCACTGAGGCTTTTTGCGGATGGTACTGTAGTATATCGAGAGGTTGTAACAATGGAAAACTGTACTGAAATGCAGGAGCATCTGCAACGAATTGACGCATGGTGCAGGGAATGGCAGTTGAATCTCAATGTAGACAGGTGTAATGTGCTGAGAATACGCAGAAAGAAAGATCCTTTATCATTTAGCTACAATATAACAGGTCCCTCCCCCATGAACCATGGACCGTGCCGTTGGTGGGGAGGCTTGCGTGCCTCAACGATGCAGATAGCCGTACCGTAGGTGCAAACACAGCGGAGGGGTATCTGTTGAGAGGCCAGACAAACGTGTGGTTCCTGAAGAGGGGCAGCAGCCTTTTCAGTAGTTGCAGGGGCAACAGTCTGGATGATTGACTGATCTGGCCTTGTAACACAAACCAAAATGGCCTTGCTGTTGTGGTACTGCGAACGGCTGAAAGCAAGGGGAAACTACAGCCGTAATTTTTCCCGAGGGCATGCAGCTTTACTGTATGGTCAAATGATGATGGCGTCCTCTTGGGTAAAATATTCCGGAGGTAAAATAGTGCCACATTCGGATCTCCGGGCGTGGACTACTCGAGAGGACGTCGTTATCAGGAGAAAGAAAACTGGCATTCTACGGATCGGAGCGTGGAATGTCAGATCCCTTAATCGGGCAGGTAGGTTAGAAAATTTAAAAAGGGAATTGGATACGTTAAAGTTAGATATAGTGGGAATTAGTGAAGTGCGGTGGGAGTAGGAACAAGACTTCTGGTCAGGTGAATACAGGGTTATAAATACAAAATCAAATAGGGGTAATGCAGGAGTAGGTTTAATAATGAATAAAAAAATAGGAGTGCGGGTAAGCTACTCCAAACAGCATAGTAAACGTATTATAGTGGCCAAGATAGACACGAAGCCCATGCCTACTACAGTAGTACAAGTTTATATGCCAACTAGCTCTGCAGATGACGAAGAAATTGAAGAAATGTATGATGAGATAAAAGCAATTATTCAGGTAGTGAAGGGAGACGAAAATTTAGTAGTCATGGGTGAATGGAATTCGACATCAGGAAAAGGAGAGAGGGAAACATAGTAGGTGAATACGGATTGAGGCTAATAAATGAAAGAGAAAGCCGTCTGGTAGAATTTTGCGCAGAGCATAACTTAATCATAGCTAACACTTGGTTCAAGAATCATAAGAGAAGGTTGTATACATGGAAGAATCCTGGAGATACTGAAAGGTATCAGATAGATTATATAATGATAAGACAGAGATTTAGGAACCAGGTTTTAAATTGTAGGACATTTCCGGGGGCAGATGTGGACTCTGACCACAATCTACTGGTTACGAACTGTAGATTAAAACTGAAGAAATTGCAAAAAGGTGGGAATTTAAGGAGATGGGACTTGGATAAACTGGCTAAACCAGAGGTTGTACAGAGTTTCAGGGAGAGCATAAGGGAATGGGGGAAAGAAATACAGTAGAAGACGAATGGGTAGCTCTGAGAGATGAAGTAGTGAAGGCAGCGGAGGATGAAGTAGGTAAAAAGACGAGGGCTAGTAGAACTCCTTGGGTAACAGAAGAAATATTGAATTTAATTGATGAAAGGAGAAAAAAATAGAAAAATGCAGTAAATGAAGCAAGCAAAAAGGAATACAAACGTCTCAAAAATGAGATCGACAGGAAGTGCAAAATGGCTAAGCAGGCATGGCTAGAGGACAAATGTAAGGATGTAAAGGCTTATCTCACTAGGGGTAAGATATATACAGCCTACAGGAAAATTAAAGAGATCTTTGGAGAAAAGAGAGCCACTTGTATGAATATCAAGAGCTCAGATGGAAACCCAGTTCTAAGCAAAGAGGGGAAAGCGGAAAGGTGGAAGGAGTGTATTGAGGGTCTATACAAGGGCGATGTACTTGAGGACAATATTATGGAAATGGAAGAGGATGTAGACGAAGATGAAATGGGAGATAGGATATTGCGTGATGAATATGACAGAGCACTGAAAGATCTGTGTCGAAACAAGGCCCCGGGAGTAGACAACATTCCATTAGAACTACTGACGGCCTTGGGAGTGCCAGTTCTGACAAAACTCTACCATCTGGTGAGCAAGATGTACGAGACAGGCGAAATACCCTCAGACTTAAGAAGAATATAATAATTCCAATCCCAAAGAAAGCAGGCGTTGACAGATGTGAAAATTACCGAACTATCAGTTTAATAAGCCACAGCTCCAAAATACTAACTATAATTATTTACAGACGAAAGGAAAAACTGGTAGAAGCCGACCTCGGGGAAGATCAGTTTGGATTCCGTAGAAATGTTGGAACACGTGAGGCAATACTGACCTTACGACTTATCTTAGAAGAAAGATTAAGGAAAGGCAAACCTACGTTTCTAGCATTTGTAGACTTAGAGAAAGCTTTTGACAATGTTGACTGGAATACTCTCTTTCAAATTCTAAAGGTGGCAGGGGTAAAATACGGGGAGCGAAAGGCTATTTACAATTTGTACAGAAACCAGATGGCAGTTATAAGAGTCGAGGGGCATGAAAGGGAAGCAGTGGTTGGGAAGGGAGTGAGACAGGGTTGTAGCCTCTCCCCGATGTTTTCAATCTGTATATTGAGCAAGCAGTAAAGGAAACAAAAGAAAAATTCGGAGTAGGTATTAAAATCCAGGGAGAAGAAATAAAAACTTTTTAGGTTCGCCGATGACATTGTAATTCTGTCAGAGACAGCAAAAGACTTGGAAGAGCAGTTGAACGGAATGGACAGTGTCTTGAAAGGAGGACATAAGATGAACATCAACAAAAGTAAAACGAGGATAATGAAATATAGTCGTATTAAGTCGGGTGATGCTGAGGGAATTAGATTAGGAAATGAGTCACTTAAAGTAGTAAAGGAGTTTTGCTACTTGGGGAGCAAAATAACTGATGATGGTCGAAGTAGAGAGGATATAAAATATAGACTGGCAATGGCAAGGAAAGCGTTTCTGAAGAAGAGAAATTTGTTAACATCGAGTATAGATTTAGGTGCCAGGAAGTCGTTTCTGAAAGTATTTGTATGGAGTGTAGCCATGTATGGAAGTGAAACATGGACAATAAATAGTTTGGACAAGAAGAGTATAGAAGCTTTCGAAATATGGTGCTACAGAAGAATGCTGAAGATTAGGTGGGTAGATCACATAACTAATGAGGAAGTATTGAATGGGATTGGGGAGAAGAGAAGTTTGTGGCACAACTTGACTAGAAGAAGGGATCGGTTGGTAGGACATGTCCTGAGGCATCAAGGGATCACAAATTTAGTATTGGAGGGCAGCGTGGAGGGTAAAAATCGTAGAGGGAGACCAAGAGATGAATACACTAAGCAGATTCAGAAGGATGTAGGGTGCAGTAGGTACTGGGAGATGAAGAAGCTTGCACAGGATAGATTAACATGGAGAGCTGCATCAAACCAGTCTCAGGACTGAAGACCACAACAACAACAACATAACAGGTCAGCAACTGGAAGCAGTTAATTCCATAAATCATCTAGGAGTTGGCATTAGGAGTGATTTAAAATGAAATGACCATACAAAATCAATCGTCGGTAAAGCAGATGCCAGACTGTGATTCATTGGAAGAATCCTAAGGAAATGCAGTCCGAAAACAAAGGAAGTACGTTACAGTACAATTGTTCGCCCACTGCTTGAATACTGCTCACCGGTGTGGGATCCGTACCAAATAAGGTTGATAGAAGAGACAGAGAATATCCAACGGAGAGCAACGCGCTTCGTTACAGGATCATTTACTAATCACGAAAGCGTTACGGAGATGATAAACTCCAGTGGAAGACTCTGCAGGGGAGACGCTCAGTAGCTCGGTACGGGCTTTTGTTGAAGTTTCGAGAACATACCTTCACCGAGGAGTCAAGCAGTATATTGCTCCCTCTTACGTATGTCTCACGAAGAGACCATGAGGATAAAATCAGAGAGATTAGAGCCCACAGAGAGGCATACCGACAATCTTTCTTTCCACGAACAATACGAGACTGGAATAGAAGGGAGAACCGATAGAGGTAGTCAGGATACCGTCCGCCACACAGCGTCAGGTGGCTTGCGGAGTGTGGATGTAGATTCAGATGTAGATGTAGATGTACTATGAGCTACTTTGTTGTTACGCAATATACGCGATGTACGCATAACACATATGTATTTCTGACTATTGGTTCCCTATGTCAATATAAACAGTTGTGGCCCCCAGCCGCCTGTTTCATTTCGATCCTAAATGTTAGAGATACCCTGTATAGAAGTGTGCAGAGCGGACAGTCTGCGTTGCGCCGTCGGGAGCCCCTTTAGACTGCGTGTGCGCGGGCAGGTAGCGACACCTGCCGGGATGTAGTGCTGTGGCGGCCCCAGCGCAGCCTACACGGGCACAGCGCGACCAGAGCAGGGCAGGGCTGGCGCGGGCGACGCGGTAACGAGCCGGTGCGGCGCTGCCCCCCAGACGTTGATTTAGCACCAGCCGCCGCCGCCGCCTCCGCAGAGGCGGCTGCTAATTACGTCGCGTGTTGCGCCGCACCGAGTTACGGTGGCAGCTGCGTCGCCGGACCGCCCAACAATGGCGGCAGCGCACCACTGTTCCGCCGCTCTGCTGCGCTGCGTCAGTCGACCCCGTCCACTGCTTTTGCCTCGGTATTAAGTGCCATACGGCGAATAGTGGAAGGTGGGGAGGGGGGCTGCGTAGTGTAAGCTATCCAGACACCCCTGTGCAATCCGAAATTGACCACAACATGTCACGAGAGGTGGACCCGCCACTGTAAAAGAAGGTGAGCAATACACTGAGGTGGCCTCCATCGGCTCCTCCCCCCTCCCACCGACTTCGTTTTTTCCTCTCCTTCTCCCCTTTTGTTTCCCATTATCTGTCCAGGTTCCCCCGTCTGTCCTCGTCTATGGTATGTCATATTTGTGCCAACTTTTTCGTGCAGTGTTCAAGTGAATGTTCAGTGTTGTGCGTCTTTCCAAAGTGTTGCGAACAGATACCAGACTGTCGCCGTGTTTTTTAATTGTCTGTCTATTGTTATTCTGCTTACTGTGTATTTTATTAGCATCATCAATCCTTTGTTTTGTGTTTTAAGTTCCACAATTTTCTGCCATTTTACCATTTCAGTCACCGCTTTTATCGCCAGCTTTTATTATTTATTATGTTCATCATTTTTAAAAAAATTCTGTAGGCTGAAGAGCGGCGTACTAAGCTCCTGCCAGCCCGCTCCCTTGGGGGGGGGGGGGAATCGAAACTCAATAAAGAAAAAAAAAACCACTGAGGTGACGAAAGTCATAGCATAGTGATATGCACTTATACAGATGCGGTAGTATCCCGCAAAAAAGAAGTAAAAGGACAGTACATTGGCGGAGTTGTCATTTGTGCGCAGGTGATTCATTTGAAGAGATTTACGACTTGATTACTGCCCTACAACGGCACATATCAGACTTTGAACGGGGAAAGGTAGTTGGAGGGAGACGCATGGGACAATCCATTTAGGAAATTGTTGGAGAATTCAACATTCCGAAGTTCACAGTGTCAAGAGTGTGCTGAGAATGCCAAATTTCAGGCATTACGTCTCACCACGGACAACACAGTGGCCGACGGCCTTCACTTAACGACGGAGAGCAACGGCGTTTCCGTAGAGTTGTCAGTGCTAACAGACACGCGGCACTGCGTGAAATACCTGCAGAAATTAATGTGGGGTGAATCTGTTAGGACAGCGCGGCGAAATTTGGTGTTAATGGGCTATGGCAGCAGAGGACTGACGCGAATGCCTTTGCTGACAGCGCCGGCCGCTGTGATCGAGCGGTTCTAGGCGCTTCAGTCCGGAACCGCGCTGCTGCTACGGTAAGAGGTTCGAATCCTGCCTCGGGCATGGATGTGTGTGATGTCCTTAGGTTAGTTAGGTTTAAGTAGTTCTAAGTCTAGGGGACTGATGACCTCACATGTTAAGTCCCATAGTGCATACAGCCGTTTTGCTGACAGCACGGTACCGCTTGCAACGATTGTCCAGGGCTCGTCACCATATCGGGTGGCCTAGTCAGACGAGTGCCGATTGCGGTTGCTAAGAGCTGACTGTACGGTTCGAGTGTGGCACAGACATAACGAAGCCATGGACCCATGCTGTGAACAAGGCACTGTGCGCGCTGGTGGTGGCTCCATTAATGACGTGGGCCGTGTTAAAATGTGATAGACTGGGTCCTCTGGTCTAGCTGAACCTCTTAGAGACCATTTACAGCCATCGTGGATTTCATGTTCCAAAACAACGATGGAAATTTTCTGGATGACAATGCGCCAAGTCACTGGGCCACAACTGTTCGCGATTGGTTCGAAGAACATTCTGGACAACTCGAGGGAATGATTTGGCAGCCCGACATGAATTCCATCGATCATTAATGGGACATAATAGAGAGGTCAGTTCGTACACAAAATTTTGCGCCGGCAACACTTCCGCAATTGTGGACGGCTGTAGTGTTTTGGAGTGATGAGTCGCGCTATACTTTGTGACCATTCGATGGAAGGGTTTGGGTCTGGGGAATGCCTGGAGAACGTTACCTACAATCATGATGTGTAATGCGAACAGTGAACTAGGTGGTGTGGATTATGACGACGCTTCTTGTGATTAATGTCTGGTTCACGTATTGCGCTTAAGAAAACTCCAACTGCGGAATGACACTGACACATTTTATAGCATTGTGTACTGCGCACAGTAAAGGAACGGTCCGAAGACAATGGTTGTATTAGCATGACATGCGCCCTGTCATAGAGTAAATGAAATGTGTCGTTGCTCGCCTATCTTCCTTTTCGCTCGTTCGTGCTAGTGCGGTAGTTTTTGTATTCCTCCAATTTCCTATTCACACCGGGACCTACTGTTAGTAGCACCAAGTACCGAGCACATCTTGTCACTGGCCATATTCTCCTTCCTCTTACGCAAGTTGCGTCCGACTCGGACGGGGTCGGCAATATTCTTTATCCTTAAATCCATTGTTTTCACAGGCTACGGTTTGCCGTGCCACAAATCACCGGCTTTAGGCAACCGACAGAGTGAACGTGTGTTGTATCAGGACAACTGGAAGTGGGCGGGACACAGCTGGCACCGTCCGGTCACTGCGCCTCACTGCTGCGCAGGCCGACCGCCGTGCGTTACAAGGGCCGTGCTGCCGGTATTCGCCCACGTTAGGCAGTAGCGGGCACAACAACACATGAAGCTCACTGCTAAGTGTCTGAAATTAACATTCAAGTTTCAGCACTAGCAGATTAAAAATAAAGATCCTGACATCTTGGGTTGTCGGGTGTTCTGCCGGATATCAGCGTCGTACTTGCCCGATATTTCGGTCACGTAGCTCGTAACTTTCATCAGGTGCGACCTGAGACTGCTCCTCGAGTGGACCTGGTCCAGTATTTATGCCTATGGCCTTCCCCCTCCACCAACGGCTACAGGCGCTTCCTCTGTGGTCCGCGCCCATTCCATGCGACCTGCTGGAGTGTTGCTGCTCCGTTTTCCGTCCGCTGCGGTTCTAGGTGTTCCCTCTGCGGTCCGCGCCCACCAAAACCGCTCCTGGGGGTTTCATCTACGGTCTGGGGTACCAAGCGTTCCCCCTACGGTCCGCGCCCGCTCACCGCGGCCTGTTGGAGCGTTGCCGCTCCGTTTTTCGCTCGCTGCGGGTCTGGATGTTCCGTCTGCGGTCCGCGCCCACCAGTCCCACTTCTGGGTGTTCCATCTTCGGTCTGGTGCGCCTGGCAGTCCGTCAGGGGCTCGTTTTCCATCTCCATGTCTCTGGTTCTTCTGTTTGTGTAGTGTTGCAGTTGGCCCTGTTGCTCCTTTAACAATTCCAGAGCCGGATCCCAGGCTCTGCTTAGCTGGTACCCTGTGTCACGGTTCATAAGATCGTCAGTTAGGGAGTGTCAAAGACGACCTGGGGATACGAAAACCAGGGATTTACAATATACCTTGTCAATGTGGCATGTCCTACATTGGCCAGACGACAAGAACTGTGGAGATCAGGTGCAAGAACATCAGAGGCACATTAGATTAAGACAGGTGACTAAGTCAGCCATTGCTGAACACTGTCTAGAACTAGATCATGCCATGAAGTATGAGGATACCAAGATTGTTGCACAAACACCCAGATTTTGGGGCAGTGTTATAAGAGAATCGATAGAAATTAAAATGGCTGACGATCTTATGAACTGTGACACAGGGTACCAGCTAAGCAGAGCCTGGGATCCAGCTCTGGAATTGTTAAAGGAGCAACGGGGCCAGCTGCAACACTACACAAACAGAAGAACCTGAGACATGGAGATGGAAAACGAGCCCCTGACGGACTGCCAGGCGCACCAGACCGAAGATGGAACACTCAGATGTGGGACTGGTGGGCGCGGACCGCAGAGGGAACATCCAGACCCGCAGCGAACGAAAAACGGAGCGGCAACGCTCCAACAGGCCGTGGTGAGCTGGCGCGGACCGCAGGGGGAACGCTTGGTACCCCAGACCGTAGATGAAACCCCGAGGAGCGGTTTTGGTGGGCGCGGAACGCAGAGGGAACACCTAGAACCGCAGCGGACGGAAAACGGAGTAGCAACACTCCAGCAGGTCGCAGGGAATGGGCGCGGACCACAGAGGAAGCGCCTGCAGCCGTTAGTGGAGGGGGAAGGCCATAGGCACAAATACTGGACCAGGTCCACTCGAGGAGCCTCCCTTCCCCCTCTTCCCCCGGGCTTCCTCTCCCCCTTCCTCCCTCCCCCCTATCTCCCCTGCCCTTGGCATCTCTGCTCTCCCCTCTCGCTCTCCCACTCCCCTTCCTCCTCCTCCTCTCTTGGCAGGTCCCCGGACTTGCACACGTATAGTGAACATTCGCGCGCCGGAGATCGTCGCCTTTTGTGTCTCGTGTGTGTGACGTCGTATAGTGTTTTTGGTGTCCGCCGTCCCACTCCTACGTTCACTTGTGCCGTCGGACTCATCAGTGTTTTGTGCGCCGTGCCGACGTGTTTTCGTGTTGTTATCGTCACATGTGAACGACTCCGTGTTTTTTATGTCTCTGTGACCTCTCTCTTTTGTCCGTCACTTTGTTCTTTGTCATTCACCATGTTTTATACTCTTGTAAAACGCTATGGCTGAAGAGCGGCGTAGTGTGCCGCTGCCAGCCTACCTGAGTTGTACAGGTTTTAAAATAACAATAAAGTAAAAAAAAAAAAAAAACACTCGAGGAGCAGTCTCAGGTCGCACCTGATGAAGGTTACGAGCTACGTGACCGAAATATCGTGCAAGTACGGCGCTGATATCCGGCAGAACACCCGACAACCCAAGATGTCATTAGATCGCCGGGAAAGCCTGAAGAGTTACAATAAAGATCCTGTTTCTTATTGGTGCACCTGTGCCCATAAAATCAGTTAGAACACCGCTTATTCTGTTGTCAATAACGCAATAGAATGAAAAATGCAAAAAAATGTGCTTTAATTATTATGTAACTATAGAATTATATTTCGTCCTTATGTTAAATTGTTGACAACTTGCATGAAACTTTCTCTTCGTACTCGAAAATACCACATGATCTGCAGTAATACGACGCTGCAGTCATGGACTGTGCGACTGGTCCCGGCGGAGGTTCGAATCCTCCCTCGAGCATGGGTGTGTGTGTTTGTCCTTAGGATAATTTAGGGTAAGTAGTGTGTAAGCTTAGGGACTGATAACCATAAGATCTCACACACATTTGAACATTAATACGACAGTTTCATTATGATCAAATAATGACGTAATTCACATGTATAGCGATACACAATACATCTGATTCCAAAACGACACCATTGGTGTCTACACTTCGTAACAGAATTAAAGCACCACTTTTCGAAACCTCGTAATTGCCCACCATTCCGACGCATAAGTGTGAAATTTTGTTCAAAGGAATCTAAAACCTTCCTCTGTAGCAGCAAAAAAGTGCGGCGACCTGGGACGTCATTCTCGTGCTCGGCAACGCGTTGTACAGCTAGATGCCGACACATGCCACAACGTGGAAGTTCATGTGAGCTGGCAGGTGTGTTAATGATGCCACTTTGGCACCAAATTTCACCAAAATTCTTCTCAAAGCCACAGTCGACCTATCACACAGAGGAAAGGCCGTCACAGCCAGTCTTGCCCAAATTTCACCCCTTCTTTCAACTTCTCTGCGATGGTGGTCAGAACGGCGACATCCACCGTTGAAATCACGCGGTTTCCATATGTGTGGCAGGGCAAAACACTTCAGACACACCGTCGCTCAGAATTGACTCGAAAGTGCTTCGAGGGTGGCATAAATGGCGTCAATGCTTCCCTTGGGCGTAAATGCCCACACATTTCGCGGTAGAAAACGATAGTTCTTGACAACCTTTGATCATGCTGGCACCCTCGGACGACGTTTCAACCGTTCTCTAAGGACACTGTAGTGCTGCATCCTCGACGAACATGCTCGCACTCCTTTGGAGTGCAGTACGACTGCAGTATTTGGTCCTGTGTACATGTTGGAGCCACAAGCGACCGTTCAAAACCATTCGACGACATTTGAACGCGATCCGAAGCACCAAAGGATATTTATGCTATTTAAACTCTCCTTGTTTATTCCGTTCTTTGGCGTTATCCTGGGGTAGTGTAACACTGACATGTGAATAAAACGGCAAAGAGTCGCTCAAAGTACCCGTGGTCTAGGGTAGCTCAGATGGTAGTGCTCTTGCCCGCGAAAGGCAAAGGTTCCGAGTTCGTGTCTCGGTCCGGCACACAGTTTTAATCTGTCGGGAAGTTTCATATCAATTACTATTAACATTGCCCGCATGGTAGCTCAGTGTGTTAAAAAAAACAAAAAAAAAAAAAAACTGAGTTAATGGATCAACGATGAACTTGGAACGAGCGTCAAGGGACGTCCGCTCCGAACAAATGCAATGGACAGTACCGAAGAAAATGAGATCAACAACAAAAATGGGGCGCGTCTTCGATTAATAATGAAGACGTCGTCGGTACCGGGCTCAAACCCCGCCACTGTTTAAATTTTGCCGGGGCCGTTGTGACCGAGTGGATCTAGGCGCATCAGTCCGGAACCGCGCTGTTGCTACGGTTGCAGGTTCGAATTCTACCTCGGGCATGGATGTGTGTGATGACCTTAGGTTAGTTACGTTTAAGTAGTTCTAAGACTAGGGAACTGATAAGTCCCATACTGATTAGAGCCGTTTGAACCATTTTTTGAGCTTAAATTTTGAATAAACATCATCAGCAACCGCGGCCGACGACTTCTGACATAAGAAGCCACCCTCATCCTGCTTACGGTTTTGTCATAGAGAGCGGAGGAGCGTACAGAGGATCAGGGTGTGAAACTGCCGCTGAAAGGGGGAATGGGATTATAAATAATTGCTTCTTCGTTATTGACATTATTTGCAACCTATTTTGCAGACAGTATCCACATATACCACTGAAGGTATATGCAAAATTATATCATTGTACTAAGCATTGTGCAGAAGATATGATGCCGTAGAGGTTCTAGTAAAGTTTGAACAGAATTTCGTGCCTTATCTGAATTTTTCTTGTTTTCATGCTTAAGGCACAATATTTACACATAACGCCTTTTTGAAGTAAACAGACGTTTTAGGCTGTTTTATACATGAGAGTTCAATATTCTAAAGACTCAGAGGTGGGGGATTTACTGGTTGTATCTAATAAGAGTACACTGTATGACTGGACAAAGAGGAAGTTATAATGTTCTAATGAAATACTAATAATGAAGTGTGAATATTGGTTACAGAATCATTTGATAATGTTCTCTTTATTTCTTTCTCTATCCACTCATAAAGTATTTTTACTTTGACTTCAAATGCTCTTTCAAACGAAGAACGCTCCAGAAAAAAGCCATGTCTCAGTGTAACAATACTGCCTATTGTACTGTTAGAAACTTTAGTTACAATTGTGTATATTACGTTAGACCATGGATTTCATGCAGTGTGTGATGGACTATGTGATCAGTAGTAGGTGTCTCATTTATGAAATAGCTTCTTGTGCAGCAAAACAGGAAATAGGAAATGTATTAAACAAATGTTGGTTAGCTACCAAGGGGCATTAACCACATGACTGTCTTTCTTGCAAATTCGTTCGTTACGAAGATATGAATAGTAATACGCCTTTTTCTCGATTTTGTGACAGAAAGCATGGTCTCTAACAGACTGTACAATGAAATCCTCTGTTTACTGTGTGAATGGCCAATTTCAGTATTAGGTTATTTTCATCTTTTATTATATCTTAGCATTCACAAAGAATGTCAGAGACGAAACTGGGGAAGAAAATTTAGGTACGAATGACAAATATAGATATCGTACAGACATCAAAAAAATATGGCAATGCAAGGCATTCAGTAAGCGCGCATTAAATAATGTTAATGAAATCCATGTTTCAATCATCGGTGTACAATACGACAATGCACCATTTAATTGAGACGTATACATTAGAAATCTAATGATACGGTATAAAAGATTGCTGAAAGAATAATTAACAAAAAATGGTTCAAATGGCTCTGAGCACTATGGGATTTAACATCTGAGGTCATCAGTCCCCTAGAATTAACTAACCTAAGGACATCACACATATCCATGCCCGATGCAGGATTCGCACCTGCGACCGTAGCGGTCGTGCGGTTTCAGACTATAGTGCCTAGAACCGCTCGGGCACTCCGGCCGGCTAATAGTTAACATATACGAAAGTAATTTATAATCCCAGTGCAGTATATTACGATACTTCATACATACTGTAGCTAAATCATAAATAACAAAATTTGATGTAAAGAGTATCCATGATTATCTCAGTAATAAAATATATACTACAAAAAGTGGAGCGTTATTCAGTTATGGACTTAAAGTGAACCTACATGTAACTGTAAAACAAAGTTACATTCGAATTTATGTTATACAAGCCAGAAACCTCATCTACAGTTCATACTACAAAATTATGTATGGAGCTGGCAAGTAACGAAAACAGAGCCATAACATAATAGTATAGACGTAAATACATAGTTATGCATTCATTTGTATCTGGAAGAGGAAAAACGAAAAAAAAGGGATGGAGGGGAAAGGGAGGGGTCAGACTCATCTAGCATATAAGTACAAGCACATTAACTATGTTTTAGTCTTCAATATATAATATGCTTAAATTTTCTAAGAAATGTTTATTTTTTACATCGGTTCTTTCATTGAGCACACATTTTGGCTGTTTGTTAAAGGCAGTGTGGGTTTCAATTTTTTTGTGAACGTTCATAGGCTTGCGCTTCTTAAGTGCGCGTAACTCTTCTAATGTATTACTTTTCTTAGGTGTGTGGTTACTATTACGTAGACGACTACTGAAAGAAGTTTTATTATTTGCACTGGTATTCAACTGATCCTCATAATTCTACCAAAATTCCTAACCAGTGGTCCTACGTACAATTTATTACGATCGTCACATTTAATTTTATAATTAACTGATTGTTTCATAGATTGCATTTTTTTTGGATATCATGTTGGAGTGCTCTATTCAACTCATTGTGAATAGGGAAACTTATTTTCGCTTCAGTGTTATGAAATTCGTTTGATATAGCACTGATATACGTAGATAGTACGATAATATCTCATATTTAGTTTTGATCGCTGGTTGTTCTTTTGTTAATGTAATTGGATCATTAGACCTTCCATTTTTACTGTTCTGTTTCCCGTCGTACTTTGTATTAACCGTTCTTTCTCAAACAGCTTTCTAATCGCTCTTTCATTTGGTATACTTTATTCTTTGTCAGTTGCATTTTGGTCAGTTTCTTTTAAATAGAGGTAATGCATTTCCTGTCCTCAAGACCTGTTCAAAAACGTGTCACAGTGTAACATTCACGTAAACACGAAGTTAAAAACGTAACACAGATTTAACTTTGACTCTCCTGTACATGCACACAGCGCATGCACTGAGGTAAGGTAAATCATCCACTTGTTGGAGTTGACAGTTAACTAAATGAAATACAAGGAAAATGCACAACGGTCATCACTTTTCCACTAACTTACTTTCTCTGTAGATGAGTAGCATTTCTACCTTCTCTTCGTTGTTGTACATTACACCCACACAAAATTTGAACTGAAGACAGTTTATTGAATGACATGTGTGCATTTTCATTGTGTTTTCATTTGTTCACTGTCAACTGCAGCAAGTGGACGAGTTACGTTACTCCGGGTTATTGCACAGTGTGCTGGTACAGGAGAAACAAAGTCAAATTTGTTTTACGTTTTAATAACTTCGTGGAAGGTATGCTGTTATGTTTTTTTGATCTATTCTTGAGGAGAGGAAGGCGATTACGAAGTAAAAGATATTGTACGCTACTTAATAAAGACTTACTGCTGTTAGCATTTACATCTAAATCCATAGGATTCCTCTTCAGTGCACACTTAAGTGCCTGGCAGAGGGTTCACCGAACCATCCGCATACGGCTGTGTGCGATGGTCAGATAACTAAGTGATCAGTACCCTCGAGTGAACTGAGAGCCTAATTACTGTCATAATTGGAGCGTTGCTGGCGTAACTGGTACAAATTGTCTATACATAGTTCCAAAATGTAGTATGTCTCCGCGTAACCGTAGGTTTTGTTGATTAAACTGGGCGAGGACAATGATTCCTCTTAGTTACAGAAGCATCGCAATTAACTTCGGAGTTATATGCCATTCGTCACGCTATTTTTTTTCAACAAGACCAATTTAAAAGTCGACTGGATCGTAATATGTACTGACTCGACGATTGCCTACAGTCTCTGACGAGAAAAGCCGAAGGAAAAACTGTAAATCCCTTAGAACTCGATATAATCAAAAGGACAAAGGAGCTTTTCAGTTGACTTTTCTACAGACACCGGAACGTGTTGGTATTAAGGGCAACGAAAATGCTGAGTAACTGGCGAGAAAGGTACGGTATCTACTTGTCGACAAAATCATGTAAATCGCTTAATATATTAAATTATCTATGACAACTTTTCGGGTCTGCCCCCGTCGCATCAATAACCGAAACTTTGTTATAAAGAAAGTAATACAGAAGCGACCTAGACGATGTTATTCACAAAATGTCCGCATTGACTGCAGACTCATTCGGGAAACTTATTTCCTTTATTACTACAGCGTCTAATTTCCACCAACATATCCCTATCATACCGTGATTTTGCAAGTACACTCGCGAATCAAGTGGAAACGAGATGGACATGGTTAGCGATCACGGACTGCAACGTCAAAAGCACATGGTATTGGGCTTTTCAGCGACAGATCCCACGTCACCCTTTCTCAACCTCGAGCTCACGAGGAAAGTAATAGTTATTCTTAACACACTAAGAGCAGGTCACATCGCTACTAATAATAAGAGACGTTACTAGACATTAAAAATCTTTTCAGGCTGTTATTCGTGCCTCATTGAAGATGACATTATGCATAAATACAATTATCCTAGAACAACCACTCTGTACAATATTTCAAAAATAAAGGATTCTTTTTCTCTTAGAGTAGCTCTTGCTTACATGAACAGGTCTGTTGCCAAATAAATTTGCCATTTCATCCGTTTTTGTGTCTTTATAAAAGGGAGCTTTAAAAGTTGTGGAGATTTTCTATGCTTCCTTGAGTATGGAGGATGCCCTAGGAGGAATTGACAATGTTCAGGGATATGACAGAAAGGATGATAAGAAGCAAGGAACTTCCCACGGACATTTTTTGGGGGATGACGGGGAGAAAATGTTGCGTACACTTTTAGAAATTACATGTAAACTTTGTTGGCAGTCCTGCTTCCATTCACAAATACTGGATAAATAAATTCCGGGTATTTGCGCGCCATCAGTTACGCTGCTTCAAGATATACAGGAAGGCGCGGTCCACATTGAGACGATACGATAATGCAATACGACAATACTGTAAATGTCAAACATTGTTGCCGGCCGTGGTGGCCGAGCGGTTCTAGACGCTTCAGTCCGGAACCGCGCGACTGCTACGGTCGCAGGTTCGAATCCTGCCGCAGGCATGGATGTGTGTGATGTTCTTAGGTTAGTTAGGTTTAAGTAGTTCTAAGTTCTAGGGGACTGATGACCTCAGATGTTGAGTCCCATAGTGCTCAGAGCCATTTGAACAATTTGCCATCAAACATTGTTCAGCTATGGTTTCGCGAGTTCTCCCTACGTGCACACATTCCACAGATTCTATAGAATGAGTCCAATTTACACTTGTGGAGCAATAACAAGTAGGAAATTTGTTCTGTGCTTTATCAGAGTAGCTGACAGTAGCTACTCTGATAATGCACGACAAAAATTCCCTACTTGTTATTTGTCCCGGTGAGAAGCTGCTTCTGACACAAACGTAAAATAGTGAAAGTGTGTGAATGATGTTATTAATAGTATCAAGAAAAGTTAATTCTTTTTGTAAGACCACCCAGTATGGTACCTTATTGAGTATAGTACATCTATAAAAAAGGGATGCAGGTTGATAAAACTAGGCTAGTACTTCAACAACTGATCGATTTCGCGGAGTCATATATGACTGAGTTTAAGGAGTGTTCGGAAGGAACATGACTGTGTAGGTGTAGACCTTGTTTTTGAAGAAATGGAAGAAACTCATGATGATAAGGAAAATCCTGACGTGTCCTCCTTCTGCTCCTTCAGAAGTAACATACACTCAACGTCACCAGCTGATGACTCCCATTTCGGTAAGATTTTCATTTCCAGCTTCGGCTTGTATCGGTACCAAACGAGAAAGAGAAACACAAGGCAGCTTCACACTCCGCATAGCAGACCACAGAATGTTGCTTCAGATGCGTTGTGTAGTTGCCAACCTCGTCACGGGCAAGCTCCAATATACCTCACGGATTTTCTAGAGGGCGAGAAGAGGTATTGCTTACCTGTTACTGTTAAAAACAATTTCGATATGTTAGCCACGTTTCGTACACACAGCGGAGAACATGCGCAAACCCCAAAACGAAGGTTTTTAATATTTTAAGCGAAACGTAGAAGTTTTACTGAGAAACTAAGTAACGGATGTAGCTCTGGTTCATCTACATAAAACAGTTTCTATACTAGGCACATCGCCGTGTATCGTATAACACAAGCTCCAAGGAGTGACCAGCACTCCCCGCTGTGCCAGGCGATACGACAGAGGTCGTGTCCACTCCACTTACGGGAGCTGCTCCTGTGTCGTATCACGAGTCACATTATGTATCATATCTATAGAGCGCAGAAGGCACTGATAGGATGAGTGTTGGAGTGACGAGCCGGTGGGTGCGGTGGCACACTGTTGGTCGAGAGAATGTTTTATTCAGTTCCAAATGCACATCACATTGTTGGCAATGTGAGGCAGACTCCCTACTCCGGCGACTCTGGCCAGCGGCGGCTGGTTCTCACCCAAGCAAGGAGATGCATGTCTACGTGCCCAGCGTTGCTGATGTCTGGCTGAACAATGGCCGGAGGTCTGACAGTACGTCACGTCCTTGACGTCGGCAGCATTCTCCTACTTCTGGTGCGACGACGTTCCACTATGGAACGGCCGCTCCCATCGACTCAATCCCTCCTTGCGCCTACCTGCAGAGGCGAGCAAAGACTGCTGTGCACAGTTCATGGCCCGCTATCCCTTGGCAGGAGTCTGGCGACGTCATGTGCACTTCCCACTAGGAGACTGTGCAGGAGGTGGTTGGTCTGACCCAGTCTCGAACCTATGGCTGCAACTGGTGGTGCCTAGTCGTCTTACCGTCTAGCGTAGACCTAGCGTCGTGATGGCGCTGCTGGATTCCAAATGAAACTGACTCAAAATTCACACCTATTTCTAGCGCATTTGTTGCTCTAAAACCCAGGCCCCAGTCACGTAACTCACAAAATGGCTCTCCGTGGATATTACCACATGCTGATTCCCATCTTCCATCACCAGTAACACAGCATTGTATTTTACTCGCGCGACCTTCCTCACTGTTTCTAGCCTTACTGGATAGATGTGCACCGTGTAACACTGAAACAACGCCTGCTTGTCCTTCACTGATGTTTACAACTGTGTACTATCTGTTTTTACTTCCAATATTGCCCTGTGGTAGTAGAAAGGCAGGTTCTGGCTGCTGGGCTCTGCTGCTACTGCAGCTCTGGAGGTAATTTTCTCTGAACTTTTATCTCTCTCCTTCAGGTATTGCTCGGCTGACAATAAAGCTGGAATAAACTGCCCCCGTAGTGCCTGATGAACAGCTTCCTACAAGATCAACAACTCCACTCTTGCATCCCAGACACCACCTACTAGGGACTGCAACAGTTTCCTTAGCTTTATTCTTGCATATAATACTCGAAACCATGCTCGAAAAGCCTTTAAACCCTGGTTCAGAGCACTAGTTGATGCTTTAGCATAATCCATTATTTCTCTAGTTAGCTGTCGAAGCATGCTCGTGTTCTTCAACACTCCGCTCTCCAATCTCACAATTCACGTAGACTACCGTTTCACAGTCGTCCTATTCCCTTCTGCCAATTCTCTTGTGGCTTCTGCTGACCTGTTCAGTTCGTTTATGTCGTTTCCATCCGCTGTCCCCAATATTGTCTTGGTTATCCTGCCTCCAGCTTCCATCCATCGTTTTTTTACCCATCATGACTCATGCGGCACTACTCCTATTGCTTACTGCATCTGTTCTTTCGATCATGTATACACTGCGAGAAACTTCTTGTGCTCTTCTGACACCTTCCGGACTACGCCATTACTACTTGCTCATTGCGACAGAAAAATATCTTTTCTAATCTCCTTAGCTCCTTCCATAGTTTTCATACTATGAATACCAAACTTAACGTCCATCTATGACTAGATAATACCACATCCTGCTGCCTGGAAAACAAGATTCTAACGCCCAGAGGGATTTGAAGAGCAAATGCGTATAAGAGGAACCCTGGAAATTAGACGTACCAAACGAATTGTTAAATGTTTACTTGACACTACAATATTGAAGCCATAGTCATAGCACATAAAAGTTTTCTTCGAAAAAAGGGCTTCTTTACTGGTTCCAAAGAATTACGTCGTCATTTTCAAATGTAAAACATCACGCCTCAGCCGAAGAGGTACAGCATCGCCAGAACTAGCATTCTTCTTCCTTCAATTTCTCCGAAAGGTAACCTGAGAACACAGACTGTTATCAGCTCCCCCCCCCCCCCCCCCCCCAGAAGCTTGCTGTCTCTTGAAAGCATCCCTCATCAAATAAAAATAATCTGTACTATGACATACTGTACACATACGTTCCTATCCAAAATTATTTCAATAAACAATACAAAACAAAAAGAACATAATGCAAAACGTTGTATGATGTACATGGATTTCCTTCTCCTGTTGCTCACTCTTCCGCTTCTTATTTTTTGCTTCCTTCGTTAGTTTCACTAATGCTTTCCCTAGTATCACTACTGATCCACATTTGAATGGTCGTAAATCGTTGATCTTGCTGGCAATTGTATCTTTACATTCACAGGTGACGTGGCTTCAATTACTTGGCGCATGTGTGGTACCGTGTCACAAACTCCTTTGTCTTTCCTTTCTGAGTATATGGACTCGACAACATCACCCACTGGTCCACCCAGTACTGAGATAACTTTCCTATGCACTTTATTGCCTCCTCTTACCTTTCGAATGCCTTGGTGTTCGCTTGTTGGACCTTCTTCCAAACCTCTCTCACCATTTCTACAAATTCTCGGACTGAGTATCCGTCACTAGAGTGACAGAATGGGTTACCAGGCAAATGAGCAATGTTATGTGAGCAAGTTAGTGGTGTGTCATTCCTACATGAGAGTACAGCGTGTTTTGAGATTCTTTTTTTCAGAACGTAGTAAAATTATGTGTTGCGTTCCATATGGAAGCTTCCTATGGTTGATACACTTACGGCTTGCGAATTTATTTCAGTTATACGATCGTTGTGCACAGCGGGACACGTTACAAGAATCTTTGGCCATTTTCATCCTGGTGTAGTCTTTATCTATTCTACATTAGGATATGGAATGAACGGTTGGGCAAGCATGGGTATAACTTGTAGTGACTTAATTGTGCTCGGTTGCCTGGTCTCATTATTTTTCGTAGTTTTTGTCAGATTTATGGTCACAATTCCCATTATATATTCTCCAACTGATGTTTTACATGTGAAAATGACGACGTAGTACGTTGGAACCAGTAAAGTAGCCCCTTTTTTCAAAGAAAACTTTTATGTGCTGTGACTGTGGCTTTACTATTGTAGTGTCAAGTAAACATTTAACAATTCGCTTGGTACCTCTAGTTTCCAGGGTTCCTCTCAGATGCATTTGCTCTTCAAATCCAGATTGATCGGCGTTGAAAACAAATTCCTTACTGAACGATGGGATAAATTTGTTTATCTCATTTACAATTTTTCGGAACGATTCGGCAGTTTGTCGTGCATCGTCAAGTTGACACTTTGTTTGAAATTTCGTTACCTTACGTCTTCCAGTTCTGTAGCACTGTTTGAAGTTCTGTAGTTATTGACTGCTTCCCTTGAAATCACTGTGACGTATATCGTGCGCAATTCGATGTACATACAGTAATAGGAAACTACCATGTACATCTTGCAAATTGCTTCGAGCATCATGGAAACATGCGAACACCAGTTTCTGTAACAAGTGCACCTTGTCCTCACTTGAATATCCGTAGGTTTTCTAATGCACTACACTTTCATATTGCTGCTGACTTATTCGAAACCTGTTCATAATTTTTTTTATTTTATTTTATTTATTTTATTTTTTTTACTGTGCTGCGGATGATCTTCCATGCACGTAATTACGTTTCAGTATCACTTGTTTATCACGTATCGTCATCATTATACTTCTAACGTACATTTTACACACTGCAGAACGTATATGACACCACATATTCCACTGATTCATCGTGCAGAAACGGTTTTATTTCGTCTGCTACTTCTTTCTCATTCTGCAAAATTCCTCTGGCTCCTTTCTGAAGAATTTCTCACTCTGCGAAATTTCTTGCGTTCCCTTCTGACGGAATGCCAACTTTGGAAACTGCTGTTGTAGATATAATGCAATGTTTAGTTCGGTTATCGCTGCCATTGCTCTGCTTTGTATCAACACCACTAGTGCTGAAGCACTGTTGTGAGTTACTGGTCAACTAAGCAATTCATCTATGTTCCGTAGTCTCATGCTGTGCTCAACATTGGATACCTCCAGTCCCACTCTCTGTTACCACTAGGTCAATACTGTGGTTTCTTGGTAGACAGGGTGGGGCGTCGATTGCTGTAAAAGATATTGGACATGTGATTTCTCGCACTCAAGGAATTCCTTGTGAGTGCAATGTATTTTTTTTATTCCGACTTGCTACCCCATGTAAGATTTGTTTGTAGTGCTAAGTTATTGTGGGGTGCCTAACTCAGTTTGGTTGCATTTTCTCTTACAGATCGCGTGATAAATCATGTGCTGCATTTATTTTTCTTTTAATGATGCAATCATTGTGTCTGATGTTGCAACCTTTGTTCATTAGATGTGCTGCCCAAGTTGAACTCAAATAATAACGAAATGGGTAATTGTTGAGTGATTGTATCTTCATCAATTATTCCCCGCTCATTCATGACTTGTTTTTTATATTCTGGACGAGCTGCGTTTTTAGGTAACTGGATACATTTTCTGCACAGTGGCACTCAGCAAGCACGTATCACTGTACATACTCTTGGCTCTATAGCTATGACTAAATGCCGCTAAGTACGATGTAGAAAGCGAGATTGTGAGCTGGATGAACACTTATATGCATGGAGAATTATCCTTCGTTCCCTATTTTTCCTGTTTGGACGAGATATTGACGACCACATGTCTCAGGTCCGATACGTTTCCCTGTCCTCTCTGATTGTTCTGTGAATGTCCTTATGGTTGTAGATTATAGATGTAAACGTTTCCCGTCCTGTCACTGTGTGTATGTGTGCGTGTTAAATAATTGTTGTTCGATTTGTCATGTTGCTTCCACATTCCGAACTCAAGGCTGGATCCACTTACAATAGGGTCAGTGTTTCAGATATATTTCATTCTGATTTGTACCAAGAAACAGTCCATATAATGAATTATCAAGGAACCAAAGTGAATGTTAAATTATGTACCCTGTATTTGTATTGGAAATCTGTTATACATGTTTCTAAACGTATGTAGAATTACAATAAATTGTCATTCATGATATAACAACAGTGATTCTTCATAGATATTATCTTATTTCATACAATTTCGACTCCTATCTGCCCCTACGTCACTACCATAAATTGCCGTGAAAAGGGTACATGATTTAAATTAACGAACCCTAAAGCAATAATCGCAACTTTACATTCTTGCACCATGTTTGCAAAAAGACATCCAAATTATTCGTTGCACATATCTTAGGCATTGACTGTACTTGATAAAATAAATTAAATTGTTTTTTGAAGCAAGCATTAGAGTTGAACGTGACTACGTGAAAAAGCATGACATTCATCCCAACTAATGAACACTGACCAGCAGTCAAAACTACGAATAAAGCAGTCTGTAAATCAGTTATTCACCGTTTTAAGCTAGGCCCAGTGCGCTGTATATTGTGCCGTGGGAATATATTATGACCACCACTTACTATTGGAACTCGTATGAGGACTATAGCAAACAGTATAACTTTGCTTACATTTTATATGAACCAAGGGTCTTACATTACATCAAATGCACGAGCGCGTACGAGTGTGTGTGTGTGTGTGTGTGTGTGTGTGAGAGAGAGAGAGAGAGAGAGAGAGTACGTGTGTTTGCTCATTTTTGTATTGCTTGTAAAAGGGCTGCATATTAAAACAGTAGCCGTAGTGTGTTGTTTGCTGTTAAGATTTATTGGCATCATTACTCGGCAGAAGGCCGGTTTTGAGCGTCAGACGATTGCCTCTTCAGTCGGCGGTGCCTTCACAAAGAGACTATTATGATCGAATTAGCTTTGTGTATATTGTGTTCGTTTAATTATCCTCTTGTTGTTTGTCCAGTTTTTTATTTGACTTCATCAACCTTTCAGATTCCTTATCGTCAACTGTATGCGTATATTTTAATTCCTTTCTTCTTTTTCTTTTTCGTTGTGTAGAATACAGTTAAACTTATTCTATATTAATATCTGAAACATAATAGAATTTACTTTGTAGCTGTCCCTCTTGAGGAGACCGAATATTTTGTACTACACTGGTACACAATCGTGACTTGTTAATCAAAATACAGAAACTTCCATAGACATTTCTGTCACAGAGTCACTGTTTCGTTGAAAAGAATTCACCATTTCCCTAAGTCAAAGTTTACGAATTTGTTCGTCTTCCCCTGAGATACGAAAGAATAAAAACAATTATGGACTGTTGAGAGTGAATAGTCATTGGCAGTCGTAAACCAAGATGGCTGCGGCATATGGCGTCTTAAACACTGCTTCGACACACAGTAGCGTATCTTTACTTACGGGCAGAATAAAGAGTGAAAAAAATACTGAAATCTTGTAAAAAGTATGCAGCGCATTAAGAAAGATTTGCCTCGGGAAAAACATGTCATAAATACGAGGGCACGATACGGTTACTACCATAGCAAACATCAAATCGTAATCCACTATCGTAATATATTATTCTATCTTCATAGACTTTCGCAGGCCATCGTTTTTTTGGTTTTCCTTTTGATGTATCAGGCCTTGGTGGCTATTGTACATCATCATTGTGAAATTACTATACAGATTGCCGCATTAAAAAGTTGTTAATAAGTTAATTTCGGACTTCGTAGGAAAGAATACAGAAATTCGACTTCGTATGAGTGTAATACTTAAACAACACGTCGCGACGATTTATTGATCATTCTGCCTGCAGACAATATGCCCACAGTCCTGATATAAAGATCTGTAACATAAAGCTCACATAATAAAATTAATATGTTCTTGCTAAAACGCTCCTACAATGAATGTAGACACATTTTCCAGAAATGTGGTAACTATGATTCAGTAAGTGAGATAGTACCCAATTACACATACGTCATATCGTCTCATATGTAACAGTTACAGTGAAGTCCAAGAAGAGGAAGTCCTCGATTTCCAAACCCTTGTTTTAAGGAAAAATTGAAAGAGATTGTCTTTAACGTTACTCGTCTACACTGTCTGCGTATTATAACCAATATTAACTCCCTTATCCTTGACCTTATATTCATTTTTTATGACATGAGTCTCAAGCAGAGTAATTATTTAATGGCAAGAGTTAAAAAAATGAAAACTAATACATTCTGTACAAGAAAAATGATACCTCTTTTACAAGATACGTTCCCCTGAATTGTGGAAGGTATAGTTCGAAGACACCTCACTTCCACGATTCAGTTGAAGTTCCAGCAATGAGGCGTAGTCTTTTGACTTGGTTACAAATGTTTTCTTTTGACTGTAATTTGCTTTAAAGATTAGCAGATATGTCTTCCCGCGCAGTAGATTTGAGCGTTTACCTGCTCGCTTGTCAAGTCTGGAATCGTATTAGCTATGGAACGAAGCGATATTTTGTTTTGTCAACTGTTTCAGACACCGCATCATGGGAAACAGACCGGTTTAGCCCCTAGTCTTAACCTTCATATTCCGTTATTACCCACAATTCCTGATTACAAAGTTATTTAGCAATTAATGCAATTACATAAAATGACAAATAATACAGTACAATTTATCGGTGTGTTAAAAGCAAGGGACGATTTTAGTAATCAGTTTGTGAAACAACGCAGATCAGTTTAAATGGTCTTGGTACAGTAACACATTTTGTTGTAATTCACTGTTAATGTCTACTGTGTCTAATAAATTCAATATTTCTTGTGCTATTTTTTTATACTTTCATCTGTGATGTCTATCGAAAAGTTATGTTTCAATTCGAGTATATTATGGTATCTTGCTTTCAGTTTGTATCTACATATATAGTTTTTGTATAATGAGTTTTTATCTTTGTATTTTTGTGTTGGAAAATCAAAATCGTTGCAGTGTTATGAGCGCCTTCGATAGACGGATTACCATGACGTCGGCGAGTTAAGGCACTATCGGCTTGCCAGTGCATCCTCTAGCCCTTCAGCTACGTGCACGGCTCACTGTTGCCGTCGGAGGATCACTTGGAAGACGGAGTGGTGCTCCGTGGTCTCCAGTGATGGAAAGAAGATTCTGGCTCCAAGAAAGTGGTAGCTGTTTGCGCGTACGACATAGACCCGATGAGCGCTGTCTCTTAGAGTGCATTCGTCCAAGACACGTTGCCTCACCCCAGGCCTTATGGTCTGAGATGCGATAAACTACAACCCTCCAACCCTCATTCACCTTTGGTGCGTCTGGACAGGGCGATAACCAGAGCTGCAGAATGTTGTTCGACCGTTTTTTTTATTCGTTGTTCCAATGGGATAGTGCTCGCTCACTCACTACCCTTGAAACTCAACGTGGTCTACAGGACGTGCAGCAACTTCCCTGGCCAGTACTTTCTCCGTCCTTGTCCCCAGTCGAAGAGAAGTGACTCGCACGGCTCATCAGCAGACAACTGCATGAGCAGGTCGAGCACACATGGCACAACTTCGCCATCTGTACGGTCGTCTGGATACCGGAGTGAGCGCCTACAACGCCGCCCGCTGAGGCTGCACCCCGTACTAAGATGCATGTTTCAGCGCGTGTCGATATCTGGTACTTCAGAACAGCCTGTGCTACTGATATGTAAATGTAATCATTTCATGTACTCAATATGCACTGTTGCAATAATAAATCTTGAGTGAATTGGTAACCTATAGAAGGTCGTGTAATTTTTTTCCGGAGGTGTATGTTTTCAACTAGGAGAACTTGGAGCGCAAAACATACAAACGTGTGCAATGTTCGAATGGAGCTGAACCTCCCTTATGCAATGATCAATCAGCTGGGCTGCTGCGAGACAAATCGCTCCCCGAAGAACTCAGGTATTCAGTTAAAATGCTATACAACGGATATTATTTAACGCTATGAAGAAGAGGGTGGCTCTAGCACCGAGTCTTGAGTATTTGCACTCCCAAAATTCATTATTAATTAACAGCATAAGAACGGGTTTCACTAGCTAAGAAATTAAAATTTGGCCCAAGTAAACTTAATTTTTATTAAAAAATGTTCAGTATATACAAATTAATGTGGATATTACGCAGAATTTAGTTGAGCACAAGACAAAGAACATCTAACTCAGACACGAAATTAATTTATAATAAACACTGATAAGTTTGGCGAAGTTGTCTCACAAGGAATTGATGTCTTTGCTAATCAACTTCGCCACATATTAATTCAGCACCACATAGCCGTGAGTGGATGACAGTGATTCTGTGATCGTACCGAAAAGAAAAATGAAATTAAACCTGCAGCTCTATCTGCCTGGCCATGGATGAGCCTTGAGAATTTACTGGAGTGCCGGAAAATTCCTAACTCCATTCAGCCTAACCAGCTGATGCCAATACATATCCCGACAATAATCGTTGTATGTTGACGAGTAGACTGTGAATGCTACCGATCGATGCCAGTGGAACTCGTCTGCCAATTCAGGCTGCGTCAGAAGCAGCGAGAAGTCTAAAGCACCAATCGTCCTTCTCCAAGTCCAAAGTGCAGGTATTCCGTCGTCATCTCTCTGCTGCCAAGTGAAGTCTATATCTACATCTATCTACATGGATACTCTGCAAATCACATTTAAGTGCCTGGCAGAGGGTTCATCGAACCACCTTCACAATTCTCTATTATTCCAATCTCGTATAGCACGCGGAAAGGATGAACACCTATATCTTTCCGTACGAGCTCTGATTTCCCTTATTTTATCGTGGTGACCGTTCCTTCCTATGTACGTCGGTGTCAACAAAATATTTTCGCATTCGGAGGAGAAAGTTGGTGATTGTAATTTCTTTTAATAACGTCAAGCCCAAATCCTGTATCATTTCTAAGACACTCTGTTCCATATTTCGCGATAATACAAAACGTGCTGCCTTTCTTTGAACTTTTTCGATGTACTCCGTCAGTCCTATCGGGGCTCTACAATAAAGAGCAGTTAGAACCACCCCTCTTGTGGCTGCTCTGCTCAAGTTAGCATCTATTAATGCCCCAGCCGGCCGGAGTGGCCGAGCGGTTCTAGGCGCTTCAGTTTGGAACCGCGAGACCGCTACGGTCGCAGGTTCGAATTCTGCCTCGGGCATGGATGTGTGTGATGTCCTTAGGTTAGTTAGGCTTAATTAGTTCTAAGTTCTAGGGGACTGAAGACCTCAGAAGTTAAGTCTCATAGTGCTCAGAGCAATTTGAACCTATTAATGGCCCACCAATGAGAATAAAATCACCCACCTCTAACTGATCGCGTAGTTGTTATGTTACTGCTTTTCCCCATCCAAAAACTGTATAAAAATCTTTTCCCATCTAACAGTATTTTTCGCCTGTGCTGTTACGAGAATTTCAAACATGTGCGCCTACGTCATGGTCTACCTTCTCTAATCAACCAATGCACAGTGTTTTTGCGTACAAACATTCAGAAAACGCCTCCTGGCCTCCCACTCTAGCTGTTCTTAAGAACATTCAACGCAATTATTTTGTCCGTGGGTGAAAAACAATCTCCCGTTCTACTGGGTCAAGCGTCTGTTTGTCACAAAGCAGTTCCTCCAAATGGTGAGAAAAGTACGAAATGAGTCTGAATAGTCTGGCTTCTTCCAGGAGTGGCTGGTACATAGCAACCTGTTCAAGTGTTCCCCGTTCCACCTGGGCCAGGTACAATGCTCTCAGCAGAAAGCATTTTAACGGAATGGCCTAGCAATAAGACAGGCGTTAATTTGCTACGGTGAGTCTCTACGGGCCACCAGTTTTAGCACTCTGCTGGACACCCACATTGTGCAATGTTTTCTAAAGCATGAGGAAAACGTTTGATATGGACACCAGAAAGTCGCCGAGCCAAAGCAATAGGGGATGGCAGCGTAGCAGCCACGCCCGGCTGGGGTCAACATCTCTTCCATCTCGGCGAGTCCTTCGTAAGTCGGCCATGGTCCCTAGAGGGTAACACAGGGGGGCATCTCGTCTCACGTCCCCTGGCCTGTCTAACTGCTGGCTTTCCACACTCTCAGCTCACGCAGGCAAAAGATCTCACATTTCAAGCACAGAAACTCAATTAGAATATAGAGAAAAGGATTAAAAGTTGTTTCTACGTTTACGATAGATGTTACTGTTCTTGTAATATGAATAAAATTGATCTGTCTAGACATGACTTTAATCGACGTTTAGTCGGATTTGATTATTGGAAAGTGTCAGGTCGGTGACGGCTTGACAGTTCTCACATGATGTAATGCACTATTTATTAGTTGAGCGTCAAAGGTAGTTCAAAGCTGACCGAATGAGACACGGAGCGAACTGTTTATTTGGCTCAGACTGGAAGATGAAAACATCCCAACAAATGTCGACCACAAAAATAAAAATATAGATTTCATCATAACGTGTTGCACTGAACTCAATTATATTGAAGCTAAGCTATCAAGCCCATGCAGTGTCAACAAGCCTATTCAGTGCCAACAAGCTTATTCAGTATCAAGATTAACGGAAGAAATCCCACGGATATCTGGACAAATATCTGGTGAAGCGAAATAAGAAGTTACTCCCAACAAAAATCTGATCAGTTTGGCAAGAGAACTAAACAGCTGACTTGAACCCTACGCCGTATTGCTCTACCAAGAGTGGCACGCTTTTGATTATGGCAACAAAATTGGCGCCTAATGGTTCTATGAGGTGTTGGGCGGAGATGGCGTGTGCTCCCTCTGGTGGAAACGGTGACAGCTTACGGCTCTGAGTCGTCTTGAGAAAGTCCGATGTGAGCCGAGTTCCGTGTTGTTGACTGCGGAGAGCACGAGTCGACGGCCGACAGCAGTGGAGGCAACACCCTCTCCTTTCGGGCAGAGCACATACTTGGCATTTTGGAACATGTACCTCGCTGGATTTGAGTGTGCAGGTAGAGTTGTAATTTTTGAGATGTTGCACACGGTACGTTATTGCGTGACCCGCAACTAAAAGTGGTTAGCGCTTTGATCAGATATTGATATTTTGTCACTTCTGCCCTCGCTTAGTTACGGTGATTGAACTGTTGTAGTTCGATGGAGACTGTTGTAATTTGATTAATGAAGGGGCCATGTTACATTCCGCTGTGAAAAATTGTTTAACCTCATGTAGATTGATGCTGTTAACATGCTGTTGTGTCTTTTCCCTGATTCTGAGCTATCTCTGGTACACACCTGAGTAGGGGTTAATTTTTGATGTACGGTATATGTGTGAATATTTTATGATTGTTTAGCCAAAATTACGTTACCAGTGCGCATTTGTAGTAGAACCAGGGTAGATGTTTAATAGCACCCAAGTCTGAGTGAGAATGTGTGGGACCAAAACGCCTAACCAATTATTTTCTTTTCAAAAGTGATGCTAATTACTTAAAATTTTGATTTTTTTAACCGTGTTATACAATTCGAAACTCTCTCAATCATTGGGAAGTTCTGTCCTAAGTATTGCTTTTAATACCGTTAAGCTTTATTTTAAAATTACTCTAGGTTTAAGCCTGACGTTGAAACAGTTGTTAAGTTGCCTTTAAATTCTTCAGAGATTACCAGAATGAGATGGAACTTGCTGGCAGATTAAAACTGTCTGCCAGACCGAGACTCGAGCTCGGGACCTTTGCCTTTCGCGAGCAAGTGCCAGGAAGTTTCATATCAGCGCACACTCCGCGGCAGAGTGAAAATCTCATTCTGGAAACATCCCCCGGGCTGTGGCTAAGCCATGTCTCCGCAATATCCTTTCTTTCAGGAGTGGTAGTTCTGCAAGGTTCGCAGGAGAGCTTCTGTAAAGTTTGGAAGGCAGGAGACGAGATACTGGCAGAAGTAAAGCTGTGAGGACGGTGCGTGAATCGTGCATGGGTAACTCAGTTGGTAGAGAATTTGCCCGCGAAAGGCAAAGGTCCCGAGTTCGAGTCTTGGTCCGGCACACAGTTTTAATCTGCCAGGAAGTTTCTTAAGAGGTTAGTTCAAATACCTTGTGAGCCTGATTTTACAGCTGTTAATGTGTTTGATTTTGTTTAACCTGTTACTGACATGAGCGCAAGTGAAATGTTTTTCTGAGATGCTCTAAGGAGCGACCTGCCAAGTTATTGCAACATGTTCTGTATTTTAAAGGTTGTTAAATACATGAAGCAAATGTTACATTTGTAAATTAATCTGCCCCGCCTTCCTTCATCTTGTCTAGTCCTGCTACACTGTACGAAGTGTCACGCGGTGGACATTTATTTAAAGTAAAGACCTGCCGCCTGTTGTTATATAGCAAGTCGTAGATTGTGTGATTTTATGTCCTGAGTTGTCATTTTCAAATGTAATCACAAATCTGGAAAACTGCATTAATAATTGCAGCCACACTTCTTTCCAATATTACGAAAAATACACTAAACCAGTAAAATGAAGCAAAGGCAACAGAAAAGGGCACAAAACGTCATGACAATTTTTTGTTGGTTAGTCATTTCACACCTTAATGCAGCGTAGATGAAAACTGAATCAGGATGAAAGACATTATATACTCTTGCATTACATCCCACAAACAAAGGCTCACACGTCTGACAATTAAAAAAAAAAGTGCATTCAACTAACATAATGGCGGAAGGTGCCATGAGGTAAGTAGTTATCATTGCCTCATCGTAATCTAATAACATGCAGCAAGCCCAAAACTAGAACACAGCAGGCAGTCGTACTGTGTTATGCTAATGAAACCTTACAAAGACGATGCACTCCCATTTGGGCCTAACATAAGACTAATCTGCAAGCATGACGCCGCTTCAGTTGTCTGGTTGCACATCAAATCACTAGAGGATATAAGTGTAGCATACAAAAACAGAAGACAAAAAGTGATCTGTATAGAGTTTACAATAACAAGTACTAGTAGACGCCACTGTCAAATTCTACGAACATGTCTCTTGCTAAAATGTAAACACTACCCGGAAGGTGCTATTCATTATTAACAAGCTTTAAAGACGGTTGGCAGAGTGCATGATCGTAGTAAACGATTTGTAACCCCTTAAAGCAAGAAGTTTCCTCACAGTGCAGCATTGTGACAACCTAAATATTGTTATAAATACAATATAAAGTGATAATCCTATGTTCACTATTATGATGGCACCTATTACTCTTCGTTACATAGATATATGCAAAATAAGCAATTAGCACAAATTAATTACATCTGTAATGTACTGTGTTAGTACGATGGAAACGTTTGGTGGGGAGGGGGGGGGGGAATGAGGGAGGGAAATAAGCACGTGATTCATACCCTTTTTTTTGTCTTTGACTAAACTGCGAAAAATGTATAGCAAACACATGACAGTGCCACAGTGAAGTTGCCTCACAGTGCAGCACTATGGCAACCTAAATATTATTGTAAATACAGTATAAAGTGATAATCCTATCTTAACCATTACAACGCTGTCTGTTACTCACCATTACATAGTTATGCACAGAATAAGCTATCAGTACAAATTTATTGCCTCTTTAATGCAATGTGGCAATACGAAAGTACCGCCGTTGTAGGGAGTAGGAGAGGAAGAGTAGAGGAGGAGGGGGGGGGGCGAGAAGGGTTTAACAACGGCTTCATACTTGATTTTTTTGTGTTTGACTAAGGTGCAAGAAATGCGCAGTCAGTACAGAACAGTGTCACAGTGACGCTATATTACACAGCATATAAAATAGGGCAGACAACCTGTATGTTTAATAACAATAAAAAAATAATAGAACAAAAATTAATGTGGTAGGAAGCTCAAGGTCTATGACGCTGCGTATGTAATTCTGCACATAGTATGTAACTATGTCTAAGTGACAGCATATAACTCCAACATTCATAAATGAGGTAGCCAACCTATGTTTTATGAATAATAACAAATGTAGACTGAAAATGCTGTAGGTAGCATTAGTCCATGCTATTGCATGTGCATTGTAGGTAGTTAGAGGTCTAATTAACTGCGTATCACAACATGTAATATACTCTCAAAAGTTATAGGTTATTTGATAGTATATAGCTTCTTATTTCCACAAATAACTACAACGTCAAATAGAGATATACAATGGCAGTAACAGTAAACTGAAGAAAACATCTCAATGATAGTTAATACTGAATATGTAATAAAATATTGATTCAGAATACAGAACTGTATCAAAATGATGTATCATAGCAACACTTATACCCAAGACAAACCACCAGTATCTTATACAGTGGGACAGACAAGTGGCATATCACAATAACACTTGCAAGCTAGTAACCACTTGTAACCAAGTAACGAGTGTATCTTATAATGTAGGACAAACAACATGTGACAGTGGGCACAGAATGTGTAATAAACTATTGATTCATAATAGAGAACCATGTCAAAGTAAAATCATAGCACACAAATACTTATAGATAAGGTAAACAAACAGTACATCGTAAATAGTAAGACAGACACACCAAAGTACAATTCAACCGGTAGGCAGCTCAAAGTCTACGCTATTGCATTAGTACGTTGTGCAACATAGTATATGACTGTGCCAAAGTGATACCATACAACTTTAACATTTACAAACATGGTAAGCAACCAACATATTTTTATGAATAATAATAGCAAATGAAGGCAAAAAGCAATTGTCACATCATGTAATATAATCTCCAAAATTATAGATAACATTGTAATAAGCATCCTCTTATTTACACAACAACTACGAGGGTAAACAGCAAATACAATAGCAGTGATAGTGAAGCTAAAGAAAATGCTTTAAGAAGAGCAGGTACTAGACGTGTAATAAGATATTGCTTCATAACACAGAAACGTGTCAAAATACAAAATGTCGTCATATAACATCAACATAAATGTACTAGATCATGACCACAACACCACTGTGCTAAGTAGCACGAGTCTATGCATATGTGCGTTATTAGTAACTTGAGGTCTACGTTGTTGCATATAAATGGGCATAAGTGGCTGAACAATGTAACATAGTCTCCTGAAATTACAGGTATGTGACGGAAAGCTTGGTTGCTCACATGGTTATTTGCTCGAACAGGAAGAGAAGAGAATCGAAACATTTGAGATGTGGTGCTACAGACGAATGTTGAAAGTTATGTGGCATGATAAAGTAAGGATGGAGGAGGTTCTGCGCAGAATCGGAAAGGAAAGCAACGTAGGGAAAACACTACGAAGGAAAAGGGAGAAGGGTAGGACATCTACTAAGAAAACAGGGAATAAGTTCCAAGGCATCAGAGGGAGCTGTAGAGGGCAAAAACTTCAGAGGAAGACAGAGATTGGAATACATTCAGAAAATAATTGAGGACGTAGGTTGCCAGTGCTACTCTGATATGGAGAGGTTGGCACAGGAGAGGAAATCGCCAGTTCATGGCGGGCCGCATCAAACCCGTCAGAAGACAGAAAAAAAAGTACAGGAGAATAAGAATGGGTAGCTCTGAGGGATGAAGTAGTGAAGGCAGCGGAGGATCAAGTAGGTAAAAAGACGAGGGCTTGTAGAAATCCTTGGGCAACAGAAGAAATATTGAATTTAATTGATGAAAGGAGAAAATATAAAACTGCAGTAAATGAAGCAGGCAAAAGGGAATACAAACGTCTCAAAAATGAGATCGACAGGAAGTGCAAAATGGCTAAGCAGGCATAGCTAGAGGACAAATGTAAGGATGTAGAGGCTTATCTCACTAGGGGTAAGATAGATACAGCCCACAGAAAAATTAAAGAGACCTTTGGAGAAAAGAGAACCACTTCCATGAATAACAAGAGCTCAGATGGAAACCCAGTTCTAAACAAGGAAGGGAAAGCAGAAAGGTGGAAGGAGTATATAGAGGGTCTATACAAGGGCGATGTACTTGAGGACAATATTATGGAAATGGAAGAGGATGTAGATGAAGATGAAATGGGAGATACGATACTGCGTGAAGAGTTTGACAGAGCACTGAAAGACATGAGTCGAAACAAGGCCCCAGGAGTAGACAACATTCCATTAGAACTACTGACGGCCTTGGGAGAGCCAGTCCTGACAAAACTCTACCATCTGGTGAGCAAGATGTATGAGGCAGGCGAAATACCCTCAGACTTCAAGAAGAATATAATAATTCCAATCGCAAAGAAAGAAGGTGTTGACAGATGTGAAAATTACCGAACTAACAGTTTAACAAGTCACAGCTGCAAAATACTAAAACGAATTCTTTACAGACGAATGGAAAAAGTGGTAGAAGCCGACCACGGGGAAGATCAGTTTGGATTCCGTAGAAATATTGGAACACGTTACGAAATACTGACCTTACGACTTACCTTAGAAGAAAGATTAAGGAAAGGCAAACCTAAGTTTCTAGCATTTGTAGACTTAGAGAAAGCTTTTGACAATGTTGACTAGAATACTCTCTTTCAAATTCTAAAGGTGGCAGGGGTAAAATACAAGGAGCGAGAAGCTATTTACAATTTGTACAGAAACCAGGTGGCAGTTATAAGAGTCGAGGGGCATGAAAGGGAAGCAGTGGTTGGGAAGAGGGTGAGACAGGGTTGTAGCCTCTCCTCGATGTTATTCAATCTGTATATTGAACAAGCAGTAAAGGAAACAAAAGAAAAATTCGGAGTAAGTATTAAAATCCATGAAGAAGATATAAAAGCTTTGAGGTTTGCCGAGGACATTGTAATTCTCTCAGAGACAGGAAGGGACTTGGAAGAGCAGTTGAACGACGGAATGGATAGTGTCTTGAAAGGAGGATATAAGATGAACATCAACAAAAGCAAAACGAGGATAATGGAATGTAGTCGAACTAGGTCGGGTGATGCTGAGGGAATTAGATTAGGAAATGAGACACTTAAAATAATAAAGGAGTTTTGCTATTTGGGGAGCAAAATAACTGATGATGGTCGAAGTAGAGAAGATGTAAAATGTAGACTGGCAATGGCAAGGAAAGCGTTTCTGAAGAGGAGAAATTTGTTAACGTTGAGTATAGATTTAAGTGTGAAGAAGACGTTTCTGAAAGTATTTGTATGGATTGTAGCCATGTATGGAAGTGAAATGTGGACGATAAATAGTTTGGACAAGAAGAGAATAGAAGCTTTCGAAATGTGGTGCTACAGGAGAATACTGAAGATTAGATGGGTAGATCACATAACTAATGAGGAGGTATTGAATAGGATTGGGGAGAAGAGGAGTTTGTGGCACAACTTGACGAAAAGAAGGGACCGGTTGGTAGGACGTGTTATGAGGCATCAAGGGATCACAAATTTAGCATTGGTTGCCCACCAATTGCGTGGAGGGCAAAAATCGTAGAGGGGGACCAAGAGATGAATACACTAAGCAGATTCAGAAGGATGTAGGTTGCAATAAGTACTGGGAGATGAAGAAGCTTGAACAGGATAGGGTAGCATGGAGAGCTGCATCAAACCAGTCTCAGGACTGAAGACCACAACAACAACAACAACAACAACTTGGCATAGATCGACGAGATGATCCATGTTTCCCTGTCTGAAGTTATTTCGACTGTAACCATATGTTGTGTGCATAGTTGCGATTTTTGTGTCACTGTAATGTTCATGTTTACTACAACGATTAAAGCTTTGGTCTTGTTCGTGCCTGTGACTTGCATGTACTGCCTTGGAAGGCCTGGAATTCTTTCACCTCGTGTGTACGGGTCTTGTAGACACAATGTGTCCGCTCATACTTCGTTCACCAGCCTGTCAAGCTCTGCGTCTCCCGTCGTGCTACCCATACAGTTTAGCTGCTAGACTGTCACTATGGAAATTTAGTAAGAACAAAGAACTTCGGCCCGCTTAGTGTGTGTAATCGAGGTACACGCGTCATGCCCCCTTTACAGGTTCTTGTAGACACTGTAAAGTTTAAGGTCTTCATTTCTTCGTTCACATGATTTTCGTAAAAGATTACAGAGTTCGAGTTTGTCTGTTGGTAGTTTTTCGGTTCGTGGAATTATTCTGGCTGTTTGTTCAGTCGTGGGGCAGCGTATAGTGTCGCCCAATTGGTGATTTAGTCTTGTTACCAGTCTTAGTGTAGTTTGAAAAACCTCCTTTCTTTTCTCGTCAGCTTAGGCGCAAGTTCTCTTCGATGTCACTGTAGTTTATTTTGTTTATTCATAGCTTTGTAATTATGTTTGATGTACTAGATCGTGGTGTTTATCTCTCGGCGGAGTTTCCGGGTCTGCGTGATATGGTGTCTTGTCAGTTGAAGATTGATGCGGTTTTTCAATGTGAGCTTTTTGTGTGTTTATTTTGGTTTTTAGTATCCATATGACGTGTGGTTACTCTTTGTTCTTTGAAGTTTTCTGTTTGCGTTTGTTTCTCTCTTTTCTTACGTATTGCCACCATAGACAAAATGTACAGTTTGCAAGTATGGTTTGCATTTTGAGGTGTCATATTCATATTTTTCTGACGTTGTTGTTTCATAATACGGTAACCTGTCCTCTTGTGAGGGAAGAATTAATTAGTGTTTATGTTGCTTCGGTGTGTCCAGATGTACTGGTATTTCTCTTGTGTCATGATACTGTTCTAGATGGGCTAGACCGTGCCTCGGTCGTCTATCGTCATTTTTATGTACTTCTCTTAAGTGTGGTATGTTTTGTTTAACGACTGTGTCATGATCTTGTTCTTGGTGGGCATGACTGTGGTTTCGGATGTCTATCGTCATTTTTATGTACTTCTGTTGTATGAAGTGTGTTGTTTTCAAAATCTTCTTTACTAAGGACTTCCCCTTCCAGTTCTTCTGCTCTAAGAAAGGTCACCGTTCGGAGTGTTTCCCACTGGAAAAGTTCGTTTTTGATGTCCCTCGTCGCATTGTAGTTCATGGCACCGTAGAAACACGCATCGTCGTTGTACTTGGCTAAAATATTTTTCTTGAACAGTTTTGCAGTTATTAAGGGGATTCATGTCCGCTGGAGAGGCTACGGTCAGCAGCAGCGCAAGTTGTTGCCTCCAGGCTACTGCACGTTGCCACGCTCTTGCTTCGGTTCTGATGATTTGTTTTTGCTTCTGCGAAATAGAATGCTGGTGCTCATATCTGTGTTTTGATGAGAGAACGTCTGCACATTTCCGTTGTTGATATTTGTATTCATATCCCTACCTAGATGTCCAGAGATTGTTGTCTGATTTGTTTTGGTGTGTGCTAGTTGTCATTGTTGGTGGCATCACACTCGGTTTTTCTATTTGTCTCTTGTAGATCCTCTGCAAGTAGGATATTCTAATCCCCCAGCTTTCTTACATGTTCTTTTCCTGTTTTTGCAAGGAATACAGCTAACAGTTGTTTCTTCATGACATTCGTATTTTTTATGACCAGCTTTCGCACAATTCCAGCAAATAGCTTCCCTGTTACATCTTTTCGACAAATGACCAAAATCTCAACAGTTGAGTCACTTTTGTACTGAAATGTAGTCCCTGATGCATACTGATTCAAATTGTACAGGACGACAATCAATGAAATATATGAAATAAAATCGTCATAACTTCTGAACTGTTTGTGTTAGGACGTTCAAACTACACGGTTGGCCGCCGGGCGTGGTTGGAATTAATATGGTTTGGTTCAGCCCCCTTTCATATGGATGGGTTCGTCAATAAGCATAATTGGCGCATTTGGATGACTAAGAATCCGCATTTCGCATTCGGGAAGTCTCTTCACCCTCATCGGGTGACTGTGTGGTGTGCAATGCCCAATCACGGAATAATCGGTGCGATATTCGTTGATGGCACGGTGACTACCGAACGGTATGTAAAGGTTTTGGAAGACAATTTCATCCCCATTACTCAAAGTGACACTGATTTCGACAAGATGTGGTTCATGAAAGACGGAGCTCGACCCCATAGAAGCAGAAGAGTGTTTAATGTCCTGGAGGAGCACTTTGGGGATCGCATTCTGGCTCTGGGGTACCCAGGGGCCACTGGCATTGTCCTCGATTGGCCGCCATATTCTCCGGATCTGCACAAATGCGAATATTTTTTGTGGGGTTATATTAAAGATAAGCTGTACAGCAATGACCCCAAAACCATTTCTGAACTGAAAACAGCCATTCAGGAGGTCATAGACAGCATCGATGTTCCGATACTTCAACGGGTCGTGCAGAATGCCACTATTCTTCTGCGCCACATTATCGCCAGTGATGGCATGCATGTCGAACATGTCATAACCTAAATCTGAATGTCTGTAGTGATGTTTACGTGTTGAATAAAGTGTTTGTACGTCGTAGTTTGTAACTAATTCACTTTTTTTTTATATAGTTCAGTAATTGTCACCCTATATGTACACCCTATCCCTCTGTAATAACAGTAATCTGACCCTTGGTGTCACCTCTAGCGACGGGCACCTTATTGCACTTATTCACACGCAGAAAGCAGACAAAAGTATGGAATGGGGCTAGAAAAGAAAACTAGCAACAATTAACAGAAGGGCAGAACGCAATTAACATAAATCACACTCAACTGGAAGCTGTTTCCGAAATCCAAATATAATAGCTATACCGTGTAATGGGCAATTCGCACTTATAGATATGCAAAAAGGATAGCCAGGAACGATCATTCGAAGTATAAAACTCTAATAAACATGGACTCTAAAATGAATACCTTAACGGGGTGTTCTTGTTCGAAAATTTCAAAAAAATCGATTTTTCGGCTTAAAATGTTCTCTGGTATGGGAACGTTATTGTAGTGTTCATCCCAGTTTGTGCAGAAATTTCGTTATCGAGTTATAAGGCGATTTGCGAAAAAAAGTGTCTCAGAATACCTTTCAATGCGGCAAAAAAATAGTCGACATAGCGGCCAATTTGGGAGTACGTAATTTCAACGACGGCATAACATGCATCATGGACATTATGGAAATAATAGAACGTGAGATCGGACTGGTCTGTTACAGCTTCTGTACAAAAATGTACGAAAAGCCTATACAGGGAGCAGTGCAGCGGGTGACAGAAGCTACCAAAGAGGCCCGCAAGACTACCATGGCCACGAAGAATGTGGAGGAGGACCTTCTTTTGGATCTGGAAGAATTGATGTAAGGTCCAGGAATCGCTGAATAGAAGTACGTTTAACTTAACTTCAAAAAACATATCCCAAAACTTCAAACGCATTTCTCTCAAAACCGTATTTTTCAAATTGGCGGGAAACTTGAGAACAGTAAATACGATTTTGATCGAACTTTAATGCGGGCATTAAATTGAGTTCTCTGTCACCACACCTCGTTGTTCTACGATATCTTCAAAAGACTATTTTCGGTGGATGCTTTTTTCTCGATTTTTGGGCGAAATAAATGATATTTATTTCAACATGTCACAGCGTAAAGTTTTTCAGTTATGTTTGCTGACAGAAAATGACGAATAAAAAATTATTTTGTCATAGGTCCAGTAGCAAGGCTTCGAGAATTCCCGCCAATGACCAATGTTGCGCTTGTAAGAGCTCCTTCCACCTGGTGCAGCGGTTGCAGGGAGCGACAGATGTGGAGACATGAATGATTTCTGAAACACAAAAGTCTAAAGAATAAAACTATATCATCAGACTTACCATTACTTTTTATTTTAGTTGAAAATAAACGAGAATCACCTATTTGTCATGCCTTTAGACCGCTCAACAGCTGTGAGCACTACTTGATCTTCAATTTTTTTTTGTTTTTTGTTTTGTCATCAATCTTCTGACTGGTTTCATGCGGCCCGCCACGAATTCCTCTCCTGTGCCAACCTCTTCATCTCAGAGTAGCACTTGCAACCTGCGTCCTCAATTATCTGCTGGATGTATTCCAATCTCTGTCTTCCTCTATAGTTTTTGCCCTCTACAGCTCTCTCTAGTCCGATGGAAGTCTTTCCCTGATGTCTTAACAGATGTCTTATCATCCTGCCCCTTCTTCTTGTCAGAGTTTTCCACATATTCCTTTCCTCTCCGATTCTGCGAAGATCCTACTCATTCCTTACCATATCAGTCCACTGAATTTTCAACATTTGTCTTTAGCACCACATCTCAAATGCTTCGATTCTCTTCTGTTCTTGTTTTCTCACAGTCCATGTTTCACTACCATAAAATGCTGTGCTCCAAACGTAGATCTTCAGAAATTTCTTCCACGAATTAAGGCCTATGTTTGATATTAGTAGACTTCTTTTGACTAGGATGCCCCTTTTGCCAGTGCTAGTCTGCTTTTGACGTCCTCCTTGTTACATTCATTTGTTATTTTGCTGCCTAGGTAGTAGAATCCCTTAACTTCATCTATTTCGTGACTATCAATTCTGGTGTTAAATTTATCTCTGTTCTCATTTGTGCTACGTCTCATTACTTTCGTCTTTCTTCGATTTACTCTCAGTCCATGTTCCATACTATTAGACTGTTCATTGCATTCAGCAAATCACGTAATTCTTCTTCGCTTTTACTTAGCGAATCGTATCATTCACATCCTTTCACCTTGAATTATAATTCCACTCCTGAAACTTCCTTTTTCTTCTATCATTGCTTCTTCGAGGTACAGTTTGAACTGTAGGGGTGAAAGACTACATCCCTGTCTTACACCATTTTCAATCCGAGCAATTCGTTCTTGGTCGACCACTGTTATTATTCTCTCCTGGCTCTTGTACGTATTGCGTATTACCCGTCTTTACCTATAGCTTAATCCTATTTCTCTTAGAATTTCGAATGTCTTGCGCCATTTTACATTGTCGAATGCATTTTACAGGTCGGCAAATGCTATGAATATGCCTTGATGTTTCTTGTCTTGCTTGCATTACCAACCGCAACGTCGAATTCCCTCTCTGACTACTTCACCTTTCCTAAAGCCAATAAATCATCTAACACATCATCAATTTTCTTTTCCATTCTTCTGCACCCTATTTTTGTTAGCAATTTGGATGCATGAGCTGTTAAGCTGATTATGAGATAATTCTCGCACTTGTCAGCTCTTGCTCTACTTGGAACTGTGTGCACTATATTTTTTCCGAAAAACAGATGGTATGTCTCCTGACTCATACATTCTGTACACCAACGTGAAGAGTCTCATTGTTGCCATTTGCCCCAATGATTTTAGAACATCTGATGGAATGTTATTCATCCCTTGTGCCTTATTTGATCTTTAAGACCTCCGTAACTGTCTCAAATTCTGATTCTAATGGTGTATCCCTCATCTCTTCTAAAACGACTCCTGTTTCTTCTTATATCACATCAGACAAATCTTCCCTTTCATGCCTTCAGTGTACTCTTTCTACCTATTTATTCTCTCATCTGCATTTAACAGTGAAATTCACATTGCACTCTTAATGTTACCACCCTTAGTTGCAATTTCACCGTAGGTTATTTTGATTTCTATATTCCGGGTTAGTCCTTCCGACAATTATTTCTTTTTCGATTTCTTCACGATTTTAATGCAGCCGTTACGTTTTAGCGTCCCTACACTTCATGTTTATTTTATTCCTCAACGATTAGTATTTGTGTATTCCTAAATTTCCTTGAACATTTTTGTATTTCTCTCTTTTATCGATCAACTGAAGTATTTCTTCTGTTACCTATGGTTTCTTCGCGGTTACCTTCTATGTACTATGTTTTCCTTTCATCTTCGATACTGTGAAACAAATCTCTTCCACTGCAAGTTATTTACTGTCCATAGTGTGTGAGGAGGTACCATGGACCAAACAAGGAAAAAATGTCCAATACACATGTGCGCATATCTTAAGAGCCATGAGCACTTGTTCATCTTCGCTACTGTGAAACGTATCTCTTCTACCGAAATGTTTTATGTAGAAGGAATTTGTCTACTCTTTAACAGATTAGAGAAATGCTTAAATCTCAATGGTGGTTGTGTGGTGAGCTAATACAAAAATATAATTTTAAGATATTTCTAATAAATTTTCTCAGACTGTTCTAGTATTTTATTTATAACGGATAGCCCTCCCAGTTCTACGGTATGAAGTTGTGAAACAAAGTACAAACAAAAACCGTTCGTGAAAAGTGTGTTTGTAGAAACGCCTACTCGTGTCTTCTGCAATAATTCTCTTCGGCCCACATCCATACTTAACTATACCACGCCCCTGGAGGCTTCCTACAAATTGCAATTAACCGGATTCGTCTGCATTAGAAGCGTTACAACAGAGGGCACATATTTTATGAGAACGCTCAGCCGGTCGGTTCTGTTGTATCTGTTAATGAGTCTCTCTCGTTATCCTCTGTTTCCGGACGCGGGCGAGGCAGCCTATTCCCATACTTGCTCGTGCTCTGCAACTACCGCGCCCATACTTAAGAAGAGCATCAAGTGTTGGGGAAGTATGAACCGCTTACCCCTTTACTCAATTATCGCAATTAGCGAGATCTGCATCACTGGCAGCTGAAATCCATACATCAGCTGCACAGCGGTGCTATTACGGATGCAAATAGAGCTTGGTTTTTGCAGAATCCCTGTCAGGATAAAAATATTCTGCGTCTGATGGACAGGTCCGATTATGTGCATTGAATTAGGACGTTACTTTCGCCTTAGGGCTTATACGGAACTCTAATGGCTGGGTACGTGTTTACAACAAAATAATTTGAGCTACTACTTTTGTGCTGAACGGGAAGTATTTCTTTCTCTTTTTCTCGCTAGGCGGAGTTAAATGTGTCCTCAGCAGCGATGGCACCGGGAACAAGCTAATGTAGTCCCACCTAATGCAGGGGGGTGAGGAAATTATCTGTCTTTCCGATCGTCTGCCATGTTGGATGATAAATCATATACACTGCGTGAGACACGAACGACTTAAAAGACACAACGTGATACCGTTTACAGTACTGACTGAACAGAAAATTTGTATCTTTCAACTTTTATCAATTGTTTTAAGAAACAAAACTAGTTAAATATAACGCAATATGTGAACTGGGTCACTGGAAAAACTACTCTACTAATGGTTATTTAATCTCTAGAAAACTAATGTTCGTGAAAGTCAGCCAGGGTGTCACGTACATTAATGGGTCGATTCAACTGTAAATTGAAGGGTTTCTTGCAGAAATTACTTTTGTAGATCATTCATATTTGAGATATGAGAGTTTTTATTATTTAATTGTCGCATTACTTTTAAAACACATATTTATTTTGGCAGTGCTGTCCTAAAAACACTACTTGAAATTTTGGACGCAGCAGGGAGCGCAAGTTTCTACAAAAATCAGAATCTAGTTATGAGAGTCGAAAGACATGAAAGGTAAGCATTAATTGAGAACGGAGTAAGACAGGATTGCAGCCTATCCCCGATGTTATTAGATCTATACACCGAGCAAACCGTGAAGAAAACGAAGGAAAAATTTGGAAACGATATTAAAATTCAGAGATGAAAAGGCTTGCATAGAATAAGCTGTCCTGGGGGGCTGCATCATATCAGTCTTCGGACTGTCGACCACGACGACAGTAATAACAACGAAAAGAAACATTTATTTTAAGTTGGAAGGATTCATATCAAAGTTCATTTCTCCATCCATGAAAATGTGGCTAATGGCCATAATGCAGACAATATTTTAATGCACTGTTAGTAAAAAGCTAGCTATTTACCTTCTTGGTTCGGCTATACTGTGAGAATTTTCCATTGACCAAAGCTTTCACGCTATCTGACTATATCCCAGAAAACACCTGCACAACTTTGGTGAGCGTTCGTGTTGGATTAAGAATGGATGCCGACCAATAGTGTAATCGATTAAAATGGTTTCACGTCCAGTGATACGCTCACCGAACTATTCCAACACCCGTAAGAGACTGAATAAATGTTTTTCTACTCAACCAACTCACGTTTTCCCTTTTAAAATTCATTCAAGGTACGAGGGTAGTCTGAAGTTTCCGACCTAACAACGAAATAAGATATTTTTTCATCAAATTTATTTCACTGTTCATCATGAGCTCCTTGTAAGACTATACACTGCTTCCAGCGATTCTCACGTCGCTTTAACCTATCAAAATAATAGTTAGTGTCCTACCATGCGAAATAATTGATTGCGAGGACGATGGCCTCTTCATTCGAAGAAAATTTCTATCCTTCTACCTCAACGTTTTGCTAAGGGAACAAATAAAAGTCGCTTGGGGCCACATCTGGTAAGGAACATGATCAAGTGGCTGGAATCGTAGTTCGTGGATATTCGCTATGGCAACTGTTGAAGTGTTAGACTACACACAGTGAGGAATCGTGGTACACAGCGTGCAGTCACCTTTATCACCGCTGAATTTTCGGGATTGTGAGAAACACGTTATTTACACACATTTATAGCGTCTGCTATATCTGCCAAAAAACGGTTCAAATGGCTCTGAGCACTATGGGTCATGCTGAGGTCATCAGTCCCCTAGAACTTAGAACTACTTAAACGTAACTAACCTAAGGACATCACACACATCCATGCCCGAGGCAGGATTAGAACCTGCGACCGTAGCGGTCGCGCGGTTCCAGACTGTAGCGCCTAGAACCGCTCGGCCACTCCAGCCGGTTATATCTTCCACCTCAACTCGACGGTTCTCTAGCATCATTTGGTGAAACTGAGCTATGTTATCATCTGGGGCTGCAGTTTCTGGCCGTACCAAAGGTTCATCGCCACCCAAGCAGCCCTAAATTTCTCGGTGATAAGCGATGGTGCAGAGTCCCCGTACATAGTGTCCAATACGTTTTAATTTGTGTAGGCGTATCGCCTTTCAAAAACAAAAATTCAATGACAGATCGATGGTCGATTTTGTCCATTTTCAAAACGACTCTCGCACTGATCCTCTAAAACGACTGTCAAACAACTACTGCTCACACAAAATGGATGAAATTTTGGTGAGTGCCTTACTACTCATGTGCAAACAATTTCGACAACTTTTGTTGACAAGTGATTCCACCCTCATTTTGAGATTGTAAACTGTTCAGATAGCCCTCATGAAAGAGGCTTCCTATATTTTGTTGTTATCGTATCTGTATTCTAACTGTTACTCTTATTTAAGAGTTATTCTCTAGTAGACCTCTTCCGCTATACATCATGAACTTTTAAAGGGATTTATGACTCTTAGAAACTGGGGGCAGTGGCATTTCTATGCACCTGTTGCACAGTGTGTGCATTGTCATTCGAAGTCCCGCTAAAATTTAACTAATGTTCCTGTTGACTAACATTCGAACGCCCAGAAAGGTCAAAAAGACCCTTTTCGGTTTTTAAGTACTACCTATATTTTGAAGAACGATTCAAGCGACTTTTACTTTTGTGACATTTATTTATTTGGCATGTACTTTCATTATATTAAAAACAGTGCGTATCGCCTAGTTGGTTATCACTTTTTTGCAGTTTTACCTTTAACGCCCAGAGGGGTCATATTGTCCCCTTTAGAAAAAAAGCTATAATTTTGTTTATAGTTATGCCATACATTTACCTCAAGCATTCTCAAGCCTCGGCTACTTTATCTGTAGTGCAATAATTTACTTTCCTTCATATTATTGCCTTGTGAAATGACAACAAAGGACTCGGTTCACCGTTCATCTACATCTACATGGTTACTCTGCAATTCACACTTAAGTGCCTGGCATAGGCATTTTCTTACTACTTCTCTACCATTCCACTCCCGAGTGGCGCGCGGGAAAAAAGGAACACCTAAATCTTTCCGTTCGAGCTCTGATTTCTCTTATTTTATTATGATGATCATTTCTCCCTACGTAGGTGGCATTCGTTAGAGAAAGTTGCTGACTGAAATTTCGTACATAGATCCCGCCGCAAAGAAGACCGCCTTTGTTTCAGTGACTGCCATCCCAACTCGCATATCATATCAGTGACATTCTCATCCCTATTGCTCGATAACACGAAACGAGCTGCCCTTCTTTGCACTTTTTCGATGGTATCCGTCAATACTAACTGGTAAGAATCTCACAACGCGCAGCAATATTCCAGCAGAGGACGGACAAGTGTAATGTAGGCTGTCTCTTTAGTGGGTTTGTCGCATCTTCTAAGTGTTCTGCCAACAAAGCACAGTATTTGTTTGGCCTTCCCCACAATATTATCTATGTGGTCTTTCCAATTTCGTCAATTCTTTTCATTGTTCGTCATTCCCTTGTAAGAATCAGTCTTTCAAAGGTGATTATGAGCTGAAGACTGAAATGAATCGGAAAGAGTATTTACGAGATGAAGAGATTCTTGCAAAGTTACATAGAGTGTGATTCAGATGGTGGCGAAATTTTTTCTAACGTTCAGAGGAAGAGTTTTTACTGCAGACATTGAGAGAAATGAATCATCTAATACTAATTATTCTGATTCTTCAGATACAGATAATGGAAGTTTACAGTCTAGTAAAAACATTATTATATTGCTGCTAATTTATAATCATTATATTCTTATCTACATATGATGTCACTGTTTTTAATTTAGATTTTATGGTGGCTTTCGTACATTTGTTCTATTATTCGTGCTTTATAGACCGAGAAGAAGCATGTAACAGAAGAGGAGATAATCCTGTTCCTCGGAGTGCAGAACAAGTGACTGCTTCTTCGTCTGATGAAAGACATAAAGAAGTTGCTCCGGATGGAGCAGTCTGGATAGAAGCAGTGCCTAATTCAAAAAGTGGGCGTCTTCCTAATCACAATACAGTATTTTGAGAGAATCTCCTGGACCTATACCACATGCAAAAAGAAATGTAAGTGATGAACTTGTATCAAGTCCTTGGCGCTTGTTCATAGACAATTATATAATCAAACATATCTTGAAATGTACAATAACAGAGGCACACAGAGTAATAGGAAATGACAGCTGGTCAGTGACCACGGAACAACTACAGGCATTTATTGCAATTATTTATGTTCGTGGTGTGAGTGGGTTACCTAAGTACAGGCCTCAACAACTTATGGTCAGATTCATGGGGCCTACCATTTTGTATGGAAACCATGAGTAGAAATAGATTCTGTGAAATTGTGAGATTCCTGAGGTTCGACGAGGAGTCTACGCGCTCTGTATGATTACAGAATGATAAGTCTGCATTGGAACAAATTCATAGAAAACTGTACAATGTGTTACAAACCTGGAAGTGACATAACAATAGACAAGCAGCTATTCCCAAGTACAATTAGGTGCCTGTTCACACAATTTGTGGCTTCAAAGCCTGACAAGTATGAGCAAAAATGCTGGTTAGCTGTAGATGTTGAAAGCAAGTATATACTCAGTTTCAGATTACGTAGTGATGCGTCTTATGGGAACATTTCGGGGCAAAGGCAGAAATGTCACTGCAGACAGTTACTTCACTTTACTCAAACTAGCCAAAAAATTGAAAGAAAAAGAACATCCATTGTAGGAACAACAAACAGAGCAAGAAGAGAAATACCACATGCTCTAAAGTACTGGAAGAGTCCTCTGTATTTCACAAAAGTTTTAAAACAGGATGATATTTCCTTGACAGTCTGTCAAGGAAAGAAAGCAAAAAATGTGCTGGTAATGTCTTCCCTTGATCCTAGTGTTACCATAAATACAAATGAGAAAAAAGTCCACAAACTGTATGTTTTTACAACAAAACAAAATTTTTGGGTTGATACAGTAGACAAAATGGCGAGGCAGTATTCAGTCAAGGCCTCTTCAAGAAGATGGCCAGTGCACTCCATCTACAATGTCCTTGACCAAGCAGGAATAAATGCATATGTAGTATTTAGGGCTGTTACTGGGAAGAAGATCAGAAGAAGACATTTTATTCAGCAGCTTGCAGATGAACTACGCTCTGAGTATGTGAAGAGTCGCTTTCCTCATATGACCACAGAAAAGTATGAAAAGAATGAAAATGAAGACGAAATGTTACAGAAGCGCCATAAATGTCACGTTCTCAAATTCTGCAAATGTAATAAAACTATTTCCAAGTGCAGTGTTTGTAAGAAGATGGTTTGTGGAAAATGTACAAAGGAAACTGAATACAAATGTGTAAATTGTGTAAAACAACGAAGTAGCTGAAATTTCTGTTCACATGAAAAGTTCAATTTTTTATGAATTTAGAATAAAGAAAAGTCTGTCACTTGTTTACACTTGTTTTGGTGTAACCAGGTTCAGTGAAATTTGTTTATATGTCAATAAATCATATAAATTGTGACTGTTCTTTTTATTCACAACTCTTTATCTGAAATGGCTATAAATATTGTAAACATTGAATTCGAATAAATGCTTAAAACTTCTAAATAATAGTTTAGAAAACATTTTTTAAATGGCAGGGGTCAAAATGACCCCTCTGGGCATTCGAGGGGGCAGGCAAAGTCCGGGCGTCCGAATGTTAAAGAAACGCACAACGGGATTAATGTGGAGACTCCGACACGATACGGGGACGACATTTCTCTATACACTAGTGTACAAATTTTAGGGATGAAAGTAACTTTCGCATGAAGTGTCACTGTGAAGCAACATAGATCCATGAAACTTGTGTCATACATACAAAGAACTGCTATGGTAGAGTTTGGAAGCTAACTGAAAAAAGTAGCCAACGAGACGAGCAGAAACAACATTTTTATTTAAAGACTGAAGCCACCGGGATTTATGTGACGCAAGCATTTACAACTGATCTAAAAGTACAAGGCTTGATACGTAGCACGTGAGCATGAAGTTGAGCAAATGCACAAACTTCCGAGTTCCCACAAATCGTTACGAAATTTGTAATTCAATAATACATAAGGTGCAAATACTTCCCTTGGATTCACTTGGCACATTGGCGGTCAGTGTACTTTATTAACTGTTGAGGAAATATATGGTTCTCTTATACTACCAGCACACTGGTAGCAATTCATATTTCTTCCCAGAGAAGTAACAATTATTTATGCACACATAAAATTATAGCTGAAATTACTGCTATATTTACCCAATACTATCAAAAAGCTATAATAAAATTGTTAAGGATAAGAATAGCTCAGTTATAAAACATTCCATTACCTGCAGCCATACTGTGACAAAGTGCCTACCTAACACATCTGTTCTATCCTGGCTCCACCAAAAGAGTGCTAGTCCAATGAAAATGATTAGTGGTCCCACTTTTCAAATCGAGGAGAGGGAACATGCCCAGAGGGGCACCATACACCAATTGTAACTTGACTGTACGTTCTTGATAGTCAAATTCTCTGCCATTCTGCTTATAATGCCCAGCCGACAAAACTTTTCTAGGAGACAACAGATTTACGTCAGCAGTGAGAATCCACATTCAGATGAAAGACAACTATACATTCTGGGTTTAATCACAGGATTAGGGCACAGCCAAAATTTAGGAAGAAAATATAAATGTAATGACTGAGAAAAACGACTCTTGCCCTTCTTTTGGCTTACTACCTTGGCATATGTGCAGTTGCGAGAACCGAAACACAGAAGTAACTCAAAATGGTTCAAATGGCTCTGAGCACTATGGGAATTAACATCTGAAGTCATCATTCCCCTAGAACTTATAACTACTTAAAACTAAATAACCGAACGACATCACACACATCCATGCCTGAGGTAGGATTCGAACCTGAGACTATAGCAGTCGCGCGGTTCCGGGCTGAAGCACCTAGAAGTGCTCGGCTACCAGGGCTGGCGAAGTAATTAAAAATCGAGACTTAACTATATGAAACGGATCTAGTGGATCTGTAAACCATTCCCTAACTTGAAGAAAGAAAAAATGGGCAGGGATTATCCCTGCAATGGAGGGTTAATCCCAAGTATTCTATACTACATATTCTTTCTTTATGATACAGCATTGTCAAAACACAAAAATATAATTTATGTTGAAATAGGACCCAAAATACGTTATAAACAGATTGTATCAAAACAAAAAAATTTCTGTTAAAAAAGAAAAACAGCTCATTCATTAATAAAATTTTTGTACATATCACATTAAATACTGTAGAAAATCGGCTGATGTAAAAAAAGTTTAACAATTTCCACAGGTATCATTTACTGCTATTCATACTTTAAATGTAGATTACGCATTTGGAACATGGGTCTTCTGCAGTATATTTATTGATATGCACAGGCATTATTTAATATATCATATACCTATACTGACTGAGAAATCTAAACATAAATTTAAATTCCAATTTGGGAAATAATACAGATCATCTTAAGATGACTGCAATACATTTAACAAAATACACAGACATCATTTACCATTTTGTATATTGATTGATTGAGAAGCACAAATGTTAACTTAAATAAGCTGTCTGGAACTGACACAGGTCATCTTAAGGTAGATATAATACACTTGATAATGTGCAAAAGAATCATTTACTAGTTTGTACAGTGTCGTTAATTTAGAAGTATAAATATAGATTATCGGTTTAGAACAACACATATTATAAGATGGCAGAAATATATTTTAACAATATATGCAGATATCATTTACCATTACATATAGTTTGATTGAGATGTATAATTATAAGTTAGATGTCATAATAGGAACTAACAAGGATCAGTTTAAAATGATTGCAATACATTTAACAAAATACACGGGCATCATTTACCATTTTGTACACTTCAACTGATTGAGAAGTATAAATGTAAATGCCAGTTTTGAATTAGCACAGGTGATATTAAGATAGCTGCAGTATATTTAACAATATAGAATAACATCACTTACAATTTCATATACTTTAATTGAGATGTGTAAGCACAAATCTAGAGTAGCAGTTTAAAATATCATGAGTCATCATAAGATATCTGCAATACATTTAATAATATGTGCAGGGATGATTTACCATTTTGTATACAATGTATGATTGAGAAGTATAATTATGAATGTAAATTACGAATTTGGAACTAATACAGGCGATCTTAATATGGCTGTAATATACTGAATGAAATACATTGGCATCATTTACCGTTTTTTATATTTTGATTGACTGAACAGTATATGAATAAATGTAGTTTATCAGTTTGTAACAAACTCAGGCTATTTTTATTAGGTTGCAATAATTTTTACCTTTTGCATACCCATCATTTAATGTATCATGTACTTTGATTTACTGAGATGCAAGACTATAAACATATAATATCAGTTTAGAGCTAAGACTGGTCATCTTATGATGACTGCAGTACATTTAATAAGATGCACTGGTATTATTTGGCATTTGCTATACTTTCATTTTCTGAGAAGTAGAGATATAAGTTAAATAATGAGTTTGGAAGTAGCAGGGATCACCTTAAGATGGTTGTAATACGTTTATTAATAGTCACAAGCAAAATTTCGTTGATTGAGAAGTGTAAATATAAATGTAGATTACCATTTTGGAACCAACACAGATCATCTTAAGAAGGCTGCAATATATTTAACAATATGCACAAGTATAATGTTCCATTTCAAAGATTCTGATCGATTGAGATACATAACTATAAACATAAATTGTTATTTTGGATGAAACACAAGTCATCTTAAGATGGCTGCAATACATATAATAACTTGAACATCATGATTTATCATATCGTATAGTTCAGCTGATTGAGATGTACAAATATATATGTAGACTATTGATTCGGAACTAACACAGAAATCTTAAGATGTGCACCTTCCATTTAACAATATGCACAGGTATCATTTACCATTTGATCATAATCGTGAGGTAAACCATAATATTCCTTCCTTTTTCTTATTCTGTTACCAAATGGTTATGAGATGTACAGCATGAATTATATTACGATGTCCCAGCAACAACTTAGTCCAAATGCCCAAACTAGGTGCTTTATTGTACCTGACAAAGCAGTCATCATGTACCTCATGAAACAGGAGCTAACACTCTTGCTTGTCGCAAAGTTAATATATTGACGTGTTTGAAGAAAGCAGCATATCAGATGATTGGGAGAAACTTCTATAAATACCACAACAGAATCAGCTGGTACAGTTGGTGACACCACAGTATACACACAGAGAAGTGCTACCTCCATCCCACAGCAATGGCACGATCTCCTCGTCGACAGGCAGCAACAGTCTCCATGCTGAGCGGTAAAGCCGGACAAGGTAGTAAATGTTATGGTGACTCACTTTGCATCCTACATTCCTCTTACACTGAGTTAGTCACGAAGTCTTTCTGATAAGATTTATTTAGAACACCTAACACACATTATTCTCATGAAATGCTTAAGTTCAAACAAAAAACGTAAAATCGTGCATTCACTGTGCTTTAGTAGATAAATTTCTGTAGATATCCTCAAAAGCTGGCATCATTTAAAGTCACTATGAAACAACGATACGTACCAGAAATAATCATTGATGTTTCTGTTCTTGCAGATAATCTATCATAATGAAGCCCAATGGCGGTGCAACAACAAAAAGAACAATGAATGAAACATCACAAACAACTATTCATTGGTTCTAGATAAATGGTTCGTTATCTAACATAAAAACAACATAGCTCATTCTGTTCTGTGCAGCGCAGGATATTTCTTCATCAGTAGCCAAGTAAGAAAGGAAAAACGTAAAAACGAATATTCAGTATCCCTGATTGTGCCTATTGATAAAAATTTGAATTACACTCCTGGAAATTGAAATAAGAACACCGTGAATTCATTGTCCCAGGAAGGGGAAACTTTATTGACACATTCCTGGGGTCAGATACATCACATGATCACACTGACAGAACCACAGGCACATAGACACAGGCAACAGAGCATGCACAATGTCGGCACTAGTACAGTTTATATCCGCCTTTCGCAGCAATACAGGCTGCTATTCTCCCATGGAGACGATCGTAGAGATGCTGGATGTAGTCCTGTGGAACGGCTTGCCATGCCATTTCCACCTGGCGCCTCAGTTGGACCAGCGTTCGTGCTGGACGTGCAGACCGCGTGAGACGACGCTTCATCCAGTCCCAAACATGCTCAATGGGGGACAGATCCGGAGATCTTGCTGGCCATGGTAGTTGACTTACACCTTCTAGAGCACGTTAGGTGGCACAGGATACATGCGGACGTGCATTGTCCTGTTGGAACAGCAAGTTCCCTTGCCGGTCTAGGAATGGTAGAACGATGGGTTCGATGACGGTTAGGATGTACCGTGCACTATTCAGTGTCCCCTCGACGATCACCAGTGGTGTACGGCCAGTGTAGGAGATCGCTCCCCACACCATGATGCCGGGTGTTGGCCCTGTGTGCCTCGGTCGTATGCAGTCCTGATTGTGGCGCTCACCTGCACGGCGCCAAACACGCATACACCCATCATTGGCACCAAGGCAGAAGCGACTCTCATCGCTGAAGACGACACGTCTCCATTCGTCCCTCCATTCACGCCTGTCGCGACACCACTGGAGGCGGGCTGCACGATGTTGGGGCGTGAGCGGAAGACGGCCTAACGGTGTGCGGGACCGTAGCCCAGCTTCATGGAGACGGTTGCGAATGGTCCTCGCCGATACCCCAGGAGCAACAGTGTCCCTAATTTGCTGGGAAGTGGCGGTGCGGTCCCCTACGGCACTGCGTAGGATCCTACGGTCTTGGCGTGCATCCGTGCGTCGCTGCGGTCCGGTCCCAGGTCGACGGGCACGTGCACCTTCCGCCGACCACTGGCGACAACATCGATGTACTGTGGAGACCTCACGCCCCACGTGTTGAGCAATTCGGCGGTACGTCCACCCGGCCTCCCGCATGCCCACTATACGCCCTCGCTCAAAGTCCGTCAACTGCACATACGGTTCACGTCCACGCTGTTGCGACATGCTACCAGTGTTAAAGATTGCGATGGAGCTCCGTATGCCACGGCAAACTGGCTGACACTGACGGCGGTGGTGCACAAATGCTGCGCAGCTAGCGCCATTCGACGGCCAACACCGCGGTTCCTGGTGTGTCCGCTGTGCCGTGCGTGTGATCATTGCTTGTACAGCCCTCTCGCAGTGTCCGGAGCAAGTATGGTGGGTCTGACACATCGGTGTCAATGTGTTCTTTTTTCCATTTCCAGGAGTGTATATACGTATTTTTGATATTCTCAAAAAATTTAGTAACATTATCTTTCGTTTGTTGGGTGATGGAAACTTTAGAAACGTCATGCACTTAGCATACCTCCATTCATTATTGTGGTATGGCAGAAATATCTAGGCAAGCAAACATAAATTAACTACTGCACATGAATGTGCTGTGAGGATAATATACTGTCGGAAAAAAAATTCGCAGCACCAAGAAGGAGTTCTGTGACATAAACGAAAGTTGGTATGCGTGTTTCTGCATTTGATGTCTATTCAAATTTCGCGCCAGTTGCGTAAGAGTGGCGCTAGTAGCGTCACTATGAGGATGCAAATCAGCTTTGCCCTAAATACACGCTGTAACGACCGTGAGCTTTAGTTACGTTTGAGATTCGACGTGGTGAGTTGATGTGAGTCAAGAACGCCGTTAAGGCTACAAACACGCCATTACCAACACCTCACTGAGTTTGAACGAGGTCCTGTAATAGGGCTACAAGGCGCTGGATTTTCCTTGTGCAATATTGCAGAAAGACTTAGCAGGAATGTAGCCACTGTAAATAACTGCTGGCAGTGGTTATCACGAGAATATATGGTCGCAAGAAGGCTGGGCTCGAGACGGCCACGTGGCACTGCCGAGAGGGAAGACCATAGTGTGTATGGGTTTAGCGCATGTACCGCATCTGCTGCAGCAGTTAGCGTCGCAGTGACACAATGAACTTTCACAATGAACTTTTCAAGGACAGCTCCGGGCCAAGACGCCATATAGCGTGCATTCCACTGACCCCAAACCACTCCTGTTCGTGGCGTCAGTGGTGTCTCGTTGGAGGGCATGATGGAGGTCTGTTGTGTTTACTGATGAACGCCGGTTCTACGACGGTGTCAATAATGGCTGTGTGTTGCTTAGGAGTAGCTCACTTGAAGAGCCTGCAACCAATCTGTCTGCGTGCCACACACATACTGGACCTACACCTGGAGCTAAGGTCTTGTGTGCGATATCGTATGACAGCAGGAACGCTCTCGTGGTTATCCCACGCACTCTGACTGCAAATTTGTGCGTCAGTCTGGTCATTCGACCTGTTGTGCTGCTTTCATGAGCAGCATTCCAGGGCATGTTTTCCAAGAGGATAACGCTCGCTCACATACAGCGGTTGTAGCCCAACATGCTATACGGAGTGTCGACACGTTGCCTTGGCCTACTCCATCACCACGTCTGTCTCCAATCGAGCACATATGGGACGTCATCAGATGACAACTCCAACGTCATCCACAAACAGCGTCAACAGTACCTATAATGACTGGCCAAAAGCAACGGGCATGGAACTCCATCCCACAAACATCCTGCACCTGCACAATTCAATGCATGTAGTTTACATTTTGAATTCAACATTCTGTCGGTTACATTGGTTATTAAGGTGGAAGCATTCCGCATTTGAAATGGCTTGTCTACCGCTTACGTTGACCTGTGATCTACCACTCTTGAATGTTTCTCCTAGACAAAAATTTCCCGAAATTTCGTTACTCTGTATTAATTATTTTATGGCGATGCGATTTTTTCCGTCTGTGTTCATGGTGTCCATCCTCGAACATCATGAAGACAACTATTTAAAAATCTAAGGATAACATCAACAGTCTCATATTATTTTTTTATCTCTCATACGCTTATTTGTGAAAAACTAGTCCAATTTGAAAATAATAGTAGCATTGATAAATATAACCATACGAACAGGAGTACATCCACTGTAAATAACTTAACTTTACGCTTGTGCAACAGAGTGTAAAAATATGAGCACATAAAACTATTTGCTACCTTCATCGTGGATTAAAGGTTGTGTCGGAAAGAGGAAATAGTTTTAAAAACAAAACGAAACAATTTCTGCTTGACAAATCCATCTGCTCTGGACATGAGTTTCTGAGCAGATAATGTGAGTATGTGGTTGAGAGCACTAAATTGTATTGTAGATTAAGAAGAATGTGTAAAGTCATTAATATAAGTGTTTAGCATATAACTGTTTTCTACTGAGAAATTTTATAGCATTCGCAAACCTATTGATACGTTCATCATGGTGACTTGTTGAAAATACGATTCGCTTTACGTGCAAATTAGTAAATCAAAGTAAATGAAACAGTGGCACTGTAATATGTACTGCAGGTATCTGAAGATAAATGGGTTATGGTGTTGAGAGCGAAATTTATTTCCATGTTACATTGAGTCTCTGGCTACTAGACCTTTTGCATATCCTTTACATTGAAGGATGTTTGCCGGCCAGGGTGGTCGTGCGGTTCTAGGCGCTACAGTCTGGAACCACGCGACCGCTACGGTCGCAGGTTCGAATCCTCCCTCGGGCCTGGATGTGTGTGGTGTCCTTAGGTTAGTTAGGTTTAAGTAGTTTTAAGTTCTAGGGGACTGATGACCTCAGAAGTTAAGTCTCATAGTGCACAGAGCCATTTGAACTATTCCTGCTCGTTAAGCATTAGGTGCCGAGCATCGCTAACGTGTCAAAAATGCTTCAACGATCCTGGAAGCAACGTGATATCGTAAAGACAAATGAAACAATTAACTCTGTCTTCATGTGGAGCTGCACATCTCGCACTAGTTCCCTACAGTCTGGAACCGCGCGACCGCTACGGTCGCAGGTTCGAATCCTCCCTCGGGAATGGATGTGTGGGGTGTCCTCAGGTTAGTTAGGTTTAAGTAGTTCTAAGTTCTAGGGGACTGATGACCTCAGAAGTTAAGTCCCATCGTGCTCAGAGCCATTTGAACCATTTTTGAAGGATGTTTGAGGACAGATTCTTAGAATCACGAGGTTCATCGTAACCAAATCCTTAAATCCTTAGGTCTGCGACTGCGTACTCGGCTTAGCAAGCTCCTATTATTTTCACAGTAACATCAGCTCTGTGTCGTGTCGAACACACGGTTGATTTCTCCGTCACCAGAGAGTCATTTTGTACGGAGTGTCGTGATGTGGCCCCGAGAGTGCAGACAGCGTACACATGTGACGGCTGTGAGAGCCAGAGTGGCCGACCTGGCCAGAAGCATGTGCTCAGTCAGCTGCAGCAAGTGCAACCAGCATCATCTTCTGCAGGTCAGCGCCACAGTCGCATTGGAAGCGGTGGAAATCCCGGGGCGTAATGTCAGTGGCCGGACTGGCCTCCCCAGCCTGAACCTCACTCCATCTGAATCCTACGCTACAGCTCAAAAGACAAAATGATAGTAACCCACTCAGATTAGATTCGTTTCGTTGCACCATTTCCGAGTTACTTAATAGTAAGTTAGACAAACCGACCACCGCACTCAAATTCAAGAGGCCCACCAGTCATAATTAGAGTTAGTTGTTCACATAGCATAGGGTTCGATCCTTACTACCTTCCAATGTCCAACTTTCGTATTGCTCTCAGGTTTGCTTTCAGAAAACTAAACGAAGAATATGTTTGGCGACACGGTTTCTGGTGGGCAGCTTAAATTTGTCCGTGCAACGGCCTGTATCGCTTCACCTGCTGCCTCCAAATGACTCCACCGAGGTAGTCTCCGAGTCCAGATGACGGCGAGCAGAGTCTGACAGATGTCGAGCGCTTGGCTGCACCAGGGGTCGATCTCGCCGCACTGTAACCGGGGTCCGCGTCGCTTGCTATTGGGTGGCGATGGTGCCCGCTTATAGCCGTTACCTGCGCTCAATTACAAGCCCGCTGATATACTGGCTGGCGCGTAATTTACTGCTAAACGAGCCGGCAAATGAAATCCTCATTATATTAACACCATGGGACGTCGGGCAGCCGTGTTGGGCGCCAGCAGAGCCTCCGTAAATCTAAATAAACAGCGGCCGCTCGCGATTTCTTTAATTGCGTTTGTGTGTACGGCAGGCCGGCTGGTCGCTCCTCCTGGCGGGGGGAACGCGCCGAACCACTCCTTCGACAGGCGCAAAAACCAAACGCAGACCGGCAATTAAGCGTCGGTTTTATTACTGACTGAAATTGCGCGTCCGAGAGAAGCGCTCCGTTATACCCTCGCGCACACATCCGTTGTGAAAACAGCTGTAATTCATTTAACACGTACGTGACGGCTGCGAGGTAAGGACTGTTTGGGTGCGGCATTTGTCAGCCGCGCCACGCTCGCTGTAAATACGTACCGCTTATTTCTCAGCGCTGCCGCCTCCCGTTCCGGGGGCGTTCCCTGGCAATGGCTCCGCTTCAGAACGCAGTCTGCTTTATCGGATTACCTTTATTAAGTCGTGAGGTTGGCCCACGCACGCCCGTCTATCAGTAAATTGCAGGCGCGTCCCTCACACGGTGCACGGGCGGCGATCTCGTACGCATCTCTTGTTATCAGCCAGGAAATTAGGCGCAAAACTGATGCAGGAAGGAGCCGCAGGCATTCATTTACTAGTTCACACAAATAAGCATTTCCGGGAGAAAAAGCTTACTCATCACTGAATCTTGTTGCAGTTAGAAAGTTAATGATCTCCAAAAGTAAGCCGGCCGCTGTAGCCGAGCTGTTCTAGGCGCTTCAGTCCGGAACCGCGCTGCTGCTGCGGTCGCAAGTTCGAATCCTGCCTCGGGCTTGGATGTGTGTGATGTCCTTAGGTTGGCTAGGTTTAAGTAGTTCTACCTCTACGGGCTGATTACCTCAAATGTCAAGTTCCATACTGCTCAGAGCTATTTGAACCATTTTTGTATCGCTGTTATGCGGATTATAAACTTGTTGGCTACTGTACCTTAATAATGTATGTCAGAGGACAAAAAACTGTGAGCCGAGTGCGCAGTACCGCGAAACGATGCATCGAGCTCACAAAGAGCTCAAAAGATGACGTGTCATCAGTACTAAACGTGGGAATTCTGAGGCGTTCCGTTTGGAAAGTTAGGCGCAATGACACAGTGTTGTAATGTTATCACTTATTGGGTAGATTTCTATGCTACCTAGATGTAGATCGGCAGTGGCCTTGCCGCAGTGGATACACCCGTTTCCCTCAGATCACAGAAGTTAAGCGATGTCGGGCGTGGCCGGCACTAAGATTGGTGACCATCCGGACCGCCATGCGCTGTTGCACTCAGCCTCGTGATGACAATTGAGGAGCTACTCGACCGAATAGTAGCGGCTCGGGTCAAAGAAATCCATCGTAAAGACCGGCAGAGTGGTGTGCTGACCTCACGCCCCTCCTATCCGCATCCTCAGCTGAGGATGACACGGCGGTCGCCTGGTTCCGATGGGCCACTTGTGGTCTCAAGTGCTACATGTTGATCTCCGCTCTTTGACGACAGAGTTGCAGCAGCCCAGTAAATTCCTCGTCGTCCACCATGATGTAATTTGTTTAAAAGGTTACATCGTTCTGTACGTGACTAAGCATTTTGGGATGAAAACATGGTCCAAGTAGGCTGTATTCTGTTTATTATCCATGTAACTGACCAATTTTAACCGTGGTCGTTTACAAGCACATATTTAAGCTTCAGGCTTGATAATGACGCACGGTTGAAACTAGCCAGTTGCACGCAAAATAAACAGAGTACAGCCTGCATGGATCATGTTTTCATCTTCAAAACACGTTGAGGCTGTGGATCCCCAAGAAAATAAAATTTTAAATTGATTAACCATTATGGATTATTTACTTATTTCTCGTTACGGACCTTATGTCATTAACTGTAACAGTAACTCTAGCAGAGGATAAAAGATCTGCACAAAATACTTCACTAGAAAACGCCTTCATAAACAAAATAATTCCGCCATTCTCGTAAGATAAGAATTTCACAGTCTTGTGGTTTTGCTGCTGAAAATAGTAAGAAAAAGTCATTGCCCCACAAATATTTAATGCTCTTTGTATGTTTACTGTGTATATCTCGCCGGTAACCGACAAGCATTTGGAACAGTATTCCCGAAATCCACAGTGAGTTTCCTTGTGACGCCTCTATCTTGTCAAAATCGATCACGTGTAGTACTCGTAAGCGCAGACAATCTTCCTCGAAACTAGATATTTAATGTCGCGTTGAGAGAAGTGTTATGTCGCATTCGTAGTACAGGTATCTACGGCAACAAATTGCAACAAAAATGCTGAAAATGCTAGTGATCAATGCATCACTCCAGATGCAAGGCAGGTAAAAATGAATTTCGCTTTAGAAGGAGCTGTATTTGCCCTTACATACACTCCTGGAAATTGAAATAAGAACACCGTGAATTCATTGTCCCAGGAAGGGGAAACTTTATTGACACATTCCTGGGGTCAGATACATCACATGATCACACTGACAGAACCACAGGCACATAGACACAGGCAACAGAGCGTGCACAATGTTGGCACTAGTACAGTGTATATCCACCTTTCGTAGCAATGCAGGCTGCTATTCTCCCATGGAGACGATCGTAGAGATGCTGGATGTAGTCCTGTGGAACGGCTTGCCATGCCATTTCCACCTGGCGCCTCAGTTGGACCAGCGTTCGTGCTGGACGTGCAGACCGCGTGAGACGACACTTCATCCAGTCCCAAAAATGTTCAATGGGGGACAGATCGGGAGATCTTGCTGGCCAGGGTAGTTGACTTACACCTTCTAGAGCACGTTGGGTGGCACGGGATACATGCGGACGTGCATTGTCCTGTTGGAACAGCAAGTTCCCTTGCCGGTCTAGGAATGGTAGAACGATGGGTTCGATGACGGTTTGGATGTACCGTGCACTATTCAGTGTCCCCTCGACGATCACCAGTGGTGTACGGCCAGTGTAGGAGATCGCTCCCCACACCATGATGCCGGGTGTTGGCCCTGTGTGCCTCGGTCGTATGCAGTCCTGATTGTGGCGCTCACCTGCACGGCGCCAAACACGCATACGACCATCATTGGCACCAAGGCAGAAGCGACTCTCATCGCTGAAGACGACACGTCTCCATTCGTCCTTCCATTCACGCCTGTCGCGACACCACTGGAGGCGGGCTGCACGATGTTGGGGCGTGAGCGGAAGACGGCCTAACGGTGTGCGGGACCGTAGCCCAGCTTCATGGGGACGGTTGCGAATGGTCCTCGCCGATACCCCAGGAGCAACAGTGTCCCTAATTTGCTGGGAAGTGGCGGTGCGGCCCCCTACGGCACTGCGTAGGATCCTACGGTCTTGTCGTGCATCCGTGCGTCGCTGCGTCCCAGGTCGACGGGCACGTGCACCTTCCGCCGACCACTGGCGACAACATCGATGTACTGTGGAGACCTCACGCCCCACGTGTTGAGCAATTCGGCTGTACGTCCACCCGGCCTCCCGCATGCCCACTATACGCCCTCGCTCAAAGTCCGTCAACTGCACATACGGTTCACGTCCACGCTGTCGCGGCATGCTACCAGTGTTAAAGACTACGATGGAGCTCCGTATGCCACGGCAAACTGGCTGACACTGACGGCGGCGGTGCACAAATGCTGCGCAGCTAGCGCCATTCGACGGCCAACACCGCGGTTCCTGGTGTGTCCGCTGTGCCGTGCATGTGATCATTGCTTGTACAGCCCTCTCGCAGTGTCCGGAGCAAGTATGGTGGGTCTGACACACCGGTGTCAATGTGTTCTTTTTTCCATTTCCAGGAGTGTATTTTAATATCAGTTTACCCATCTAAGAGAACAATGTCGTCTTTGTTGAAGAGGAGTCTGCTGTGTTCAGAAAGTATTTGCTTCTGCGTTCTAATGACGTTTCTTGGCAGCTATGCTGCAGTTAAGCAAATAGTGAAGTACGAAGATCTTTGGCCAGCAAGCTCAGATACTTGCAGTTCGACCTCTAGTCGAGGCAGACGTCACAGTAGTCATCTCAAGTAACATACAGGTATGTTAGGTCCTTATGTATCAAGTCAGACGACAGGGATTCGATGTGTAACATCTTGAACATAAAATAGATTCTTTGTCTGTAGGTATATTTATCTTATCTTTCAGTATTCGTTTCTAGACTAAACAACTTCTAAATCAGACTAAGAGCAGCCGACCAGTTGCAAAGGATAAAGTAATCTTTACCTAGGTTTCAATAGATATAAATCTATCTTCTTCAGAAGACGGCAGTATTACACTCCTGGAAATGGAAAAAAGAACACATTGACACCGGTGTGTCAGACCCACCATACTTGCTCCGGACACTGCGAGAGGGCTGTACAAGCAATGATCACACACACGGCACAGCGGACACACCAGGAACCGCGGTGTTGGCCGTCGAATGGCGCTAGCTGCGCAGCATTTGTGCACCGCCGCCGTCAGTGTCAACCAGTTTGCCGTGGCATACGGAGCTCCATCGCAGTCTTTAACACTGGTAGCATGCCGCGACAGCGTGGACGTGAACCGTATGTGCAGTTGACGGACTTTGAGCGAGGGCGTATAGTGGGCATGCGGGAGGCCGGGTGGACGTACCGCCGAATTGCTCAACACGTGGGGCGTGAGGTCTCCACAGTACATCGATGTTGTCGCCAGTGGTCGGCGGAAGGTGCACGTGCCCGTCGACATGGGACCGGACCGCAGCGACGCACGGTTGCACGCCAAGACCGTAGGATCCTACGCAGTGCCGTAGGGGACCGCACCGCCACTTCCCAGCAAATTAGGGACACTGTTGCTCCTGGGGTATCGGCGAGGACCATTCGCAACAGTCTCCATGAAGCTGGGCTACGGTCCCGCACACCGTTAGGCCGTCTTCCGCTCACGCCCCAACATCGTGCAGCCCACCTCCAGTGGTGTCGCGACAGGTGTGAATGGAGGGACGAATGGAGACGTGTCGTCTTCAGCGATGAGAGTCGCTTCTGCCTTGGTGCCAATGATGGTCGTATGCGTGTTTGGCGCCGTGCAGGTGAGCGCCACAATCAGGACTGCATACGACCGAGGAACACAGGGCCAACACCCGGCATCATGGTGTGGGGAGTGATCTCCTACACTGGCCGTACACCACTGGTGATCGTCGAGGGGACACTGAATAGTGCACGGTACATCCAAACCGTCATCGAACCCATCGTTCTACCATTCCTAGACCGGCAAGGGAACTTGCGGTTCCAACAGGACAATGCACGTCCGCATGTATCCCGTGCCACCCAACGTGCTCTAGAAGGTGTAAGTCAACTACCCTGGCCAGCAAGATCTCCGGATCTGTCCCCCATTGAGCATGTTTGGGACTGGATGAAACGTCGTCTCACGCGGTCTGCACGTCCAGCACGAACGCTGGTCCAACTGAGGCGCCATGTGGAAATGGCATGGCAAGCCGTTCCACAGGACTACATCCAGCATCTCTACGATCGTCTCCATGGGAGAATAGCAGCCTGCATTGCTGCGAAAGGTGGATATACACTTTACTAGTGCCGACATTGTGCATGCTCTGTTGCCTGTGTCTATGTGCCTGTGGTTCTGTCAGTGTGATCATATGATGTATCTGACCCCAGGAATGTGTCAATAAAGTTTCCCCTTCCTGGGACAATGAATTCACGGTGTTCTTATTTCAATTTCCAGGAGTGTATAACAACTTCTTCTTGCTGCCATATTAGTGACGTTTCTCCTATTTAAAATATGTACGAAAGATTAAATCATGGTTCCACTGTGACCGATGTCAGAAAAAAAAAAAAAAAAAAGAATTACTACTCGATACAGGCCTTTTCCGGGTGTTGTGCCATTATCAAGTGATACCTGAAACGTAACGAACATGCATGGGATGTATTCACGTTAGATAGACTAACGAACACATTGCAGTGTCCTAGCTGACCCACGTATTCATTTTGGGTTGAAATGTATTGAGCACAGGACACCCGCGTAAAAGAATATTACCTGGAACACGTGAACTATGAGGATGAAGATAATATCACTGCTGAAGATTACTACACGTGGTGCGTGAGCGTTAAGACGTAACGTCAAAATCTGTGCTATTGCCAAAAGTGTGTAGCAGAGACGAACTGATAGTAACAGCGGTAATGTTGCTTGTCGACACTCCTGCTGATGCATCCTGTGCTGTTGTGAATGGGAGAGAATACGAGGACCAAAGACTAAGTGAAAAGCAAACAGTCTAATAAGATATCGATACACAGATAAAGAGGTTACATACGGAACGTACAGAATCTACGCCTCATTACATCATGCAGATCACAGAAGAAAACGCAGGAGAAAAGCTTATGCCATCGCTAGGTCCGCTAATATACTTTTTGCACATCACGGTTCACATTTAATGTGCTTGGAATTTATAATCCATGGCAGAGGTATTAAAGATATCTATCCCAATTTATAGAAATATAGAATTTTTTTAAAAATTTTCGTTTGAAGCACAGCATTGTAAGGGCGTGAATCGTGGACTGTGAATGAACCTGGAGAGAAGAGAATTAAGGCGTTTGAAGATCTATAAAAGGATGTTGAAAATTTTGTGGACCTATATATAACAAATGAGAGCTAGTGGAAAACACTGACAAGAAGAAGGAACAGGACAATAGGAAATGTGCTAAGACATCAGGAAATCACTTCCATGGTATTGAAGGAAGCTGCAGAGGGTAAAAACTGTAGGGGAAGACAGAAAGTGAAATACACTCCTGGAAATGGAAAAAAGAACACATTGACACCGGTGTGTCAGACCCACCATACTTGCTCCAGACACTGCGAGAGGGCTGTACAAGCAATGATCACACGCACGGCACAGCGGACACACCAGGAACCGCGGTGTTGGCCGTCGAATGGCGCTAGCTGCGCAGCATTTGTGCACCGCTGCCGTCAGTGTCAGCCAGTTTGCCGTGGCATACGGAGCTCCATCGCAGTCTTTAACACTGGTAGCATGCCGCGACAGCGTGGACGTGAACCGTATGTGCAGTTGACGGACTTTGAGCGAGGGCGTATAGTGGGAATGCGGGAGGCCGGGTGGACGTACCGCCGAATTACTCAACACGTGGGGCGTGAGGTCTCCACAGTACATCGATGTTGTCGCCAGTGGTCGGCGGAAGGTGCACGTGCCCGTCGACCTGGGACGCAGAGACGCACGGATGCACGACAAGACCGTAGGATCCTACGCAGTGCCGTAGGGGACCGCACCGCCACTTCCCAGCAAATTAGGGACACTGTTGCTCCTGGGGTATCGGCGAGGACCATTCGCAACCGTCTCCATGAAGCTGGGCTACGGTCCCGCACACCGTTAGGCCGTCTTCCGCTCACGCCCCAACATCGTGCAGCCCGCCTCCAGTGGTGTCGCGACAGGCGTGAATGGAGGGACGAATGGAGACGTGTCGTCTTCAGCGATGAGAGTCGCTTCTGCCTTGGTGCCAATGATGGTCGTATGCGTGTTTGGCGCCGTGCAGGTGAGCGCCACAATCAGGACTGCATACGACCGAGGCACACAGGGTCGACACCCGGCATCATGGTTTGGGGAGCGATCTCCTACACTGGCCGTACACCACTGGTGATCGTCGAGGGGACACTGAATAGTGCACGGTACATCCAAACCGTCATCGAACCCATCGTTCTACCATTCCTAGACCGGCAAGGGAACGTGCTGTTCCAACAGGATAATGCATGTCCGCATGTATCCCGTGTCACCCAACGTGCTGTAGAAGGTGTAAGTCAACTTTCCTGGCCAGCAAGATCTCCGGATCTGTCCCACATTGAGCATGTTTGGGACTGGATGAAGCGTCGTCTCACGCGGTCTGCACGTCCAGCTCGAACGCTGGTCCAACTGAGGCGCCAGGTGGAAATGGCATGGCAAGCCGTTCCACAGGACTACATCCAGCATCTCTACGATCGTCTCCATGGGAGAATAGCAGCCTGCATTGCTGCGAAAGGTGGATATACACTGTACTAGTGCCGACATCGTGCATGCTCTGTTGCCTGTGTCTATGTGCCTGTGGTTCTGTCAGTGTGATCATGTGATGTATCTGACCCCAGGAATGTGTCAATAAAGTTTCCCCTTCCTGGGACAATGAATTCACGGTGTTCTTATTTCAGTTTCCAGGAGTGTATATTCAACAAGCAGTTGAGAACGTTGGGTGAAGGCGCTACTCTGAGATGAAGAGAGTGGCACAAGAGATGAATTTGTCGTGCGCCGCATCAAGCCAATCAATAGTAAAGAAAAAAGTATTAGTTACGTCTTACAGAATGTAAACTATTTACGGAACTGCAAATATTTTAAAGGAGACATTTCTCATTTATACCAAGTCTACAAAGGTCGTTATTAAAATAATGTTCATTATAACACCACGAAACTGATAGTATGAACACATATTCCAATAACAATAACCAAATGTTGAAGAGTTACATGCTTGTCGTCTGCTTTACCTCCATATGTATTGCTCCATAAAGAAGGTGAAGATACAAAGGGGTGCTGAAAATAATGCTTCCGAATTTTTTATATGAAAATACTTAAAGCTTTTTAACTAAAACAAACTTTACTAACGTTCTACATATTTTTCTTCATGTCCACATGTTTATCTCTCAACATATCACCCTGGTTACAAACACAGTTCTCCCAACAAGAAACCAATTTTTTGACATGGTCAGGGTAGAACGTTCGACATTGTTGGTGGAGCCACAATCTCACCTCTGCTTACACTGCTTCATCACTATCGAAGTGAAGTCCTCGATGGGGTTCTTTAAGTTTTTGAAACAGATGAAAATCGGATGGGGCCAATTCGGGTCTGTATGGAGGAACATCGACGATATTGAACCCAAGAAATCGGATTGTTACAGAAGCTGCAGCTCTCGTGCGTGGTCTAGCATCGATATGCTGAAGGAGCGGGTGCTCCACATGTGGACGAACTCTTCGAATTCGATACTCAATTATTGCACATTGTTTCTCATGCACTGAAACTGTCACATTGCACACAACCCTGATACATACTTCGGAGCCCTCTAGTGGAAGACAGCTGTAAATGTGAAGACACGAAAAATAAATATGTAGAATGTTAAGATGTTTGTTTTGTTTAAAATGCCTTAAGAGTTTTCACAGAAAAAATTTGGAGGCATTTCTTCTCTGCAAGAGCTCGTACAATTAGTGTAGCTACATAGACACTTGACCAACAATTGTTTCCATGCTCCACATTAATAAATCGTACTATAAAAAAATATGTATATTACACTTTACAATACGTTTCAATGTGTAGATTTAGATGCTCTTGAATGCATCTTGACCCAGCGATAATTTCTTAAAATAGACTAAATAAGCAGTGAGGACAAAAATATGTTACATCCAGGACATTTCACACTAATAACATGTAACATCATCTTAGTACTGTTGTATTTATGATGGACTTAATTCGGTGAGGAACAGATTCCAGTAGTTTCCTTGGTTATGCCATATCGAGCTGAAATCTCCCATTGACGATAAGAACAATGAAATTACGGGGATGTTAACTGCTACATTGTAGCTTTTGTAACTGCTGTTTTAACTAGTCCCAGACTTTTCTATGGGATTAAGATCAGGTGACACAGCGGGCCCATGGAGATGTTTCAGGTATCGTCGGTGTTCACCGAAACGGGAGTGAATATGTGTAGCCCTTAGAGCAAGGCTGTTCTCAGCTGAGAAGTCAGAAGTGCCGCAGCACACTCTCTCGAAGACGTGGAAGTAAGGGCATTTACCTGGTCGCTCACATTGGTAAAACAGACTGAGCCCTGCAGCGGCTCGCGTTGGTGCCTTGGCTTAGCTTTACCTTTAATACCGCCAGCCATGAGGCTTTGAAGGCTACTCCGGCTTCCATGATGTTTGCTTATCCTGTTAATTCCCACCTTTCGAATTTATGGGGGATTCAAAATTAATTCCTGCGGAGATCACCCCTCAGGTCGTCAAAGAAAACTGGAATCGTGCGAGGCGCAATATTCACAGGGCTCACAACAGACAAGCTGGTCGTTATAACCGTAATCGCGACGAGCCTTCAGGGGTAAGCCGGGAGATCAGGTGTATGTCCGTAATTTTCCCGGGAGGTAGGTGTGTGTTGGCAACCTTGGTAAGTTTACTCCACATTTGTGGGTCCGTGTACGATTATGCGGGTTTTAGGCCCAGTTAATCTTATGATTAAGGGTAACCGTACCGATAAGCAATACCGTGTCCACCTTAATCAAATTAAGTTTGGTTAGGCCGCTAGTTGTGTTTGCCCCGGGTTTGTCCTTGAGAGGGGGAGGTTGAGCCATGCTGCGGCTCGCGTTGGTGGTGTTTGTAGGTTTCCGACCTCTGTTGGAGGCCAAACGGTATCGTATAGTTAGCATGGTTGCGGTTGTTTATCTTCTTCTTGTGCTGACTGGTGCCACTTGGTTTCGCAAGCGTTGCCTCTGCGCTAGTGGCAGTAACGCCGGTTATCGATATGTAGTAACTGTTGCCCTATCTTTGGGGCGACGTCGTTGTTCTTCCGGGTCGTGTGACTGGGCCCGTTTGATTGGGGACTCAGGAGGAGGAGGTCCGCGTAGTGCGATAACACGTTGGGACCGCTGGCGGCACGCATGGACTGCCAGATGGAAGGGCTGTGGTCACGAGGGTGCACGACCTCGTCGTAAACCGGATCCAGCAAGCTTTAAGATGAGTGCACTTCAATCCAAGTAGAGGAACCTCCACCATTGTGATTACTCGCGATTCTCCAGGGACTTGGTTTCGTGTTGCTGCTCGCAGTGTGGCCGAGGCGAAGAGCAGCGTGTGGAGTCTTTCTATTCTGGTGGTAGTGGTTCCTTTCTCGTTACGGGCGCTCTAAACACAGTATTCTGGAGACATAGTGCAGACCGCCGGTTCCGGCTATGGCGTAATGTTCAATCGTTGCATTTCGTTTATCAGACGTCAGGTAGCTTCAGCAAGATTATCATTATTCATTAGACTGTCACTAGTCTGAGTACCATCTTATGAAGTGAATGCACCTCTCGGCTGCCTATCTCATCGCTCGCGGAAGTGTTTGTTGCCGGACCTTCTCAGAGGTCGATTCCTGGAGCGCCGTCTGTGGCCCCTTGGTTCTTGTAAGATATGTGTGTTCTAAAAGGAGGTCTGATTGCCAGTATTTCAGTGTAACGCTCCTTCAGCCCACGCCTCCTGCAGGTATAATGTGCCTCAGTACCCTTTAAGGAACTTATGTACTGGTCCTTGTGTTCATTTTTGTGTTATTCATTACAATACCTTGTAATGCCTACATTGAAGGTTATATATGTCTAGTTAATAGTTTTGGTCGCCTTCTGGAATAAATATAGCAGTGTAGTGTTCAGTGGGTGTAAGGCTTGTGTTACAGAGTTTACCATCTAATTTCACCCGTTTGGTGATCAGTTGCTTGTTTTTAATTAACTTTTGTTGTTGTATTTGCTGTTTTAAAGCAGGTTTCTAAATTTTTTATATTATTGCCGTTAAAATTTTAATTTGGTATTTGTATTTACGCAGTAAGCCTTTAAAGCCTTATTTGCTGCCATACCTGACGTCTGATGCCTTCTGCTGTGTTTATGACGACCTACCTTTAATATTTCAATACTTGTAAGTTATAGAATGCAGCTAGTTCTTAAACAATTCTTAATTTATTGCCATTCCTGCAGTGTAAGGCCTTCTGCCCAGATCACAGCGGCTTGCTTTTAAAACATTATCTGCTGTATCTGTATTTAATGGTGATTTGCTAAATTGTAATTCACTGAAAACACTATTATTTACACAATTGTTTATTCCTTCATTAATAACGTGTGGTATTTTTATTTATTGTTGAGCCTGGAATTACTAGTTTAAAATAAATCGTGTGTAACTATAAAGGGCAACCAATAGTAACTGATTACGGTCCCGTCCACAATCGTAACCGCATCCTGCCTTCCCTTGACTACCAGGTTTCATAGATGCGTTGCTTGGCTCAGGGCATGACACGAGAAACACCTCCAAAATATCGCAGAACAATTTCTGGACTGAAGCACACAGTCCACAAGCTACAGGTTAAAGTCCGCATGGGCCCTTGATACATTTCGATGCTTTGCTTCACTTGGAAAGACGGAAAATAGCGACTAGCCGGACTGCAGTACAGGCTATAGTCAGTTACAGCCCAGTTTCTGTATTATTTGGCACATTGAAGACGTGCATCTTTACATGCGACTGTGAGCAATGAAGGTCCATTTCAATCAGTTCATTAGTGAACAGTGGGTATTATAAGACGATTTCTTAAGGCATCACACAAAGCAGCATGTTTTCAGGCTCAAACAACGGTGCTGTGTATTTCAAATTTTCCGCCAGCAGATGTCAGCACTCTAGTTTCACCAGAGAGCAGTAGGGTGGCAAACTGTCGGAATCAACACCACCCTGAGCCTTCCTGTGGTGGCACAACTCAGCAGTTTGGAGTCAGAACTACAAAGCTGAAACAGAGGTGTCGAGCCAGCATCAGAGGTCACTGCGGGTGGTGAACAAGTCATAAGGGTGCATCGGGACCTTCTATGGCGCGCCTGTCGGACTTATTCCGCTTTGGCGTGGCTATCCGAAGCAGTTGCCTCAGGACATAGTTCGCAGCAGTATTCCGCTAGAGTTATTTGTTGCCCATTGTAGTGGGACGCGAAATTGAAGCGTCACTCATCCACCAGTGTCAGCCCAGTTTGCAGGTGAATATAATTTTAATTTAGTGTTTTGTTTATGTATTTTGTAATATTTGTAATGTTTGTCAATTATCTAAAGTTTTGTATTTATTTTTATGTTTCATGTACGGAGAAGGCGGCGCACCGAAAGGAGACAGCATCCTCACTGCCAGGACCAGAGAGAAAATTGCTGGCCACTATACGTCGCGGGTCGACAGCCAAAGAGCAACAGAAGATCCTGAAACCGAGTTGTTGCGTCGCGCTTCTAAAAACTGAAAAAATAAGAATTTGGTATGTTTCTACAACAATGACGCCATAGAAAGTTTAATCATGTTCTAAATGTTCAGTGCTATCTCGTCAAGGCTCATGTTCACGTCTATATGTAGTATATATGAAGGTTATAAACTAGTGTATACTACAAAAGTTTAAATACGTGTTCCAAGAATTTATTTATGAAGAATTATATTAAGGAAGAAGTATTACTGATTTATTTGACGAGATTAGTGATTTTTGACAACGTTCATCGCGATTATGAGTCTTAAAAGTTTATTCAATGTGGTTTTAATATTTATTAAAGCGGATAACTTGCATTAATATAATTTCTGAGAAGAAACAAACGACATCTAAATTGAAAAAAGTTTGCGCAAACCAATTGGACTGAGTGACGTAATTCTGCGCATACGACTCAAATGATAATGTTTTAATTACAGTTTCGTTCAAGAACCATTCAGAGACAACTTTAAAAAGAATTTAAATAATTTTGAAGTGTTTCGTTACTGACGTAGGTGACGAAGTCTGCGCATGGTCATATGTCAAAAGAAAATCATTTATACAAAACTTACGTCGTTACACTACACTGTGGCGACCTTATAAACAGGACTTAAGTGCAACTAAGGCACACAGGTACGAAACAATTAAAACATCAAGAGTCCATCGGAAGTCAACACGAGTCTTCGTGGAGCCTTCACCAGCCAGCGGAGACTTCGCGGGTGTGGGCATCTGACGGAGCGCAGCCAAGCAGTACGGTCACGCAGTTATTCCACGAGAAGACGCATCTGTTGGGCAGCAGCTGAACGCTGCAAACCCCGACAACCTTTTTCTCCCTAAACTAACAGGCTCAGTACGTCAGCTGGGGGCGATCCTCCGGCTGGTGTTAGAGGTATTGCTGAGGGCTTCGCCTGTCTACGGTGCTGCCGGGCGTGGTTGCAGCCAGTGACGTCTCCGGTGTTCGACTCAGAGTCCTGCCGGTTGCGGAAGCGGGGTCGCAGCATCTCAGCGGCTGCATCGACAGCTGTTACTTCTGCAGCCCATAGCAGCACACTGATCACCGAGAACTACAAACTGCAATATTAGTGTCCGGTGAGTCTGTTTTAAGTTGGAAGTGGAGTGTTGTACATAGGGAGTGTGCTTATAATAGGATTGTTGATTACAAGTCTGCGTGTGTAACTAGTTAATATCTTACAATAATGTCGGGAAGTGAAATGTCAGACGAAGAGCAATCTGTGTCCGATAGGAGCATGAGGTTCCTTTTTAGGGCGATCGCTAAATTAAAACAATCTAACGGGGATATTTTAGCTGAATTAAGACACTCTAACGAAGAATCTACGGCTAGATTAAAAGAGGAACTTAAAGGGGAGCTAACAAAATCTACAGACAGGTTACAGGAACATCTTAATTAAACCAGTCGAGAATTAAGTGATAAATTAGATGCCTCTAAAGTTGAAATGCAGGGAAAACTTGTAGGACTTAGTAATAAGATTGCTGATAATTGTAAAAGGTTAGAAGAACATATCCAGGAATCGCATGAGGAAAAGGCTCGCATGCGACATTAAAGAAGTTTCTACCAAACCTGTAGAGATTTCTTCAATAGATAATGTAGAATTAGAGACATTAACTCATCGAGTAGAAAAAGATCATACTGAAATAGAAAACATGAAATTTTTAATTACTGAAATATGCAGTAACCTTGAGACTTCCAATGATAATAATATTAACGAAGGTACAGAGCGTTCACATCGTGAACACAGTGAAGAATCGATATTAGCTAACCGTGTATCCAGTACAGAAATGCGAATACAAGAAATTACTAAACGGTTATCGGAATTAGATAATAATGAAAACATTTCAAGTAGTAGAAGTAATAACGTAATCAGAGACAACAGTCGCGTCGTGTTTGCTAGCTCGGACGACAACAATACAAGTAAAGAAATCATGGCAAGCAAATCCGACGCAACTTCGTCTCTGCAATCTAAACAAAATCCAACTATGTCTCTCGCAGATGTTGGGATGTTGTAACGACAAATTCAAATGTAGCAAGTCGATTTCCTGTATTCAAACCAGGAGGCGAACTTCACCCTATAATCCTCATAAAAGCTTTTGAAACTTCATTATCTCCTAAATGGAGTAATGAAAAACGGATTCAACTTGTAATAGGACATTTAGAAGCAGAAGCTGCGGAATGGGCAGTACTGCATAGAACTGAATTTAGGGACTGGGGTGATTTTATAAGCAGTTTAAACAAAATTATTGGTCAAGAGGAAAACAACAACACTTAACTTTAGAGTTGTTAGACCCTCCTCCTTATTCTAAACGGTGGGGAGGTTATAGGAATTATTTCGAATGGCATTTAAACCGTGCTAAATTAATTGAAGAACCAATTATTGAAAGTCATCTAATACGAGACCTAATTAGTAGGTTACCGTATTATGTAAAGGAAAGAATGATAGAAAGGGAATGGTCACAACCTTGCGAATTATTAGGATATTTAGAACAGTTAGATATACTTAATAGAGAACGGGAAGACGAGAAATTTAGACTTAGTAGAAATGACAATTCTCGAAATAATAATAATTCAGAACCACGAAAATTTAACAACAACAATCATAGCCGGTTTTGTTATATAAAACGTCAATCTGAAGATAAAGAGAGCCAACAAAATCGGGGTAATAACTCTAAAGTGCGGAAATTACACAACAACGATAATGAGATAAATCATCCTCAAGCAATTAATGAAGGTCAAGTTGTAGGTGACGTTATCATAGAAAGTTCGGAAAACTAGTAAAGTCCTTTAGTACAGGTCGACTAAAGGGAACTGTTAGTCAAAATTATACAAAACCCAATTGCAATTTATCATTAAGCTGCCAAAAGGAAGGTGATTGGCAACAATATTTACTTCATGAAGACAATTAGATACGGGAGAATATAACTTATAAACCCATTATTAAACGTTATATTAAAGATACCGAAGTAAATATTATAATCGATTCGGGTAGCGGAGTAAGTATTTTGTCTAAAGAATTATTTCAACTTAAAAGGAAATATTGGAATTTCCCAACCTTACCTGTAACTGGGGTGAAAATTATAGGAGTTACTGGTAAAAGAAGTCAAAATGTTACTGAGGAAGTTTATTTAACTTTTGAAAATTCTAAACAATTAATTTCTCATTCTGTACTTGTCGTAGCCAACTTAAATGTGGCTATAATTTTAGGTATAGATTGGTTGTGTAAATATAAAGCTATATTAGATTTTAAAGACTCTTCCTTAACCATCCATAAGGAGGCATGTGCTTTTAAAATGAGGTTTTCTAATAATCAAGTACCTGAAAATTGCTACGAATCCTTACAGATTAAGTACTCACAGACCATGAACCTATTAATGGATTCTAGTGATCTTGAATATGAAGTATACCAATGTGAGGCTAGTAATAGTATCGAAACCGAAGTGAAAGAAAAATGTTACTCTACGAATTGTCTATCCGAACAAGAAAAGGAAGAGTTGGAATCTTTATTGTTAGAATTTAGAGCCGTCTTCTCAGATGAACCTGGGAGAATCAAAGATTACGTTTGTAAACTTAAGATTAAAGATCAAAAACCATTTTTTAAGAAACCTTATCCTATTCCAGTACAATTCAAAGAACCGACCAGTAGAGAAATAAGTAAGATGCTAGAACAAAATATTATTGAACGATCATATAGTGCTTTTAACAGTCCTTTGTGGGTAGTTAAGAAAGCTACTGGTGGGGTACGACTGGTTCTGGATGCTCATGAATTAAACAAAATTATAGAGATGGAATGAGACAGACCTATTTCTATGGAGGAGGTACTTCTTAAGATTGCTGGTTCTCGTTATAAGAGTACAATGGATTTAACTGCTGGCTACTCTCAAGTCATATTACACCCGGATTCACGGCAATATACGGCTTTTCCTTTTGAAGGCAGATCATATCAGTTCCAAGTTTTACCTTTTGGACTTAATATATCAGTTTCAACTTTCATTAGGGCGTTAGATTCTGCTTTGAGTCAGCAATTATTACAAAAGATCATTTTATATGTAGATGATATTTTGGTAGCCACTAAAACGTGGGAAGAACGCGTAACGATATTACGGGAATTGTTTGACCGTTTAATTGACAGAGGAATTACTTTAAAATTATCTAAGTCTTATTTCGGAAAGGAGGAAGTGAGTTTTTTGGGGCACATAGTGGACAATAAAGGTGTTAGGCGAGACCCAGCACGTATTGAAGCTATTGCTCGATGCCTGAGTCCTAGAAATCGGAAACAACTGAAATCATTCTTAGGAATGGTAGAATTTCTGAGAAGATTTCTTCCAGGGCACGATATTGTTAATCCTAAATTACCTGATTTACTAAAAGAGAAATCAGTATGGCTCTGGGGAAAAGAGGAAGAGGAAGTTTTTAATAAGATAAAGGAGCATTAACATAAGCTAAAATGTTATACCATCCAGATTTCAATCAGGACTTTTGTATGTGAACGGATGCCTCTGATTATGGTGTGTCTTGCGTAATATTCTAAGGTGATCCGACCAATGAAAAGGGATTATATCAGACTATTGGATTCGCTAGTAGAACTTTAAATAAACATGAAAGAAATTATTTTGTAACCGAGAAGGAAGCTCTCGCAGTGGTATGGGGTTTTCAAAGATTTAGAGGATTATTAATTGGAAGAAAAACAATTGTGTATACTGATCATCAGGCTTTAACCTTTTTAAACAATTGCCGGTTACTTCACCGTAGATTATTACGTTGGGTATTATGCTTGCAAGAATTTCAGTACGAAATTAGGTGGATAAAAGGATCTCAAAATGAAGTTTCGGATGCTTTGTCGAGACTTCCAGTAGGAATGGAGAATGTTAACATTACGGAAGAACCAGGAACAAATTACCATGTTTATTTCCTTTTAACTCAGGAGAACGAACGTAAGGTTAAACGGATAGTAACTGCTATTAAATGCAATCAAAGAAACGACGATCAATATAGGGAACTTACACAAAACTTTAATAATGGGGAAGAAACAGTTAACAACCGGGGTGTGTGGTTGTATTTCAACGACTTGTTGTATTGGAAAGCACAGAGGGAACACCAGAGATGGAAAATCTGCATTCCAAAAACTGTTGTGTGCAAATTAATTACTTATATTCATGAAGGTTACGGGAATTTTGGAATTCATAAATGTATTAAACATCTAATGAAGTATTATTATTTAAAAAATATGTCCTGTATTGTGAGAAGTATTATTAGGACTTGTGAAACCTGTCAAAACGTTAAAGTTAATAACAAATCTAAGCGTTATAAATTATATGCTGTAATTCCTCGAGGTCTATGGGATCTACAATCATTAGATTTTTTCGGCCCTCTGCCTCGTAGTTCAGGAGGATTTACTTATGTGTTTGTTGTAATGGAATGTTGGTCCAAACATGTGAAACTATATACTTTGAAACGAGTGAATAGAGCAAGCGTTATACGCTGTCTTACTCGAAATTACTTTGTTAACTGGGGCATTCCTAAACGACTTATGTCTGACAACGGTAGTGCTTTTATTTGTCAAACGTTTCAAGACATGATAAAACAATATGGAATCAAACATATCCTAATTTCGAAATACCACCCTCATAGTAATTTAGTAGAAAGAGTCATGAAAGAATTAGGACGATTACGTGGAACTTATTGTGCATATAAACATACTCGGTGGGCCAAACTAATGACTGAATTCGAAAAGATATTAAATGAATTGCCTCATCTAACGACAGGATTATCACCTCTAGAAATTTTAGGCAAACAGATTATAGGTGAGCCTTTACTAGTTCTATAGAACTCTCATTTCAGGCAGGAGACCTTGTATTAGTACGATCTCATCCTAAAAGTTTGAAGATCAATAAGGAATGTAGAAAATTCTTCTTTATCTTTGAAGGTCCGTATGTTGTTCATAAGATTGTACATCCCAAAGCGTTACTTCTTATGGAACCTTCATCAGGTGTAATTAAAGGATTATATAGTGTCGATCAAATTAAACCCTTCATTCCTAAATAAGTTAATATTTAGTATATGTTACATACGGACAAGCGTTCATAGTTGATTCATGTGAAGTTTTCGTGATAGTTACGCGTTATTTTAAAGAAATGACAGGAAGTTTAAGTAAGTATTCTACAATAATTTACCAGTACTTCAAAAAGGGAAAGATAACTAAAAAGGGATTTATATGGAACAAATTTTTGTTATTAGGTTAGAAGGAATTTTGTATATTTTATATTTACTCGGATAGTAGGAACGAAAGGAGATGGTTAATAATTTTAGGGACCATGGGCGTCCAGAGCATTATGGCTCACGAGAACATAGGAGAGTGCCTTTAATAGAGATTTGTAATAGTATTAATATAGAACACACCAAACGGGGCTCTCTCACTTGTTTCTCCTAAATAAATTGCCATTACCCAACAAAGTGTCCGAAGGTAAAGAAAGCCGTGCCGAGGTTCTAAAGAAAGTTTTGCTTGATTTCTTCTTGACCTCATGCATAAATAAACCATTATGGAAAAGAACGACGTAAAGAAAATAGTATTATTAATTATTGCGAGAAACTTATTAGTAATATATATTTAGGAAAGAATAACTCTAGTAAATGAATAAAACTGAAACTAACCTATTACAATTTGAACGCTCTGTCCTAATGCAACAACGCTAAAGAACGTACTAAATTATTATTTACTAGCAACTATTAAATGAAAAGGAGTAATCTCCATATATTCAGTTATGAATTACAATAATAGCATATTAAAAGTAAATGACAAATAGTCACAACAATATCGTCATAAAAGGACTGAATCTATCTAAGAGCAAGGACTTAAGATTACGGAAAATGTGAGAAAAAATGTATAATATTGGCAATTAAATATTGTATATAGAAGAAGTTTTATTTTCGGCTAAAACCTGACAAACTGAGCTTGTGGATGGGGTATGTAGTGGGACGCGAAATTGAAGCGTCACCCATCCACCAGTGTCAGCCCAGTTTGCAGGTGAATATAAGTTTAATTTAGTGTTTTGTTTATGTATTTTGTAATGTTTGCGAATTATCTAAAGTTTTGTATTTATTTTTATGTTTCACGTACGGAGAGGACGGCGCAACGAACGGAGACAGCATCTTCACTGCCGGGACCAGAGAGAAAATTGCTGGCCACTATGCGTCGCGGGTCGACAGCCAAAGAGCAACAGAAGATTCTGAAACCGAGTTGTTGCTTCGCGCTTCTAAAAACTGAAAAAATAAGAATTTGGTATGTTTCTACAACAATGACGTCATAGAAAGTTTAATCATGTTCTAAATGTTCAGCCCTATCTCGTCAAGGCTCATGTTCACGTCTGTATGTAGTATATATGAAGGTTATAAACTAGTGTATACTACAAAAGTTTAAATACGTGTTCCAAGAATTTATTTATGAAGAATTATATTAAGGAAGAAGTATTACTGATTTATTTGACAAGATTAGTGATTTTTGACAACGTTCATCGCGAGTTTGAGTCTTAAAAGTTTATTCACTGTGGTTTTAATATTTATTAAAGCAGATAACTTGCATTAATATAATTTCTGAGAAGAAACAAACGACATTTAAATTGAAAAAAGTTTGCGCAAACCAATTGGACTGAGTGACGTAATTCTGCACATACGACTCAAATGATAATGTTTTAATTACAGTTTCGTTCAAGAACCATTCAGAGACAACTTTAAAAAGAATTTAAATAATTTTGAAGTGTTTTGTAACTGACGTAGGTGACGAAGTCTGCACATGGTCAAATGTCAAAAGAAAATCATTTATACAAAACTTACGTCGTTACACTACACCATGCTGGGCCTGCAGATGACACATCAAAGCCTCCTAGTGGTGGAATACGAAACGTACGAATTAAGCTAGCTTTTACATGGGAAGCAGGTAGTCTGATGGGTTACTGCGAGTGGTTTTTCCCGGGTGAATGGCCACGTGTCGTGTGAAGGTTCTATCATGCCACAAACTCAGCTGCCTTGTATACATAAAATCCATACTAACATAAAGATACAGAAAAGGCAGTGACACTGCGGGAAGGAGAAAACGACGCGAAGAATGCATCTAAAAACCCACAGTAGATATAACGGTACTGTAGATACTGATGAAAGAAAAGATGAATGTTTATAATTTATTTAAAGATTAACACCTTCTAAACATGTTAATCAAACTTAATAAATAAAGTGTCCAAAGATATTGCTTGGTCAGAACTATGGGAAAACAAATTCGGGTTTTCTATTACAGCAATAACATTTGGGTTATTAGCTATAATGTTGATTCTGTGGATTCAAAATACACCTTATAAATCTTTTTATTGTAAGATCTATACGATCACCTGAGGTACAGGACGTCCCCATTACGTCCAACGCTGGGGTGCTGTTCTAATGCCGGAGAGCCCTGACAATAGTGACGATTTAGAGGGCAAATAAACGAAAGATATGACGTTTGTGTTGGGGAGGGTACTTGGGTACTTGACTTGGGTAATCGTTACAGCGTTGTTAACCATAGTGCTGCGTTGGTGTAATGGTCAGCACTATACGTCGCGGGTCGACAGCCAAAGAGCAACAGAAGATCCTGAAACCGAGCCAGCCATGGCACAAATTTGAATTCATATCTTCAGCTTATATCATTAAAACAAAAAAAGAACATTTTAATGCAATATAAATTGTTAAAAAAAGTAAAGGCGACCTCATCATAGAATAATAAACTACGATAACTACCTGACCACAGTTAGAAACGTCTCCACGGAAACGCTGACGGAATTCTAGCTCTGATTCATGTATAGAACGCGTGGGTACGATTAGTTTAATGTAATTATTGCTCGTTGTATGGTTCTTGTAAAAGAAGAAATACTTCAGTTAAATACTTCAGTTGATCGATAGAAGGAAGGACGAAAATGTTCAGGGAAATTCAGGAATACAGAAACGCAAGTCACTAAGGAATTGAATGAATAGTAACTGCAGGGAAGTTAAGGGTAAATGGCTGAATGAAAAACGTTAATAAATTGAGAAAGAAGTGGATGTCGGAGGGAAAATTGTAGCGAAATACAGGAAGATCTGCAGCGGATAGGCACTTGGTGCAGGGAGTGGCAACTGACCCTTAACATAGACAAATGTAATGTATTGCGAATACATAGAAAGAAGGATCCTTTATTGTATGATTATATGATAGCGGAACAAACACTGGTAGCAGTTACTTCTGTAAAATATCTGGGAGTATGCGTACGGAACGATTTGAAGTGGAATGATCATATAAAACTAATTGTTGGTAAGGCGGGTACCAGGTTGAGATTCATTGGGAGAGTGCTTAGAAAATGTAGTCCATCAACAAAGGAGGTGGCTTACAAAACACTCGTTCGACCTATACTTGAGTATTGCTCATCAGTGTGGGATCCGTACCAGGTCGGGTTGACGGAGGAGATAGAGAAGATCCAAAGAAGAGCGGCGCGTTTCGTCACTGGGTTGTTTGGTAACCGTGATAGCATTACGGAGATGTTTAATAAACTCAAGTGGCAGACTCTGCAAGAGAGGCGCTCTGCATCGCGGTGTAGCTTGCTCGCCAGGTTTCGAGAGGGTGCGTTTCTGGATGAGGTATCGAATATATTGCTTTCCCCTACTTATACTTCCCGAGGAGATCACGAATGTAAAATTAGAGAGATTAGAGCGCGCACGGAGGCTTTCAGACAGTCGTTCTTCCCGCGAACCATACGCGACTGGAACAGGAAAGGGAGGTAATGACAGTGGCACGTAAAGTGCCCTCCGCCACACACCTTTGGGTGGCTTGCGGAGTACTAATGTAGATGTAGATGTAGACTGACTCTACATATAGGATAAGTCAAAACAATCTTCGGTGAAATTAAAAGCATAGGTGGTAACTTTAAGAGTGCAATGGGAATTAAGCTGTTAAACGCAGTGGAGACAGCGGATAGATGGAAAGAGTACATGGAAGGCCTGCATGACGTGGAAGAATTGGTTGATGACGTGGTAGAAGAAAAAACAGCAGTCCATAGAGAAGAGAGAAGGGTTCCAGTAATAGAACCAGAGTTTAAAAGAGCTTTGGACGACTTAAGATCGAATAAGACAGAAGGGATGGATAACTTTCCATCAAAATTTCTAAAATCATTAGGCAAAGTTGCAACAAAACACGAATATACACCTTGGTGTATAGAATGTATGAGTCTGGCTACATACCATCAGCCACACAATTCCGAATTGTGCAAGAGCTGGCAAGTGCGAGAATTATCGCACAATCAGCTTGACAGCTCATACATACAAGTTACTGACAAGAATTATGTACAGAAGAATGGAAAAGAAAATTGAGAATGTTAGACTGAAACGTCCCCTCTGAAAAATTATGAATGACTGTGCTAGTAAACTTCTATGTTGTTTGATACAAAGACAGCTGAGTAAAAATGAACGTACTCAGACAGTTCTCTCTTTACTTATTCTGATCACCACTAAACAGACACACAATATTTTTTTAGCGCAACGCAATCTGACTTTCAATAATCCATACAAAAGAATGGCCCTGACTAACAATAACCTATACCTTTCATGAACCACTTACATCAGAAAAATCTTCGTTACTCGAACTACTGCAGTACACCGAGCGCCAATACTGCTAGTTAAATAAATGATTCTAACTACTGAACCACTAACTACTGATAGGCATATAGTTAGCAAATGAAAGATTTTGATAGAGAACAAACAATGTATTTACCTTAATAGTGTTAAAAAGTCATAATATATATATCTATCAACTCATGACATCCATCTTTACAAATTTCCTCTTTCTGGACACACGTCCAGATCGTCCGCTTATAGTAACCTCACAAAACTCTGGCATCTCTCTCTTTACATCCACCACTGCTGGCGGCTCACCTCCAACTGCCCAACGCTACGCGCTGTTCACATCCACCTGCCCAACACTACACAAGCGAATATTCCTACAATGAGTCCAACCAGCCACAGACTGCACACAGCACAGTCAGCGATTTTCATACAGAGCGCTACGTGGCGTTACCAACATAAAAACATAAACAGCCTACTTACAAGATGGCGATCAGTTTGGCTCTAGGAAAGCTAAAGACACCAGAGAGGAAGTACTGACGTTGCGGTTGATATTGGAAGCAAGACTGAAGAAAAGTCATGACATGTTCATAGGATTTGTCGAGCGGAAGAAAGCGTCAGTGTAAAATAGTGCAAGGTGTTTGTAATTCTGAGAAAAATAAGGGTAAGCTGCAGGGAAAGACGATTAATGTATAGTATATACAAGAACCAAGAGGGAACAATAAGACTGGGAGACGAAGAACGAAGTCCTCGGATTAAAAAGGATGTAAGACAGGGATATAGTGTTTTATCGCTACTGTTCAATCTACACATCGAAGAAGGAATGACGGAAATAAAAGTAAGATTCAAGTGTGGGATTAAAATTGAAGGTGAAAGGATAGATGTGATAAGAATCGCTGATGGCATTGCTATCATCAGTGAAAGTGAAGAAGAGCTATAGAATCTCCTGGATGGAATGGACTAAGAGTAAATTGGAGAAAGACAAAAGTAAAGAGGAGCAGCAAAAACGAAAACAGCGAGAAACTTAACATCAGAATTGGGAACCACGAAGTAGGTGAAGGTAAGGAATTTTGCTATTTATGCAGCAAAATATCCATGACGGCCGGAGCCAGGAGAACATAAAAAGGAGACTGGCACTGGCAAACAGGGAATTCCTGTCCTAGAGGAGTCAACAACTGTCGAAAACTGCCCTTAATTTGAGGAAGAAATTCTTCAGAATGTAAATTTGGAGGGCAGCATTGTGTGGTAGTGAGACACAGACTATGGGGAAAGCGGAACTGAAGGGAATTGAAGCATTTGAGATGTGGTGCTTCAAAGACTGTTGGGAATAGAGAGGACTGATAATGTAAGGAAGGAGGAGGTTTTGCAGAGAACAGGAGAGGAAAGAAATATATGGAAAAAACTGACAAGAAGAAGGGACAGGATGATGAAATATTTTTTAAGGCATCAAGAAGTAACTTCTATGGTAATAGAGTGGTAACAGAGGGAGCTGTAGAGGGTAAGAACTATATGGGACGGCAGAAATTTCAATACATGCATCACATAACTGAGAATGCACGTTGCATGTGATGAGATGAAGAGATTGGCACCGGAGAGAAATTGGTGATGGGCCGCATAGAAAAAAAGTATTTGTTCAACAAGCGCAACAAGCAAATATTATGCTGGAAATTTTGATAGATAGTGAAACGCCCAGCTTAACCCGCAGGACAGGACAGGTAGTTTAAGTTGTGGAAAGGGACTAAAATAAGCGGTTGTCAGTTACAATCGAACATACAACTTTATTATTTCATCAAACATTACAGGAGGGCAAAAAAAATTTTTTTTAACACACAGCTTTAATCTTTGGGACTTAATTATTGGCTGAGAGCCATCTTAATTTAAAAACGGCTAAAGGCCAATAACTTAAAACGCAAGCATTATCAGAAATTTAAAAGGCAAGCCTTATCTTAGAACAGTTCTCCATTTAGGCTGAAGGCCCAAAGAATCTGAGATTTACAGAGCAAACAATTTGAATTCGATATCGGCTGAAAGCCCAACACTTAAGGCTAAACAACATTAAAATTTTCTTTTTTTAAAAAAGAAAGGCCTTACGTAAAACAGTTCTTAATTAGGCAAAACTCAACAAAAACAGAAATTTAAAAGGCAAAGCCTTATCGTAAAACAGTTCTTTAATTAGGCTGAAGGCCCAAAGAATCAGACACTTCAAAAGCAAACAAGTTAAATTCAAATCGGCTGAAGGCCTAACACTTGAAACTCCGTAACATCATTTTTTTTAAATACCAAAGGCCTTACGTGAAACAGTTCTTTAATTTAGGCTGAAGGCCTTAAGAGCAAAACAACTCAAACTCAAAATCGACTGAAGGCCCAACTCTTAAGATTCAACAACATTAAAATTTTTAGAAAGCCAAAGGCCTTACGTGAAACAGTTCTTTGAACCAGGCTGAAGGCCTTAAGAGCAAAACAACTCAAACTCAAAATCGGCTGAAGGCCAAACATTTAAAATTCAACAACAATAAAACGCTTAAAATGCCAAAGGTCTTACGCGAAACAGTTCTTTAAATTAGGCTGAAGGCCTAAAGAATCTCACGCGTTAAGGGAAAAAAACCTTAATTTTTAAAAAATCGGCTAGAAGCCATACAAGTAGGAACAACAAGAACAAATTTAAAAAAGGCAGTACACCCAAGAGCGCTCAGATGTTCGAGGATCGGCCTGGAATTCAAACACTGACGCTCGCATAGGTGAGACAGGCAGTCACAATCCGCTGACAACCCAACCGACCGACAGTCGACAGACCCACTGACAGGATAACTTCCGCCTCACCCAACCAGGGTAGAACAGGGAGTTCAACGGAACAACGTAGAAGATATTGGCGCCCACAGCCAATCATACATGCAACTGTCAAACTACACACCGTGCTGGACAGCAACTGCACGATGACGAAACTACACTGCCTGAAATTTACGTCAACATCCAGGGGAGGTAATCGGAATGTTAACGGCCACAAGCCAGAAGATTCCGCTGGTGCACTTCAATTCAAATAACCATATACAGTGAAACTCCACGGGAGGGTGGCTAGAATTTCCCAACTTGAAAACCACGTAGTTGCTCACGGGAGTATCCCAACAGCCGACAACGAAGTCCAAGCGACACAATGTGAACAGTCTTCACTTGCTAGTAGAGTAAATCAAAACTCAACTTTCGTGTTCAGTGTCGGTGAGCTACGGACCTCGTAGCAATCGGAACAGCCCCCCACACTCCGACAGGCGTAGAGACTGCCAGCAGCCCCGGCCAAACTACGTCCCGCCGAGAATTCTTCCCTGCTCCACGCCAACCGACCGGCTGGTCGCACACCGCCCAGCCGGAAACTATAAGCGTCAGGTCAAAGATAGTCCAAGGTGCGAATACCGATACACACCGCTGCTGCCACCCATGGAAGGAGAGGATAACAGCATAATCGCGATAACCGCGGGAGACTAAACACAGAATCGCAACGAAGGTTTAATCCAGCGCATAGCATGAGCCATCCACGGCTCAGATAGGCTATGAAAGTGTAATTTTTTAAGAGCTCAGAGGAAGCAGCGAACAAGCACAAGTCATGTGGGGCGTTTACACGTATAGATGTAACAATAAAATGTGCAGTAAGTGAATTTTTTAGATTCTGCAAGGACAGGTTGAGTCTATGTAAATACAGTGGCCACGCCGACCTGGTGTCAGTTCATTTGGTGTGGCTGGCGAGTGCAGGCATCCAGATGAGTGGCGCATCAGACGCGGCAAAAACGTTAAGAAGTTTTTGGGCTAGGGATCTGCAATGTTCCTGCAGTAATTCTGGAAACTAGAAAAGTTTTCGATAGTTATTTTCATATAGTTCAGAACGACAGAGTGGAGCTGACTCGTGAAATTTCTCATTAGCTGGTGGACTTTAATCTTAACTGCACCGTCGTGTTTAGAGACTTATGAATAGGTTCGGGAACTTTGAAAAGTTATCCACATCTGATTTTTCAAATTTTAATTTTGAAGCGTAACAAGGTGTGCGGAATTTGTGCTAGTCTTAATCGAGCTAGTCATACAGTCTTTCGTTGTTCTCTCACCGTATTAAGCAAGGCTTCAATAAAAATGCACACTATTAAACGGTACGCAGCTTATTACATTAAGGACATTTATTCATTTTGATAACCATAATGGTACCTGCATTAATGACAATACAGGAAATTAACAGAACAATAACATGGTAAATGGAAATGAGCGTTTGGCGTCATTGGCCGGGAGGCCCCTCGCGGGGCAGGTCCGGCCGCCATATCGCAGGTCTTATTACATTCGGCGCCACATTGGGCGACCTGCACGCCGGATGGGGATGAAATGATGAGGAACACAACACAACACCCAGTCCCTGAGCGGAGAAAATCTCCGACCCAGCCGGGAATCGAACCCGGGCCCAGAGGACGGCAATCCGTCACGCTGACCACTCAGCTACTGGGGCGGACTAATAACATGGTAAAGCGACAGGAGTGTGTCCACTCCCTAGACACATACACTACGTGATCAATAGTATCCGGACACCTGGCTGTAAATGACTTACAAGTTCGTGGCGCACTCCATCGGCAATGCTGGGATTCAGTACGGTGTTGGCACACGCTTAGCCTTGAAGGAAGCTTCCACTCTCACAGGCTTACGTTCAACCAGGTGTTGGAAGGTTTCTTGGGGAATGGCTGTGCTGCATTGAGGAGAGGTATCGATGTCGTTCGGTGAGGCCTGGCACGAAGTCAGGGTTCCAAAACATCCCAAAAGTGTTATATAGGAGTCAGGTCAGGACTCTATGCAGGCCAGTCCATTACAGGAATGTATTGTCATGTAACCACTCCCCCACAGACCGTGCATTATGAACAGGTGCTCGATCGTGTTGAAAGATGCAATCGCCATCCCCCAATTGCTCTTCAACAGTGGGAAGGAAGAAGATGCTTAAAACATCAATATAGGCTTGTGCTGTGGTAGTGTCATTTTAAACAACAAGGGATGCAAACCACCTCCATGAAAAACACGACCACGCCGTAACACCACCACCTCCGAATTTTACTGTTGGCACCATACACGCTGGCAGATGAAATTCACCGGGCCTTCGCCTTACCGAACCGGATCGCCACACTGTGTATCGTGATTCGTCACTCCATACAGCGTTTTTCCACTGTTCAGTGGTCCAATGTTTACACTCCTTACACCAAGCGAGGCGTCGTTCGGCATTTACCGGCGTGATGTGTGGCTTATGAGCAGCCGCTCGACCATGAAATCCAAGTTTTCTCACCTCTCGCCTAACTGTCATAGTACTTGCAGTGGATCCTAATGCAGTTTGGAATTCCTGTGTGATGGTGTGGAGAGATGTATGCGTATTACACAGTACGACCCTCTTCAACTGTCGGCGGTCTATGTCAGTCAACACTAAAGGTCGGCCTGTACGCTTTTGTGCCGTGCGTGTCCCTTCACGTTTCCACTTCAGTAACACATTGGAAAGAGTGGACCTAGGGATGTTTAGGAGTGTGGAAATCTCGCGTACAGATGTATGACACAAGTGACACCCAATCAACTGACCACGTTCGAAGTCCGTGAGTTCCGCGGAGCCCCATTCTGTTCTCTCATGATGCCTATTGACTACTGAGGTGGCTGATATGGAGTACCTGGCAGTAGATGGCAGCAAAATGGACCTAATATGAAAAGCTTATGTGTTTTGGGGTGTCCGGATACGTTTGATCATATAGTGTACAAAGCCAACAAATTTTACGAAGAGGCAACGCATTCGGTTGAATGATTTGGCATACAGACAGAGTGCAGAGAAATAAATTAGGACGTCACATGTTCAGTGGTCTGTGCGTATATGCGCTAGTTTGGCGAACAAAATGGCTCAAATGGCTCTGAGCACTATGGGACTTAACTTCTGTGGTCATCAGTCCCCTAGAACTTAGAACTACTTAAACCTAACTAACCTAAGGACATCACACACATCCATGCCCGAGGCAGGATTCGAACCTGCGACCGTAGCAGTCCCGCGGTTCCGGACTGCGCGCCTAGAACCACTAGACCACCGCGGCCGGCGTTTGGCGAACACTCAGGCAGTCTATCGCACCTGGGTTATCCAGGTAAATCACCCGATATTAATCCCACAGGAAGTGCTGCGATAATCTGAAACAGTGATTAAAGTGTAGCAGTCAATTTCCGCGTAATTTGGTATCTCTACGGGCTCAACGAGTGGCTTGTGCTGGATATGCACACCTGAAGAAACTCTAAAACGTTTTGTCTCGCTGAACTGAGAGCACTGTAGATGACAGAGGCGGTGTCTCCTGGAAGGGTGACAATTTTTTGTCCGTTGTGCTCAGACACGTAGTGTACACTAAAAAGAATTTTGTTTATTGTTGCTGTCTTTCTCTCGTGCGAAAAAGAAGACAAAATTAGATATTAAAATGTTTGCACGGCAAAGAAAGAACTCGGCGAAGGAGGAAGAAGTCCTGTGGCACCGCAAGGTACTCCCGAGCGCAGTGAGTGCGCCTCGTTAGCTGCGCGCTGCACGGCAGCCCCGCACGACACAGACGAGTGGCCTGCCAGCCACAGGTCCGCAGCAACAGCCAGCGGCCGCTGGCGGACAGCAAGTTTGTCCAAGTTGCGGCCCGCCCCCCAGTCGCCCAGTCTCCTTCCATTCTGCGCCGCCGCTGCTCCGCCCGCCACACTATCGCTCCCGCAATCTCCTCTGACAGCGCCGAGGCTAGTGCTGCTCCCAGGACGGGCAATGAACTTCCCTCCGCAGTAAATCTGACGAAGCAGCTCCTCTCACATATCGACTGCTTCGTTATTCGACGGCATTTTTTGTAATAACTTGTGCATCATGGCTGTAGTTCCCGTTGCTGAATCTGGAATTGGGTTATCGGAACAGATACGCTAAAAAGCTAGAAAACTGTGACTCTATACGTGTTTTATTTGCTAGTTTTCTTGGTAACGATGAAAAGACAGCAGTAGTTAATTATTCGAACAGTGAGCGGAAGAGGAGCTGGGTTTAACATTAGGTCAGAAACGAGGTCCATAGAGGTAAACCACAACGAACGGAGTTTAACTTTCAAAAGGGTCATCCGACAGTCCAACTTTTTCGATTTAGGGAAATTTAGAGATAACCCCATTAAGCCGGACGGGAATTTGATCTTCTGGCTTCTCGAATTCTCGGTGAAATACTTGTATCGTTAGACAAAGTCGCAGATAAATAACTTACTTGGTGTTAGAGACTTTTACTGACTACTCTTTGGCAAACCATAAAATTAGCGAATAGCTATGGTAAAATATCAGATACACTCTCCGCAAGACAATACAATCTACAATGTGGTACATTGTACTCAATGCAGTCACATTAATGCGATCAACTGTCAAAAGCCTGAATCATAACTTTTTAAAGTGGGGACCGCTGCGAGAGTCCATGATGATACTCTAGGCGGGCGTAAAATGAATGTGCGCAACGGAAAATAATGAACGCTAAATGGTTCAAATCGCTCTGAGCACCATGAGACTTAATTTATGAGGTCACCAGTCCCCTGGAACTTAGAACTACTTAAACCTAACTAACCTAAGGACATCACACACACCCATGCCCGAGGCAGGATTCGAACCTGCAACCGTAGCGGTCGCACGGTTCCAGACTGTAGCGCCTAGAACCGCTCGGCCAACCCGGCCGGCAATGAACGGTCAAATAATGATTTGGCCCTGACTGACTGTCTCCCTGAAGCAGATCTTAAGCTCTCTTAATGCCCTTTTTTCAACATGTAAATTACATTCTAAATATAAATGAATGATGAAGGCAACTAGTACCACTGAATGTTAAACGTTGTTGTTCAATATATATTTACTATAGATTAAAATCAACCCTTTAAGTACAATTTCCTAACTAAAATTATTATCCAGTTGCCCAACTCTGTCCCTTATTATGACTGTGCGAACTAATATCCGTAACGCGGAATGATTGACATAATCTACGTACCAAACTACTTTCAAAGATGATCTACGGTGGTGTGGAACCTCAGTGAAAATAAACTAAAGTGATCACAACTGTTAACATTTATAGCCCTAATAAGCCGAAGCAATTTGCGATATCACCATGTGCGTCGAAGTGATGGTTCTCGTACTTGTCTGCGACGATGGAAGAACTCCAGCCACAAATAAACTCTTTCAAACACAAGGACGACAAAACGCAGTCCTCTGACTAATATACTCTAATACCGTCTTCTCCTCTCTGTTTTCTACAGACGAGAAACACGAACTCTTAGCCACAAGGACGGAGTTCAGATAACGTCTTAACGTAAGTACAGACAGAAGAAGTGCTCTCAGTTACTAAACGCTGCGTACTCAACGACGACTTACAACCTGGAGGTGAAGTCCAGTATCGTATAGGTTCGCAACAGTACAGTTCCTAACTGTTATAACTATAAACTCTCCTGAGAGCAGAGACAGCTCTGTACCAACAAAGCTGATACCGAGCGACCATCACACATGGGAGCTCAGAACGGAAGACCTCGTCTCTCCACCGCTGGCTCCCCAGCAAGGCTCGGCTCCCCACCCTCGTAATTCAGGAAACGAATCATATTACCGAGGCCGGTCGGTGTGGCTGAGCGGTTCTAGGCGCTTCAGTCTGGAACCGCGCGACCGCTACGGTCGCAGGTTCGAATCCTGCCTCGGGCATGGATGTGTGTGATGTCCTTAGGTTAGTTAGGTTTAACTAGTTCTAAGTTCTAGGGGACTGATGACCTCAGCTGTTAAGTCCCATAGTGCTCAGAGCCATTAGAACCATATTTCCGAAACCACGGAATATTCTCCCTCTCTATAGATTCTTCAGAACGCCGACCAACCATATTTTAGTCTTTTGTCGCCCAGCGCGGAAAGTTTGCGAGGAAAAGCGTATATGCATACAACGGTATGCTTCTGAGTAAAAATCGCTGAAAATAACCCAGCCTGCGTGGTTTCCAAGGTGCTGCTTCTTCGTTCTTCTCACCTGCGTCCAAGATTTGCAGAGTTCCCGGTTGTCCCTCCGGTCCTGCTACAATAGCGGCCGCCGTCACCCTATTGTGCTCCAGAGCTCAGGTGCCACGACGTCCGTCTAGCTACTTCATGTTTTTAAGCAGGACCAACACCTGTGCGGGCCTTCCAACCAGAGCTTGAGTTCTGCCTGCCGTTTCATCTCCACTGGCGTTCCAACCTCTACTAGTATAGACAATCATTCATTACACCGTTCTGATAATAAAGACACCCCGTCACGTTTCATGCAATAAGCGTTAACAGTTACACTCCTGGAAATTGAAATAAGAACACCGTGAATTCATTGTCCCAGGAAGGGGAAACTTTATTGACACATTCCTGGGGTCAGATACATCACATGATCACACTGACAGAACCACAGGCACATAGACACAGGCAACAGAGCATGCACAATGTCGGCACTAGTACAGTGCATATCCACCTTTCGCAGCAATGCAGGCTGCTATTCTCCCATGGAGACGATCGTAGAGATGCTGGATGTAGTCCTGTGGAACGGCTTGCCATGCCATTTCCACCTGGCGCCTCAGTTGGACCAGCGTTCGTGCTGGACGTGCAGACCGCGTGAGACGACGCTTCATCCAGTCCCAAACATGCTCAATGGGGGACAGATCCGGAGATCTTGCTGGCCAGGGTAGTTGACTTACACCTTCTAGAGCACGTTGGGTGGCACGGGATACATGCGGACGTGCATTGTCCTGTTGGAACAGCAAGTTCCCTTGCCGGTCTAGGAATGGTAGAACGATGGGTTCGATGACGGTTTGGATGTACCGTGCACTATTCAGTGTCCCCTCGACGATCACCAGTGGTGTACGGCCAGTGTAGGAGATCGCTCCCCACACCATGATGCCGGGTGTTGGCCCTGTGTGCCTCGGTCGTATGCAGTCCTGATTGTGGCGCTCACCTGCACGGCGCCAAACACGCATACGACCATCATTGGCACCAAGACAGAAGCGACTCTCATCGCTGAAGACGACACGTCTCCATTCGTCCCTCCATTCACACCTGTCGCGACACCACTGGAGGTGGGCTGCACGATGTTGGGGCGTGAGCGGAAGACGGCCTAACGGTGTGCGGGACCGTAGCCCAGCTTCATGGAGACGGTTGCGAATGGTCCTCGCCGATACCCCAGGAGCAACAGTGTCCCTAATTTGCTGGGAAGTGGCGGTGCGGTCCCCTACGGCACTGCGTAGGATCCTACGGTCTTGGCGTGCATCCGCGCGTCGCTGCGGTCCGGTCCCAGGTCGACGGGCACGTGCACCTTCCGCCGACCACTGGCGACAACATCGATGTACTGTGGAGACCCCACGCCCCACGTGTTGAGCAATTCGGCGGTACGTCCACCCGGCCTCCCGCATGCCCACTATACGCCCTCGCTCAAAGTCCGTCAACTGCACATACGGTTCACGTCCACGCCGTCGCGGCATGCTACCAGTGTTAAAGACTGCGATGGAGCTCCGTATGCCACGGCAAACTGGCTGACACTGACGGCGGCGGTGCACAAATGCTGCGCAGCTAGCGCCATTCGACGGCCAACACCGCGGTTCCTGGTGTGTCCGCTGTGCCGTGCGTGTGATCATTGCTTGTACAGCCCTCTCGCAGTGTCCGGAGCAAGTATGGTGGGTCTGACACACCGGTGTTAATGTGTTCTTTTTTCCATTTCCAGGAGTGTATTTACAAGGCGTACATGGCAATGTCAGTCTCCTTTAAATATTCATATATACGATGTACAACTTATCGAATGATTCCTAATTGTAGTTGTAGTTCACGGCAAAGTATGTGGATGAGTGCTTGTAAGATGCGAAATTATAACCACCTTACGAGACGTGCAGGAAGAGAATCAGTGAAGTTCTGGAAGGTACTGACAGGGCTGTGGAGGCATGCCAACTCCAGTGCCATGGCGAGATACTCTGCTGAGGATCCACGCCACAAACAGCCCGGTCGAGGTGGTCTCACAGCTGCTAGATTGGGTTGAAATCCGAAGAGTTTGGTGGCGAAGGGTGGACGGTAAAATCATCATGGTGCTCTCTGAACCACGCATGTGCACTCTGAGCTGCGTGGCACATTACATTGTTCTCTTGGTAGATGAAATCGTGCAGAGGGAAAGCAAACTCTTGTCTGAGTGGATTGTGCCTTCCTGGGCGACGAGATCACCTCGGAAATGCCCATCGGCCTCCACCCTTCGGGAGACTGTTGCAGGGTGTTCGCTTTCAGACGTTTCTCGCCGTGTACGCCAACAGCCATCAGTCCTATGGAGCATAAAACGTGATTCATCTGAAAAGGCCACCTGTCGCCATTCAGTGGATGTCGGGTGTCCACTTGCGATACTGGTGTACAAATTTAAGACTTCGTCGCCGATAAACAGCATTCAGATTGAGTACATGAAGCAGGTGCCCGCTGAAGAGGCACGGTCCACAGCGGCGTTCGCTCAACGGTTGTGGAGGAAGCACTGTTGCTAGCCCCTTGGTTCATCTGGGCTGTCAGTTGCTCGACAGATCCATGTCTATTCGCTCTCACGCATCTCCGCAGCAATCTCCGTCGTCTATGGCCTGTGCTGCATGATAGTTGCCTCGGCTCTGGCTCTGTATGGTGCAATTTTTCATGCACGGTATACTTTAACCAAGGCGGCATGTGAACGGTTTACGAACGTAGCCGTTTCGGAAATGCTTCTGCTCTTGGAACCAAAGTCAATAGTCACACCCTTTTGGATGTCAGTAAAATAACTCCGCATTACAGCAACGACAGCGCTATTTTCGGTGTCCCCAGACACGCTTTCTACACCCTCCACTACTACTGCTGCCACCTGATGTCTGAGAGTGGTTATTGCACGTTGACGTCGAATATAGGGTGTTGTCGCTTTGGTGTGACCGGACCGTGTAGATCAAGATGGGTTTGCTAAAATACACTGCTCTCCTTTACAATCCCAACACCAGGAAGGATACAAAACTTTACTTTTTGTGTATCCACAGAGTAGAAAGAAGAGAACATGATTAAATTTGTAGGTTGTATGAGATATATAGAATACGAAATGTAGCACTGAGAACTGGCTACTATGACAGCAGCAATGGCTCTAAACCAGTTGCGAATCGGCCACGTGTGGTAGCCGTGCGGTCTAGGGCGTCTTGTCACGGTTCGCATGGATCCCCCCGTCGGATGTTCGAGTCCTCCCTCGGTCATGGGTGTGTGTGTTGTATTTAACGTAAGTTAGTTTACTTTAGATTAAGTAGTGCGTAAGCCTAGGGACCGATGACCTCAGCAGTTTGGTCCCATAGTCCTTACCACAAATTTCCAGTTGCGAATCGAGTTGAACTGAGCTTGTATGACGGATATCGTTAGGTCATTCCGTGCTGCTTTAAAGATGCCAGAGTTCATCAAGCGTAGTGAGTGGCGAGTGGTGACATGTAAGTCTTCCTGCAGCTCCTGACAAAATGTTTCAGTGACTGGGAGGTTCGGAGAACATAGTGCACAGGGAATTAACTAAATACCCTCCAATTTGATGTAGGACAGAACAGCATGGCAGCGTACGCACTTGCGTTATCTCGTCGAAAGAAGAGATTGTGACGCTACGACGCAAGAACGGGTTGATAGTAAATTATATTCTTCTCTGGAATGTCCACCCCGATAGTCGAGTGATGCCGGCACGGTAACTCAGCGTGTTCCTTCCCGGCTGAACATGCGCGACCTCGTGCACATGAAGTTGAAACGTTCATACGTGAAGAAGTTCGTTTAGATCCTAACCACGTTATCGGAATCCATTTTTCGATCACGAGTAGTGTCTTTCATATTAAAATGACAAACAACGACGTGTGTGAAGATGTTATTCGCCGCCATGCCAATGGACTTAAGTTCAAATACTCTGATGGTCACGTCGGAGCTGTAACACTTGAACTCACAGAGTACGGTCAACGCACGATTAGGGTGTTTGAACTACCTTTTGAAGTGCCGAAGGACGAAGTTGTCTCTGCGTTACAACGATACGCTAACGTCATCGGTTACGTAGAGGAAAAATGGCAAACCGTCACGACCTACCATGTCCTTAATGGTGTGCGTCAGGTCAAAATTGAACTGAAAAATCATATACCATCATAACTGACAATCGGCGGGGTGCGAGCCATTGTCATGTACGACGGCCAACCCCGAACATGTGCGGGTTGTGGACAAGAAGGCCACGTCAGATCCGCCTGCATGCGACGCCGCCTGATCCAGACGCCGGTCGGCGAGGAAGCGTCCCCAGCGGTGATCACTCAGATCCCTGTCACATATACCAAGGTTGCCCAGGAAGGTAGCACCTCTACACAGGGTCTTCCTGCTCCGTTGACGTCGTCTGATCAGGTAGATGCCACCGCTTCTGAGATTCCTTCTGAGGTGCCGCAGACGCCAGATCCTGATCTGCCGAATCATCGCAGCAATGTGACTGAAAATGCTACTGAGATGGACGTTGATCCGGGAGTGGTACCTACTTCTGCTTTCCTTCAGACTGGTCCGGAGTCAGACGAAAGCCACCCGCAATTGGACTCTGAACGACCTGTTCGAAATCAAGGGTCGACACGAAGGAGAAAGAAACGTAGCCGTACACCCCCTGATGAATCCATTGTACGGATGGATACCAGGGATGCAAACCCGAAGATGGACGACAAACCGCTCTTTGACGACCAAAAGTCTGTTGCGAAAGACCCGCCACAGGCGACCACTGGCAACGAACACCCCTCCTTACTGGCGCCGTCGCCCCCACAGAGAGCCTATCCGATGAGACGAAAACTACGTCTCCTCTCCACGTGGATGATGTGCACAGCCGATGCCCTACCGCAGTATCAGTCTCCTGGGCAGACGACGTGGAGATCGAAGGGACTGGGGTGGACGGTGCTGATGATGGGGCACCCCCATCGGTTGCGCCCGCGCCCGCAAACTCTCCACAATAGCAGCCTCTTCAGCGGACCGGCAAGATCGACGACCTCTCGCTCCTGAAGAAGGAGCCCCACCTGTGCCTGTGGGACTCCAACACCAGCATTATCGTGTCGCAACGATTAACCTCGCGACCATTCGTGCGCCCCACAAACTAGCGCTGCTCCGCGATATGATTTATGATGCGGACATAGATATTGCACTTTCTCAGGAAGTGCATGTCGCCGATTTTTCACCACCACATGGCTTCACGGTGCATCTTTCTTCCGCTTCGGACACCGGTAGTGGTGTTGCCATCATCTTACGCGAAGGTCTTCCTGCCTCCCCAACGGCAGAGGTATGGCCCTTACTCTCTTTGGTGTACGCATCGTCAATATTTATGCGCCGTCGGGCTCCAGCTACCGTCGTGAACGCAATGCCTTCTTCGCGAATGAAGTTACACCCCTTTTTATGGGACCACACGATGACTGGGTCATGGGTGGAGACTTCAACTGCACCCAGCGACCTCAGGATCAATTGCCGCGTCACTCACCATGCGCAGCTCTGTAAACAGTAGTCACGCGGCTACAATTTGCCGACACGTGGAGACATGTTCACGGTGATCTTATGGGCTTTACGTACTACACTGCGCACTCCTCTAGCCGACTGGATCGCATCTACATCTCGCGATCCCTAATTCAACACACTCGACAGGCTGAAATCTGGCCTGTTGCTTTCTCAGATCATGAGGCTTACTTCTGTATGTTGTTCTCACAAGACAGGCAGTATGGCACGGACGTGGTTTATGGAAACTAAACACGGCACTTCTTGATTCACCTGACTGTCGACTTCTAATAGAAGACACTTGGATCTCATGTAATAGACGCCGACCCACATATCCGTCTACCATATCCTGGTGGATCCAGTGTGCAAAACCTGCTCTTCGAAAAACTTTAATCCGGTATGGCAAAGATGTTGTCGCCTGGAGGAAGAGCACTATGGACTTTTACTACAGGATCCTACGAGATCGCTCCACGATGCCAGCCTCCCCTGAGCGCCATACAAGGATGAACCATGCTAAGGCCCAAATCTCCAATCTCATGCGAAGGCATTTGGAAGGAGCGATAGTACGATCTCGTACTGCTGATCGCATGCCTCATGAACACCCGTCGATGTACCATATCATCCAAGAACCCCAAAATCGACGCCGAAAATTGATTCACGTCCTAACAGATCAAGAAGGGCGTCGCTACGTAACCCAATCTGCAATAGGGAATGTGCTTCACGCCCACTACCAGCAGCTATACGCCGCAATTCCACATTCCCGAGAGTTGATCGAGGAAGTCTCACAGCTCAAATTCGGTGGTATCCCGGGAGATGCGGCGATTGACTTGATGTCAGAGGTGACTGATGACGAAGTCCGCGATGCGATCCGGGCAGGAACCATCAATCGCTCCCCAGGACCCGACGGTCTTCCCCTCGAATTTTATCGCCCCTTCCGTGATTTGTTAGAGTCCACCTTCACCTCCATCTGTCGGGAACTGATGTCTCCGGAAGTACCTGTGCCGGACGCTCTCATGGAAGGAATTATTATTCCTGTACATAAACCGCATGGTGGCAACAATATTAGTAATTATCGGCCCCTCACCCTCCTTAACAGTGACATGAAAATCTTCACTCGCCTTTTGGCAGCACGACTTAAAAACGTTGCCCGATATGTTGTGTCGCCAGACCAAGCATCTTTGGGAGAGGACAATAATATCCGCACGGCTTTATGCCGCTAGAGGGATATGATCGCCGTTACCCAGGCACAACGCCTCTCTGGGGCACTTGCGTCTTTGGACTTTAGTCAAGCTTTTGATAGGGTTGACCATTCGTTCCTTACGGCCGTTCTCCACCATATGGGTTTCCCAGTCGCCGTTATCACGGCGGGGTGCGTCATCCAGGATTATGTACAATGGCAGACTCACTCCACCGATAATTAGGTCGATCCGTACGTCAAGGTTGCCCTCTGTCAGCAATTTTGTACGCCTTTTGCTTGGAATCCTTGCTATGTGGACTAAGACAACGTTTGGTAGGGTTGTCCATAGATCGCTACCGATTCTGTTGCACGGCCTATGCTGACGATGTAGTCATCTGTTTACGTAATGCCGACGAGGTTCGAGCTGTTTTGACGTGGGTAGCGACTTATGATGAGGCGTCGGGTAGCTCTTTAAACGTACGTAAGTCACAAGTTATGTTCATTGGCACGGGACTTCCCGTGGAGTGCGTTACACCTCTCACCACCGTTGATACCATTCGTTGTTTGGGAATAGATTTTTCATCTGATCTCCGGCGTTCAGCCACCATCAACTGCCGACGCCTCCTTTTAATGATCAGAGCAGGTCTTATGGACCATCGCCTTCGATCCCTAGATATTCTCCAACGAGTTCGATATGTCAATATACACTCCTGGAAATTGAAATAAGAACACCGTGAATTCATTGTCCCAGGAAGGGGAAACTTTATTGACACATTCCTGGGGTCAGATACATCACATGATCACACTGACAGAACCACAGGCACATAGACACAGGCAACAGAGCATGCACAATGCCGGCACTAGTACAGTGTATATCCACCTTTCGCAGCAATGCAGGCTGCTATTCTCCCATGGAGACGATCGTAGAGATGCTGGATGTAGTCCTGTGGAACGGCTTGCCGTGCCATTTCCACCTGGCGCCTCAGTTGGAGCAGCGTTCGTGCTGGACGTGCAGACCGCGTGAGACGACGCTTCATCCAGTCCCAAACATGCTCAATGGGGGACAGATCCGGAGATCTTGCTGGCCAGGGTAGTTGACTTACACCTTCTAGAGCACGTTGGGTGGCACGGGATACATGCGGACGTGCATTGTCCTGTTGGAACAGCAAGTTCCCTTGCCGGTCTAGGAATGGTAGAACGATGGGTTCGATGACGGTTTGGATGTACCGTGCACTATTCAGTGTCCCCTCGACGATCACCAGTGGTGTACGGCCAGTGTAGGAGATCGCTCCCCACACCATGATGCCGGGTGTTGGCCCTGTGTGCCTCGGCCGTATGCAGTCCTGATTGTGGCGCTCACCTGCACGGCGCCAAACACGCATACGACCATCATTGGCACCAAGGCAGAAGCGACTCTCATCGCTGAAGACGACACGTCTCCATTCGTCCCTCCATTCACGCCTGTCGCGACACCACTGGAGGCGGGCTGCACGATGTTGGGGCGTGAGCGGAAGACGGCCTAACGGTGTGCGGGACCGTAGCCCAGCTTCATGGAGACGGTTGCGAATGGTCCTCGCCGATACCACAGGAGCAACAGTGTCCCTAATTTGCTGGGAAGTGGCGGTGCGGTCCCCTATGGCACTGCGTAGGATCCTACGGTCTTGGCGTGCATCCGTGCGCCGCTGCGGTCCGGTCCCAGGTCGACGGGCACGTGCACCTTCCGCCGACCACTGGCGACAACATCGATGTACTGTGGAGACCTCACGCCCCACGTGTTGAGCAATTCGGCGGTACGTCCACCCGGCCTCCCGCATGCCCACTATACGCCCTCGCTCAAAGTCCGTCTACTGCACATACGGTTCACGTCCACGCTGTCGCGGCATGCTACCAGTGTTAAAGACTGCGATGGAGCTCCGTATGCCACGGCAAACTGGCTGACGCTGACGGCGGCGGTGCACAAATGCTGCGCAGCTAGCGCCATTCGACGGCCAACACCGCGGTTCCTGGTGTGTCCGCTGTGCCGTGCGTGTAATCATTGCTTGTACAGCCCTCTCGCAGTGTCCGGAGCAAGTATGGTGGGTCTGACACACCGGTGTCAATGTGTTCTTTTTTCCATTTCCAGGAGTGTATATATCGCATCCCGAGTTCCCCATGTAGCACAAGTTCTACCTTTCCCGCTTACTGTGGCACGTCGCATGTTGGCAGCGATGGCATCTTTCGTCAGCTCTGGGCTGTTGTTCAAAGTTAACTATGCAACCCTTACTCTTCCCCGTGAACGAGGTGGGATAGGTCTGTTTCACGTGCCGGATAGAGCTCGCGCCCTATTTGTCAGCTCCCAGATGACGGTATGGACACGTTGCCCAACGAGCCTCACTGGTCTCCTCCTGTCGGCATATTCGCCGGTCTCACTGTCAGCCCCAGTGATGATCTCGGATGTTCCGGCCCAGTTCCATTATATACGGTACTTCTTTCTGGAACTCAGTTATCTACGCCTCACCTTACCAAGACAGCTTTTACTCAAGACGAAGGCAGTATACAATGTCCTCCAATTAGGTCGTCCACCTAACCCGATTGAACAAAAGTTCCCCCAGGTTGACTGGCGTCATGTATGGCGCGCGGTGTTCGCCAGTTACCTTGACACGAATGTTCAATCTGTCTGGTACCTAACTGTCAATGGTAAGCAAATCAACCAGTTTCGCCGTCATCGTATCCACCTCGCCCAATCACCTCTATGCTCCACGTGTGGAGTGCCAGACAATGATGAACATCGGTTTGTTTGCGGACCGGCGGCGGAAGTTTGGCACTTGGTTCGACGTATTGTGGCTTTTCTAACGCGGGACATTCCGGATCGGATTACTCCCCTTTCATTATTATTTCCGGAACGTGACTATTTTCCTCGGACAAAGACCAATGCTGTGAATTGGATTCGCGGACATGCCATTCACTACTTATTTGGACAAACTGTAAACTCTGTACTCGATTTTTGGACATACCTCAATGACCGTCATTATGTCGTTGTCCGTCACCCAAAATACAGACAATTTTTCTCGAACTTCCTTGGGAGTGCTTTCCACGAGCCGCCTCGCAGCTGGAATGTGTTAAGCCAAGAGAGAAGAAGGTTTCCTGTTTGAACCAATGAACATTTCTGAACAATTGAACGGAACACATCAATTTCGAGAAGACGTGACTCAACATATTACCAGCAGGGCGCAGAAGGCCTCTGATCAATTACACAACAAAACTAAACAAAATAAATAAATAAATAAATAAAATAAAATAACCTTGATTTCCCATATTTCCCCTGGTATATAGGCAGCTCTCTGGGGTAGGTTTACTCAGGAGCCAACGCCTGAAGTGGACCAGATTTTTTTGTTATACGATGAAAAGTGGCGGTGGCACTTGGTCTTTTTTTTTGTAATTCCATTTGAAAAGTGGCGGTGGCACTTGCTTTTTTTTTGTAGTTCCATTTTATTAAAGGGTTTTCAAAAAAAAAAGAAAATGTAGAGGGAAAAAAAAAGTTTGCGAAAAAAAACATAAAAAAAGAAAGAAAAAAAAGAAAAAAAGATGGCAGAGCACTTGCCCGCGAAAGGCAAAGGTCCTGAGTTAAACTAGCTTTTCGTCTTATCTGGCAGCTCCAGGGGAGTCGGATGGTTGTTTGGTTCAATTTTTTTTCAGTCTGCTTTCAGCCGTGATAAAAAAAATCATAAAAAAGTAAAAAAAAGGAAAAAGAAAAAAAGAGGGTTAGTTGCCCTCTGTAATAAAAAAACTGAGTTAATGGATCAACAACGAACTAAAGCGAGTGTCTTGCGACGTCCGCCCCGAGCAGATACAACGAACGAAAACGAACAAAATGAGATTTTTTTTAAAAAAAAGTGTCAGCGTGACGGATTGCCGTCCTACGGGGCCCGGGTTCGATACCCGGCTGGGTCGGGGTTTTTCCGTTCAGGGATTGGGTGTTGTATTGTCTTCATTATCATTTGATCCCCATCCGGCTCACAGGTCGCCCAGTGTGGCGTCGAAGGTAATAAGATTTGCACCAAGGCGGCCGGACGTGCCCCCCAAGGGACACCAAACGCTTATTTCCATTTCCTCTGGAATATGGATAAAATGAGCTGCAGTATTTTGGTTGCATGCTAGGGTACTGAGTGCATCGATCGCTTTCAGTTCTGTTGATAAATTTGCAGCGTCTGATCCTCATATGTGCATAAATCAATAAATGCACACGAGAAGAATTATTTGTACAGAAACTGAAAATTTGTTTTATCAGTTACCATGAATATAGTTGACTGGCACCCACTGTGAGCCTGAAATGGTGTCAACAGCCAAATCCTGCACCAAGTGTACGAGGGGTGTTCAGTAAGCAGTGCAAAGCATTTTTCTTTTTGGCCAATTTCAGTAGAAAAAAATGAAGAATTTGTTGTAGGGCATCGTGGCGCACTCCCGCTTCAGCCACTATAGTTTCATGAAGTTCCAATAGGTGGCGGAGCTGTAAGTAGCCATCAGAACGGAGCCTGTAATGAAAGTGCTTTTGATGGAAAACTGGAGCATTATACGTATTCATTGGTGCCTGCAGAATGTCTACGGAGACCTGGCAGTGAACAAAAGCATGGTGAGTCGTTGGGTGAGGCGTCTGTCATCATCGTAGCAAGGTCGCGCAAATCCATCCGATCTCCCGCGTGCCGGCAGGCCGCACACAGCTAATTCTCACGCAGTGTTAGAACGTGCTCAAACTTCCATTCGAGGCGATCAACGGATCACAATCAAACACCTCACTGATGAACTGGGCGTCTCTGTTGGTAATACTGACACACTTGCCCACCAATTGGGGTACTCAAATGTGTGTGCCCGCTAGGTTTCTGGCCGCCTAACAGAAGACCATAAAGAGCACCGAAGAACCATCTTTGAGGCACTGTTTTCGCGTTACGACGGTGATAGTGACAATTTTATTGATGCAGAAGCACGTTGGCTTCGAGGTCGACCAGCAGAATGGTACCATGCGCGCATGCAGACTGTCCCAGCAAAGTGCCATAAACCTGTCGCATGGAAGGAAGATTATGCTCAAAAGAAGGATTTTTCAGCCAAAAGAATGGGGACTAACATGTTGGATTGGAATCATGGATAAAACCAACCTGCTTTCAGAAAAATATATGTTGCGTTACTTATTCAACGCCCCTCGTATTAACGTCTGTAGACGTGCCTCCATATATTGTAGGTAACACCGTAAAATTTTAAGTCCTGAGCGCTAATGCTCCAAGCCAATGAATGTTCGGTACGCGAAAAAAAAAAAAAAAAAAATCTCGAAAGTTCTGAGTCCCGCATGCGGTAATAAAACCTGTACAGGGCAAAACCATCATCCGCAACTGTAAAGTTCCCAGACGTGCACACGAGAAGTTCACATAACGACCAAATAAAGCTAGTAACGACCAAATAAAGCTAGAGTCGAAACCGAGTCTCAACAGATTTTCACAAGTGCTAGGTCACGAACCTGAGTAAGTCTACGTTTCAGCAAATGTGCGGCCAATTCTCCGCACATCATATCGCACCTCCTGCTTCTGGAGTGAAGGGTAACTGAGTTCCTTCTCTAGCGTCAATCCGGCTCTTAAATATCCTCGGGCTGGATATACGGTAACTGGCTCTTATCAGGCTCAGAATTTGCCCGAATACTCGTACGAAATAACAGTTCCTATATTCTCAATGCTAACTTCAATTTAAATACACGGGAGACTGCACGCTTTCGTGCTGATTAATTCAAGATGTCACCTACAACATTAATAAAAATGTACGTAATTATCATGATTGCAATATTGGACTAAATTATTAATAGTATCTGTAATTTTTTTACTTACGAAAAGAGGGAAACCTAATTCTCATGGGAAATTACTTTCCCTTTCTTGTAAGTGCAATCAGTTTTCTTGTAACCATAATAAAATTTAATTAAAGGGTGGTTATAATTACTGAAACATTAATTGGCTGAACGTAACCTAATAATTTTTGTAGAACACATTTTCTACAAATAGTGTGTGATTTATGGGTTTGTGACAGTATCCTAGAAAAGTTGTTACGTGTAGCTGTCTTCTTTTATTAGTTAAAGAGACTTTTGATTAATGTTGCTTACCAATGTAGGTACCTCAAAACATACGTCTCGTCAAGCACGTTAGTCTGATACCCTGATCGTTATTATATCAAGCTTGGTTAAACAGATATTAATTTTCTTGTCCGTCACCATATTTTATACGCTACTGAAACAATAATCGAAATGTGTTGCAAAACTGTTTTATGAGATGCGACGGTTATTTTTGTGCACTATAATAAAACTTTAGTGTTGACCAGTTCTGTATGAGCTTTACTAATTCTTACGCGTTCCGGCGCTACGCCATTTTCAAAGGCTCTAACAAGGTTTTCGCATACAACTACATGAGAAGCAAAGCAATGGCACTGAATGAAATATGACAAGCATGCATCGAGGACAACCAAACAGAACACATTTTCAACGAAGCACTACTTACACCTACCAAAAACATACTGATACAAAGCATCTCGTTGAACATTAGAGCAAACTGGTTGGAGTCCACACATGTAGGCATATGGAAAGCAGATCCGCGAGCTGGTCTTCTCGTATGTGGATATTCTGTTATGCAACGAATGCATGTTCTTGCATTAAAACTGGATTTATCATTTTACTAATCCTACCACACTAAAGTTCGACGCACTTTCCGTGGCTTATTTATATTTTTTGTTTAAAATATAGGAGACAGAGCTTGAGGCTAACGCTTGTTTTACAATTTTTGTGTGAGATTTACATAACAGGTGGTGCAGGTATACAATGACGGCCTCCTCCTGCGCTGAATGCGTAAATCTTTAAAGTTATAAAACTATAAGAAACAAATTTTGCAGTAAGAATTTTAAGTAATGGAAGCGGAATACCACAGCCGTATTTTCAGAGCATTTATTGCTCAGACAGCTAGTTTCAAAGCTGGATTTGCGTGGTATCCAGTTCCTACTCTAAACCGAATAAGTATTTCCACCCACTGGCTCACGTATCATAGGACATATAGGACTATAATAACTAGGTGCCATGGCACGCTGTTCATCAAAAACGTATAATACGAACGTGTTGCCACCATAGAGTGGTTCCGTCTACTGATGAGCGAAACATCACAATTTTTAATTGAGCAGGCTGCGTCAGTGCTGGTGAGTGTGAACATATTTATCGTATTAATACTGTGTAACTACTGCCCATTATCCTGACATACCTATACAGTAGAAAAGGCAAAATACACAAGTACAATAAAACAACAACTTAATCTATAATAATTAATTCAAACGTGAATGAGCACCGCTCCGTGTCGTCCTCTATGAGAATCCATGTACACACTCGAAGGAGAAATAAGAGCGATCTTAGAAACTCAACGAAAAGATAAAAAAAAGTAACTTTTGCAGAAACCTAATTACTCGTTCAGCATATTTGTAAATCTTTCATCGTATTGTTATAGATTTTATGTCATCCAAGAATATTTATTAAAGTTACTTTACGAGCAGTATGAAAAATTTTATAACATTCATGTATGTCGCCTAAAGTATGATTGTGCTGTATCAAACGATTTCTTGAAATCTTCATTACTATCATATGTATGCTCGCAGAATCTTTCCGGACGTTTACAATCCTTGTACTCTGTCTTGAACAAACTTGTACTAGTGTATTTGTCTTGCTCTCTTCCATTCGAGTGGCGTAATATATTTTCAATTCAACTATAACTCTGCAAATTTAACTGTATCCCCGCTTCTTAAACCGATTCACAACTTCATTAATAAAGGGATTACTGTAATTTATGGTTTCTACACATTACGCCTACACACTCACACTATGTGTCGTACTCAAGATGTTTGCCACTAATCTTGTAATCAGGTGCTACGGAGTTCTTACTCTTTGTTATAGGCATTATATTACGTTGATGGGCATTTATAGACATCTGCCGTTCATTACACCAAAGGGAAATGTTGTCCAAGTTTTTCTGGGATTCCTTGCGATCCTCTAACGATAATAACGGGTGGTTCTAAAAAAAGTGCAGCTAGTCACGAAGCTCCGGTGTGGGCTGTAATTGTTATATGAGAGCGAACCTTGGCAGATATGTTAATGCGCTAATGCAGAAGCTATTTGTTCTGGAAAAAAATTAGTTGCAGTTGTGCCCACCAGGTGCAAATCTGGCGCTATATACTTCTTGTGTGACGATGTGACTCTCATTACACAAGCCACAACGTGAGTGAACAGTTTGGCTACCGAGAACAGAGACCATGCGCTGACGGTGAAACTATTTTATATGAACGGCAGCAATTACAGTGCCGCGTTGAGAGAGTATCGCCGACTGAAAGGTCTGAGAAGAGGCCTCATATCTTAAATGATCTAAAGAAGATGATAATGAAATTCGAAAACACGGGCGAGCTTGGTGTGGCACCTGGAAGAGGAAGGCGTCCTATCCCAGTGGAAGTTATTGACGAGGTTGCTGTTGCCGTAGTTGACCATGCAGCACGTGCCCCGTTTAGTGCTATTGCTCGTGCAGTGTCACGAGAAACGTTCGCTCCGATGTCGTCAGTACGGAAAGTTTTCCGCTCGATTTTACACTGGTACCCGTACAAGGTACAGACGGTGAAGCAACTGAAGCATCATGGTGAGCAGCAACTTTCTGAAATCGCTTTTAGGTTTCTGGCACGGATAAATCTTCATGACATGTGGCTGGGCAATACTCTATGGAGTAATGGTTCAAATGGCTCTGAGCACTATGGGACTTAACATCTATGGTCATCAGTCCCCTAGAACTTAGAACTACTTAAACCTAACTAACCTAAGGACAGCACACAACACCCAGCCATCACGAGGCAGAGAAAATCCCTGACCCCGCCGGGAATCGAACCCGGGAACCCGGGCGTGGGAAGCGAGAACGCTACCGCACGACCACGAGATGCGGGCTATGGAGTAATGAGGAGCTTTTTACACTATGTGGTGTAGTCAGTACATACAACTGCCGAATATGGGATACTGTTAAGCCGTGTGCTCTGCACGAAGAGCCATTGCACTCGCCGTGTGTGACTATGTGGTGTGGATTCACAAGCACCTTTATTCTCGGCCCACTTTTTTTTTTTTTTTTTTTTTTTTGCACATATTGAGGTCTCCTTGTACAGCATGTGATTCCCGCTTTTGAAGAGCACAACTGTGTGCAAACCATCCTTTTCGTGCAAACAGGAAAACATCTCATATCGCTCACGCAGTGAAAGGTCTGCTTAGCGCAATCTTCCACGAACGTGTTTCTCCAGAGGTTTTCCACATGGGCGGCCTGCAACATTGTCTGATCTGAATCCATGTGACTTTTGGCTCTGATGATGTTTAACAGAACGCTTTTACCAGGGACACGTTCCGTCTCTACCTTATCTGAAGACCAGTATACAGGAACACCTTTCTCGGCCTCCACCGAAACTGCTGTGAGCAATAGTTGATCACTTCGTTTTACGGGCGCAGTAACTCATCGACGTCCCCGGTGCTCATATTTAACAATAAAATCAACATTATGCCTTTCTCATGCGTTTGACCTTTTCTGCCCACGTCCCATTCCTAATCAGTTCCATTATGAAATATTTCTATATGCCTTTCTTGCATTCATAGCGCCAGATTTGCACCTGCTGGGCAAAACTGGAGCTAATTCTTTCCAGAATGCACTATTATATCTACCAAATATCGCTGTCATACGATAACTACAGCCCACAGTGGAATCTGTGAGAAGGTGCACTTTAATTGTAACTACTCGGTACTTTCTTTTTATAGAGCAGCATCTTGAGCGAGTAATCTTATAGAGCTACAATCCTGTCCGATAATCCTTTATGTAGACTGGAAGCATTAGAGATCGTATTAAGCTTCCTTGGGGCACACTCTATGGTTTTCATTTCTCTGGTTCGTCGTACTGGACTCTGTAAATCAAATATTCCTCTTGCTAATGACATACTTGCGAATGTATTCTGTTTGATCACATACTTATTGCTAGCCGGCGATGCGTTACCGTGTCGAGCGTCTTCCCGAAATGTAGGAAGACGGGGAAGACTGGATCCACCTGTTCACCAGCTATGTGTTGTTTGTGAAGGAAGGAAGTGTGTGGTATTTTCTGAATCCGTGATGATTCTTTGAAAGACATTTGTTTTACCTCCAGGAACGTCAAAACGTTTGTCTTAATAATATAGTCCAAGACCTGTAACAGACAGATGTCACGAAATTTGGAAATTTGTGGTAAGGTTCTATGGGACCAAACTGCTGAGGTCCTCGGTCGCTAGGCTTGCACACTATTTAAACTCACTTATACTAAAACAACACACACATCCATGCCCGAGGGAGGACTCGAACCTCCAACACGGGGAACCGCGTGAACCGGGACAAGGCGCCTGAGACCACGCGGCTACCCCGTGCGGCACAGTCAACAATGACGGTCTGTAATTCTACGCATTCGATCTCTTATACTTTTTGTTAACAGGATTGACCTGCGCTGTTTTCCAGTCACAGTGGGAAATTCTTTGCGCAAAACATTCACGAAAAATATCAGCTCTGGAAGGAGCTCCCTAGATTCCCACGTGGTACAAAACCTCCACAAAAGCTTCTCGGTTTAAGTGCGAGTCCGTAGATAGAGGTAGAGATGACTTACGCTATAACTGGTCATACCCTCGCACTCGAGACTGCATTAGTTAACCCTTTCCTGAATCACCTTAATCAACCCCGGAATGCCATTACGGTGCATTTAGTAACGAATATTCTAAAACAGTTTACAATGAAATATCTGAAACAGTTTATCACAAAAAGTTACTAAAATTCCAGAGCATGGTTAGGACGAGTATTATAGAGAACCACACTCTGATTACATCCTATCGCTGACTGGCGACGTTGGTACGGAGTAGAAATCTCGTGAATATTTCGTACAATTTTGTAGCTGTTTCTGTGTGATCGGTAGCTGCTTGATTTTCATTTCTTTGTTAATATACTTGTATTACCGCGGCTCGTGGTCTTGCGTTCGATTCCCGGCGTGGTCAGGGATTTTCTCTGCCTCGATATGACTGGGTGTTGTGTGTCTTTCATCATCATTTCATCCTCATTCACTCGCAAGTCACCGTAGTGGCGTTAAAGAACTTGAGCGGCGGCCGAACCGCCCAGCGAGGGGTCTCCCGGCCACCAATGCCATGCGCTCATTTACTGCTTAGTGGGACAGTAGAATTAAAGCTTTAGTAACAATTACGCTCCTCCTCGAATTTGCTATATCAATAATAATAATTGGTTTTCATGATGAAAATTGTCAGCTTCGTGTCTGAATGCACGTTGTTCCCTGAGCATAGATTTTTGCTCATGGCTGGCGTGTATCTCCTTACTCCATTGACTCACTACTTTGCCATGCGGTCCATCTGCTGTCGATAGCAGCATGAGAAACAGCTTCTAGTTCAATGCTGTCGTAATCTGCAGCGCTGCTTAAGGCAGTGAATTACTTTTACTAGCTGCAGCGTCACAGTAAAATGTAGCATTTAAAAAATAAATTGCTTCCAAAATAATAGGAACATCACAAGCTCATTCCATGTTGCATTCAATGTACAGAATAACTGGTATTCCGCCGGGATGTTCTTCACTTTAGTAGTCTTCAATGTTTTCCAACACCGGGAAATAGTCTATCGACATCTCTGATCTATGAGTACAAACACCTGTACGGTAGTATCTCTTTGCCTGAATACATTTTTTTTTTAATTTGAATTTTCGGATTTTGGTCTTCTGCCAGTTTTGTTCCATTTCGTCCTAACCAGACGTGGGTTGCGACATACTTATTTAGTGGTTGACACTCAGATCAGAGGTGACGGTTGATAATCAGTTTCTTGGTACACGAGCTGCTGCATACAGGAGAGAAACGGCTACGAGGTCAAGCAGAGATTTTTCAGGTCTCTGCACTTGGAGATAGTACAGAAATATTCTGATGTTAGGCTAAGGAGGTAGATGTGGTGATGATAGGGGAAATGGGACTCTGCGTTGGTTTACTAGTCTGTCAATTATTGCTTCTTCATTTGTTTGCAATTAACTCTAGTACTGTCACTAATGAATAACAACATAGCTGAGGCTTTCTACATTCTCCAGTATATTACCAGAACAACAGCCACTTTACTAAGATTCGGGTATGCACAATAATGTATGGTACAGGCCACATTCTATTGTTCTAATCGAACTCTTAGATTAAAGTAGGCCTACTCGTCCCAATGAAACTGACATACAGACATAGCTCCATGTAGAAAAAAGTACGATGGAAACCAATAACCCTAGCCCACAGCTAATACAGGCAAGCCTTTTGCAAGTCCATCTTATACAAGAGTGATTGGAGACTATGGTCACACACATGGTTTCCGCTGTAGGTTGTCGGTCATCCGAGACAGGAACTCTTCTGGTCGCTGGAAGAACTGTAGAACTCTTGAACTCTCAACCTGTGCGTTACTTGGCGTTTGAGAGTCTCCATAAACGGCGTTGGAGGTGTTTGTTTGTGGATGGGAGTGACTGCCTCGATTTTTAAGTCCAATTGTCCATCAGTAAGAGTGAAATCAGTGGTTTCTACATCTACATCTACATCCATACTCCGCAAGCCACCTGGCGGTGTGTGGCGGAGGGTACCTTGAATACCTCTATCGGTTCTCCCTTCTATTCCAGTCTCGTATTGTTCGTGGAAAGAAGAATTGTCGGTATGCCTCTGTGTGGGCTCTAATCTCTCTGATTTTATCCTCATGGCCTCTTCGCGAGATATACGAAGGAGGGAGCAATATACTGCTTGACTCCTCGGTGAAGGTATGTTCTCGAAACTTCAACAAAAGCCCGTACCAAGCTACTGAGCGTCTCTCCTGCAGAGTCTTCCACTGGAGTTTATCTATCATCTCCGTAACGCTTTCGCGATTACTAAATGATCCTGTAACGAAGCGAGCTGCTCTCCGTTGGATATTCTCTATCTCTTATATCAACTCTATCTGGTACGGATCCCACACTACTGAGCAGTATTCAAACAGTGGGCGAACAAGCGTACTGTAACCTACTTCCTTTGTTTTCGGATTGCATTTCCTTAGGATTCTTCCAATGAATCTCAGTCTGGCATCTGCTTTACCGACGATCGACTTCATATGATCATTCCATCTTAAATCACTCCTTATGCGTACTGCCAGATAATTTATGGAATTAACTGCTTCCAGTTGCTGACCTGCTATACTATAGCTAAATGATAAGGGATCTTTCTTTCTATGTATTCGCAGCACATTACACTTATCTACATTGAGATTCAATTGCCATTCCCTGCATCATGCGCCAATTCACTGCAGATCCTCCCGCATTTCAGTACAATTTTTCATTGTTACAACCTCTCGATATACCACAGCATCATCCGCAAAAAGCCTCAGTGAACTTCCGATGTCATCAACAAGGTCATTTATGTATATTGTGAATAGCAACGGTCCTACGACGCCGGCCGCGGTGGCCGTGCGGTTCTAGGCGCTCCAGTCCGGAGCCGCGCTGCTGCTACGGTCGCAGGTTCGAATCCTGCCTCGGGCATGGATGTGTGTGATGTCCTTAGGTTAGTTAGGTTTAAGTAGTTCTAAGTTCTAGGGGACTAATGACCACAGCAGTTGAGTCCCATAGTGCTCAGAGCCATTTGAACCATTTGAACTGTATCGAACGCCTTGCGGAAGTCAAGAAACACGGTATCTTCCTGGGAACCCGTGTCTATGGCCCTCTGAGTCTCGTGGACGAATAGCGCGAACTGGTTTCACACGATCGTCTTTTTCGAAACCCATGCTGATTCCTACAGAGTTGATTTCGAGTCTCCAGAAAAGTCGTTATACTCGAACATAATATGTGTTCCAAAATTCTACAACTGATCGACGTTAGAGATATAGGTCTATAGTTCTGCACATCTGTTCGACGTCCCTTCTTGAAAACGGGGATGACCTGTGTCCTTCTAGAGACCTACGGTACACCGCTGCAAAAAGGGAAGGGGGGGGGGGGGGAGCAAGTTCCTTCGCGTACTCTGTGTAAAATCGAACTGGTATCCCATCAGGTCCAGCGGCCTTTCGTCTTTTGAGCGATTTTAATTGCTTCTCTATCCCTCTGTCGTCTATTTCTATATCTACCATTTTGTCATCTGTGCGACAATCTAGAGAAGGAACTACAGTGCAGTCTTCCTCTGTGAAAGAGCTTTGGAAAAAGACATTTAGTATTTCGGCCTTTAGTCTGTCATCCTCTGTTTCAGTACCATTTTGGTCCACCTACCACTTTGACATAAGACCAAAATTTCTTAGGGTTTTCTGCCAAGTCAGTACATAGAATTTTACTTTCGAATTCACTGAACACCTCTCACATAGCCCTTCTCACACTACATTTCACTTCGCGTAATTTTTGTTTGTCTGCAAGGCTTTGGCTATGTTTATGTTTGCTGTGAAGTTACCTTTGCTTCCGCAGCAGTTTTCTAACTCGATTGTTGTACCACGGTGGCTCTTTTCCATCTCTTACGATCTTGCTTGGCACATACTCATCTAACGCATATTGTACGATGGTTTTGAACTTTGTCCGCTGCTCCTCAACACTATCTGTACTAGAGACGAAACTTTTGTGTTGAGCCGTCAGGTACTCTGAAATTTGCTTTTTGTCACTTTTGCTAAATAGAAAAATCTTCCTACCTTTTTTACATTTCTATTTACGACTGAAATCATTGATGCAGTAACCGCTTTATGATCGCTGATTCCGTGTTCTTCGTTAAATGTTTCAAATAGTTCGGGTCTATTTGTCACCAGAAGGTCTAATATGTTATCGCCACGAGTCGGTTCTCTGTTTAACTACTCAAGGTAGTTTTCAGATAAAGCATTTAAAAAAATTTCGCTGGATTCTTTGTCCCTGCCACCCGTTATGAACGTTTGAGTCTCCCAGTCTATATCCGGCAAATTAAAATCTCCACCCAGAACTATAACATGGTGGGGAAATCTACTCGAAATATTTTCCAAATTATCCTTCAGGTACTCAACCACAACAGCTGCTGAGCCAGGGGGCCTATAGAGACATCCAATTAACATGTCTGAGCCTGCTTTAACCGTGACCTTCACCCAAACTATTTCACATTTCGGATCTCCGTCAATTTCCTTCGATACTATTGCACTTCTTATCGCTATAAACACGCCTCCCCCTTCACCGTCCAGCCTGTCTCTGCAGGATACATTCCAATCTGAGTTTAAAATTTCATTACTGATTACATCTGGTTTCAGCAAACTTTCTGTCCCGAGTACCATGTGGGCATTGTGACCGTTTATTAATGAGAGCAGTTCTGGGACCTTTCTATAGACGCTCCTGCAGTTTACTATTACCACATTAATATTGTTATTCCCTGTTGCATTTTGCCTACTCCTACCTTGCCGCGTCTCAGGAGGCGTCTTGTCGGGCCTAAAGAGGGAATTCTCTAACCTAAAAAACCCACACGTGCACTCCACACGTACTCCGCTACCCTTGTAGCCGCTTCCTGCGTGTAGTGCACGCCTGAACTATTCAGGAGGACCCTACATTTCTCCACCCGATAGCGGAGGTCGAGAAATTTGCACCCCAGATCTCCGCAGAATCGTCTGAGCCTCTGGTTTAAGCCTTCCACTCGGCTCTAAACCAGAGGACCGCGATCGGTCCTGGGAACGATACTACAAATAGTTAGCTCAGATTCCACCCCGCGAGCGAGGCTTTCCGCCTTCACCAACTCCGCCAACCGCCTGTATGAACTGAGGATGACCTCTGAACCCAGACGGCAGGAGTCATTGGTGCCGACATGAGCAACAGTTTGCAGTCGGGTGCACCCAGTGCTCTCTATCGCTGCCGGCGGAGCCTCCTCCACATCTCGGATGAGATCCCCCGGCAAGCAGTCAGAGTGAACACTGGCCTTCTTCCGCGACCTTCCCGCTATTTCCCTAAGGGGCTCCATCACCCGCTTAACATTGTAGCTCCGAATCACTAATAAACCGCTCCCCCCGTGTGCCTGCCGGGACCTTGCTGAAGGAGCGGCCCCATGTCCACTCACAGGCAGAGCGGGCGATGCCACACGGCCAGCCTCCACATTGACCCTCCGCCTCGTGCGCCGCGAACGCCGCTGAACCCGCCACTCCCCTTGGGGAGAGGGTGGCCCAACCGCGCCCGGTACCCGCGAAGATGTCTCGACAGCAGGGACAGTGGGTGAAGCATGTAACACCTGGAGTGTATCTTGCGCCGCACCAGACTCCCCACGCCGCTACACTCCGAGGCAGCAGCCTGAAGACGGCTGACCGCGGCCATCAACACGTTCAGCTATTCACGAACAGTGGCCAGCGCCTCCTGCGTCCGTACACAGCAGTCACACATCCTATCCATCCTAAGAAACCAATTTGCTGTTGAGAGTTAAACAACTTTTAACTAGCCTGCTAATTCACAAAAGGCGGCTGATAGTTGACTAAACTGTGGTTACTAGACACTTCTTGTAGAAAACAATGAAAATAGCACTACCTGTCTCTGGACTGTATTCAAAACAAACACTAGAACTACTGGCTGAGTAAAGGGACTCTCTCTGACTGTATTCAAAACAAACACTATTACTAGCACTCGACAATTAAAGCTTCCTAGAAGCGAAAACACACGGAAGAAGAAGTGACAAGTAATTAAAATACAGCTAATACTTAAATTAAAGTAGCTCGCTGCACAGCAGACGTGAAGCAGACGGCAGTTACGATGACACTGACACTACTGTGTACGACGTCTTAATGGATTGGCGAAATCGTCTTGGACTATATGTTTCTAAATTACAAGTCTTAAGCTAATAGTCATACTACGACAATTTAGGCTTCTTTCCTGGCAACCACTTATGATTCAGTCACTACTATTTCGAACTATCTAGGATTTCTGATGATGGAACTTTGGCTCCGAAATACCACTTACTGGCAGTAGGTCTCGGTAAATCCGAAACGAAAAACAGACAGTCGATGGACTGTTATCATAAAATATGTGCCTGTGTGCAATGTGAAACCCTTATGGACACACTTTTCGACCAGTTCCAATTTTCTATGGCTATATAACGGACGGGTTTCATATCCATCTAATTTAACACGATACGATGATGCCCCAAAAGGGTGAAACACATCATTGAGATCAAATAATTTCGCAACCAGGACTGTTTTTATTGTGAACTAAACAAAAGCCGTTCCGATAATGATAAATTGTGGCGAGAGAGTCAGGCGGTGCGGGTGAGACGCGGCCTGTGGCACTGCTGCCCGCCTTTCCACGGGCCGCGGCTGTCGCCGCCGGATATATTGAGGCGTTCCAGGCGCGCTTCGCCCTGCGCCGTTCGCCTGCCACGTGGCAGCTGGACCGTGCCGGGTACGCGAAGGCCGCGGCGCCGTCTTCTGGGTGACAAAGCGCCAGCACTCATCGAGCCTTGCTACTTCCTCCAGAGAAGGCTGCTGCGCAGCGCGTCTGCTCGAATTGACGCGTTATGGTATGACGAACAGATTCCAAGGCCTCTACCCACACTTACAACAAATCCCTTCAGTGCGAGGTCGCAAGTTCAATCTTTAGTAATGTTTATTTGAAAGTGTTGTGTTACCAATTTGTTGTGACTTGGCAAGACAGCCAAGCCACAAGGAGGTGAAGCCGAAAGGCACGCGTTTAAGCTCACGCAGGCTGGCGTGAGGTCTGGAACAGTTAAGGGATATGAGACTAGCAAAAATAGTACGTATCTGTTGGAATACTTAACTTTAATCCATAATTGGTGAACATCGGTCTGACGGTACATGCATCACAAGATAAATAGAAAATGATAATGGCGCCTTGCTAGGTCGTAGCAAATGACGTAGCTGAAGGCTATGCTAACTATCGTCTCGGCAAATGAGAGCGTAATTTGTCAGTGAACCATCGCTAGCAAAGTCGGCTGTACAACTGGGGCGAGTGCTAGGAAGTGTCTCTAGACCTGCCGTGTGGCGGCTGTCGGTCTGCAATCACTGATAGTGGCGACACGCGGGTCCGACGTATACTACCGGACCGCGGCCGATTTAAAGGTTACCACCAAGCAAGTGTGGTGCCTGGCGGTGACACCACACAACTAATGACTCACCGTGTGTGAACCGTGATTTATTTTCAAAGGATGTTCTTAATTATTTATTTTATTTACTAGCGATTCATCAAGAACATTAACACATTTAATCACACTATGTAAGCATGGAAGTAGTTGCCAGGGAGTAACTGATGAAATAATAACCAAATTCCTTTTAACAAATGAGAATTTTATTCAATAGTGCGTGAAAGCATTTTTTTAAAAGAAACAGATTTAAAATTATAGTCAGAAAGCACCCTCTAAACATCAAAGCTACAATTTATTCAGAGGCAGAAAGAAACAAGTTTTCACTGTATGAGCTTTCGGGCAGAGAACCTTCCCGCTCCCTTTTGACACGGCCATAGTTACGACCGCTCACAACAGCCTCTGAAAGACTACACTGGTGGAAATATGCAACACACCAGATAACTTTAAACTAAGAGTTTTAACAATTTACACAAGCACACAAACTATGCACCCGCCCCCCCCCCACCCGAAGGATGGAAATGGTACAAAACACTAACAATTAAAACATGAACCTTGAGACGGTGAAAGGGTGGTGACTTTATAGACTAAAATGATCATTTAAATAAAGGCCCATGAAATGCAATCTTATATAAAATTCTACAAGGTTGGCCAAACAATAATTAAGATGCTCTACAGTACACAGATACCGCCTCTCAAGATCATAGACAATAATATCAAAGTTTCCAAAGATCAAACATACACTCCTGGAAATTGAAATAAGAACACCGTGAATTCATTGTCCCAGGAAGGGGAAACTTTATTAACACATTCCTGGGGTCAGATACATCACATGATCACACTGACAGAACCACAGGCACATAGACACAGGCAACAGAGGATGCACAATGTCGGCACTAGTACAGTGTATATCCACCTTTCGCAGCAATGCAGGCTGCTATTCTCCCATGGAGACGATCGTAGAGATGCTGGATGTAGTCCGGTGGAACGGCTTGCCATGCCATTTCCACCAGGCGCCTCAGTTGGACCAGCGTTCGTGCTGGACGTGCAGACCGCCTGAGACGACGCTTCATCCAGTCCCAAACATGCTCAATGGGGGACAGATCCGGAGATCTTGCTGGCCAGGGTAGTTGACTTACACCTTCTAGAGCACGTTGGGTGGCACGGGATACATGCGGATGTGCATTGTCCTGTTGGAACAGCAAGTTCCCTTGCCGGTCTAGGAATGGTAGAACGATGGGTTCGATGACGGTTTGGATGTACCGTGCACTATTCAGTGTCCCCTCGACGATCACCAGTGGTGTACGGCCAGTGTAGGAGATCGCTCCCCACACCATGATGCGGGGTGTTGGCCCTGTGTGCCTCGGTCGTATGCAGTCCTGATTGTGGCGCTCACCTGCACGGCGCCAAACACGCATACGACCATCATTGGCACCAAGGCAGAAGCGACTCTCATCGCTGAAGACGACACGTCTCCATTCGTCCCTCCATTCACGCCTGTCGCGACACCACTGGAGGCGGGCTGCACGATGTTGGGGCGTGAGCGGAAGACGGCCTAACGGTGTGCGGGACCGTAGCCCAGCTTCATGGAGACGGTTGCGAATGGTCCTCGCCGATACCCCAGGAGCAACAGTGTCCCTAATTTGCTGGGAAGTGGCGGTGCGGTCCCCTACGGCACTGCGTAGGATCCTACGGTCTTGGCGTGCATCCGTGCGTCGCTGCGGTCCGGTCCCAGGTCGACGGGCACGTGCACCTTCCGCCGACCACTGGCGACAACATCGATGTACTGTGGAGACCTCACGCCCCACGTGTTGAGCAATTCGGCGGTACGTCCACCCGGCCTCCCGCATGCCCTCTATACGCCCTCGCTCAAAGTCCGTCAACTGCACATACGGTTCACGTCCACGCTGTCGCGGCATTCTACCAGTGTTAAAGACTGCGATGGAGCTCCGTATGCCACGGCAAACTGGCTGACACTGACGGCGGCGGTGCACAAATGCTGCGCAGCTAGCGCCATTCGACGGCAAACACCGCGGTTCCTGGTGTGTCCGCTGTGCCGTGCGTGTGATCATTGCTTGTACAGCCCTCTCGCAGTGTCCGGAGCAAGTATGGTGGGTCTGACACACCGGTGTCAATGTGTTCTTTTTTCCATTTCCAGGAGTGTATTTCAGGTATTAGGCCGCTACACTCCAAGCAATAAATTCGTTAACACACCAAATCCGACAAACATGAAAGAGGCAGCTATTAACGTATGGTAGATTGATAGGGAGATTGCCGAACAACCCGAACCGCAGGTTGCTCTAACCCGCGCCTACTCGACAAGGGAAAAACGGACCACCCAATTTATAAACAACCACCTTCCCGCGGGTGGGCAAACGGAGAAGAATGGTGGGACGACCCCAAAGCAAAACGGCTGGTGACCTCACCAAAAAAACAAGCAGAATTTAACAAGAGTAAATCAAACAAGATATCACCAATGACTTAACTTCTACTAAATTGCGATTTCTCGAGAAGATCTGGCGCAGCACCCCCAAAACGCTCTCCTGAACCGTCCGCTGCCAGCCGCTTCAACGGACGCAGGAAGGCGCGCCGATCTCTTGTCTCACGGGGTCGCAGCTCGCACCGGCCAGACTGATGTCGTGGTTTGACTCCTGTTGCTCTCGTGTCGACCGCGAAGTCACTACCCCTCGCTATACGCCGCGGCCCACTGGAATCTCGTGGCGACCTTACATGCGCCGACGCTCAAGACGGACAAGTCATCTTGTGTCTCAGTGCGCGACCGACCAACCGATAGATCCAACCACCAATGACCATTGCTTGGGCAAACGCGACCAGACCGGCGGCCTAACGCGCAGACTCAGATGCAGGAACTAAGCCCCGACCGGGCGATCACTCGCTGAGTTTTCTTACTGACGGAGTGGAAAGACTCTCATTCTGCCGGCTTTAAAAGGTTGATCCGAACGACAGACATACTAGCACTCCGAACGACAGACAGACACTAATTGCCTAACAAATGCGGACGAGAGACAGACTAGCAAGCTGGGGACGAGATATCCAGACCGACCGACTGGCTAGCTCACAGCGCCCCTTAAATGCACGTGAACAGGCGTCCTGTCCCCTTTCCCACCAGCAGGAGACACCAAAGCTGCTATTGCCACAGCGGCACCACCTCCAGAAACGGAGGGCGACTGCTTCACACTCGCACTGCGGCGCGCTCTTCAAAACAGCAATTTTTACCACGGCTCAGTGTGCTTCAGGAGGGCGACGCAAAATGGGTGTCTGGGAGGTGCAAATACCAACCTTCCATGGGATATATGTACACACATCAAAAAAAGTTTTTCATCACCCCGGTTCCCATAACTCCTGCAGATAGATGTGGACATTGTATCACAGAGACAGTCCCTTTTGACTGTTCAGAGATATCCCTAAACCCGCCAGAAGATGTAAACAACCACGCACGAGTAGCCGACATACGACGCTAGTGGTCATGGAAGGCGCCCAACGGGTGTACGATACGCGAATGCCAACCTCCGACCGATAGTGCAACCATATCGGCAGCATATTGGCGAGACATTCGTTTTCATGGAAGGCAATTCGCGTTACCATCGTGCACATCTTGTGAATGATTTGCTTCAGGATAACGACATCGCTCGACTGGAGTGGCCAGCATGTTCTCCAGACATGAACCCTATCCATCATGTCTGGGATAGATTGAAAATGGCTGTTTATGGGCGACGTGACCCACCAACCACTGTGAGGGATCTACGTCGAATCGCCGTTGAAGAGAGGGACAATCTGGACCAACAGTGCCTTGAAGAACTTGTGGATAGTATGTTACGACGAATACAGGCATGCATCAATGCAAGAGAACGTGTTACTGGGTATTAGAGGTACGGGTGTGTACAGCAATGTGGACCACCACCTCTGAAGGTCTCGCTGTATGGTGGTACAACATGTGTGGTTTTCATGAGCAAAACAAAGGACGGAAATGATGTTTATGTTGATCTCTGCTCCAATTTTCTGTACAGGTTCCGGAATTCTCGGAACCGAGGCGATGCAAAACTTTTGATGTTGTATTACACTCACGAAAGGACATCGTCGATATTCAAGGAATGTTCAAAACAAATCATTAATTTGCACCGCGAATACCGAATCAACAGTGGCGCACCACAGTGAACAAAGTTTCGCCCCATTAAAATTGAAGGCGAACTCCTTGGGAGTTATAAACTGTGCAGGACATTCACCTTGGTATCCACTCTTAAAGAATGCGTATTGAATCATGTTGGTTTAACGGGATGACGAGCTCTGTTGGAATGTGATGGCAAGCAGTCAAATGCTAAACAGCCTGTCATGGAGCTAAGCTTGAAACTGGCTCTTCTTTAAGGTGTAGCTGCAAATGATACAATAATGTGTTTATATGCACAGAAAAAACAAACATCCAGAGGCTGAATTTGTCCAGTAGTTCCAGGTGATAGGAGTCGCAAGTCACACACTTTTCAGGAGGGATAGTTTGTTCTTAAGGAGTATTATTTTTATACAAAGACCAGAAATCAAGCACAAGCAAGCTATTTTACCAGCATTTGGCCAAAAGCATGCTCATACTATTGTTGTAGTTCCTTTACTCACATTTTCCCACCCTTGCAAGATCATACACGCGAGAAAGACTCATAGAGGACAGAGCACCTCTAACTTCTCGCAGCATAATATATAACTTTCCAACCAATTTGCCATCGAGATTAACAGTCGCAGTAGTTGTAAATGAATGCATTAAAGCATTAATGTTAGTTGTGTGGGATCTTTCAACTCGTTGCTTATAGGCTGCCTAAAGGATGTTGCGATCTCGGAATGCTATAAAACAATTCAAACAAATAACATCAATAGTTTTATTTCTAGAAAGCAAACTGACAATACTTTACTTTGATTACAGCAAATGTCGCTATCGAGAGGCGACATGAAAACAGTAAAGTTCTTGCTATACATAAAGTCCTAGTAAGCACTTGATACGGATAACGACAATCTGATAGCGTAGCATAAATGTCCGTTGCAGACTGGGCCGATCTGAGCGGCCGAGACCGGCAGGAGCCATACTTATTTTCACTTCTTCCAGGTGTCGCTCTTGGCGCGGCACGATCCAAATCGGCGCACCATTGCCCGATGTTTCCTCTCTGCCTTCTCTGGTCTTGCGTTCCGCATCTTCATTCCTGCGCTTACACCAGAACACTCCACGGAAACGTCCCTCGGAAAACGACCAGAAGGGTACACGTCCACCTTCTGCTGCCATGAACCAGATGAAGGCTGCGACTGCTGCTGTGTGTGCGGGCCCACCTCCATCGGTACGACGAGAGGAGGCGGAGGAGACGAAGACTCCGTCTCCATGTGGTCGTCCCGCAGTGCCGTGAAGACATCCTCTGGCGGCTGCTGCGGCCGCGCTGTCCTCTGGACCAGTGAATCTGGGAGACTGAAAGAGCATCGTGTACGTGACAGAGGCGAAGTTGATTTTGATGGCGGCGCTGCAAGCCATCGGGACTTGAAACAAGATACATGCAAGCGCCAAGGCGACGGAAGATCTCACATCGCGCCCACAGTCTGCTGCCACTAAAATCCCTGTAAAAGACAATATCATACGGCGCGAAGCGATACTTGTGGCCTTCCTGCGGCGCCGTATGCGTCGGAGGGTGGAACAGGTGGAGCAGTGTCCGATGGCATTCCGCCGCCGATGGTCCATCTAGTGGGGGCGAACGATACGAGGCGAGAAACAGTTTCAGTGCTTGATCTCTGGTGTGTGCGGAGCGAAGTTTGGCCATCTGCTGCTTGATTGTTCTGTGAAAACTTTCCGCTTCGCCGTTTGACTGTGGATGGAACGGTGCACAAGTTATGCCATTACGTTCACAGAATGTTGCAAATTCATTTGACGTACACTGAGGTATGTTGTCTGACACTGTTTCTTCAGGTAAGCCTTCTAGGCAAAAAATCGATGACAACACCTGAACTGTGCTACGTGACGTTGTCGAGTTCATTGGCACAGCAAAAGGAAGCTTGCTATATTAGTCAATCACAATCATCCAACGAATGGCCCAAAAAGGTCTCACAAAGTCGATGTGCACACGTTGCCATGGCGATTGCGACGTAGGCCAAGCAGAGAAATTTTGTGGCGGAACGGACTGATCTTCCGCACATGCGTAACACTGTAACGTCACCTGTTCGATTTGGGCGTCTATACCCTGCCAAGTACAGTGTCGACGCGTTGTTTTGTACGAACAGTCCCCCAGTGTTCTTGGTGAAGTAACTACTATACTTCTTTTTGCAAAGTATTAGGGATCAGCCACTGTCATTCTGAACAAGAATGACAGCTTTCTGTACAGCGGGGCTATGCCGACATGCAAAGTATCGCCGCACTACAGAGTTCTTTATGAAATGCAAGAAACGAGGCCAAGGTGCGCGAATGTGTTTGAGCAAAACTTTCAAATCTGGATCAGCGTCCGTGGCCTGTGCCATTTTCTTATAGTTCATCGGAAAAGACTGAAGCAAATTCAGAATCCTGAGTATCGAAGTGACAACAAGATGCAGCAGAGGCGTCAAAGTCTGTGTCAGGGCCAGTCGGAACACGTGAAAGTGCGTCCACGTTACCACGTTGAGCAGTCGGACGATACACAATCTCGTACTGGTACTGAGACAACAACAGAGCACATCATTGCAATTTTTGAGCAGTAGAGAACCTGTTTCGTCGGATTAAACATGGACTGCAAAGGCTTGTGATCCGTTACTAAGTAGAATTTTCTGTCATACAAATAGTGGTGGAATTTGGTGACACCATACATAATAGCCAGAGCCTCTTTTTCCCTAAAACTGACTGCAGTTCTGTGATAGTACCAGGAACTGGGAACTCTGGTATGGATAACAAGTCCAACTGCAGAGGATGTACACGTTGACTGTTTATAGCATGACCAAGATACTGCAACTTAGGTGTATCACACTTGTCCAGTCTACACTTTAGTCTTGCATCAGATAACACACGAAACAAATCACGTAACATTTGCAATATGTTCTTCAGGTGTACGACCTGCTACAATATCGTCCAAATAGTCTGAACAGTTTGGCACTTTTGCAGTCAGCTGTTTCAAATATCGGTGAAAAATGGTGGGTGCGGAACTGCCAAAACGCAAACGGAAATATTTAAACAAGCCTCAAATGAGCGTTCACTACACACACGTTTTGAGATTCTTCATCGAGAGGTACACTCCTGGAAATTGAAATAAGAACACCGTGAATTCATTGTCCCAGGAAGGGGAAACTTTATTGACACATTCCTGGGGTCAGATACATCACATGATCACACTGACAGAACCACAGGCACATAGACACAGGCAACAGAGCATGCACAATGTCGGCACTAGTACAGTGTATATCCACCTTTCGCAGCAATGCAGGCTGCTATTCTCCCATGGAGACGATCGTAGAGATGCTGGATGTAGTCCTGTGGAACGGCTTGCCATGCCATTTCCACCTGGCGCCTCAGTTGGACCAGCGTTCGTTCTGGACGTGCAGACCGCGTGAGACGACGCTTCATCCAGTCCCAAACATGCTCAATGGGGGACAGATCCGGAGATCTTGCTGGCCAGGGTAGTTGACTTACACCTTCTAGAGCACGTTGGGTGGCACGGGATACATGCGGACGTGCATTGTCCTGTTGGAACAGCAAGTTCCCTTGCCGGTCTAGGAATGGTAGAACGACGGGTTCGATGACGGTTTGGATGTACCGTGCACTATTCAGTGTCCCCTCGACGATCACCAGTGGTGTACGGCCAGTGTAGGAGATCGCTCCCCACACCATGATGCCGGGTGTTGGCCCTGTGTGCCTCGGTCGCATGCAGTCCTGATTGTGGCGCTCACCTGCACGGCGCCAAACACGCATACGACCATCATTGGCACCAAGGCAGAAGCGACTCTCATCGCTGAAGACGACACGTCTCCATTCGTCCCTCCATTCACACCTGTCGCGACACCACTGGAGGCGGGCTGCACGATGTTGGGGCGTGAGCGGAAGACGGCCTAACGGTGTGCGGGACCGTAGCCCAGCTTCATGGAGACGGTTGCGAATGGTCCTCGCTGATACCCCAGGAGCAACAGTGTCCCTAATTTGCTGGGAAGTGGCGGTGCGGTCCCCTACGGCACTGCGTAGGATCCTACGGTCTTGGCGTGCATCCGTGCGTCGCTGCGGTCCGGTCCCAGGTCGACGGGCACGTGCACCTTCCGCCGACCACTGGCGACAACATCGATGTACTGTGGAGACCTCACGCCCCACGTGTTGAGCAATTCGGCGGTACGTCCACCCGGCCTCCCGCATGCCCACTATACGCCCTCGTTCAAAGTCCGTCAACTGCACATACGGTTCACGTCCACGCTGTCGCGGTATGCTACCAGTGTTAAAGACTGCGATGGAGCTCCGTATGCCACGGCAAACTGGCTGACACTGACGGCGGCGGTGCACAAATGCTGCGCAGCTAGCGCTATTCGACGGCCAACACCGCGGTTCCTGGTGTGTCCGCTGTGCCGTGCGTGTGATCATTGCTTGTACAGCCCTCTCGCAGTGTCCGGAGCAAGTATGGTGGGTCTGACACACCGGTGTCAATGTGTTCTTTTTTCCATTTCCAGTAGTGTATTTGAAGATACGCATAGCACAAATCAATTTTTGAAAAGTAGCGTCCAGCGCTAATTTGCCAGTGAGAGTCTCTGGGCGTTGCATTGGATAAGTATCAATGACAGTTTGTGGGTTGACTGTAGAGTTAAAGTCAACACAGAGGCGAATGCGGCCCGAAGATTTGGGGAGCGAAACCAGTCTTGCACATTGGCTAGTAAATATGGCTGCAAGAACTTTGTTATCTTGTAATTCTGTAAGTTCTGCCGTGACTTATAATGCAATAGGAACGGTTCTGGCTCGGCAAAATTTCGGCTGAGCATTGTCTTTGAGCGTAATACGTGCAACAAAATTGCGTATACCTCCAGAAAAGAGTTTTAGGAATTCTTTTAGCAAGCTAGATACACCGTCTTTGGCAGTGAATGCAGTCACTGACAACACATTGTCCTATATATTCTAGCCAAACAAGCCAAAAGAATCAAGACCAAATACGTTTTCACAATCGCGTGTGTTCAGCACTGTAAAAGTCATTGTTCGCATATGCGAGCGATACGTGGCAGGCAAAGTATACTTTACGAGAATGGGAATGTCTTGTCCATTATAAGCCGTCAGTTGCAACCGAGTTTGAGACAGGCGTGGGGACCCTAACAGTTCACATGTGTGACGATTTAGTAATGTGACAGAAGTACCCGTGTCCAACTGAAATTTCACAGGTTTCCTACAAATAAGTAAACGAACTAAAAATGCTTTTGACCGACGCATTACTGGAGAAACTGCGCGTTTGCTAGTTGCAGACTTGGAATATACTGCTACATTAATGACATGGGCCTTGTTACTAGATTTTTGTGAGTGGGCCGAATTCTTATGTCTGTTCCACTGCAAGCATACGGATTGTACATGTCCTTTCCCACCACAAGCGTAACACTGAACTTGTCGGGAGGCGCAGTCTTGACGCTTGTTCCCTGAATAACGCTTAGGATAAGACTTAACTCTGTTCGCCTGTGTAGCTGCCTGATTAGCGAACTGCTTATGCGGCGTGTTTACCAGGCGTGGCTATCGCACGCCGTCGTTGCAAAATGGAGCGATCACAACTAAGGGACTCTACCTGACAAGTAGCTGGCTGTGCAAATGTATTAGCCGACAAGGCACCGGCATCGTACTGATCTAGTATTTGTACTGCCCGCTGAAATGATGGATTGGACTCTTTCAAAATTTGTTCTCTGTCTTTGACATAAGGCACATTGTATACGATCGCATGACGCAACATAATATAAAGCACCGCAAGCACATTTGAATTTGCATTTCCTTGTCATACCCTACAAATATGTTACCCACTCACGATATGTTTGTTTTGACCGTTTTTTTGCAATTGAAGAATTTATCCCAGCTGGTACCACAATCACTTCTTTGTTAGTTGTTAGAGCCTGTACCACCTGATCGTAATCGAGTTCACTAGGAGTGGCGTTAGGAAAAAGTTTTTGAACGAGGCGGCGTTGATAATAGATAGAGAAGTTTCACAGTACCTGGTACGTTGTGGAAGATGATGTGCTCCTCAAACTGGGACAACCACTCGAGATATTCTTCGTCTTGTTCACTAAACTGTCGAAGAGGTGGTACAGCAGCTGTAGTAAGTGGTGCTTGTTTCGGCGGGCGCGCATCGTTGGCCAGCAGCTGCTGCACTGTGTTGAGCAGTGTAGATATGTGCTGTGTCTGCAACTGAAACATCTGCATTAGCTGTGTGGAATCTAACGCTTGTGGCTGCGGCACCTGAGCAGGATGCGGGACAGGATCGGTGGGCATGTTGGAAGACACAAATGCAACAGACAGATAAAAATAATGACAAAAGCAAAAAAAATTTCTGCAACACCCACTTAAAAACCCTTAACAGCAACAACGGTAAGAAACTGCAAAAGCAGTATGCGCCCCTGCAAAGTAAAGACAAGAGAGAATTAACGCGCCAGCAACACAAAAACGGAAGTCCGTGGCCGGTAGGCACGTTGTTTGTTTATCCCTTCCTCGTCGCCAGTTGTGGGATTTTGCCCACTTGTTGCTTATAGGGTGCCTAAAGGATTCTGCGTCCTTGGAATGCTATACAACAATTATAACAAATAACATTAGTAATTTTATTTCTAGAAAGTAAACTGACACTACTTTACTTTGATTTCAGCAAATGTCGCTAGCGAGAGGTGACATGAAAACAGTAAAGTTCTTGCTATACACAAAGTCCCAGTACACACTTGATATCGATCACGAAAATCTGACAGCGTAGCTCAAGTGTCCGTTGCAGACTAAGCCGATCTGAGTGGCTGAGGCTAGCAGGAGCGACACGTATATTCACGTCTTCCAGGTGTCCCTCTTGGCGCGGCGCGGTCCAATTCCGCGCACCATTGGCCGACGTTTCCTCGCCGCCTTCTCTGGTCTTGCGTTCTGCATCTTTGTTCTGGCGCTTGTGGTTACGGCAGAACAAGTTGATCTTGATAAAACTCTCTTGGTACCCCGAATTTCCAGGGTTCCTTTCATATGCATTTCCTTTTCATATACCGACTGGTCGGGGCTGAAAACAAATTTCTTACTGAAAAATTGGGACAAGTTTTTTTTATCTTATCTACAAAAATTCGGTCCGATTCCTCAGTTTTCTGTGCACCGTCAGGTTGACGCTTTGTTTGAAAATTTCGTTATCATGCGTCCTTAAATTCTGTAGCTCTGTTTGATGTTATGCAGTCATACACTGCTTACCTTGAAATCAGTGTAATCTGTCTCGCGAGCAATCTGATCTGCATAACGTGGTCGGTCACTATCATACACATGCTGTAAATTGTATCGAGAATCTGGGAAACGCTAAAACACCGATTTTTATTACAAGTGTGCCCTGTCCTTTCTTGAATATCCGTAGTTTATCTTGTGCCCTACACGGTGATATTGCTGTAGACTTATTCGAAATTGTTCATAATTGTTTTTTTACTATGCTGTGGATGATCTTTCATGTACATACCTGCTCCTTCGACAACGACTGTCCTCTATAACGTTTCACTGGAGACGGGATTTATGGTTCCCTGCCCGACAAATATAATGAACTTCTGGAGATCTGAAAAATGTTGTGTTCAGTGTTCCGATTGCAAACTTAGCTGCATTGGAGGAATGGACTGCGCAACACATTCTGAACGTGACCCCGGAAACACTTACATCAGATTTGGAACATGCTGTTTCTCGATGTCAACTTGTTGCGGAAAACGGTGGACAGTATTATGAACATGTGGTGCACCAGTCACACGGAAATTAATGATCCGATTTGGTTTTGATTGATGCTTTTTATGTGGTTTTTGGCCTCAGGACAATTAAAAACCGATGTGAGTGATACTTTTTATGTGGTTTTTGGTCTCAGGACATTTAAAAACCGATTTTTCCCATCCGACGTGATGTGACTTTGTCGTGGTGGATTGGCTTATGTAACTAACAGTATCACACCTGTACAAACATGCACACTGTAGTACAGTTAACTCCTCCGATGATATTCCGTTGCAATTTGACGTCATTCTGACCAGTGGTGGTATTCCTACAGCGGTGTGAAAGTTTGACTGAAATACCCTGTACATTCGTGTGAACCAAAATGTTCTTAGTGTCTTCCTGCGCTATTTTCTTTCCGAAAGTATGGATTTCCATGTTTTACAAGTACGTAAAGCGTTCGCTAGTTCATCTCTGTGTGCTTAATTGGTTACGAGCGCAAAGGTCCCCAGTCACTTCCCAATCAGTCGCTCTTTCTCAACAGTTTCGCCTTCAGAAGAAGACGCGATGCAAGTGGCACCCAACTACATAAACAGAAACCTGTAAAGATTATTAAAGACAGCTAATAGTAAGGGCATATTTAGAAAGTGAAAACGAAGTACTGGTACTATAAAAGATTTTTTTATGCAATACGACGAGATGTTCACATTTCAGGAAATCATATCTTTGTGTTACGAGATTAACGCCTTCTCGTTGCATCGGAAACTCTCACCATGCTTCAGTTGGATAGCAATCGAGGCCGGGTCTAAACGCGTGTGCCGATAGCAGAATAGATTCCTCGCTTATACTGATTTGTGAGATGTGATCCCTTTTAAATGGATACTCAACCTTATGATTCAAAAGAATTATCGGAGAAGTATGTCATATACTCGAGTTGGATGCTACGGCCTTCTGAGCTCCAACAGTTCCGAAGCGGGAACAAAAGGCCCAGACTGTTTACCCCGGCTCGGCTCCCATATGGCGACCTATCAGATCGCCTGTAAATTTAAACAGCAATCTGCGCCTGATGACGGGATACAGTTACCTTCCGACTGCGACCTGACAGGCAACATAAGAGGTACACAGTCGTAAGTTTGAAACGTCCAACACAGCTGCTATACCCTGCCTTGTTCCCTGTGGTATATGATTCACGTTTCTCATGAACGTGGCTCTGTTCGACGTATTTATGGTCTTCTGTACTGCGAGAAGCAATTTGCCGCCTTTGTTACTTCGACACGTTTCGTGTGCGGGAAACTGTTCTGTTGTCAGTAATTAAAATTTATCATGAGAGGTTTTTCCAGCCATTCCGCTTAGGCTGAGGTAAATAAACAGTGACGTAACATACAGATGTTGGAGCACTGCGCACGGGCAGACAGCGAATAGTTAGCAGTCACGTTTCGGCTGTGGTGACGAAGCAGGCCTGTCTAAAATTTTGTACTAGAAGGCAATCTTTGTAAAACATTTCCGTCATTACCAAGTTTTTACTATTGTACCTTAGCAGAAAAAGGGCAAATATTAGCAGATTAAGATATAATTAGACAACGTGGTTGGTACTTCGTCGGTGCCATCTTTTGACTAATTATAAACATTGCTGATGGTTCAGTAGGAGAAGACGCGAGTATGAGAAAGAAAGAAACATTAATTTGCAAGACAAAAGATATCGCCATGAGTATAGAAGTCCCAGGCGAAAAACTCATGCATAACTCACGAAACACTCCTGCTGATCTATGGCTACAAGTATGACAATACTCAGCGAGCGAAATTCAGGTATATGAAGAGGGCACTGTTGTTATATATTGTGAAATCGTAAGATTGTCTTGTATAAAATACAAAAAAATAAAGCAACACATCAATAAATCACGTAATCTCCAAGGACAGTACATCTCTTTTCCTCTTTCCTGTTCCAGGCACTAGCGGCGTGCGGGAGGAACGAGTCTTGCTAAACCTCCGTGTGAGCTCGAATCTCTCTCATTTCACCTTCATGGATTTTTCGTGAGAGACGCACAAGACGATGCAATAAATAGTTTGAATATTTAGAAACTTACTCAGGATTTTAACGGTAAAGAACTTCATAACGCACAACACTTCTCCTGTAGCATCCACTACTGCAACTGAATGAGTATCTCCAGCCGCCGTTCTCTGTCTTTTCTTAGTTGGTGTTGCGTATCAAGGAACTATTAATTTAGCCCAAACATCCGCAGTAGCAGACAACTTTTTCTCTGTTATTAATGTTTCTTTAATAGGGGCTGATTTGCAAGGTTGCAAGTGAACACTTGTTGGCATAGGCGACACTACAACAAACATATGGTTACACAACGAAAAATAACAAAAAACACTCCCTACTTAGCAATCACATACAACCGTTCGCTGACCGATAGATCTGTACCTACAGATTGGAAAATTGCGCAGGTTGCACCAGTGTTTAAGAAGGGTAGTAGGAGTAATCCATCGAACTACAGACCTATATCATTGACGACGATTTGCAGTAGGGTTTTGGAGCGTGTACCGTATTCAAACATTAACGATCTATTGATACGTAATCAGCATGGTTTCAGAAAACATCGTTCTTGTGCAACGCAGCTAGCTCTTTATTCGCACGAAGTAATGGCCGCTATCGGCAGGGGATCTCAAATTGATTCCGTATTTCTAGATTTCCGGAAAGCTTTTGACACCGTTCCTCACAAGCGACTTCTAATCAAGCTGCGGGCCTGTGGGGTATCGTCTCAGTTGTGCGACTGGATTCGTGATTTCCTGTCGGGAAGGTCGCAGTTCGTAGTAATAGACGGCAAATCATCGAGTAAAACTGAAGTGATATCAGGTGTTCCCCAGGGAAGCGTCCTGGGACCTCTGCTGTTCCTGATCTATATAAATGACCTGGGTGACAATCTGAGCAGTTCTCTTAGGTTGTTCGCAGATGACGCTGTAATTTACCGTCTAGTAAGGTCATCCGAAGAACAGTATCATTTGCAAAGCGATTTAGAAAAGGTTGCCGTATGGTGCGGCTAAATAACGAAAAGTGTGAGGTGATCCACATTAGTACCAAAAGAAATCCGTTGGAATTCGATTACTCGATAAATAATACAATTCTCAAGGCTGTCAATTCAACTAAGTGCCTGGGTGTAAAAATTACGAACAACTTCAGTTGGAAAGACCACATAGATAATATTGTGGGGAAGGCGAGCCAAAGGTTACGTTTCATTGGCAGGACACTTAGAAGATGCAACAAGTCCACTAAAGAGACAGCTTACACTACACTCGTTCGTCCTCTGTTAGAATATTGCTGCGCGGTGTGGGATCCTTACCAGGTAGGATTGACGGAGGACATCGAAAGGGTGCAAGAAAGGGCAGCTCGTTTTGTATTACCACGTAATAAGGGGGAGAGTGTGGCAGATATGATACGCGAGTTGGGATGGAAGTCATTAAAGCAAAGACGTTTTTCGTCACGGCGAGATCTATTTACGAAGTTTCAGTCACCAACCTTCTCTTCCGAATGCGAAAATATTTTGTTGAGCCCAATCTACATAGGTAGGAATGATCATCAAAATAAAATAAGAGAAATCAGAGCTCGAACAGAAAGGTTTAGGTGTTCGTTTTTCCCGCGCGCTGTTCGGGAGTGGAATGGTAGAGAGATAGTATGATTGTGGTTCGATGAACCCTCTGCCAAGCACTTAAATGTGAATTGCAGAGTAATCATGTAGATGTAGATGTATTAAGAGTATGTTACAAAATGGTACTTAACGTTGGTACATTTTGCTGTGTGGCACTTGATGTCCTGAATGTAATACAATGACATCTAAATTACCTTTGATATCTCTTTGCAGTATGATATTGTATCACTGACTGTAATGTTTCGAGATACTCTGTCACTTATAATAGTTCTCCATGAACAGCTACTGCTGAGTGGGAATGCAGACTTCAGAGTAGTGCACTGAGCTAACTGCAGGCGACTGAAGTCCTTTCTGGCAGCTGGTTAGTAACTGTGTGAGTGTTCTCACCGCGTCGTGTTTTGGAACTAGTCGGCGGAAGTATTTCCATGTTTGTCTGTATGAGGCGGAAGAAATGCTGCGAGCTGAAATATTCCTTTCACAAACTGCTTTGAAACTGTGTGATACGTTATTAATTATATGAATTTCATGTTACAAAACTCATTTACATTGACGAAGGGCAACATCGATATCAAACTCTTACTCCAACAAAAGTTAGACAAATAACTGATACACATAAAAAATTCCTTACAGTGAAAATTACACACTCTTTAATGAAAAATCTAAAGTTCCCTGATATGGATATCTCACTCAACAATGATTCTAAACTACGCGCGACTGCAGTGCCACTAAATAAAAAACTATAACCTTCAGTCCTCTTCATACGCTTTTCTAATCTCATTTTATTCCAAATCACTAACTGAATCTTTCTCTTCTATTTTACAACATTCAAACATAAATCATTTAACTTAAATACAGATGCACTTAACTTTACCTCTACATTGCCACCAGTCGCCTGCTCGTCGTCTGTCTCACTACTCCATTAACGATAAATCTCCCGCGCTGTTCGCTGGCAAGCAGCGATGACAAAAACAAGCACAGCTACTCTGACCAAAGACTGCACGCGAATAATAAGGGATCAAAAATCGTCGCCCAGCGGTTGAGACATCCAAAGTATGTACAAATTCTAGAAAGACCAATAACAAACCCCCAGTAGACATGTTTCAACGGTAGAAACAGACGTGAAGGGGTTTCGATGTGCCTGGTGCACAATGATGGAATCCTCCCTGGAAGTGCTCACACGTAGTGAGCCGTATGCTTGACAACGAGAACGCCTGTTGCAACGTTCCCATGCTGCCCAGAGTTAAGCCACCGTACGTTCGAATGCCTCACAAATTTGGACACTGAACGAGTCGACCGGCCGATCAAGTGGAGATCAACAATGAGACCCGCTTCAAGGTCTGTTGGGTACTGATAACGTCGCCTCACACGACGACGCGGCATCTCCGGGTCCTTCACAAAGATCACACTCAACGCCTGACGCTGTTCACATCCCTTATATAGAACGCAGGCCTACAAACAACACTAAACAGGAACAACGTTAATGCACTCTTGTAGCTGTTCGGTCACGCAGAATTGTAACTCTAATAATTTACATACTTGTCCACGGTGTTAACGCATACGAGCTTAGACTGACGTCTGACCGCGTCTTGTTGGTCCATCATCCCTTTTCAGGTATTGTACGTATAATGTAGACATGATACAATAAACTGCTTAGTGAAGAATAAGACTAGAGCGATCATTCTGCTAAAATTCTATAAGATGTTTGCAGTGCCTACTGTACTGCACAGATGTGTAAAACTTGTCCTCCATCGAAAGAAAATATAAAACATACATCCAGCTAAAATGAAGTTTCTGTGGAAAGCTAGATTGCGCTCTGCTAGACAGAGAGATAAATCAAAATGTAGGGCAAAAGCTGAATATACAGCTCGTAAAACACGTTTGACGAACCGTTACTAGAAGGGAGGACAGGTTGTGCTGCACGAAAGGAAGAATGTAGACGTAATTAACTTATCATTGGAAGAGCCAGTAGGATGGTGAAACTCTACAGGTGACAGTAATTAGGATGTCTAAATTGACTGTGTAAGTTGATGATTGTAGCACGTATCTACATCTACATCGATACTATACAAATCACATTAAAGTGCCTGGCAGAGGGTTCATCGAACCATCTTCACAATTCTCTATTATTACAATCTCGTATAGCGCGTGGAAACAACACTTATATCTTTCCGTACGACGGACAAGCTAGTATGATCAGTCTCCTTCGTAGATCTGTTACATTTTCTAAATGTCCTGCCAATGAAATGCAGTCTTTGGTTAGCATTTCCCACAACATTTACTATGTGTTCCTCCCAATTTAAGTTGTTATTATTTGTACTTCCTAGGTATTTAGTTGAATTTAGGGCCTATAGATCTGATTGATTTAACGTGTAACCGAAGTTTAACGGATTCCTTTTAGCACTCATGTGGATGACCTCACACTTTTCGTTATTTAGGGTCAATTGCCAATTTTCGCACCATAAAGATATATTTTCTAAATAGCTTCGTAATTTGTTTTGATCTTCTAATGATTTTATTAGTCGATAAACGACTCGGCAGTTCGAGTCTCGGTCCGGCACACAGTTTTAATCTGCCAGAAAGTTTCACTACGAATTACGTTGAGTGAAGTAACATTCAATTCTGTTTTCCTTGATTCCTGTGGATCACGCATTAAGAGTATAGACACCCGTAGTTCCACTTAGTTCGAACTGAGCTGTCAGTGGGAAATTAATATTTTACAATGAACAAGAGAAATATTCTGCTTTCTTAATCTGCTACAAAAGAATTGTTGAAATGCTTTCCGCAACGTTCGTCGACATCTGTGAAGTATACAGATCCAAATGAATGCTGCCAAAATAGGTTCCGAAGTGAAACAATGTATTCCCTCTTCTCGGTCGAAGCTATTATCTTTCATTTTGATTGACAGGCCGTGCTAAACAGACCGCTCAAAACATGTTTGTGCTCTTTCATGCAAATAAGGTTGTCATTCTCGCCGAGAAATATTACATGATATGGCCTTCATCAGAGAAGAAGCGTTGCTGATACTTGTAATGCGGCCAACGACAATTAGTTTTTTGCAGCTATGTAGAATTGGCACAGAAACCTGTTTTATTTTCACGTTACAGGAATCCTTCCCACGACAAATCGTAATGATGTGGAACGGGTCTTTACATTCACACCATAAATTAATTTTTTAAATATGGCTACGTGCTGAACATTTATAAGCTTTTTTTTATTTTTTATTTTTATTTACTTATTTATTTATTACAAGATAAAGAAGAGACTTTGAAATTCCTGCAACACCACTTTCTGCACATTAAAATGATAGAAATTATTCTACGCAATAGAAGGAGTTGTCCGGAAGAAACAGTTTCAGTTTGTTTCAAATTTTACTTTGCTGTCTGTCAGACATTTTATATCTCCAGGTAAGCGACCAAAAATTTTAGTCGCAGTATTGTGTACTCCTTTTTGTGCTAAAGACAATCTAAATGTGGAGTAATGAATGTCGTTTCTACTTCTCATACTGTAATATTCTACGTCATTGTTTCTTTTGAAATGCAGTGAATTATTTGCAGCAAACTTCATTAAGGAATAAATATACTGTGAAGCTTGAACACTTTCTCTCTTAGAGAAGTAACTCGAAAATATTATGCCATATGAGATTCTTGAATGAAAATTTGCAAAATATATCAGCTTACTAATTTGTTTCTCCCCAAGATTTGCAATGACTCCAAGTGCAGTGAAACATTCCAGTAGTTATTGACGTCTCTCCTATTACCTTTCTAAAACAGGTGTTTGATAATAGCATAATGCCTTGAGTTAATGATGCATACGTGTTTAAGATGAGACTGGGCTTATTATATGAAAAGAAATCTTCAGTATCCTATTAGAAACTGGGTGAGCTTTTATTTTTGATAGAATATACAATTTTCTTAATGTCAGATGGAGAATCTGGTGATACATTCGTATGACTGAATTATATGAGAGCTGCCTTTCAACTCACAGATGTCATTTTTCTCTTGAACTGTTTGTTCGATACCTTCTACTCTATTTAAGAAATGTTTTTATATGTCCTTACTACTTGTGACTCATCATTTATATCCCTTCCATTCAGTTCGGAAGTGTTGTTATTCTGCTCTGTGGCTGATTGTCCTATTTCTCGTTTCAGTACAGTCTGTTGTCAGCATTACTGATTCTGACATTATATACAAGTTCCTTGATTCTTTACGAACCTTTATCAGTAATTTGAGTTGTTTTTGTGGTGTGAAACTACTGCTGAATCTCTACTTGCTCTTGCCAGCAGACGCATTTCCCTACTTCGTTGACAAGATACTTCAGTTCCTCAAGCGACCCATGGTTTTTAAAAGGTTGTTTAATGTCCTTTCTGATTAGCTTTAAGATAATGAATTTATCATGGAATAGATTAAAGATAATGTTATCATTTCGTTCATTATAAATTTCATCCCACATTATCTCATGTAAACTATTCTTAAAACATTTGTCCTGGAGTCATTAATTGTTCGAACTGATTTTCACTGAGGAATATCCGTACTGTAAGGCATCACATTATTTATCTTAACTAACTGTGCATTATGACCAGAAAGAGAATTTGTTGCTAGGTAATTTTATTTTCCTGCTTTGAGATTCGCCAAACGGAACATTATCAATTAAGGTCCTACTGTTTTTACCGACCCTTGCTCGAAAATTAATCAATGAGATCAAATTATTGGCATGAACTGCATTCTAATAGATTTCGTATATTAGATAATATATGTCTGTTCTCCAAATTAGGTACCTCCTGCAAGGGAAGACCGGACTGAAGGGCATGTACTATAGTTACTTCGACCCACCTATATTCAAAATAAAGGCAAAGCCTATGAGAAATAAAAAATACACAAATTTCGCTTTGTGAGGCGGTTAGGGATAAATGAAAGGAAAAAAAAAGAAGACGAGACATTTCTGTGAATTGAATTCGAACTTTTTTGTTCGTAAATGGTTCAGTATCGTCGTGTTGAAAATCAGCGAAACAACACGGCAGTTGTAATATTTGAAGGAACTGTTATTGCGTTACAATGACATTGGTAGTGAACCATCATGGTAAAATAGTAATGTATTAGAGTGGACGCTCGTGCAGTGTATTGATGATAATTTATACCCTGTATCTGCAATGCAGATATAATAAGTAACCACGTTCGTTCGATGTTACAGAATGTGTCTCTGTGTCGACGAATCTCAATGAGAAATTAGAATTAGGAACCTATATAAAGTTACTGCTCCGGACACCTATTTCTGCGACAGTTATTTCTACAATAGGAAATGTAACGTATACGTTAATCGTGAAATAATTTAAAATTCCTCCAGTTTTCTTAACGCTGAAGCCATACTTCATCGGTCGTGCCATCTGGTACCTTGAAACGGAAGAGTGTCTAATTCCACGAAACATGTGATATTTGGAAATGAACTTGTTTTCTTTAACTTCATAACTTTCCCTGTCTTGATAATGGATGTTTGTTTTTGTTTCTGTTTCAAAATATACTAGTTTTTGACAACACTTTCTGTTTGTTGATGTATATTAGAGCAACATTGTAACACATATATCGCGAAATGTAGCACTGACAAGATTTTCTCGACTGTCACTCTTTCAAACTGGTATAGAGCAAAATCAAATAGGGGTAATGCAGGAGTAGGTTTAATAATGAAAAAAAAAATAGGAGTGCGGGTTAGCTACTACAAACAGCATAGTGAACGCATTATTGTGGCCAAGATAGACACAAAGCCCATGCCTACTACAGTAGACAAGTTTATATGCCAACTAGCTCTGCAGACGATGAAGAAATTGATGAAATGTATGACGAGATGAAGGAAATTATTCAGGTAGTGAAGGGAGACGAAAATTTAATAGTCATGGGTGACTGGAATTCGTCAGTAGGAAAAGGGAGAGAAGGAAACATAGTAGGTGAATATGGATTGCGGGGAAGAAATGAAAGAGGAAGCCGCCTTGTAGAATTTTGCACAGAGCATAACTTAATCATAGCTAACACTTGGTTCAAGAATCATGAAAGAAGGTTGTATACCTGGAAGAATCCTGGAGATACTAAAAGGTATCAGATAGATTACATAATGGTAAGACAGAGATTTAGGAACCAGGTTTTAAATTGTAAGACATTTCCAGGGGCAGATGTGGATTCTGACCACCATCTATTGGTTATGAACTGCAGATTGAAACTGAAGAAACTGCAAAAAGGCGGGAATTTAAGGAGATGGGACCTGGATAAACTGAAAGAACCAGAGGTTGTAGAGAGTTTCAGGGAGAGCATAAGGGAACAATTGACAGGAATGGGGTAAAGAAATACAGTAGAAGAAGAATGGGGAGCTCTGTGGGATGAAGTAGTGAAGGCAGCAGAGGATCAAGTAGGTAAAAAGACGAGGGCTAATAGAAATCCTTGGGTAACAGAAGAAATATTGAATTTAATTGATGAAAGGAGAAAATTTAAAAATGCAGTAAATGAAGCAGGCAAAAAGGAATACAAACGTCTCAAAAATGAGATCGACAGGAAGTGCAAAATGGCTAAGCAGGGATGGCTAGAGGACAAATGTAAGGATATAGAGGCTTGTCTCACTAAGGGTAAGATAGATACTGCCTACAGGAAAATTAAAGAGACCTTTGGAGAGAAGAGAACCACTTGTATGAATATCAAGAGCTAAGATGGCAACCCAGTTCTAAGCAAAGAAGGGAAGGCAGAAAGGTGGAAGGAGTATATAGAGGGTTTATACAAGGGCGATGTACTTGAGGACAATATTATGGAAATGGAAGAGGATGTAGATGAAGATGAAATGGGAGATAAGATACTGCGTGAAGAGTTTGACAGAGCACTGAAAGACCTGAGTCGAAACAAGGCCCCGGGAGTAGACAACATTCCATTAGAACTACTGATGGCCTTGGGAGAGCCAGTCCTGACAAAACTCTACCATCTGGTGAGCAAGATGTATGAGACAGGCGAAATACCCACAGATTTCAAGAAGAGTATAATAATTCTAATCCCAAAGAAAGGAGGTAGAAGTGAAAATTACCGAACTATCAGTTTAATAAGTCACAGCTGCAAAATACTAACGCGAATTCTTTACAGACGAATGGAAAAACTGGTAGAAGCGGACCTCGGGGAAGATCAGTTTGGATTCCGTAGAAATGTTGGAACACGTGAGGCAATACTAACCTTACGACTTATCTTAGAAGAAAGATTAGGGAAAGGCAAACCTACGTTTGTAGCATTTGTAGACTTAGAGAAAGCTTTTGACAACGTTAACTGGAATACTCTATTTCAAATTCTGAAGGTGGCAGGGGTAAAATACAGGAAGCGAAAGGCTATTTACAATTTGTGCAGAAACCAGATGGCAGTTATAAGAGTCGAGGGGCATGAAGGGGAAGCAGTGGTTGGGAAAGGAGTGAGACAGGATTGTAGCCTCTCCTCGATGTTATTCAATCTGTATATTGAGCAAGCAGTAAAGGAAAGAAAAGAAAAATTCGGAGTAGGTATTAAAATTCATGGAGAAGAAGTAAAAACTTTGAGGTTCGCCGATGACATTGTAATTCTGTCAGAGACAGCAAAGGACTTGGAAGAGCAGTTGAACGGAATGGACAGTGTCTTGAAAGGAGGATATAAGATGAACATCAACAAAAGCAAAACGAGGATAATGGAATGTAGTCAAATTAAATCGGGTGATGCTGAGGGGATTAGATTAGGAAATGAGACACTTAAAGTAGTAAAGGAGTTTTGCTATTTAGGGAGTAAAATAACTGATGATGGTCGAAGTAGAGAGGATATAAAATGTAGACTGGCAATGGCAAGGAAATCGTTTCTGAAGAAGAGACATTTGTTAACATCGAGTGTAGATTTAAGTGTCAGGAAGTCGTTTCTGAAAGTATTTGTATGGAGTGTAGCCATGTATGGAAGTGAAACATGGACGATAACCAGTTTGGACAAGAAGAGAATAGAAGCTTTCGAAATGTGGTGCTACAGAAGAATGCTGAAGATAAGGTGGGTAGATCACGTAACTAATGAGGAGGTATTGAATAGGATTGGGGAGAAGAGAAGTTTGTGGCACAACTTGACTAGAAGAAGGGATCGGTTGGTAGGACGTGTTTTGAGGCATCAAGGGATCACAAATTTAGCATTGGAGGGCAGCGTGGAGGGTAAAAATGGTAGAGGGAGACCAAGAGATCAATACACTAAGCAGATTCAGAAGGATGTAGGTTGCAGTAGGTACTGGGAGATGAAGAAGGTTGCACAGGATAGAGTAGCATGGAGAGCTGCATCAAACCAGTCTCAGGACTGAAGACCACAACAACAACAACATAGAGCATTTGTCCCTAGGTACATGACTACCTCGGAACACTTTTCCACATATTCCGGAGCAATTTATATAATTATAGAAAATTGCTGCAGGACACATGAGATGAATGCTGTCATTTAAAAATGTAATAAGACTGTATTTTAATCTGCTACTACAGGGCTAGCTAGAGGCGGTTGTCTGTAAAGTGTTCCAAGGTAAAGCGCTATCCCCTACTATTGACTCGTGAAATGACAGCATTACAAAAGATATTTCCTCCTGCGGTAATGGCTAGCTCAGCTCGTATCTTGGAATGCTGGAAACACTTTCAGTTAAAACACACAAGGAGAAATGAGGAAAATCATATAATTTTAAAAATTATTTAGTACATTCATCCTGCATCACATCACACACTTAACGTTTACGAGAGTTTCACCAAGAAATTGCATTTTACGAGGTATATAGATTGGTTTTATAAAATGTTATACATAGAGATCTAAGATTATAATACATTCAGTAGAGTCCTCTTTTGTCATCAGGAACTTCTCCATATTTTCAAGAATGTTCGAGATGAACACATCTGTACAATGTTTCGAATAGTTTGTTGTTCAAGAACGCTGAATAAGTGCATTAGACACCTGCTAAGTGAATCTGTGCATCCCTTAAAGTTTTCCTTATTCTTTCAGTGCAGATGAGATCTGGCGTTCTTCCACAAATCCTGCGGGACTTATTGGAAAACAGAATATCTTGAACGGTTCAGATACAGCGTGAGACTGCCATAAGTAAGTCGATCGAAGAACCCAAAAAACGCTGTCTTGTCAAAATTAGACATTACTAAAACCAAATAAAATTATAACGCAGCTCACACACACACAGACATACACATAAGGCATTGGTCATTTGTGTGTGAGTTACGTTTGCGTGAAAGAGCGTTTATGTGTGTGTGTGTGTGTGTGTGTGTGTGTGTGTGTTTGTGCGTGTGTGGTGTGCGATGTATGTTGTCCACTTCCGAAGAAGGTCTCCTGGCGAAAGCTTACGAGTTTAGTAGTCTTTTTGTTGTACCTGTCTGCGACTCAACATATCTGCTATACGGTAAGTAGCTCTCTTTTCTTCTCATATTGTTGTCATTATTCCATCCTGGATTTTCCATTGTTTGATTTAGCAAAATTATAAGTTTTGTAATTTAGCAAGGGACCTAGAACAGCAGTTGAACGGAATGGGCAGTGTCTTGAAAGAATGATATAAGATGAACATCAACAAAAGCAAAATGAGGATAATGGAATGTAGTCTAATTAAATCAGGTGGTGCTGAGGGAATTAGATTAGGAAATGATACACTTAAAATAGTAGACGACTTTTGCTATTTGGGGAGCATAATAACTGATGATGGTAGAAGCAGACAGGATATAAAATGTAGACTGGCAATTGCAAGGAAAGCGTTTCTGAAGAAGAGAAATTTATTTTATCGAGTATAGATTTAAGTGTCAGGAAGACTTTTCTAAAATTATTTGTATGGAGTGTAGCCATGTATGGATGTGAAACATGGACGATAAGTAGTTTAGACAAGAAGAGAATAGAAGCTGGTTCAAATGGCTCTGAGCACAATGGGACTTAACATCTGAGGTCATCAGTCCCCTAGAACTTAGAACTACTTAAACCTAACTAACCTACGGATGACACACACATCCATGCCCGACGCAGGATTCGAACCTGTGACCGTAGCTTTCGCGCGGTTCCAGACTGAAGCGCCTAGAGCCGCTCGGCCACACCGGCAGGCTGAATAGAAGCTTTAGAAATGTGGTGCTACAGAATAATGCTGAAGATCAGATGGGTAGATCACGTAACTAATGAGCCGGTACTGAATAGAATTGTGGGGAAGAGGAATTTGTGGCACAACTTGACTAGAAGAAGGGATCGGTTGGTAGGATATGTTTTGAGGCATCAAGGGATCACCAATTTAGTATTGGAGGGCAGCGTGGAGGGTAAAAATCGTAGAGGGAGACCAAGAAATGAGTATACTAAACAGATTCAGAAGGATGTAGGGTGCAGTAGTTACTTGGAGATGAAGTAGCTTGCACAGGATAGGGTAGCATGGAGAGCTACAACAAACCAGTCTCTGGACTTAAGACCACAACAACAACACAATTTAGCAACCAGCCACAGATATGGTTTCAAAAGATTATTTAAATCAAAATATTACAGATTTCGGGTTTATTACAAATAAATCTTCAGATTTTATGGTCCTAGGCTGGGATCTCTTTTTGTAGTCATTACTGATTTTCTGCACCAACATAAACGAAGAGTTTTTACATGAAGTGATTTTGAAGTTAATGAAAATGAAATATGGCAAAAATTTACATGACGTATATATCGGTGTGACGAATTCGTCTAGTATTTGTGTTGTACGTTTTAAACTTACCACATTTTGGTATGTGCATTATTTGTGTGCCATTAAATTTTAGAGAACTGCTTGAAGAAACACTCATCTTAAGTTTCATGGCAGCACTCACGCACAACCTTTACAAAACGTGGCCCAGATTCACCCAAGTAGTAAACATGTTATTTCAAAGACATTACAGTACTTATTATTTATTTATTTGGCCTCCGGTAACTAACGGCTATTTAGTCAGCTTAAAATTAAATGAGAGATGCATAGTAAAAACCACAGATTTATGACATAACAGTGGTCCAAATAAAACAACATAAACGATTAACAGTGTTGTACTGGAACAAATAAAGATAGAGGTATACATTTCCCAAAGATGTTGAACATCCTTTGTATTAATTTTACACGGTACCACAAATTAACAGACAAAACGAAAAAAATAGGAGCACTAGAAATACAACTGTCCAGAGCCTGAATTAAAATAACTGCATATACAAAATGGTTTATTATTACAAAGATATCTTGCCAGCTTGTAAAAATTTGAAAAACTCTTTGATATACACAGCGTCATTCAACGAAAGTAAAATGGTGGCAGTTGTACCAAATTCTACTTTCAGACGACGTAACTGTTGTATAAAAGATTGTCCGTGCCTCTCCCAGTTTGCACATGTAAAGAGGATGTGATTGATGTCACCTTCTGTAGTGTTATCACAGTCAGAGAGCGGGGTTGGAGTAAGTCGAATGCTGTGGACGTGCATCGGAAAGCTCCCGTGGTTGAATCTCATACGGCAGATAGTAGATATCAGCCATCTGGGCAGGTAAACTTCGGGAAACCAGGGCCTGCATGGGATAACAGGCTGAACCAAGGCGTAATGTCTTCCCCTGAATAGTTGAAATACTTTCCAGCCCTCCTGGCATTATTGAAAGGCATTCTGTGTGGCCAGACGGTACAGCTCAGAGGGTGGAAGTTTGAGGCGATGAGAATTACTAAGTTTGTGGCTCCTTTAGGAAGAATATCGACTTCTTCGTTATGAAGTATGTCGCAGTGAGATTTAACCGACATGACTTTTGTTTTGGATTTCACATTACATGCATTGCCAAATGATTTCGTAGATGAAGTTGCTGGTTTTAGAATTCAGCTCTTTATGCCTTAGATACTGCAAAACCGACATAGAATCAAATAAAATGAGGACCTTGGGAACGTAAAGGGAGCTCACATTTTTAAGGCTACACCTTCCCAGAAAAAATCGTAATTTCCTTTGGAAGTTGAAACATTTTTGGGACATGTATTTGTGGACAGAAAAAGCACATCTCACATTTTCTCCCTCTCTTAACTTTGAGCAACCAGTGTATATGTAAAAGTCCGGCGATTTCTGGTATACAAGGCACATTATATCACGATGGATGAATGAATTTTCCGTTAATGACGTGCCGTATCCAGGTACACTCACCACGTGGGCTAGGACTGAATAATTGCGCTTCTATGTAGCGAGCGAACTTGTGCAGAGGATTTTGTTGACAGGCTACTACTCATTAGGGCAGGGGGAAGCTCTATTCCAGTAAATGGAGCTGAGGGCCTCCAGTATGGAATGCAAAGTATAATTTAAAAACGATTTTCTATTGGGCAGAAATTTATCCGCCATAAGTTGCCTTCTTATACGTAAGGGCATTCCATGGGCTTCATTAAGAAGGTGTTCGTAGGGGTAGAGCCGTTAGACGTAAGCACATTTAAATTGAAATTTCCTCAGGCTGTCCTTTCTCTAGTAAGGAAGACCACACAATCGTAGTCAAGTCTTGATCGAATTAAGGTTTTTTACAACGTCAACAAGTGGGCGGAGTGAGAGCCCCACCAAACTGTGAAACTGATCGGATGATATTTAATGCTTTTTCACAGTCGTTGAATACATTGTTAATGTGAGGGACCCATGAAAGCCGAGAATCAAAGCCGACACTCAAGAATCGAGCCTGTGACGACACTAGGTAACGTTTGAAATCTAGGTAAATTCTGTGGAGAGGAACGCTCGGAAAATAAGACGAGGTGTCATCTGTCAACCGAAGCTTCGATGCCGTGCTTTCGGAGCCAGCTTTTCATGCACATTTTCATATCGGACAAGCCGCAGGGAGGTGCAACTTCAGATTCCACAAATGAAGTGGAATAAAACATTTGTCTGCGTACTAAAGTATTTTAATTGACGTGGGGAGAGCTGATTACAGATTCATGGTGTATACAGCATATAATGGAGGGCTGAGAATTATCTCTTGAGGAAAGTCAGTGTGGGGGCCCCCGGCAGCTTACCAAGGAACGTGATGAAAATCTACCTTTACGAAATCATGCATCCTAGCCATAACCTTTTCTTCTGGAATACCGAGAGCTCTCAGTTTGTGGAGTCAAAGAACTGTGTTTGATATCCAGGAACATAGCTTCAGTCGCTTTGTTCTTCGAAAGGGCAGCCAAGATATATGTTGACAAAAGAGTGATATTGTTAACCGTGCGTTTTCCGCTTGTAAATCCAAAGTGGGTAGTAACCGAGAGACTGTGTGCTTTCAGCCACCACTCCAATTGTTATTTAACAAATCGTTCCACAATTTTCCCAACACAAGAGGAAAGAGCAATAATCTTTGCCTGTTTTCAAGACTGAGTCAATTATGTATCTTCTCCAGCCTTTGACGCGGATTTTAGACCTTCAAAGTTGATTGTTTGTACGCAGGAGGAGTAGCAGTGCATTGGCCGGCATGTTGCATATAATAGTATAGCGTATAATTATAGTTGCTTGAAGAGTTGTCGCCGGTCGGAGTGGGCTAGCGGTTCTAGGCGCTACAGTCTGGAACCGCGCGACCAATACAGTCGCAGGTTCGAATCCTGCCTCGGGCATGGATGTGTGTGATGTCCATAGGTTAGTTAGGTTGAAGTAGTTCTAAGCTCTAGGGGACTGATGACCTCAGAAGTTAAGTCCCATACTGCTCAGAGCCATTTGAACAATTTTTTTGAAGAGCTGTCTCTAGCTGAGTGAAGTGCCCTCTTCAGTTCTACTAAGGTAAAAGTAGAAACAAGGCAGTCGTCACGTTGCGACATGTTAGCGGCCGAGGACATAACCGAAGGTGCAGAGATCCGATCAGCGAATTATTCTAACCAAAGTGATTCCATCGTAGGAGCGTAGCCAGATCAGCATTAGAGTAGCAGAGATGTATTAAGTACACACATCAAAAAAAGAGTTCCGAGAGTTTCGGAACCTGTTCAGAAAATTGCAATAGAGATCAACATAAACATAATTTCGGCCTTTTTTATTGTTCATGAAAACCACACATTGCATGTTGTACCACCATACAGCGAGCCTTCAGAGGTGGTGGTCCAGATTGGTGTACAAACCGGTACATATAATACCCAGTAACACGTCCTCTTGCATTGGTGTATGCCTGTATTCGTCGTGGCATACTATCCACAAGTTCATCAAGGCCCACGATACAACGGCGATTCGGCGAGGATCCCTCAGAGTGGTTGGTGGGTCACGTCATCCATAAACAGCCCTTTTCAATCGATCCCAGGCATGTTCGATAGGGTTCATATCTGGAGAATATGCTGGACACTCTAGTCGAGAGACGTCGGTATCCTGAAGGAAGTTATTCACAAGATGTGCACGATAAGGGCGCGAATTGTCGTCCATGAAGCTGCCGATATGGTTGCAATATCGGTCGGCAATATCAGTCGGCACCTTCCATGACCATCAGCGGCGTACATCGGCCCCACATAACGCCACCCCAAAACAGCAAGTAACCTCCGCCTTGCTGCACTCACTGGACAGTGTTTTTAAGACCTCCAAACACGTCTCCGACGATTGTCTGGTTGAAGGAATATGGGAAAACCATTGGTGAAGAGAACGTGATGCCAATCCTGAACGGTCCATTCGGCAAGTTGTTGGGCCCATCTGTACCTCGCTCCATGTTGGCGTGGTTGCAGAGATGGACTTCGCAATGGATGTTATGAGTGAAATTGCTCATCATGCAGCATATTGCGCACAGTTTGGGTCGTAACACGATGTCCTGCGGCTGCACGAAAAGCATTATCAACATGGTGGCGTTGCTGTTAAGGTTCCTCCGAACCATAATCCGTAGAAAGCGGTCACCGACTGCAGTTTTAGCCCTTGGGGGGCCTGAGCGAGGCAAGTCATCGACAGTTCCTGTCTCTCTGTATCTCTTCCATGTCCGAACGACATCTCATTGGTTCACTCCGAGACGCCTGGACACTTCCCTTGTTGAGAACCCGTCCTGGCACAAAGTAACAATGCGGACGCGATCGAACCGCGGTATTGACCGTCTAGGCATGGTTAACTACAGAGCCGTGTGCCTCCTTCCTGGTGGAATGACTGGAACTCATCGGCTGTCTGACTCCCTCCGTCTAATAGGCGCTGCCCATGAATGGTTGTTTACATCTTCTGGGGGGCTTAGTGACATCTCTGAACAGTCATAGGGACTGTGTCTGTGATACAATATCCACAGTCACCGTCTGTCTTCAGGAGTTCTGGGAACTTTTTTAATGTGTGTACATGGTAATAGTAAAATAGTTCTTTGCTAAAACAATGAAATTAATTTAAAGGTTGAAATAGGAAGCAATATTAAGTAAAATAAACTCTGATAAGATATTCTATTGCACTGTCAAGATCACTCAATCTAAAAGACAGATAAAGTGTAGAATGGTGTGAATGAAGTATCGAACTGTGATGGTGATTGAACGAATGTCACAGCCAGAGATACCTATTAAGGTGTAATATCTACCAGTTAATAACGTCTTAAATTTTAGAATCGGTAATGTATTTATTAGCTCCTCTGACAGGCCAGCGGCCTTCAGCTAAACAGAAACTTTAAAATACAACGTTTTCTTGCCTTCTCTCGAAAGTCACTAACTAAGCCGGCCGGAGTGGCCGAGCGCTTCTAGGCGCTACAGTCTGGAACGTCGGGACCGCTACGGTCGCATGTTCGAATCCTGCCTCGGCCATGGATGAAATCTCCAAACGTATTTCATCACAGATGTCGCATCTTTAGTATTTTTTTCTTGTTTCTGAAATGTATACATGCAAACTTGATGTAAATTAGGAGTATGTTTTTATCAAATTTTCTTGTTTAGATAACGTATGTACTTTACCTTTTCTTTTTTTTTTTACATTACGTGTGACCGACCACTTTCAACAGAAATCCGGCATAAATCTATATTAATACAGTAGGTCATCCGCAACACGGGGATATTAGGGCAACGTCTGAATTGACTTTTTGTTTGCAATATGAAACCTAAACAATGTATCCTGTAAAAAAATGCCGTATGCCTGTTTTTGACGATTACCATTGTTGTAGTCGATCTGTTATGAGCTCTGTTGTTGCTGTTATTTTTACGCAAAATGAACTATGGGCATCGGAAAATTTTAGTGATGCTTTGGCTTGGAAAACTGTTGGGTGTAGTCTGCTGTTTATAAACTGTGTTGCGGCTTTTTGAGTGTTTACTTACCTTTTCTCGTGTTCATTGGCGCAAAAAATTGTGTTCTTCCAAGAAGGTCGAGAGTCTCTAATTATTATTTTCTACAAGCACGGGAACAGAGTTTAAAATACCATTGTAAGTTCGTTACTAAATTATGCATTTATCATTTACAGAACTTGAAAAATGAGATATAATAGAATTAGCTACTGAGCATCGGATATCATCTTCTTCATGATAATGCATGAAAAAATCGTCAATGTATTAAGCGTGAAAGAGACCATCGTTCTGTAAAGCTCCTGCTTCATCTGTACAAACTCTCTGAGAGTTAGGGAGAAGCAAGTAACAACTCACGCAAATCAGTTGCGAGGAACCTGTGTGACATTTAACTAAACACACCTACCTGGAGACAGATTCGACCAGTCATGTGAAAAATTGCCATGATAATAAAGAAATGGAGTATTAGTTGCGTATATTCACTGCCAACAGGACAGCTTTCTTATATTTAGATCCGCGGATAATTACATTAACTCTTCAAAAAGGCATAAGCAAATCACAAAAACACGTATTCGCGTTTCTGTGTTTGTGCCCAGCTGAAGGGTATTACTGAAAGTGACAAAAAAAATCATTATATCGAACATTTGCTTTCAATGCGTTGCAGATCTAAAAGACTCCTAAATATCACCTCTTTCTATATTCGTGTTTTGAGCGTTGTCAATATTTTACAGTTTTCCTAAACAAGTAAATGTACGCCCTGCTTATAAATTAGACCATAGCAAATTATTATTCGATAAAAAATGTTTTTGATTGCCTATTTTTTCTTGAAAAATAGATATAATAGATAAACTACGCTTATTTTTGGGAAATCTTTATTTTGCGATTTTTTCCCTGTAGTTTGTTTCCAGAGTCATTGTTCCCTTACACGTCTTTGATTACACATACACCCCAGAACAACAATGGAAATCATTACCAGACACAATACACTTTTTTTATATTTTGGAGTCATCAGGTATCCGCAACGCACTTAATGTTAAAATTTCCGACAACGCCGGTCAAGGAATAAAGGCAGCGGTCTGCAGTTAAGCACAGCGTGGGACCCGTCCATCGGAAGGCCGAATGGGGCGCGTCAGGCCTGCTACCAAAGCATTACCTCACACGACGCTGGACTGTGTACCAGTGTCGACACAGGCAGTATAAGGACGCTAGCGGCAAAGCGCCGACAGTAAAACTGGATCACCAAGAGGAGACTAACACAGCGAACCTTGACACGCTCTATACATCATAAGTAAGAGGAGCAACCGCAAGGTTTAGACTCCAGAAACCAACGGGGACGAAGGTTATCCCAACGAATATCCGCTTGTTCAAAACGACAGTCATCACTTGTGAATGCTGGAGGAGCACTCGTCCGAAATCTCGTGAGCTTTTAATCACCTGAAGCGATTTGAAGCTCGAGAAAATTTTATTATTAGAAAATGAATTAGCAAATTTTTCTGGAACACAATAAGGGTTTGTAAAAGTTTTATACTTACAGATACTATTCTGCACAGAACAGTAAAACCTTAGGAGACATTTTTATTGCTCTGTGTGACTGGTACGTTGTATTGCTATTTGTAAATAATATAATTCTCACAAACCCATCATGACCGTTCGTTCCGTGCGAAATACAATGCAGCCTGCCTTGCCGCTTTTCGTAGTCCCTTTGGCTTCTCCTAGTCGAGGTTAATAATTGAAGTTGTCATAATAAACGATACTGAATGTAGAGACCGACTGGAAAACGAAATAGCCCATTCGACAAAATCTTACGTTCAGCAGAAAGCTGTGTTGTATATGAGTATGACGTAAAAGAGGGGATTCCTGTGTAACAAACTTCTAAAAATTATTGCTCCACCGAAGTCGTAACGTTCGGCGAAAGCAGCGCTTGGAAGGCAGTTCCCGTTGGCTGTCTTGGATTTAGTACTCATTCGCTTCGTGTTGGTTATTTTGTACACATAAATATTCCGTCTTGTTTGAGCACCAAGGTGGTCTTGTATACCTCTTATACGTTCGTCTGCGTACATACGAGTTGCTATTTCATTGTGAGTCCAAATTATAGCTCGATTTTAACCATACTTTCTTACAGTCCTGGCGTGGCTGACATACATGCCTTATATTCATATTCATGTAATATTTATGGACTAATGTTTACATTCTCTCTCATTCTCTCTCTCTCTCTCTCTCTCTCTCTCTCTCTCTGCTCTCTCTCCCTCTCACTTCCCTACCTCCTCCCAACCCCCGCTGTCTGTCAGACTGTCAGAAGTCATGCTCACTTCCTTCGAAGAGGGACGGAGAGAGAGAGAGAGATGAAAAGAGCTGGGTGGCCTTGCCGAAAAGTGTTATTGAGGATTTATTATGTCAAGTGTTTCCCAGCCAAATCCCTGGAACTCAGCCGCCACGCACTTGTGCAGGCAGGCGGTATCATGGAGGAGGATAATGCCAATGGCAACTTTCCAAACCGTTTCTAACATCCGGCCTACGGCCCACTCTTTCGCTGCGCGACTCACGCATTTTCGGTGACCTGACACATATTGGCAAAGGACGAGGACTTGTGCTACTACTGTGAGCAAGAGATACGTCCCTTTCTTCTAACCATGAGACAAATATCTTAACAGCTATGTATAGTGAGACAATTAAACAAACTTTGAAGCTGATCGCTAATAAAGCTATTTACTTAAAAAGTTAATTTGTGGAAAAATCATTCATCTCACATAGAAATCATTATATCTGAATTAAACATGCATTCAAGGAATTGTGATTTTGATTCACACTGGGAAGAATGGAGTTAGTGAGGCAGGTCTGAGTGCAACTACGTAGCGTTACTACAGGAAGAAGGAAGAGGCTGTTCCTCTCGTGATCTGTGAGTGGAATGTTATTTCATTACTTTATCTGCTGGAGTCGTCGTGGTTCGACGTTTATTTCTATGTGGTGCAATCTCCCACCATTGGAAGTAGAGTCAGTTACGCTGTAAGGCAGCGGATATTACTCATTTCTGAAATCAGACTTTCACGACTGCTGTGTCCCTTTCAAACCAGGTAGGTTTACAAAGAAGATCAGGGCAATGTATCCACAAGCCAGTACAATCAGACACGAACTTTCCTAAATAACGTGAAACCTCTATCACTTTCATAATAACGTGAGCAGGTGTAAGCCTATCCAGGCTGTTAAACGACGGCTCTCTCTATCTTGTTTATAACTGGATGCGAACACTAATATAAAAAAAAATTGCCCTTCAGAGCAACAAAATGATTGACGGTTCAGCGTGCTAGGGAGGAGGGGCCGGTTTTGTAAATTCGCCTTATCCAGCGAGCACAATATGGCTGCGGCAACAACAGAAGCCCATTTCCATTCTGGATCAATTCACACGCTCCTTTTTGACATACCGTATACGATTTCCTTATCATGATGCTAATAGCCTTAGCATTTTTCTTTTTACCTTCACATTAACGAGAGTGATTTGAACCAATACATTCTCATATCGCCCTAGCAATAGTACTAGCGATGTCTACGTCTTACCAGTGCAGATCGTGCGCAGATGCCTCGAGTTTAAGAATATTCTTTGGTTTGAGGTAATACTTCCTATCCAGTAATACACTTATAACGGATGCATGTGTCAAGATTTCTTCCAAATGAGGTGCGTTTCGGATTTACTGTTTTGTCATTGACGCCTGCACTGTTTGGTGTTGACATACGAATATAAAATTATTTCTACGCTTTTAATGCAAAATATAACGTATACGTTTCATATTTCGCTAACATAAGTTCAGTGAACACCTTCGTACACCCTACAGAGCAAGTGGGCGGATATGTAGCAGCTACTTGTGAGGGTTAGTTACAAAGTAAAAGATGAAGAAGAAATCATAATTTATCTGTATAGCTTTTTCCGTATGACCTACGTTATACTATGCTCTCGTCTGGCCGGTTAAAGAAATTTATAAACTTCATTACGTCGTATCTCTACCATTTTTCGGAAAACATTTATTGTCCCTTACAGTTCAGATGATGATACATGGAAGAATGTGAGCGCAACTCAATTGCCGTGACCATGGCGCCCTCAGGAATTGAATCTCTTGGATTGTATACGGTATTCATTGAACCAATGTAGCACAGATGTGAAGCGGTATTTACCGTTGGCAGCAACCACTCATTATAACAGGATAAACAAACAATGAGTGCATCGCTAGTTTCCGGATTATTCCCTTGGTGCAAACTTATCCTTCTGTTTGTTAACTAGTACAGACACAAATTACAAAGCACCTTGGTCAGTACGTACCACAAATATATCGTACTATGCATCTTGTTTAGTTCTTTAATTGTTTTTGTAGGTGTGTATTTGTTGTGGAGACGTTTCTAAACTGTAAGGTGACATTTTTTCGGTTCGTTCTTGCATGAGGCTAAGATTTTTTTTATTATTTTCGTTAATAACTGACGTCACAGTTAAAATACCGGTGTATGTTTAACTGACTCTCGTTAACACGCCTTTTAAGTGAGTAATTTTGTAAGCGAACTGTTATTTCATGACCAAATTCGGTAATAACATAAATAGTCTCAAACAGATTTTCTCCTCTTGCTTGTGCTTTCGTCCGGCATCGGCGCTGAATCGGCATGGTTTTTAATGGATTTGGCACGGTTAGCTGCCACATGCCCTTCCCGTCAACCCCGCAACGTCCACCTTTAAGGAATATATGCATCCCAGCTGTCTGCATGTAGCGTTATTAGTGTGAAAGTGAGAGAAAGTTTTCTGAATGTTTGCGAATAGTGTGACCGAGGCTGGAGCCGCTACCAACCTGGTATTTATGTAGTGGATAATGGAAAACCGCCTAAAACCACTTTAAGTCTGGCGGGCACACCGACCCTCACCGTTAATCCGCCGGGCTGATTCCGTCGGGGTATGTGCCGGAAATGGCGCTTTAACATGCACGGCTATCTGGGCAGCTTCAACAGTCTCACACAAACATGTGGATACACGTAGTTCTTTAACTATGCCAGAAGACCTGTTTTGTCTGTGTCAAGGAAGCAGATCCTCGGTCGTTCTTATATTCTGTATATTTTCATACAGTGAATGGTGGACAGAAAAGATTTCTCTTGCTATTCGTCCGTCGGTTGAGATGTATTCGTATTTGCTCACACATGGACGGATGAGCAGCTTCCTCCTACTATGAGATGATTAAAGTTGCAGAGGTGTATCGATGAAGCCGGCCAGAAACGCCGTCGTACAGGCGAATGAGTGTTCGAAAAACGCAACGCGCCCTGTTGATGTTTACACCAACGGTGATGGCATCCGCTAGTAGCATAAGTGTCCCTGTCATAAGCACATAATCATGCTGCAGCTTTGTGAGGAGCATGTTAGTAAATTAGAAGTGATATCATGGACACAAAATTTGCCTGATCTGGACCCGATGGAATTCATTCAGGTTGCTCGCAAACACTAATTAGGGGAACCGCGTCACGTGCTTGAGGACGTCTGGTGTGACATACAGTCGGAAACCTACTGAGGACTTGTCGAACCGATGTCACGTAGAATTACTGCGTTTATAAGGATTTTAAGCATGTGGTGATACTGTTTTAGCTATCACTGTATGTAAATGGGTAGGAGAACAATGTCGGTAGCTCCGTGAGGCTTGTCCCAGCCGACACGGGTGTTACAGCGAAATTGACCCAGTTAGAAACTCATTACGAATGGCAGAAAACTGACAGATTATCAGCACGGGTGTAAAGATTGACGACTGACTCTGAAGGTAAGAAATTTCAAACAATGGTTGAAAAGAGACGAAAAGATAGATAGCAGTCACAGCGTTGTAGTGTCTAGGAGCTCCTCTTCGGGGTGATTTAACATTTGGAAAGGCCACATACACGTTAGTGCTATACTCATATTAGAAGAATCCTACATAACTATGGTTTGTTGACGACAGAGGTCGCTTACAAGAATCTGGGTCGAACAGTTCTTAAGTACCGTTTCTCAGTCTGGGACCTTACACGACATATAGAAAATACTGCCTGAGAAACCTGGCATTGCACGGATATTCTTTTTGTCAGTCTTTAAATACAAACGAAAAGAAAAAAAAAATTGTCTCCAGAATGAGATTTTCACCCTGCAGCGGAGTGTGCGCTGATATGAAACTTCCTGGCAGATTAAAACTGGCGGAAGTAAAGCTGTGAGGACGGGGCGTGAGACGTGCTTGGGTAGCTCAGTTGGTAGAGCACTTGCCCGCAAAAGGCGAAGGTCCCGAGTTCGAGTCTCGGTCCGGCACACAGTTTTAATCTGCCAGGAAGTTTAAAAGAAAATTGTGTTTGTTGTGTAATATCGAAAAAAAAAAAGACTTGGTGTGAGATGATGCAGCCAGTTGCTGTACGCTGTGTGCGAGTGCTTTGCGTGTCTACAATGCGGTTTTTTTAAACGTCTCTACGGCAACGCCTCTTCATAGCCCTATAGACGCCTATTATTTTCGCTTACAGCAGTTGAAAGCTGCAAAAGTGCTGTCAGATGTCAGGCATTTATTTGACTCGATAATATAGGTGTCTTAGTAGTAACGAATAAATGGATTAAAACTTCATGTGTGATGCGGAATTTTCACAGATCTCATGGTTAAGACGTCATATCTCTTGAGCTATGTGTCGTACCATGATACACAGTATTTGTGAAGGTACTTTCAGCGGCGTAGTTCTTTGCCCCAGGGCAACTGTTGCCTGACAGTATGGGATATGTGTACCTGATTTGCTTGAAATTGGTCCAGTGCTTTAAGAGGAGATGTGGAAAACACAGAATACATACATACGTAGATCAATTTTTATAATACACACTTCAAAAAAAGTTTTGCATCATCTCGGTTCCGAGAGTTCCGGAACCTGTACAGAAAATTGGAATAGACGTCAACACAAACATTATTTCAGCCCTTTTCATTGCTCATGAAAACCGCACATTGCATGTTGTACCACCATGTAGCGAGACCTTCAGAGGTGGTGGTCCAGATTGCTGTACACACCGGTACCTTTAATACCAAGTAGTACGTCCTCTTGCCGGCCGGAGTGGCCGAGCGGTTCTAGGCGCTACAGTCTGGAACCGCGCGACTGCTACGGTCGCAGGTTCGAATCCTGCCTCGGGCGTGGATGTGTGTGATGTCCTTAAGTTAGTTAGGTTTACTTAGTTCTAAGTTCTAGGGGACTGATGACCACAGCAGTTAAGACCCATAGTGCTCAGAGCCATTTGAACCATTTGAAGTACGTCCTCTTGCATTGATGCATGCCTGTAATCGTCATGGCATACTATCCACAAGTTCATCAAGGCGCTGTTGGTCCAGATTGTCCCACTCCTCAGCGGTGATTCGGCGTAGATCCGCCAGAGGTTGATGGGTCATGTCGTACCTGAACACCCCTTTTCAGTCTATCCCAGGCAAGTTTAATAGGGTTCATGTCTGGAGAACATTCTGGCCACTCTAGTCGAGCGATGTCGTTGTCCTGAAGGAAGTCATTCACAAGATGTGCACGATGGGGAGCGAATTGTCGTCCATGAAGACGAATGCCTCGCCAGTATGCTGCCGATACGTTTGCAATATCGGTTGGAGGATGGCATTCACATATCGCACAACTGCTTCAGCTGCTTCCATGACCACCAGCGGCGTACATCGGCCCTACAGAATGCCACCCCAATACAGCAAGGAACCTCCGCCTTGCTGCACTCGCTGGACAGTGTGTCATGGGCGTTCAGCCTGGCCGGGTTGCCTCCAAACACGTCTCCGACGATTGTCTGGTTTAAGGCATATGCGACACTCATCGGTGAAGAGAATGTGATGCCAGTCCTGAGCGGTCTATTCGGCATGTTGTTGGGGCCATCTGTACCGCGCTGCATGGTGTCGTGGTTGCAAAGCTGGTGCTCGCCATGGACGTCGGGAGTGAAGTTGCGCATCATGCAGCCTATTGCGCACAGTTTGAGCCGTAACACGACGTCCTGTGGCTGCGCGGAAAGCATTGTTCAACATGGTGGCGTTGCTGTCAGGGTTCCTCTAAGCCATAATCCGTAGGTAGCGGTCATCGACTGCAGTTGTAGCCTTTGGGCGGCCTGAACGAGGCATGTCATCGACAGTTCTTGCCTCTCTGTATCTCCTCCATGTCCGAACAACATCGCTTTTGTTCATTCCGAGACTCCTGGATACTTCCCTTGTTGAAAGCCCTTCCTGGCACTAAGTAACAATGCGGACGCCATCGAACCACGGTATTGACCGCCTAAGCAGGGTTGAACTACAGACAACACGAGCCATGTACCTTTTTCCTGGTGGAATAACTGGAACTGTTCGGCTCTTGGCCCCCTCCGTCTAATAGGCGCTGCTCATGCATGGTTGTTTACATCTTTGGGCGGTTTTTAACAGATGGACAGACACACACCGATAACGAATGATAAAAAATTTTTTGTTTGTGATATAAGTACAATTTAACAATTTTAGGAGTTTTTTACTCTTAGTTTTTCTGTGAAATCTTGCTTCTTGCCAAATTTCATGGTTCTATGACAAGGGGGAATACCATACAGGTTTTGAGGAATGACTCGGCGACTATCAAAGTATGTGATAGAAATGGCCGCATCTTTTGATTGCATTGACTTAGAATCTTAAATGTTTGACACCATCAAGGGACCACAGACCTTAGTATGTGGAATATATTACAACTTGATACGTCTACCCGTTCCTGAGAAAAAGGGGACTCAACAGTCGGGTAGACGCATTCAGTTGATATTATCGTACCTTTGTGGTGTAGGAAAATGTAAGCTTCTAAGTCAAAGTAGTGAAAAGATACGGTAATTTATTCGGCAGGTTTTGATACTCGCTGACCAGGACGTCACCAAGATAGGAGCGGCATCTAGCCGAAGTGAATATAAGCGCCGCTGCTGCCAGCCTCGAGCGGACATTAGTGGTCAGCATTAGAACGGCCTAGCAGAGAGTGCTAAGATATCAGTTATTAGTTATCCATATCCACTGCTTGCTTGGACATTGTTTGTAGGCAAGAACATTACGATTTGCATGTCGCCCATCGCTTGCGACATCATTGTTATTTCAAAGTTAAATATTGTCAATCTGCTTTCTTGAAATAAAACTACTACTGTTATTTGCTTGAATTGTTGTGTAGCATTCCGAGGACGCAGCACCCTATAGGCATCCTATAAGCGATGAGTGGGCGGGACCCCACAAATAGTATAGGCTGTGTCCTGTGGATTTTTGGCTACTTGGAGACCATTTGCAGCCATTCAAGGACGTCATATTCCCAAAAAACGACGGAATTTTTATGGACAACACTGTGGCACGTCACCGAACGTTAATTATTCGCGATTGGTTTTGAGAACATTCCGGACAGTTCGAGTGAATGATATGACCGCCCGGATCGCCCGATATGAATCTCTTCCAACCTTTGCGAGGCTTAATCGAGAGGTCGGTTCGTGCTCAAACCGCTGCCCCGGCAACACTTTCGCAATTATGGACGGCCATAGAGGCAGCATGGCTCAATATTTCTGCAGGGGAGTTCCAACGACTTGTTGAGTGCACACAACGTAGAGTTGCTGCATTACGCAGAGAAAAAAAAGGTCCGACATGATACTGGGCGGTATCTCACGACTTTTGCCAGCTCAATATATTACTTATATTAAGCAATTCAGGTAGTATGCTTATTACGAGATGATTGCCTGTTATTTGAGATGAACATAGAAATGAAGGGATATAAAGGAAGATTGGAGAAACCTATTGGCCACAAATCTTAAAATGTGACAGATGAAATAAGACTGAGATTAAGAATGTATCTGACTGACACTGTCGTCTGCGTTGTAAATTGCCAGCTGAATTGCGACTGCCTCTGATTCTTAGAGATTTATCTGTCTTACCGCCGGCCGCGGTGGTCTCGCGGTTCTAGGCGCGCAGCCCGGAACCACGCGACTGCTACGGTCGCAGGTTCGAATCCTGCCTCGGGCATGGATGTGTGTGATGTCCTTAGGTTAGTTAGGTTTAACTAGTTCTAAGTTCTAGGGGACTGATGACCTGAGATGTTAAGTCCCATAGTGCTCAGAGCCACTCAGAGCCATGTGTCTTACCACTAACGACGAGTTTTCGATGTCGTTTAGCTCGATAAACCTATAATGTAGGCTTCTTTATGGGTGGTTTGGTCAAAAACGAAATATCCTCAGCCCTGTCTACCATAATGAGAAGTTACTTAAATAAATAAGAAGCGTTTATAACACAGAAGCCGGTGAAGAGGTTTCCCATTGAAAGGTTTGCACAGCCTGTGAACGACAAGGAATTTTTCTTCAAAACCTAACGCAGCAAAATTATTTAAAATGTAACCATTTTTCAGGTAATACTTTTTTTGCGCCGTTGAAGGAAAATCCTACTTCCTTTTTGTTTCTGTGACAACTCGTCTCGACTACACTTTTCAGATGATAACGTTCTCAATAACCTAGAACATTTTCATCAACCTACTATGCTGGAAAAGTGGATGAGAGGCCTTCAACAGATTCCTATTTCCTTCAGTATCGCGACACGTGTGTGCCAGGCGACTTTGTTGTATGCCAGGGAACTTTGCTAAAATAGCAGGGTCAGCACCCTCACCAACATTTGATAAGACACGTGCAAGTGCTGTCGTTTGTCACCCCAGTCCCACCCATGAGTAAAAAAGAAGATAAGGATAAGAGTATGACCTTGCAGCGCAGTTCTCGTGCCTGACTGCGGAGGAATCCTGCGGTATATCTGCATCACACTGCGGTTTTTACGGCCTGGGGTCGCCAACGCATCGATAATGAAATCGACATGTGCGCTGGCGCTAACAGCCGCATTTACTAGGATTGCTCTTCCGCTGAATCAGAGAGGTTGAGCATTGACATCCTGTCGAACTCAGCAATCGGTCTTGGCGCTGTCGATAGCCATGCGGCCTGTGCGAAGCGAGACTCGCTTTTGCGTTGCCGTTAAAATCTTAATGCAGTGCTAATGCGTCTGTAAAAGCCTCATGCATTTCGGAAATTGACGGAGCGAGGGCCTTACGTCTTATTTATTTTACAATCCCTTTCAGGTAGCTGATGGGTGTAACTTAATTTTTTTTAGGTGTTTCACTGTTTTCATTATTTTCGAGGATGTTCAGACTGTTTCACTGTAACCTGTCATTCAAATTACAGAATAAACAATGCGAAATAACTGTGTGTCTGCATATTTATTCATCTGCTGTCCGCAGCTCGTGGTTTTGCGGTAGCGTCCTCGCTTCCCGCGCACGCGGTCCCAGGTTCGATTCCCAGTGGGGTCAGGGATTTTCTCTGCTTCGTGATGACTGGGTGTTGTGTGTTATTCATCATCACTTCGTCGTCATTGACTTGCAAGTCGCCGAAGTGGCATCAGCTAAAAAGGACTTGTAACATGGTGGCCGAACTTCCCCACATGGGGCCTCCCAGGCAACAATACCATATGATCATTTCATTTTATTTTATTCAGTTGCTTACAAATGTGCTTCTTGTGTCGTCGTAAACCACTTTCCTCAGTTCTGAAAACGACGAAACCCTGATCTTCGTCTTAGATTTCGGTGAATGTATATTAAGTGTAAGTGCGTAAGCGTGTGGGTGCTATTCTGTCACTCTGCGCAACGGATTAATCTGAGATGTACCCTTTACCCTGTGGCTCCTGCAAGATACAATTTCCACCCCCACACTACTACAGAAGTCAGACAGACGCTCCTAAAGCTCTAAAGAGAAATGCCTGAAAAACTTTCAGCAATAAATATCTTCTGGAGTCGTCTGCTGTGAGTAAATGACACAAAAATTCACAAAATTTCTTACGTAACTAGTGGGATACTTCGGTACTGGAGTAGTGCTAGTTAGTGTAAGAAAATCATGAAACTAACGAAAATTATTATTTATTTTGCAAAAATTCTGAGAAATCACAATGGCACTTTTAGTTATGAACTGAACAAGTTATATCCTGGTTCTTTTCGGAATGTGAAGTTTCCTTTCAAGGATAGGATTCGCTAATGAAATTTCTACACAAAGTTTAAGACGGTAGTTAACTTGGCAGAATGGCGGAGAGGCACGCCTACTCAACTTTAATAATTATCCTTTAGAATGTTGCTACGTACGGTCAAGGCTGTTGTGTGTGAAATGCAGTGAAGTGTACTGTTGTGGAGGAAAGCTCGCAAGAGCTGTAGCGCATAATACCGTAAGCTGCGATGACTGCTGTCTGCGGCGCTCGCTGGTGACAAATAAGATAACTCTCGTTCTATCTGGATTGACCTTCCCCAATCAAACTCACCCTACGCCTACTGGTCAGATAAGCAGTCCACCGCAATGCCACTCAAAAATTCGCTCGCAGGCGTTTAACTACACTCCTGGAAATGGAAAAAAGAACACATTGACACCGGTGTGTCAGACCCACCATACTTGCTCCGGACACTGCGAGAGGGCTGTACAAGCAATGATCACACGCACGGCACAGCGGACACACCAGGAACCGCGGTGTTGGCCGTCGAATGGCGCTAGCTGCGCAGCATTTGTGCACCGCCGCCGTCAGTGTCAGCCAGTTTGCCGTGGCATACGGAGCTCCATCGCAGTCTTTAACACTGGTAGCATGCCGCGACGGCGTGGACGTGAACCGTATGTGCAGTTGACGGACTTTGAGCGAGGGCGTATAGTGGGCATGCGGGAGGCCGGGTGGACGTACCGCCGAATTGCTCAACACGTGGGGCGTGGGGTCTCCACAGTACATCGATGTTGTCGTCAGTGGTCGGCGGAAGGTGCACGTGCCCGTCGACCTGGGACCGGACCGCAGCGACGCACGGATGCACGCCAAGACCGTAGGATCCTACGCAGTGCCGTAGGGGACCGCAGCGCCACTTCCCAGCAAATTAGGGACACTGTTGCTCCTGGGGTATCGGCGAGGACCATTCGCAACCGTCTCCATGAAGCTGGGCTACGGTCCCGCACACCGTTAGGCCGTCTTCCGCTCACGCCCCAACATCGTGCAGCCCGCCTCCAGTGGTGTCGCGACAGGCGTGAATGGAGGGACGAATGGAGACGTGTCGTCTTCAGCGATGAGAGTCGCTTCTGCCTTGGTGCCAATGATGGTCGTATGCGTGTTTGGCGCCGTGCAGATGAGCGCCACAATCAGGACTGCATACGACCGAGGCACACAGGGCCAACACCCGGCATCATGGTGTGGGGAGTGATCTCCTACACTGGCCGTACACCACTGGTGATCGTCGAGGGGACACTGAATAGTGCACGGTACATCCAAACCGTCATCGAACCCATCGTTCTACCATTCCTAGACCGGCAAGGGAACTTGCTGTTCCAACAGGACAATGCACGTCCGCATGTATCCCGTGCCACCCAACGTGCTCTAGAAGGTGTAAGTCAACTACCCTGGCCAGCAAGATCTCCGGATCTGTCCCCCATTGAGCATGTTTGGGACTGGATGAAGCGTCGTCTCACGCGGTCTGCACGTCCAGCACGAACCCTGGTCCAACTGAGGCGCCAGGTGGAAATGGCATGGCAAGCCGTTCCACAGGACTACATCCAGCATCTCTACGATCGTCCCCATGGGAGAATAGCAGCCTGCATTGCTGCGAAAGGTGGATATACACTGTACTAGTGCCGACATTGTGCATGCTCTGTTGCCTGTGTCTATGTGCCTGTGGTTCTGTCAATGTGATCATGTGATGTATCTGACCCCAGGAATGTGTCAACATCGTTTCCCCTTCCTGGGACAATGAATTCACGGTGTTCTTATTTCAATTTCCAGGAGTGTATAACACTCTCCGTTCACACCGCACAATAAGTGTGGCGGCAAACACAGTGAACGATGCTTAATCGCAAGGACTCAATATAGACTTTCACTCCGATTCGCTCTAAAGAGAGATGCTCTCCCAGTGAAGTACTAAGGGTGGACTTGTTCCTGGCTCTTTGAGTACACGTACGAGCGCACACGCTCGAGGTTAGTGATTCACGAATGGTATAGGTTATTGTTAGTCAGGGCCATTCTTTTGTAGGGATTATTGAAAGTCAGATTGCGTTGCGCTAAAAAAGATATTGTGTGTCAGTTTAGTGATGATCAGAATAAGTAAAGAGAGAAATGTCTGAGTACGTTCAGCTTCGCTCAGCTGTTTGAAAATCAAATAACGTAAGAGGTTTATCAGCACAGTAATTCATTAATTTTTCTAAGGGGACGCTACAGTATGTATCCTAGCCTTTAACTTTGCGTGAGATTCTCGTGCATAACACTAGCGCCATCTCTTGTTGGATATGTTCCTCAGCGCAAGCTTCACATGCTTGACACTAGGACACAGGCAAGTCGGTGTTAATATTTTCTATTGTATGCAGGTGTTTTAAATGGTTCTGATAAGTTTTATTTATTAAGACGGAGGGTTTGAACTAGCACAACCTTTAAAATTTTGACACGCATGAGTATAAGTGCCCACTCTCGGTGAAACTGCCTGCCCTAGAATTTCCACACCCTCTTCACGCTAGTTCACAGGCTAAGTACTGATAGTATGCTGCGTTCGCATCGACCATCTCTTCATAATTATGCTGTACAGATGGAGGTGATATTTTAATTTTAACTACTGATGCCGCCTTCGGCACGATTGTTTTACGCATCTCCACTCCAGGATGTGATTTTAGTAAGTTCAAAATGGTTCAAATGGCTCTGAGCACTATGCGACTTAACTTCTGAGGTCATCAGTTGCCTAGAATTTGGAACTAATTAAACCTAACTAACCTAAGCACATCACACACATCCATGCCCGAGGCAGGATTCGAACCTGCGACCGTAGCGGTCGCTCGGCTCCAGACTGTAGCGCCTAGAACTGCATGGCCACTCCGGCCGGCTTTTAGTAAGTGACTAAAAGTTTTTGTCCTTTTAATACTTGCTAATTTTCATGGTTACTTAAACCTAGACGCGTTTGTTTTTCTTCTATCTCAGTTATAATGCTAAATTCTTTGCTAATGAAGGTGTCTTCCTGTTCAGGTGTATTTTTGCTCCTGATGAAGGTATACTTAGATATACCGAAACTGTGGTCAAGGATTTCAATAAATCTTTACACTGCAACTGTTTGGTTGATATCATTTACTGTGAAGATTTTTAACACTTGCTGCTTCAGCCATGTGTAAAATTTTGTTATTTGATCTCACTGAAATACGTGATACATTGTTGATTGGTTACCAGTGATTGTTAAGTAATTTTATTTAAATTAACATTTGTCTTAATATATCAACGTCCCATTGGCCTAATTAATACAATTATTTTGCTGGAAATTATTAATAGAAATCTTCATATGAATGCTGTTCAGACCTTATTTGGCCTGGTCCTTCCACTTCCAGGCAACCTTATTCGACTAGTGTCTATCAATTTCATAGTGAATAAACATTTACTCAATGTCCCTCTGAATTAACAACTTTTAATCCCTTCATGTGATTTCAACAAACGTTATCTCCAGTGATAGCGTTGCATGATAGCGATCATCTCTGTAAACTGTGCTTGTGTATCTATTTTATTTCTTGATTTATTACATTTTTATATCTTTTTTATTATGCAAATGTTTGTTCGAACATCACATTCCCCACATTTAAACAGCAAATGAACACAGTATCAGTATCTCTTATTTTGTCATACTTGTGTTTTTATTTAATGAACTACAGTTTACTATTTTGCCAGTAACTGAATTTAAATGTTGATTCCAAGTGTTATTAAAAACTGTGCTAGTTTAAAAGTGGTGAATCACATGTGCTAGCGAACACCACATTACAAAAGAAAGCCGAAAGATGCTTTAGTCAAGAAGCCATAAATAACTGTTTTAACAATATTTAAGATCAGTCTGTTGTTGTTTATCATGAGCCCATTTGTGGAAGATCCTGGCTTATTTATATGTAAACCAACTATTACTTGTATTTATTGTAAATGATTTCAGTATAGCCAAATGTTTATGATATTTCTTTATTTAAATATTGTTGTAGTATATTGGTTTAATGCAGGAAGTGCTCAATATGAATCAAATCGTGTCTTTAGATCTTGTGGACGATGTAATTTTCGTGGGGATGTCGTCCAGCCAATGCAAAAGCAGACAGTAGCGGAACACTATGGGAATCAAGTGGAAACTGGGACTTCTCGAGTGAAGAGCTCAAGGGAGCGATACTGGACATCTGATGCCGAGGTACTGAAGAAGGCAGACCTACCTTCAGTAATGTGCATGATTCGATCATGGAGGTGTCTGATTTTGGGCAGAACAGTGCAGAGGCTGTTTGACGACAGGATCACAGCTACAAGTTATTTTTGCAGCGAGTTAACTGTGGACACTGAAAGGCCAAAGTCGAAACAAGGCCCCAGGAGTAGACAACATTCCATTAGAACTACTGACAGAGCAAGTCCTGACAAAACTCTACCATCTAGTGAGCAAGATGTATGATACAGGCGAAATAGCCTCAGACTTCAAGAATAATATAATAATTCGAATCTGAAAGAAAACAGGTGTTGACAGATGTGAAAATTACCGAACTATTAGTTTAATAAGACACTGCTGCAAAATACTAACGCGAATTCTCTACAAAATAATGTAGCGGTCTTGCGGTTCCAGACTGCAGCGCCTTTAACCGCACGGCCACTTCGGCCGGCCATCAAAGGATCACCAATTTAGTATTGGAGGGCAGTGTGGAGGGTAAAAATCGCAGAGGGAGACCAAGAGATGAATACACTAAACAGATTCAGAAGGATGTAGGTTGCAGTAGGTACTGGGAGATGAAGAAACTTGCACAGGATAGAGTGGCATGGAGAGCTGCATCAAACCAGTCTCTGGACTGAAGACCACAACAACAACATCTGTGGGGCATGAACGCAGATGTGCGTGGCTCACCGCATGACTACTTCAAGCTATTCCTTTTAAACAGAGCCATTTATAGCCATAATATCTAAAGTATGAGTAACTATAGGTAAAGACGCAACTGGTTTGCTCGTGTGGGACGCTACTACGAAGAGCAATTATTCAGCTGTAATCCTTAGGTACCATTGCAGTCATATTCTCAGTTCAACTATTTATTATTCTCTTTATTCCATGGAAGTACAGACACCGTTGGTCCATCCCTTATTCTAAGTCGCTAGTCTTAGTACATGCACAACAAAGAGAAACAAAAATGAAAACTGATGTGTTGACAGAAGTGCCGACACAGTGTTATTTTGAGGGGGCCGATATGCACGCTATAAGCTCACGCAGAATATCGTGAAGTCTGAAACAGGACGCTCAATGAATGCTATAAAGAAAAGTTCGTTGCTTTTGGAATACTTAACTTTAATCCATCCTTGTTGTATACATCGTTCTTGTTGAGACATGCTTTAGATGATAATTATCAATTGCTATGTAAGGCTAATGGCGCCTTGCTAGGTCGTAGCTATTGACTTAGCTGAAGGCTATTCTAACTATATGCTCTGCAAATGAGCGAGGCTTCGTCAGTGTAGTCGCTAGCTACGTCGTCCGTACAACTGGGGCGAGTGCTAGTCCGTATCTCGAGACCTGCCTTGTGGTGGCGCTCGGTCTGCGATCCCTGACAGTGGCGACACGCGGGTCCGACATGTACCAGTGGACCGCGGCCGATTTAAAGCTACCACCTAGCAAGTGTGGTGTCTGGCGGTGACACCACAAAAACACCAATAACCACACACAACATTAAACAAGTCCTCAATAAGAAATGCAGCGGTGGTGCCGACAATGTCTTTTTTACCTATAAACATCTAAAAGAACGTTTCCTTCCTTTCTACCAATTCTTTACAAAAGCTATTACCGTGAACCGTGGGAAACCTGCAGAATCCTACTTTATCTAAAACTCAGTAAGCCCCGTAGTGAAAGCTACTCCTACTGCCTAACACTCTCATCTCATTGTTTGGCAATGTCGAACAGTCTCATCTCATTGTTTGGCAATGTCGAACAGTCTCTTGTCATTGTTTGGGAATGTCGAACAGTCTCTTCTCATTGTTTGGCAATGTCGAACAGTCTCTACTCATTGTTTGACAATGTCAAACAGTCTCTTCTCATTGGTTGACAATGCCGAACACTCTCTTGTCATTGTTTGGCAATGTTGAACAGTCTCTTCTCATTGTTTGGCTATGTCAAACAGTCTCTTCTCATTGTTTGGCAATGTCGAACAGTCTCTTCTCATTGTTTAGTAAGGTCTTTGAATGCATCCTCTCTCAACATATCCATAAACATCTAAAGCAGCATATAGCCCTAACTATACACTATTGTGGCCTCTGACCCAGTCTTACAATGACTGACTTTTGTACGTAACCCATCTCCTCTGGCATCAACGTTAATAACTGTAATTTCGTCATTTTTGTATCCCGTGAACTAAAAACCGTCTATGGCCAGGTACAGAATTCCAATCTCGTCTTCAAACTCCAGACATACGCACTTCCAGTTTACTATAACCATCTAATTGGTTCGATTCTCTCTAACAGTCCATCTTTTGAAACATTAAGATCAACATTTCATGTACCTTCTGTCTTATTACAGCTGTGACCCAAATCTCTACCTTATCTTCACTTCTGTTCATCCTGTATACTGCTGACATGCTTAAACTACCACTTCCTGTTCATGTACTCCAGTTTGCCCATGACACCGCTTTCCTAGTTCTATTCCCTACTTTCCAGAAATCCCAACGCTTCTTCCAGATCCACCTCAATCAACTCACATCCTGAGGCAACCGCTTACTCCTCAATCCCTCCAATACACAGGCAGTAATCGTAGGGAAACCACTTGCAGTTTCTCCCTACACGTGACCTGTGGCCTGTAACTGAAAAAGTGTCATGATGATCTCTCCATAGGCAAAAGATTTCGGAATAGTTTCCCGTTCAGATCTCCAGGTGGAGACTGCCAAAGAGGAGATGAAGATGAGAAAAAGATTGTGTAACCAACGAAAGGATAACGTTCTACGAGTCGTGGTATGTGATGTCACAAGCTTGAACATGGTAGGGAAGCTAGAAATCTGGAAACGGAAATGCAAATGCTCAAGCTAAATATAGAACGGGTCAGTGAAGTGAAATGGAAAGAAGACAAGGACTTCTGGTCAGATTAGTATAGGGAAATATCAACAGCAGCAGAAAATGATATAATGGGAGTAGGATTTGTTATGAATAGGAAGGTTAAATGGTTGAAATGGCTCCGAGCACTATGGGACTCAACATCTGAGGTCATAAGTCCTCTAGAACTTAGAACTACTTAAACCTAACTAACCTAAGGACATCACACACACCCATGCCCGAGGCAGGATTCGAACCTGCGACCGTAGCAGTCCCGCGGTTCCGGACTGCAGCGCCAGAAAATAGGAAGGTAGGGAAGACTGTGTGTTAGGGTGAAAAGCTTGATGATAGGGTTGTTCTTATCAGAATCGACAGCAAACCAATATCGACAACGACAGTTCAAGTGTATATATCGAGGTCGCAAGCTGAAGATGAGGAGATAGAGAGAGTATATGAGGATATTCAAAGGGTAATACAGTACATAAGGGGAGATTGAAATCTAATAGTCATGGTGTACAGGAATGCAGTTGTAGGGGAAGGGGTAGAAGAAATGATTACAGGGGAATATGGGCTTGGGACGAGGAATGAGAGGGGAGAAGTGCTAATTGACTTCTGTAATAAATTTCAGCTAATACACTAATAGCCAATACTCTGTTCAAAAATCACAAAGGAGGAAGTATGCTTGGAAAAGGCCGCGTGATACTGGAAGATTTCTGTTAGATTACATCATAGTCAGTCTGAGATTCCGAAATCAGACACTGGATTGTAAGGCTTACCCAGGAGCAGATACAGACTCAGATCACAATACAGTAGTGACGAAAAGTAGACTGCAGTTTAAGAGATTTGTCAGGAAGAAGCAAAACGCAAAGAAGTGGGATACAGAAGTACTAAGGAATGAAGAGATACACTTGAAGTTCACTAAGGCTATAGATACTGCAATGAGGAATAGCTCAGTAAGCAGTACAGTTAAAGAGGAATGGACATCTCTAAAAAGAGTAATCACAGAAGTTGGAAAGAAAAAAATAGGTACAAAGAACGTAGCTGCGAAGAGGAAGTGGGTAACAGGAGAACTACTTCAGTTGATCAACTAAAGAAGGAAGTACAAACATGTTCAGCATGATTCAGATAAATAGGAAGTGCAGGGAAGCTAAGATGAAATCGCTGTGTGAAAAATGTGAAGAAATGGGAAAAGAAATGATTGTCGGAAGGACTGACTCAGCTTGTAGGAAAGTCAAAACAACCTTCGGTGATGTTAAAAGCAAGGGTGGTAACACTAAGAGTGCAACAGGAATTCCACTGTTAAATGCAGAGAAGAAATCAGAAAGGTGGAAAGAGTACTTTGAAAGCTTCTATGAGGGGAAAGATTTAGCTGATGTGATAGATGAAGAAACAGGAGCCAATTTAGAAGCGGTGGGGGATACAGTATTAGAATCACTATTTAAGAGAGCTTTAGAGATCAAATAAAGCAGAAGAGATAGGTAAGATCAAAATTTCTAACATCATTGGGGAAAGTGGCAACAAAACGACTGTTCACGTTGGTGTGTAGAATGTATGAGTCTGGCGAAATACCATCTGACTTTCGAAAAAATATCATCCACACACTTCTGAAGACTGCAAGAGCTGGTATGTGAATCATCGCACAATCAGCTTAACAGCTCATACATCCAAGTTTCTGAATGAAGAATGGAAAATGAAATGGAGGATGTATTAGATGACGGTCAGTTTGGCTTTAGGAAAGGTAAAAGAGCCAGAGAGGCAGTTCTGATGTTGCAGTCGATAATGGAAGCAAGATAAAGAAAACTCAAGACATGTTCAGAGCATTTGTCGACCTGTAAAAAGCGTTCGACAATGTGAAATTGTGCAAGATGTTCGAAATCCTGAGAGAAATAGTGCTAAGCTATAGGGAGAGACGCGTCATATTCAATATGTACAAGAGCCAAGAGGGAATAATAAGAGTGGACGACCAAGAATGAAGTGCTCGAGTTAAAAGGGTGTGAGAAAGTGGTGTAGTCTTTCGCTTCTATCGTTCGATCTGTGCATCGAAGAAGCAATGATGGAAATAAAAGAAAGATTCTGGAGTGGAATTAAAATTCGAGGTGAAAGGATATCAATGATACGATTAGTTGATGACGTTACTATTCTGAGTGAAAGTGAATAAGAATTACATGATCTGCTAAATGGAATGAACAGTCTAATGAATACAGAATATGGATTGGGAGTAAATCAATGAAAGACGAAGGTAATGAGAAATAGTAGAAATGAGAAAAGCGAGAAACTTAACATCAGGATTTATGGTCACGAAGTAGATGAAGTAAAGGAATTCTGCTACCTAGACAGCAAAATAACCAATGACGGACGAAGCAAGGAGGGCATGAAAAACAGACTTGCACTGGCAAAATAGGTATTCCTGGCCAAGAGAGGTCTGCTAGTATCAAACATAGGCCTTAATTTGTGGAAGAAATTTCTGAGAATATACGTTTGGAGAAAAACTTTGTATGGCAGTGAAACATGGACTGTAGAAAAACCGGAACAGAAGAGAATCGAATCATTTGAAATGTGGTGTTACGGAAGAACGTTGAAAATTAGGTGGACTGATAAGGTAATGAATGAGGAGGTTCTGCCCGACATCCATGATACTAGAGGAAGCTGTAGAGGGCAAAAACTGTAAGGGAACACAGAAACTGGAATACATCCAGCAAATAATTGAGGACGTTGATTCAAGTGCTAATCTGAAATGAAGAGGTTGGTACAGGAGAAGAATTCGTGGCAGGTCGCATCAAACCAGTCAGAAGAATCATGACTCCAAGAAAGAAATGTGCAGAGGTTTTCAGTGTGAGCGAGTAGATGAGAAAAAGATATGATCTGATAAAGGGTAAGCAAATTTGGAAAGCAAGGCGAAATGTGTGGCGTTCAAAAATTTGGAGGGATTCATATAATGCCAGTGGACAGGACTTGCGTAGGAGAGGAGAGTTCGGATCAAGGTTCTGTAATTGTGGAGGATGGTGGAATGATGCAATCCCCATGTTCAGCCGGTTAGTAGTTTTACTCTATTGGATCGTTAGAAGGAGGGGTTTCCGTGTTACTTTATGTTGATGGATATGTTAGCACTATTCTAGGGCTTCCGTTAACTGGATAAGTTGGTCATAAATTGTAAGGCCCTGCTGATACATATTATGTGTCTTTAATACAGTGGTTTCCATTGCCCTCTACACCTTCATGCCGTTGATCATTGCTGATTCTTCCGCTTTTAGGGGCAGTTTCCCACACCAAGGATAAGAAAATGACCTGAACCTCTGTCCGCTCCTCCGCCTTCTGACAAAACCGTTGTACATCCGATACTACCCATAAACTCGAATGCAGCAGCCCCATTGTTTCACCCCTAATCACAAATCCTGTTATGCAATCGCACAGATATAGGGTGGAAAAAAAAATACTGCACTTGTCCGTCGGCTTGCGATTCCTCATCCCAATTAGAGACAAATGTGTATCTAACAAAATCTAGTCCCACCAATAGGTTTAACAGAAATGCGATTTAGAAAACGAGGCTCTGGCAACGCAGAATGGCTAAGAAAAGGTAACACGAACTCTGCGCTGTGTCAGAGCTGTCCCATTGGCTGAATGAGACGAAGCAGTGCCATGGGTAGTGGATATGCAGACTCGCCGATATTCGAGTCAAGTTCGCACCAAGCCTCAATTTGTATCTAATTTACATCTCCACAATGCGGTATCGTGTGCATTTCTTTATGTTACTGTTAACTTTTTTGAAACGTTATAAACATGACATGAACTTCTTACATGTGCAAACAACCACTCTGTCTCGCCGATGACACATAAGTCCAATAGAAGATAATAGTGGACACAGTAACATCATCTTCATCCAGTGAGGTACGGAAAACACAGTAGGTAGGCTACACTACATGCCAAGTTATGCTACGCACAACGATTTCATTCTGTACATTTGACGTCCAGGCCGTACTTACACGTACGGGCAACACTCACGTCAGAGAAGATGTTTAAAACGACCATCTTGCATTTGCAAACACTTCGTCCGTCGCTTTGGCATATGAATTATTAGGTCGAGTATATCCATGGGTGGAGCAATATAAACTTGTTCCTTAATGTCCCCAAAAACAAAAATCCAGGTGATTAAGGTCCAGGGAACATGGAAGCCAGAACATGGCCTCCACGACCAGCCCACTTTCCCGAAAATGCTTCATTTAAATAGTTACAAACATTCATTTCAAAGTGCGGCGGTGTACCATCATGCTGGAACCATAACCGTCGATGAACTCCCAGTGGGATGTTTTCTAATGCGTCAGGCAAAGCACTGTAAAGAAACACAAGATGCAGGGCGCATGAAATATGCCTGGCAATAGATAAGGGCCCAAAAAGATTCCTCCCACGATTCCAGCCCACAGGGCACGGGTTTATACAAAAGCGTCAATTTCACAGGTTACTTTGGGTTACGTTCCGACCAATAATGGCTGTTGTAGAGATTGAAAATACCTTCACGAGTGAAGCTAATTCCTCAGTCGGTTATGCAGTCTTCTAACTGCTGGTGCTGAGTTAATATGTAATGATACAGATGTAGTTCTTCAACGTGCAACACTTAAAAAACCATTGTCAGAGATCTCTGGAACTGTCTTGCAATAGCACGGGTTCTTAGTCGAGGTGATTGTGTAAACAGTTTCATGAATCGCGTCCTCTGTTTGTGGAGTAACTTTAGGCCTTCGACGACCTCTACTAGTGGACGAAGCTTACCCGATTTCCGAAGGCGTTGCTCCAGACAGCGAAAAATATTCTTATCAGGATGGTGCCTTTGTGGTACCGTGTAGAATACGCACGAGCAGCAGCGGCAGCTTGGTTATCATATGCACTCGGCACCAAAAGCATGTCGGCGTATTCATCATTTGTGTACCGCATCGAGAAGACGCCCTACATGAACTTGACAGCCTCAGTTACAGTTACAGTTAGTAGAGACATGCATGTAGTTTAATGGATCCCACTGTCATGTGATAGTCCATTGTCATGTGACAAAACGATACCCTGCTTATAAACGATGAGAACTAGGGGACAGACGTTTATAAAAATAAAAAAAGGAGCCTTGCAAGGAATCGAACTATAGCTTCGTGGTGGATGTGGGTTTGATGTCCTAGCAGTCTACTTAGTGAGCTATGATGCCTGGTACAGGAGTGTGGGTTGCTACACTTTCCTCTGTACATTCCAGTGTGCTGCATGATGCGGTAGAGTTGCCAGCTCCTCATCGTCCTACATGTGTTTTCAAAGTGCACCCGGTCTGATTTTGCTAAATAAACTTTTGTCTTGAATCTGGATGAGGAATCACATCCCTAGTGCGGCATTTTTTCTTCACACTCAATCAAAATATACTACTTACTGTACACTTATACTTTGCCATATCCGTATCTGATCTCTGACCTCGGAATCCGTCCTGACATGTATTGCTCCTGTCAGATTTACCCTGCTTATCCCTATCCGATTTCAGGGGTCCTCTCCCTCCCCATCCCTCCCGTTTATTTCCTTCTCTTCATCTTGGCCTAGTCCCATCCTAGCTGTCTGTATCCCAAATCCCATGTTTCACTACCAACTATCTGATATGCCCTAGGATAAGATCCCCAGCGTACTCTATAAATTCATCCAAGTTCTACCTTAGCAGCTCCCAGAAGCCAAACCGCCTATGTCGATAATCAGCATATTGGCAATTATGAGAAAAAAACTGGGCGAGTTTCTGCAAACACAGGAGCTGTTGCAGCATGAGGGAACGACCGAGAGCCCAGGTCTGCAAGCGATGTGTAATGCAATAGTGGTAGCCGAGAGGCACCGTCAACCTAGTGTCGCAAGGAAGGCCTAAATACAACATAACAATAAATTTCAGGTGCAGAAACAGCAGAAAAGAGCCTCTGAAAGGCGAAGTTGCGAAAGTCTGAAGCCACTAGGAGAGCTGATTGCTGACTGCCCAGAGCTTAGTCTCAGCACTTGCCTCAGTTACAGCTATCCATTCAGGAGGGAGGCTATAGCAGTCGACTCTCTATGGAGCCGCAATACCTCCGGTAGGACGCCGCCACTGCGTGCTGCAGAGCCAACTTCCGAGGCAACGCTGATGTGGGGTAGCGGCTGCCATCTCTCAGGAGGCCTGCTGGAGGCTTGACTGGTATGAGCAGAATGCTGCCCATCATCCATCTCCGAGAGGGAGGTCCACCGCTGCTGCTCATCCCATTTTTGTGGTAGACTTTGGTGCTGGTGGCTCCTGACTCATAAATGGGGGCTGAGGGCTGACCCCTACATGACAGCGAGTACTCCAGTTGGACCTGGCGACTTGTCTGCTGAGTGCCCGTTAACGAGAGCACTTTGGAGATCGATATGCGGAGCCGGTAACCAACTGCGTCCACGGGTCGATGGCCGTCCAGTGACATAACCACTCCCGTTTGACGCTTCGCTGCATTTGCGGAGCTGCAGGTCTAGCGCACGCCAGCTTCCCTCTGCTTATGAGGCTGTCATTCTGCCTGCCCAACTGAGTTGCACCGCCTTGGGAGACAATCCTGTATTACTGCTTAGTAAATTTGTTATTGCTAATAATGTTTTCTTGGTGCACCCGATTGTAGCTAGGTCCACACTGCCGCTTCCTGCCTGTCTTTCTACTGATGACTGCAGGGCTCTGTGACGGGACCCCTACATATCCTTCCACATTATACCTATTCTCACAAAGCAGCCCACCCGAACCCAGTGCCGGCAGCTGGTGGCCGAGCGGTTCTGGCGCTACGGTCTGAAATCGCGCGACCGCTACGGTCGCAGGTTCGAATCCTGCCTCGGGCATGGATGTGTGTGTTGTCCTTAGGTTAGTTAGGTTTAAGTAGTTCTAAGTTCTAGGGGACTTATGACCTCAGCAGTTGAGTCCCATAGTGCTCAGAGCCATTTGAACCATTTTTTGAACCGAACCCAGTAGCTCTATAAACATTTTAACTGCCCCAAAGGACCTACACACCTTCTCTCTCACCATCACTCCTAAATGCAGCTCCCTGCCATCAGAGGGTAGTGAAGTGTAATATAGGGCAATGTTTGTTTTAATTGTCTCGCAACACACGTTTTAAACGACATTCAATGTTTTCCTGGGGGTTAACATAAAAGAGGTCTATGAAAAGCGCCCTTCTGTGTGTATTCTTCATTTTTTATAGATATTTATTCTTCATTTGTACTTTTTAACTCTTTCATCTGAGTACTGTTCCGCTGCCAGTCCATCATCCCCAGTGTGAGATGGGGAAATGAAATAAAAATAACAGGAAAATCGTCACACGAAGCGTTCTCAAAGCGCGTCATTAGTTCAACGGCCACACAGATTTAGAGTGCTCAGCGTCTTACCAAACTAATGGATTTGGATGCATACAATATGTGTGGTCAATAAGTAATGCAAAATTTTTTTGCTGACAATAGATTGTCTTTATTCAAGATTCTAATGCAGCATATTAATCCCCACTCTTTGGATACAAAAGCATAGTTTTCAACATAATCTCCGTCAGTGCGACTGCCTTCCGCACCTTACTGGGAGGGTACCGTTCTCTTGGTAGACGTGAGAGCCAACGTCTTGCTGCATCAATAACGTAGCCATCATCCAGATACTGCTTCCTACTGACTGCATTCTTCTGTGGGCCAAACAGATGGAAGACGGCAGATCTGGGCTGTAGGGTGGACGAGGAAGAAAAGTCACATAAAGCTTTCTGAGCTTCTCACGCGTGCGTAGACTTGCGTTGTCATGGAGAAATCGTTCGTTTGGTTTTTGTGGCGACGAACATACTGAAATCGATTCTTCAATTTACTGAGGGTAGCACAATACACTCCAGAGCTGATTGTGTACCATGACGTAGGACATCAGACAGAATAACTTCTTCAGAGTCGCCATGACTTTACCAGTTGAGAGTATGGCTTGGAACTTTTTTTCGGAGAAGAGGGCAAGTGGCTCCACTCCACGGATTGGCATTTTGTTTCGGTTACAAGTGATGAACCTATGTTTTATCTTCTGTGGCGATGTTCGACAGAAAAATTGTCACAATAAGCCTTGTAACGTGCAAGCAATTCGGCACAGATAGTCTGTCGTTGCTCTTTATGGCCTGGTGTTAGGTGGCGACGAACCCAGCCGGCTCACACAGCCGAGTACCTCAACTGGTGGGCGAGTGTGTCAGCACCACCAGCAGAGACGTCCAGTTAACAGCGACGTGTTTGTTTGTGATCCCTCGATCACCGCGAGTGAGAGTATACAGAGGGTCGAACACTGCAGAAGTCGCAGCTGTGTGCAGCCGCCCGGCATGTGTGAGATCCGACAGTTTTAGCGACCTTGTTTCAATAATGACAAACGCCTCGCCCAAAGCCTCACCGTGCTTTTCTTCACTGTCAGGTCTCCGCAGACATTCTGCAAGTGCATATGATTATCTGCGATGCTCCGGTTTTACGCCAAAAGAAACTCAATGACACCTCTCTCCTTAGAACACACCTCCGTTACAGACATCATTTTGAAGGCTACACATAGCGTAACTTCATGAAACTATAGAGGCTGAAAGGAGAATATTCCACGATATTCCACAACAAATACTGTCGGAAGTTCCATGCGGCTATACGCGGATGATGCTGTAGTATACAGAGACGTTGCAGCTTTAGAAAATTGTAACGAAATGCAGGAAGATCTGCAGCGGATAGGCACTTGGTGCAGGGAGTGGCAACTGACCATTAACATAGGCAAATGTAATGTATTGCGAATACATAGATAGAAGGATCGTTTATTGAATGATTATATGATAGCGGAACAAACACTGGTAGCAGTTACTTCTATAAAATATCTGGGAGTACGCGTGCGGAACGATTTGAAGTGGAATGATCATATAAAATTAATTGTTGGTATGGACGGTACCAGGTTGAGATTCATTGGGAGAGTCCTTAGAAAATGTAGTCCATCAACAAAGGAGGTGGCTTACAAAACACTCGTTCGACCTATACTTGAGTATTGCTCATCAGTGTCGGATCCGTACCAGATCGGGTTGACGGAGGAGATAGAGAAGATCCAAAGAAGAGCGACGCGTTTCGTCACAGAGTTATTTGGTAAGCGTGATAGCGTTACGGAGAAGTTTAGGAAACTCAAGTGGCAGACTCTGCAAGAGAGGCGCTCTGCATCGCGGAGTAGCTTGCTGTCCAGGTTTCGAGAGAGTGCGTTTCTGGATGAGGTATCGAATATATTGATTCCCCCTACTTATACCTTCCGAGGAAATCACGAATGTAAAATTAGAGAGATTCGAGGGCGCACGGAGGCTTTCCGGCAGTCGTTCTTCTCGCGATCCATACGCGACTGAAACAGGAAAGGGAGGTAATGACAGTGGCACATAAAGTGCCCTCCGCCACACACCGTTGGGTGGCTTGCGGAGTATAAATGTAGATGTAGACGTAGAAATTCCGCATTTTTTGACCGAAATTAGGCGAGAAAAAAAAGTGTTGATTTGTTTACTGGACGCCTCTCGTACGTCATCAGACTTGATGACGACATTCTTAAGAAAAGTGGTAGACAGCCTACGGCTTTTCTTTTACAGCACTACAGGAATAATTTCACATGTAGAAAGGAAGACCAATTCTTTGATGTTCATATTTGAGGAGGTTGCCGCTTCACTGTTGACGAATACCCAATAAGGACCACTACCCGATTCGCCTTTCCCAAGTCGGTCAAAGGAAAAAAGTACACAGTTCGCGGCAAATTAACTGTGATGGGTTCGACAGCGGTCGGAGGGTGAGGGGTGGGTCGAGCAACAGGGGGACCAAGTCCGGCCGCCGGTTTCGCTTCCGGCGAAGCTTGTTAATGGCGGCGACCGTCATTAGCATACAAACTGCCACGCCACGCCACTTCCCCCGGACGGTATCGATCACCCGCGGCCGCTCAATCACCGGCAGACGTCTCCGGAGCACGTCCCTCGCCCGCCCCCACCCACAGGGGACGGCTAAAAGCGGCGCCGGCAAACCGCAGTGACGAACTGTCACAGCGGAAACTACCGGCCGAGGTAGCTTTCCGCGCACCGCAGCCTGCCCGTTTGCCTGCCTGCTGCCGCCGACAGAGACATCAGCGCCCGTTTGTGCCGGGACAACAGACAGGTTGCACCAAGATTAATTTGGCGTCGAAACGGGATCCGGCAAAGAGACGGCGTGCGCTTGAATTTGGCAGGTACTTGCACGTGTCGTGACGGGAGTAGGGTGGAGGGGGCAAGCGGTGCACGGCGTTACTGATTCGTGGCTCCGGGAGGGGTGGGGGGTGGATGTTGGCTTGGTTGTCCCAGGAGCTGAAAGCATAATACACTGTCTGATAAAAAGTATCCGGACACCCCTAGGTGACGCAGAACTGACCACTAGACGTTTCGAGAGGCGACGAATAACAGCAGAATGGGTCTGTCACTGGAGTGTGTAGGGATATCACATCCCCAACATTTGCACGAAATTTACCTAAAGTAATGTGAAACAAGGGCACCGCTCTATTTTTTTGCTCTGCTAGAACTGTTATTAGAAGTCAGTATATCAAGTACTTGCATCTGAATATCGCGCGTTTCATGAATAGAATCTCTTGTTTTAAATATTAGGCGTAAAATGTGTGCTGTAAAATGTTTGCTGTGTGCATTAGTGTAAGCTGACTTTTTTAAACATTCTTTTAAAGTTTAACCATATTTCATTTACAAATTAGTCCTTCCTTTACAGATTCATAATTTTGTGTTTTCTTAAATACGGAAGCATTTATTTTGGTTATTATAGTTTGCGTGCGTCATTCCATGCACCGTAGCCTTTTGTTTGTGAAACACGATAGAACCTGCAAACAGTTTAATATTACGAAGTCAAATAATCAGTTTAATACTACTTTCCGAAAGGAAACACATATAAATTCACGGTTAGTAACAAACTTTTAGCAGAATATTTGCTCTCCTAGCAAAAACTGTGAGTTTCAGGGGAAATTGCATTAACTTTCGTAAAAGTTCAGAGTTAAGACAGACATTTAATAAGAGAGGCCCCAGTTTGTTTTAACTTTGCCACCATCGATTTTTATCTTAAGATAAAAATAGCTCACAACCCGAAATTTTCTTCCCTATTACCTACATGTAAAATAATTAAATCCCAATTAACGGGTGGTGAGGTTAAAGGCAGTTGAAAAGTATGGGGTAGGATCGTCGATCCACACGTTTCTGGAGTGCTGGAGTGAATAGTTCGTGACACTTGAGGTGGTGGAAAGAGCGACGCTACAAGACAGTGTATCACTGGAAACGAGTGATTCAGATTGAGGGATCATACTGTACCCTATGGCAATCCAATGGAAAGATTTGGGTGTGGTGAATGTCTGCTGAGCGTTTCTTGGCATTACGTGAAGTGCCAAAAGCGAAGTGCATACGAGGTGGTTTTACTGTGTGGGAGTGTTTTTCGTTGATAGGGTTTGGTTCCTTTATCGAACTTGAGAGACAGCTGAATAATGAAGTATTTGAACACATTTTACAGCACTATGTACTGTGTACAGTGGTAGAACAGTTCGGAGACGATGATGTCATGGAGCAGCATCTATGAGGCGATGGTTTGTGGATGACAGCATTCCTCGAATGAACTCGTCTCCCCAGACATGAGCCCAATGAACACCTTTGGGATGGTTTAGGACACCAGCTTCCCTGCAGACCTCAGTGTGTAAGACCTACTTTCTCTGCTTCCAGCTGTTGAGTTGGAATGGACTGCAATTCTTCCAGAGACACCTCACTGAAAGTGTGCCTAGCGGAGTTCAAGCCGTTATAAAGGTGAAGATTGCACGGAGCCCATATTAATGTCCACTAACATGTGTCTGGGTACTTTTGATCAGATTCTGTACGTAGACGGCTGTCACAGATCGGAGTAACATACTTTCGGCCACTCCCAGTGTATAAGACCTAGCTGCCTTCCTGAAGTGCACTGGAGTCCCACATGCAACCAGGAACTGATACGGTGTGTGTGTGTGTGGGGGGGGGGGGGTCTTCCGGGTGTGCAGGTAGATGGAGGAGGTTGTGGTGGTCTCGCTCGTGGGGGCCATGGCACACCCTTCCCGTAAAACGTATTACAAAAAGCGTTTATATGTTTACATACTTCAGATTCCAATTTTCGCAGATAGCTTTCGTAGAACAAAGTGCTTTGAAATGCAAGAGTTTCGAAAATAACAAGAAACTTTGCCGGTGCGTTGGAATAGCAGACAGCGCGGACCACGTCGGCACGAGACTCGCTTTGGGGGTCATTGGTTGTCCATCATGTTCCGATGTTCCTGTTAATAAAAATCTATCAGATGAATACCACGCTAGACTATTTTTCGATCGCTTTGTCAAATAGGCACGTAATATTCCGCATAAAAATAGTTTTATTTGTAGCGAGAAGCAAACCGATGTTTTCCATCGACGCTGGGCGCCGCACGAAAGGCATTATGAACAGTATTTGTTTGCGCTAATTGCAGCTACACACTGCTAAACGAAACTGCAAATATTTGTCGAAACACCAGAGAAAATGCGCCTGACGACTCTTAGCAGGGACAATATATATATGAGGTGTTAGGGGTATAAGGACAGATATTGTGATCGTTGGTACCTTAATACGTATGTACTTCAGTGAGTTGTTTTTTCTTTGCATCTAACAGTCTTGCCTGAAAGACATCGCATAATTTACTGCCGGATGGTTTCTGCGCGGTCGTAAATGTGCCGCGAAGTGGACTGCGCCTATCGTTCCGCGCCCTCGCTCCTACATGTCAAGACCTTACTTGCTACTCATAGGAAAATAAACATTAATGGCTTTCCTGTGTGAAACTTACTTTGAGGTGCTAACCAACCTAAAAATATATTACTTGTAATAGGTATAATTATTAGTCTGAAGTAAATACTGATGTACTGTTATTCAGTAAACTGTCAGTGTTTCAACGTCTTTGTCGCACTTGCGGTTCCAGATAGCATCGTTTTTTATTTATTATGCTCCTGAAAGGTACCGGTAGCAGAGCGTAGCCACTCTGCTGCGTGCATATATGATGTGTGTTGCCTACGACCCAGTCATCGGCTCTGTGTCAAGGGCGCGGAAAGGGGGGGGGGGGGGGGAGGTAGGAGAAACAATTAAAGTTCCTGATTCGCTTCTAAAATATCTTTCTCCACTTAGAGACACTCTTTCTTAAACACTACTTGTCGAAAATCACTCTATCAATTTACTGGGATAGACAGTATACTGCAAGTTCGGTGAAATACTGTTGTCCCAGAGCCGGTTTTGGCGGAATAGAATGACTTTTTTGAATAAGAGGTACGTGCTGTGTTCAAGAGCGAGAACGCTCTTGCCTCCACAACGAGGGAGTGATTGGACGTATTACAAGCCTGAGATATCTCCAAGTCTTGTGGTGGCCGTCGGAGTGACAGTCGAGTGCTGGATCGGGAAGGTGTGTGAAGTCGCCGCAGCTACATTGTGTATCCCCATTGCAAGGGACAGGCGACGGCCGCTGTGGCCGAGCTGTTCTAGGCGCTTCAGTTCGGAACCACGGGGCTGCTACGGTCGCAGGTTCGAATCCTGCCTCAGGCATGGATGTGTGTGATGTCCTTAGGTTTGTTAGGTTTAAGTAATTTTTAGGGGACTGATAACCTCAGATTGTAACGCCAGAAATGCATATCCTCCTATTTCCATCTATTGTACTATAAATTTTTTTCCTTATTTTGTTACCTGAAGATATGACTTTTCTGTGTATTTATATATTGTAACTGTTTTACTATTTGTATATATATATATATATGTCGATGTATCATTGGTTTGTTTTGTAAATACTATTTGTATTTTTACGCTGGGTCTTGCCTAGGGAAAACTATGTTATCGAACGATTACATCGGTAGGTCGTGTGGGGAACCAAAGTGTTCAGGATCTTTGGTAGTGTTAACTCTGCCGCACGGAGCGCGGGCAGAGTGGAGTCTGGCGGGAGTAGGGCAGTGGAGCAGGTGTGTTGTGTGACGCTCCCGCGAGTTGTAGCACTTTCGGGGTTTGGCAGCATGCAATTGCGCTCGACTTGCTATGATAGTTTCTGACACGGTGTCGTGGACTGGAAGCATTAGCTGGCGCACATGAAGAGCCCGTTTCGCCTGGTGACAGTGTCGAGAAGAAGGCGCGCCAACATCCAGCTTCTGCAACAACGACGGCCGACAATGAGTGACTGTCGCCACCTCCTCGACCGACGACTTCAAACCTTCAGTCAACCAACAAGGAAGACGGGAAGCACGTAAAGTTTAAGAACTGTATGGCAGACATCAGCTTTTAAAATTGTTCCATTTGCCTCACAAAATTACAGCAACTTAGCATTAACCTTTGTTGCTCATTGTTCCAATTGCATTACCAAGCAGGGTCCCTTCCCTTTCCGGAATGAACCCGAGTGTCGTTGAAATTCAAACGCCAGCGTTAAAGTAATATCATTCCGTTTCACTGCTTTAATTTCAAAGTTTAGTTAAGGTATTCATAACTGGCTACATTATTTAGATTACGCAAGCACAAATTAAGAGCGCGAGTTTTGTTACCATATTTTAGCTTACGTGTGACTACAGCTCAGCTTGGTACGTACTAAATTTTACTATTGTTAATTGTTCAGAATCATTTAATTCAAGTTCAAAGTTAAATATCTTATTTCTAAATTGCGTAGATTCAAGTAGCTTTTTAAATGATTGTTGAGGTAGCCCAAGACTAACCTTATTTTATTGAATTTCGTAGTGCTTCAGAAACAAAGTTCACTGTTAATTTCAGTCACTAAATTAAGTTTCAATTTTCCGGTTTTATTAACTATTTTGCTAAATTAAGTCAGAGTGTAGCGAAATTTATTACTTCTGACAAACATTTAGTTTTCACACAACACGTGTCAACCTTCAGTTGCCACACTTTCAGTTCTAATTATATGTGCAATAACCTTTCTTTTTCAGTTATTATAGTAGTTGTCCATAGGACTGGCGACATTAATTTTCCCCAAATCTCAAATATCAAATTAACGCCAGTTAATTGTTAACGTAACGACCGCACATTTACTTTCTTTATTAACTTTACCCCTTTTCAAAATTAATTTCCACCAGTTTCATTTGCATTTTTCCTTTCATTTAGATTTAACCCTTTCCTCCCTCTTTACCGACAAATTAACTTCGGTGACGATTGCGTTTCCCAAATTTCCATTAGGTGCACGCGGTTTAATTTTTCAGTCATTAAGATCGATAAGTGAGGGGGAGGTTACAAGATGTTAAGTCCCATAGTGCTCAGAGCCATTTGAACCATTTGAAGGGACAGGCGTCCACGAAATCTTGCAGCCATTTTGATTTTTACATGCCACCATCTCAAGGGTGTACTGTCAGAGTCTCGGTTGGGTAAACCATCGAATGAGGTGGCTGTACCTTGGATATACTCGTAGTTTTGCGCAAACTGCATCAGATATTACAGCGACCATGCAGCAAGATCGCCAATGCTTTCGATGTCTCTTAGAGTAAAAGACACACAAACCACCTCCATCGCCAAGGTGCACGATATTTCCACACTTTACTATGTAGGTATCTGTGTAAATAGATTTTAAGTGCATGTGCGAGTGAAAACTGGGAATAGTTACTGCAGCTTACTCATTTTTTTCGTTAAATTTTAAGTATACTATATAATGCGTGTTCGTGTTTGGAATATTTGTCACTTCAAACGGTGCCTTGTAAAAATAAATAAAGCGAAAATCTTAGAATTTATTTCTCTGGATTTTTCTGAATTTTAGCTGTAACCAAATCTGCAACAGATATTTTTTTATTTTTAATTTTTAACATGTCTTTTTTTCCTAGCTAAAACATTCTTACCCACATCTTTCTTAGTTGTTGAAATTAATCTTCCAGTTTCATACCTATCCTTGGGGGAAAAAGACATAAGGTCTTACATTAAACTCTGAGTTTTCTGAGACAACATATTTTCCTATAGGGTAAATTTAGTGGTTTCATATTTAACACCTTAACTTAGGAATGTGGTCACTTAAACCTGTTGTGGCTAAGGACAGACCACATCGGAGACACTAAATAAAAGTGGGACCCATGAAAACAATACGGTTTTGTCTGATGACCTAATGAAGGATGATCAATGATTGGACGAAGATGGGATTAGTTTGACTGAATGAGCACAAATGATGGTAATTATATTTACACGTCTTCTGTCTTGTTTTCTTATGTTGCAGATGCACTGTGTCATTGAGGGGATACGAGAGATGGAATGCATGAGTTAGTGTATAAGCATTTTGGGGATATTCCCAGAACGAAATTTTCATTCTGCAGCGGAGTGTAAGGTAATATGAATCTTCCTGAATCATTAAAATTATCTGACGGACCGATACTCAAATTCGGGACTCTTGCCTTCCGCGGTTGGAGCACTTGCTCGAGAAGGCAAAGGTCCCGATTTCGAGTTTTAATCTTCCAGGAAGTTTCATTTTGGGGATAAATCAATAGTTATCTTAAGTCAGTGATTTTGGAACGGTTTTAGTGTAAAAGATTGTAAATAACTTACGCTGTCTGTTTTCATAATTAAAGTTTAACGGTTAGTCAGAAGAATATAAAAAGGGACATACATATATTGAGTTGGCGCATAAGTTTGTAGCTTTTTTCCATCAGTTTAATAAACACAACAGATACACATAACAGAGAGTTTAGTGATCAACAATATATTCTCCTTCACTATTTATGAAAGTCTGCGAAGGTTGAGGTAATTTTTGGATTCCGCGACTATAGAAATCACGCGGTTTTGAGGCGAAGCCATGTTCGGAGCGCATTTTCATACGGAAAGAAAGTTCCTTGAAGGTTGTCTGACAGAGGGCGGAGAACTTGAAGATCGGGTGAATAAGTTGGGTTTGAATGACTTTATGACTTTCCAACCCAATTCCTGTATAGCGTTTTTTGTCAGTCTACCAAAAAGCAGGCGGGGGTTATCATGGAGTAGCATCACTTCACGCAGTCTTTTTGCTTGTAGTTCTTGGACTGTGTCTGCAAGACGTCTCAGTTGTTGACAATAAATGTCAGCAGTGATGATTACACATCGGCGAAGCAATTCGTAGTACACCACACCGCCGCTGTTCCAACAGATCCACAACATTTTCTTTTATGGGCGAGCGCAAGTCTTTGTGCGGGGAGTTATTGCTTTGTTTGGCCTCCACCATTCCTTTCTCTCCCTTATGTTAGCATAAAGACACCATTCCCTGTCGCCACTAACGATACAGGATAGGAATGGTCGGTGTTGTTCATGAGCCAGTTGTTGACGAGCCAGCAGAGATGTACATATTGCCACCCGTTGATTTTTGTGATTTTGGTTGAGACCATGCGATACCCATACACCCGATTTTTTAATCTTCCTCATTGCCTGCAAATATGGCACTATGGTGGAATCATCACAGTTCACCTAATTTGCCAGTTCTCGATTCTCTGGATTAATGAGTTTAAACGACTTTTATCAAACTCCGAAAATCTTCCAGAACGTGGAGATTCAGAAATGTTAAAACGACCCTCCTTAAAACTAGAACACCATTTTCTTGCCGTGCTCTGTCCAGTGGTATTATCCCCATACACGGCGCAAATGTTCTGGCTGTCTCCGCTGTTTCTGTTTTAGAATAATATATCGAAATGTTCCGATATCTCCACTTGACACTCAATTTTCTAGCGTCCACAGCACTACTTACTGTTTTTAAATGGCAAAATGACAATATGTAACCTCAAATAGCAAGAGTGAACAACAAATAAAAAAATGACAACATATAAATAAACTCATAGCAACCAGAAAACCAACATGCAAAACAAGAACGCTATGAACTTACGCACCTAAAACATCGAGAGGAATAAATATAAATGTGTGACCACTGTATCTGTGATATCAAGTGTTAACAAGAATGCTGAGTGGTTGAAGTTAAGTCTATGCAGTGAAAGTGGCTGCGAGCCAAGCTGTGATCAGTGATGTGACAGGCAAGCTTCACTATAAGAAAGGATTCAGCAAACGTTGCAGATTTGGTACACTAGTTGTCATTGGTGAAAAGTGATGTGTGGCACTCAAGGAGAGGTGTAAACCAATGGACACTAAGAAAATGTTGAAATATGACAGTCACAATGTGACACAGGAAAGAAACATGCTGAGAATGAGTTGTGACAAGACAAACTAACAGTCTCTTTATATAACAGTGTGAATATATCATTGGGGATAATGAAATTGTCGACACTAGAACCAGAAACTGGAATCAAAACGGAACAATACTTACCACATGGCTCAGGGTCCCGGTCCAGAACTATTAACATGCTGCAAAACGGAAAACGAAACTTTACAAAATTTGAGTACATATGATAGGCGTTCAATAAGTTTCTGAAAGCAGGTTGGTTATAGTCAAGATTCCAGTACATCATAATAATCCCCACTGTTTTGACTACAAAACCCTATTTTTCTGCATAATCTCTGTTTAATGTGACATTCTTATTCCGACTTACTGGGAGGGCCTGTGTGATCGCATGGTACGCACTACGCTCAGAGTTGATCGTTGTGCCATGAGGAATACCATCATACAGAAAAAGCCCTTCAGAGTCCCAGAAGACTGTTGCCATGACTTTACCGGCTGAGGGTATGGCTTTACACTTTTTCTTCGGACGACATATAGTGTGCCACCACTTCACGGATTGCCGTTTTGTTTTCAGTTCCAGGTGATGAGCCTACGTTTCATCGCCTGTGACGATGTTCGACAAAAAATTCTCGCGACCACCCTCGTAATGCGCAAGCAGTTCCTCACAGATGGCCTCTCGTTGCTTTTTAGTCTTTAGGCGGCGAGAACCCCAATGGGTGTACAGCGTTGAGTACCCCAACTAGTGGACGAGTGTGTCAGCACTACCAAGAGAGACGTCCAGTTGAACAGCGAGGTGTCTGATTGTGATCCATCGGTCACCTTGAATGAGACTGTCCGCACGTTCCAACATTGGTTGTTCACTGCCAGGTCTCCCTCCGTAGACATTCTGCAAGTGCCTATTAATATCAGCGTTGCTCTGGTTTTCCGACAACTCAATGATAGCTCTCTGTTTGGAACCCACCTCTGTTAAGGACGCCATTTTGAAGCGCCGTCACGTATCTGAACTTTATGAAACTACATGGGGCTTAAGCAAGAATATTCCACAATGTCCCGCAACAAATTCCGCATTTTTAAACTGAAACTGTCCAAGAAAAGAGTGTTGTAGTATTCATTAACGACCCTCGTACATGCGACACGGAAATGTTAAGCACCCTGCACTGTGGCCGATGTAACCTCAACTTCCGTTCACGCAGTCGGATTGCATCTTTCAACTTTGCCAGATGTCCAGTAACGTCGACAGATTCCATACCGTGGTTTCACTTTGGATTTAAAAGCGATAAAGTTAAAAGGAGAAGCCTTATCACAACAGAGCTACGCTGCGCTAAATAAAGCTACATACAGCATTACACGTTGTCACTAGAGCAGCGATTACACAATGAAATTGCAGATGAAAATATGGGAGAAATGACTGTCGCAAGAACTCAAAGCTCTGTGTAGATTTCTAGGCCCTGATTTTCAGCATGGCAATCTTTACTTGGATTGTGGCTTCATAAATTTTCAGTTAACATCCGAACCGTCATTGTAGCTGCAACACATTTACCATTATAAGTCTTAGCAAAGAAGACAGAGACCATTTCAGATAGCTTAAGTGAAGTTTCCGAACGCTTGCGAATCAAAAACAGCCAAGAAAGTGACCATAGAACGTGCTTAGTTATGTAACACTTCATACCTGAGACATGCATCGACCGAACCCACCGTGAAGCAGACAGAAGCGCAAGTGTTTGAACTAAACTACAAATAACTACAGAACAACAGCAGCTACGAATTCGAAAATGGAAGAAAAGAAAAAAAATGCCATCGCACAAAACTCACCGAAACAGCGATGCTAGCAGCAGGCAACATCAGCGTTTCGGCAGCTCTGGCCGTCAATTAACTTAGCCTTGCAAACACCCAAACTTCAACGGGGGGCGTTAAAGAGCGCTGACACCATCAGCTTACTGCCCCCAACGCCAGCATTTCTACTTAAAGCGAAATCCAGTTAGCGTTACACCTGAATTCAATCTTCCATGTGGCACATAGACTTTTGTGATTGCAGACGTGACTGATCCCATAATTGGAGTGGACTTTTATTTAACTATCGACTTATCACCAGCCCGGTCAACCATCAATTCGTGCCAGTACCTACAGGAAAGGATATTTCCTAGAGTATCTTCCACGTTAGATCACCTGCAGCGCGATGTATCCACGGTTTTCCGTACAAATATGTACAGCACCTCTACCACGTCATTTGTGCTGGGATATACTGAAAAGACTCCACACCCACAAAAACACATGCACATGTGTCCATCGCTCAGGAAGAACCGTACGAGTCATAACGATTCCTGTGCTGTAGGAAATATAGAATTCTCTGAGAAGCCACTTTTTCGTAATCCGCTTCAAGACTTCCCAGTACTCAGCAAAGCTGTCTGTGAGACAGGGGGAAGCTCACACTATTCTCAACAACATGTCTGCATGGAGCAAGGTAGTTATTAATGAAACAACGTGTGCATTGGCAATGAGCCAGGGGTGGCTCATGCTATGCGTTGGAGTAAACCTTGGTTGCTATTCTGTGTTTCGTCTCTCGCGGTTATAGCGATTATGCTGTTATCCTCTCTTTCCGCGGGTGGCAGCAGCGGTGTGTATCGATATTCGCACCTTGGACTATCTTTGGCCTGGCGCTTATAGTTTCCGGCTGGGCTGTGTGCGGGCAGTTGCTGATACTGAGGTCGCAGCATTTTCATTTATTCAGACAGTCATGCAGCCCTGAAAGCACTGGCAGCCTCTGCAACAAGATCAAAGACCGTGGCAGAATGCCACAAAGTCCTTGTGAAGTTAGGGGAAAGCAGTAGCGTAGACCTATTGTGGGTCCCTGGTCACTCAGGGGTTAGTGGTAATGAGCAAGCCGATAGGTTGGCCAGGATAGGGGCGATGACACCATTTATTGAACTGGAAGCTGTCCTGACAATCACCAAGGCGATGATCAAAATAGAACTATGAGACTGGACAAGGAGACAGCATGTAGACTATCGGGCTAACGTCCAAAAGAAAAAAAAAACATGGCAAGGTATTGATGCCAAAGCCATGTTCTAGGAGAAGTCTGTCAATCCTATCTGTCAATCCTGTCAGGAAAGAAATGAAACTCATGATTGGACTACTGACAGGCCGTGGGAATTTCAAAAAACACATACATACAATGGGGATAATAGAAGAAGACCCCAAATGTAGGATGTGTGGTGTGGAGGCGAGGAAGCTGCCTTACATTTGATCTTCGAATGCGAGGCATTGGTGATTAAAAGATACAGAATATTCGGGTCAAGCAGAGCTGAAAAAATGATGTCTAGCAAAGCACTGGTAAATGATCTCCTTGTACTGTTCAAGGGCATTGGTTGGCTCTACTAGAGACACAGGGAACGATACCGCACAATAAACTCTATAACATTCCTGTCTGCTACTGCTGTACCATAACCTTAAAGTAGTAGGCAGGTCGTGAAATAAAACTATCTCGTTAAAGCAATTATGGTATAAAGCAACAGAGCAGTGTTACCCTCTGAGAGGAATTTTGTTATGTTGACCGTGTTGTACCTAACGGAGGTGGCTTATCGGAAGTGAAAGTCAGAATTACGTAAATATTTGAACAGTAATAAACAATATTTTTGACTAGCTATAGTGTTTAAAGAATAAGGAAAACGATCGCCAGCCTAACTAGGCAAGAGAATGATTAACATTCTCGTTTAAGAAAGTAGATATGCGTAACTTTAACGGACAAACACAACCTAGACTTGGCCACACGCGAGTGCAATGAACTCTGACACCTGCATATGCTAACGTTAAGGTTGGAACAAACAGCATAAACTGTTTGCATAAATATAACAGATATCGAAACACTATTACTTTCAGGGCTTGTTCAAACTAAATGGTCTTTATAACATTACTATTAATGTTCACTGCAGGATTATGAACTGATCACAGGTTAAGTCTCTCTCAGTTAAATACTTTACTATTTAAAATGAACGTTATATGGAATTCGTCAACAGGTTACTTCTCACTGTCTTTTGAATAAAGAAATCAATGTTTTCATAGATAGTGGTCTTCCCATTACTTGTTACCTAGCATTAACACAATAGACAAACTGTGGATCCTGTTATACTATTAATATGCACTTCCAATACACAAGAGAGACAAACACTTAGCAAACGACTATATAACCTTCCATAAATGCAATTCACGACTTTTACTACAGAGACACAATGTTGACAAATTTGCAAGATGCTGACTCACCTACTGCGATTTACAACAGGCAGCAATGTGATCATTTACTAAGCAAAACTTTATAAGCCTCAGTCTTAAGAACTTTTAATTTTGAAGTAGGCAACAACACTTTAATAAGCAGTTTTAACGGGAAAATTATTTTCAGTGAGCAACATTTACTTTAACTCACTCTCTTGCCACATTAACTTTAACTTTCTTTTTACTATGTTCAATAGGAATTAATTAGCAAAACACTGGTCTTTAATGTTCTTTCAGTAGGGACACTCGGTAATCATTTAGTTCAAACGGAGAGGAACCTGAGAGGTGTTATGATAAGGAAATAATTAAGGTAGGTACATAAATTCAGTTATAAGTTACCTTATATTTGTGCACACTAAATCACCCAATAAGCTGATCCTTCACTGTACATTATTATTGCATTCCGATATAGTGATTGCGCAATGTGGTGGCAACTGCATGTTGGTAGATGGATTTACGGGCAGAACTTCTGGACTCTTGGTGGCGATGATGAATACCAATTCCAGATCGTTCCAGCTATTTCTCCATCCATCCGAGGCATTAGAAAGTAGCAGAAAAAGCCTCTCTCGGAACCAGCACAAAATGCAACATTTACATGGCAGTGCACAGTTTGGTAGCTCGTCGCCGACTGACTCTCAGTTCCACCTTCTCTACTTAGGCCAACCACAATTTGCGCGTGCTACACAGTTCCGTTCCCGAGGGGAACCACAACGCCTTTTACATATAGAATAACTTAGAACCCTAAGTGAGGATGAGCAGTTTACATAACAGCAACCAAACACATTAAATAAAACAGAACATTTGCACGTATTGACATTTCTACAAAAAATTATTCACACAGAAATTACAATTATATACAGTAAGTTTTGTTCCCTCCAAATGGGGCAAAGAATTTAAATGACAGATATACTACATTGCATAGAATCAAAACATGACATCAAAGTTTTTGCAAAGAAAGGAGTATACAATTTTGTGTTATCTATTCAATCAAACACATTTACAGAAGCTCAACGATGTAACATTAAAAAGCAAAAGGCAAAATAAATCAGTATAGCACTAGAGTTACGGTGCTACAACTTCGTTTCGGTGCAGGCAACAGAGGGCTTGAACAGTGTTGTTTTTGCTTCCCTGATCAAATCAAATCAAATCAAAATCAATACCATGGGGACGCTGTGTACGTCTCTCAGTGCATTGCACGTCTTTGTCTCCCTATTGGCTTGTCAGTAGCCACAAGTATTTACCATTGGTAGGTACAACACAAAAATCTATTAAGAATTTTTTTAAGAGTATTTTTTTGGCTCAGTAATTTTATATAGTGAACCACCTTACCATGGTATTTTAACATCCTTGCAGGATCGCCATTATCTAACATGTGTGAGACTGGTTCTACTTTAGTTTCCTACCACAGTAGTGCAAGGACGCTGTGTGAGTGTTTTAGGAATTTCATGTTGAACCTGCGGCCTGCGAGGTAGGATGATGCCATCTCATGCAGGCAGAGTTCAGAAGAGTGCAGCAGTACGGACAGTGAGGTAATTAGACAATGATCTCAATGTTGGTTCCACACACCCTGTAAAGGAATCATTATCGTTAACAGAAATTAGTGTATAGGTTCAGGCATAATTATATGTTAGCAAAAATGAAAACCTTAGATTGTCGTTATTAAGGTTTATGACTTCATGAAATAGCAGTGTTAGCAGATTTACGTACAGGATGGTAAAATATTGATATTGGGTGTTCTCAAGTGTGAAGCGAAATTCTTATTATAAGTTTCTTTAGTGGTAAGATGGTTAATGGCTATGTTTTCACATACAAACAAATTAAACACAGCTGGGGCCAGAGATATAAATTAAACTAAAAAACAATTAAAGTAAACAATTAATGGATGGGGGGTCGGTAAAGAGCAATCAGAAAGAAGTACCCAGTAAAACCCTTTAAGAACTTCAGGATCTAAAGCAGTCTACAGTGGCTGATCAGTTCTGTTTGTTAAATCGGATATCTCGCGTTACTGCTTCAGCTATGCCCAACAGTTGTGGATATGTTTAACTACAGGTCATGTAGTTGAATGTACAAAAATTAAGAGAGACGGAGACGACCGCAGTTCTGAGTTATCAATTGAATATCACTTGCTGGCGTAGCGCAACCGCTCGTGTTTACCTTTGGTCTGCAGCTGCAATGGCTGCTCTCAGCGCGAGTTATGAACCTGAGAGTGTATTCTATATCTCTCTCGGCTGTTCAACACCAGACGGACACATTCGGTGAAGCCGAGACTCCTAGTTATTCCCTGGCTAAGTTAACTGGCATAGTACACGCTATTTGACTGGAACAGCAAATCTCTCGCAAGCGTTAAGTGTCTGTGCACAGCGCAATTCTCCATACTAGGAGACTGCAGTTTAACTCCTTAAGAGTTAAGACGAGCCTGTGAACAAGTTTTCACATACTGACTTTTGCAATCGTCTCAGCGCGGCGCGAGTCGCCTTGCTCAAACACTCGACGATCTTCCGCAAGTAAAGAGTGAATTATTCTGCCTGCAATTTGCCTATATCTAAGCCTGTGGCCACGCGTTTTTCTTTCTGGCCTATCACAGCATTCATACTTGTTACAACCCCACCCACTAGAGTTTTCGTAGCCTATCACAGGCGTCGTTTCTTTTGTTGACTTCTAATCTGTAATACTGAGATGAATAGCTTTGTATTACATGCGAGTTTTAACACATATGGCTACAGTGAGTCACCAGTGTTTTGAGTTGAGGGCTGCTTTAGCAAGTGGTCTACGCAGTGGCTCCGGCATCGCACTGCGTCCTCTAGCCGCCCCACTGTGAGGTTTCAGCCAAACATGTGATGGCATGGAATGCCGTAGTAAATCTTCCCTCCCTCAGAACTGTATCTCATAGCTTAGGTTGGGGAAAGTACTTGCATACAATTACTAGTGTGAGTGTTATTCACGAAATGCTGGCTTGTTAATAAACAAGCCAGCATATCAATGAAATTCATTCAGTTTCACGTGACTATGTCATGTGATGTATCGATTTAACTGGAATTGTTTCAGGAATTCAATGTAAGGTGTGTTATTTGTTTGACACCTTACACAGTTTCAATGTTAGCCACTTCGTTAGCACTCTCTATGTAGCCCAGACCTGTGTTTGTCTATTCTGAAGAAGACCGGTTATTTGTATGTCGCCCTTTGCTTGTGACACAACTATCAAAGTTAATTATTGTGATTGTCTTTTATAATAAAACTCATTAATACGAGATGTTTGATTGTTTGTCTAGCGAATGGAGTGTGCAGGATTCCTAGGAACAACAATATCAGTTACTTTCCTGTAGCTGCTTGTGCCGCGGCCGGGTCCAGCTGCCTGTCTTCCTCAACAGTTTTTACCTTCTACAGCTCCCTCTATACCATGGTAGGTATTACCTAATGTCTTAACACATGTCCTATCATCCTGTTCCTTATTCCCGTTCATTATTGTGAATTAATTCCTTTCCTCACCGATTCTGCGGATTCCTAGTTACTGACAAGAATACACAGGAGAACAGAGAAGAAAATTGGGGATGTATTTTATGACGGCAAGTTTAGCATTAGGGAAGTTAAAGCCACCAAAGAGGCAGCTCTGACGTTGCGCCTTGTAGTGGAATGAAGTCTTAAGAAAAATCAGAACACCTCATAGATTTTGCCGACCTGGAAGAATCGTTCTACGGCGTAAAATACTGTTAAATGTTCGAAATTCTGAGAAAGGGAAAGATGCGAAGTACACAATATGTGCAAAAACAAAGAATGAAAGAACAACAACGAAGTGCTCTGATTAAAAAAATTGAAACACAGGGAGGTACTCCTCTTCCCGTACTTTTCAGTATATACAGCAGTCACAGAAATAAGAGTTAGATTCGAAACGCTGAAAAGTATGTACACTGTTAAGAAATGAACAGTTACTCTGCGCAACTGACGAAGAACGGCACACACGGGAAAAACTGACGCGAAGAAGGCACAGAATGATTGGACTTGTATTAAGGCATACTAAATGCAGCTGTATAGAGTAAAAACTACAGAGTAGGTCTGAGATTGGAACAGATCTAACACATAACTGAGGAAATAGAGCGCAAGTTCTGAGAGTAAGAAGTTGTACTAGGTAGATATATCCATGGCTGCATAAAAGCAGTCTTTTGACTGGAGATTAAACAACAACAACAGCAATATACTGCTATTGCGCACTGCTGCTGAATCAAATCAATGAAGGGCTCATAAAACAGTACTTCAAATGACTATTCCTCTAGTCTTCGGAAATATATGAATTGTTATGTTGTTACACTTACAACGTAACATTCCCAGGTATCAATAAACTATTTTGCTGAATCTTGGCAGGTATGTAGAAGGGTCAAAATAGTGCAATATTCATTTTCTCATTTTTGCCTCATTTCAATTTTAAGGTGTAAAACACACCCCCAAAACGTAAGTAAAATAAATGATTGGAATAATAATGAACGTTTAGATACAGTATTCTATCCGTCTTCGGCAAATGTATTAGTATTTGTTGAAATAATCAACAACAAGTTGCACAAAAGATATTTTATTTCCTTAACCAGTTTGAGGCACATCTACATCTACATCCATACTCCGCAAGCCACCTGACGGTGTGTGGCGGAGGGTACCTTGAGTACCTCTGTCGGTTCTCCCTTCTATTCCAGTCTCGTATTGTTCGTGGAAAGAAGGATTGTCGGTATGCCTCTGTGTGGGCTCTAATCTCTCTGATTTTATGCTCATGGTCTCTTAGCGAGATATACGTAGGAGGGAGCAATGTACTGCTTGACTCCTCGGTGAAGGTATGTTCTCGAAACTTCAACAAAAGCCCGTACCGAGCTACTGACAGTCTCTCCTGCAGAGTCTTCCACTGGAGTTTATCTATCATCTCCATAACGCTTTCGCGATTACTTAATGATCCTATAAATAAGCTTTCTGCTCTCCGTTGGATCTTTTCTATCTCTTCTATCAACCCTATCTGGTACGGATCCCACATTGGCGAACAATATTCAAGCAGTGGGCGAATAAATGTACTGTAACCTACTTCCTTTGTTTTCGGATTGCATTTCCTTAGGATTCTTCCAATGAATCTCAGTCTGGCATCTGCTTTACCGACGATCAACTTTATATGATCATTCCATTTTAAATAACTCCTAATGCGTACTCCCAGATAATTTATGGAATTAACTGCTTCCAGTTTGCTGACCTGCTATATTGTAGCTAAATGATAAGGGATCTTTCTGTCTATGTATTCGCAGCACATTACACTTGTCTACATTGAGATTCAATTGCCATTCCCTGTGTTGTGACTTGGCAAGACAGCCAAGCCACTATGAGGTGAAGCCGAAAGGCACGCGTTTAAGCTCACGCAGGCTGGCGTGAGGTCTGGAACAAGGCCAAGGTATTTATAGTAGCAAAAATAGTACGTAGCTTCTGGAATACTTAATTTTAATCCATAATTGGTGAACATCGGTCTGACGGTACATGCATTACAAGATTAATAGCAAATGTTAATGGCGCCTTGCTAGGTCGTAGCAAATGACGTAGCTGAGGGCTATGCTAACTATCGTCTCGGCAAATTAGAGCGTAATTTGTCAGTGAACCATCGCTAGCAAAGTCGGCTATACAACTGGGACGAGTGCTAGGAAATCTCTCTAGACCTGCCGTGTGGCGGCGCTCGGTCTGCAATGACTGACAGTGGCGACACGCGGGTCCGACGTATACTAGCGGACCGCGGCCGATTTAAAGGCTACCACCTAGCAAGTGTGGTGTCTGGCGGTGACACCACACCCTGCACCATGCGTCAATTCGCTGCAGATCATCCATTGTTACAACCTCTCGATATACCACAGCATCATCCGCAAAAAGCCTCAGTGAACTTCCGATTTTATCCACACCTTCTTACTTCGGAAGACTTCTCTCCATTGAGAATAACACGCTGCGTTCTGTTATCTACGAACTCTTCAATCCAATCACACAATTGGTCTGATAGTCCATATGCACTTACTTTGCTCATAAAACGACTGTGGGGAACTGTATCGAACGCCTTGTGGAAGTCAAGAAACACGGCATCTACCTGGGAACCCGTGTCTATGGCCCTCTGAGTCTCGTGGACGAATAGCGAGAGCTGGGTTTCACACAATCGTCTTTTTCGAAACCCATGCTGATTCCTACAGAGTAGATTTCTAGTCTCCAGAAAAGTCATTATACTCGAACATAATACGTGTTCCAAAATTCTACAACCGATCGACGTTAGAGATATAGGTCTATAGTTCTGCACATCTGTTCGACGTCCCTTCTTGAAAACGGGGATGACCTGTGTCCTTTTCCAATCCTTTGGAACGCTACGCTCTTCTAGAGACCTACGATGCACCGCTGCAAGAAGGGGGGGGGGGGGGGGGCAAGTTCCTTCGCGTACTCTGTGTAAAATCTAACTGATATCCCACCAGGTCCAGCGGCCTTTCCTCTTTTGAGCGATTTTAATTGTTTCTCTATCCCTCTGTCGTCTATTTCGATATCTACCATTTTGTCATCTGTGCGACAATCTAGAGAAGGAACTACAGTGCAGTCTTCCTCTGGGGGGCAGCTTTGGAAAAAGACATTTAATATTTCGGCCTTCAGTCTGTCATCCACTGTTTCAATACCATTTTGGTCGCAGAGTGTCTGGACATTTTGTTTTGATCCACCTGCCGCTTTGACATAAGACCAAAATTTCTTAGGATTTTCTGCCAAGTCAGTACATAGAACTTTACTTTCGAATTCATTGAACGCCCCTCGCATAGGCCTCGTCACACTATATTTCGCTTCGCGTAATTTTTGTTGGTCTGCAGGGCTTTGGCTATATTTATGTTTGCTATGAAGTTCCCTTTGCTTCCGCAGCAGTTTTCTAACTCGGTTGTTGTACCACGGTGGCTCTTTTCCATCTCTTACGATGTTGCGTGGCACATACTCATAGTATGTATCTTCTACAGGAGGCTGTACAAAAAAATATTCCACAAATAAATATCAATTAGATAAAAATATTAAAATTTAAGAACGAAAAGTTTAAACTTTTCAAAAATTAAAATTTAAAAAATTTAAAGATAAAAAGGGAACATTTCATTATATGCGAGAGTCAAAAATAAGATGCAGATTGCTGTCGTCCTAGAAAAAAACGAGAATGATAATTAACACAGTAATGAATTAATTAATACAAAAAGAGATCGTAGACTTTTCGTTCTTAAATTTTAATGTTGTTATGTAACTTATTTGTGGTATATTTTTTGTTCACACTTTAGAGGAGGATATAGATGCCCAGTTAAGGAAATAAAATTTCTTTTGTGCAACTGGTTGCTGATTGTTTTAATAAAAAACTAGATATTTTAACTAGGTATGTTGAAACCACTGCGGCGGCACACTGTGTTCGGCTTATTTTCCAGAAACGGTATTTCAGAAACCAGTTTTACTATACGTGTTCGGATATATTGCGGAAAGTTCTTTAATTTTTGTCGTAACAAGTTTTCATTTTTCAAAATTAATTAATGGTAGTGGGGTATTTTGAAAAATTTGCATTTTTTACAAAAGTTGATTATACAGCTTTGAAGATCGTTAGTTACATTTCAACTATTACATGAAACACATTTTTATATATCATGTTTTCGAAGATATTACCTCTAAAGTTAATATGCCAAATTACTTTTTGGGGTGTGTTCTGCCTCTTAAAAGTGAAATTGAACAAAAACGAAAAAAATATTGCATTATTTTGATCTTTCGATATGTCCGCAAAGTTACGTCAATGTTGTTTATTTACGCTTACGAATGTTCTCCTGTTAGTACCCGACGTCATTTGTCGCAAGGGCTTACGGACAGTCTCATCCAGAAACCCTGGGCGGTGCGCCTGCAGGGACTCACGACAGCGCGGCCCGCGTAGCGTGTGCTACATGGACTGTGTTGCGGCCAAACAGCCTCTGATCTGATATGAGCTTTAAGTCGATGCGCAGTGAAATTCCAGCCTTTGTTTTATCGGACAATTAATTCGTTGATGGGTTCTGTAAGGCGAATATTTCAACAGAAAATCACCAATTCTGTGACAACCACGATCATACGTTCTGCCCCGAGCGAGTTGTCCAGCGCGCTAGATGTATTGTCATTCTGACAAATAGTCGCAAAAGTGATTCGACATATCAAAGCCAGAGTACTCTAAAAAAAAATGCTGTTTAGCTTTCCAACAGCGCACCTATGTGTGTCGCCATTGGTAGCCGGTGCCAATAGCGCTGCGACACGTGTAGGTGTGACATGGCGCAGTACGGCTTGCTCTGCGGGATTAGTAATGATTACAAAACAGCGACGACCATTGTCATCCGTAGCGATGCAATTTTAAGGTCCAGTTACCTGGTGACGTGATGAAAGCAACCACGTGTCTGCCCTGACGCTTCGCCCAGCTGCGCGCGCAGCTGTATGCAACATTCAAACATTGGTGTATAACAGCGCCACAGGCCAGTGTCGCAGGATTTCGCTTTCCGATCGCTCTTTTTCGCGATGGTGGTTGCAAGAGTCGACAAGTGCCAGCATTGTCGCACTATCAGTTTAACAGCTCATGCATGCTGACAAGAGTAATAAAGAGAAGAATGGGAAAGAAAATTGAGGATGGCTATAGGAATGGTAAAGACAACAAAGAGGCAGTTCTGACGTTGTGGTTGATAATGGAAGCAACAATGAAGAAAAATAAAATCACATTCATAGGATTTGTCGACTTGGAAAAAGCATTCGACAATTTAAAATAGTGCAAGATGTTCGAAATCCTGATAAAATGGGGGTAAACTATAAGGAAAGACAGATAATATACAATATGTACAAGAACCAAGCGGGAACAATAAGAGTGGAACACCAAGAACGAAGTGCACGAATTAACAACGATGTAAGACAAAGATGTACTCTTTCGCCCCTGCTATTCAATCTAAACGTCGAAAAAGCAGTTATGGAAGTAACACAAAGGTTCAAGAGTGGGATTAAAATTGAAGGTGAAAGGATATCAATGTTAAAATTCACTGATGACAAGGCTATCCACGGCGGAAGTGAAGAAGGATTACAGGACATGTTGAATGCAAGGAACAGTGTAATGACTACAGAATATGGACTGAGAGTAAATCGATGAAAGACGAAAGTAATGAGAAGTAGCAGAAATCAGAACAGCGAGAAACTTAACATCATAATCGATGATCTCGAAGTAGACGAAGTTAAGGAATTCTGTTACTTAGGCAGCAGAATAACTCATGACGGACGGAGCATTGAGGACATAAAAATCTCTCTCGCACCGGCAACAAAGGCATTCCTGGCCAATAGACGTCTACTAGTATCAAACAAAGACATTAATTGGAGGAAGAAGTTTCTGAGAACATACATTTGGACCACAGCATTGTATGGCACTGAGGTATAGACTTCAGGAAAACTGGAACAGAAGAGAATAGGAGCATTTGAGATGTGGCGCTGTAGAAGAACGTTGAAAATTAGGTGGAATGATACGATAAGAAACGAGGTTCTCCGCAGAATCGCCGAGGAAAGGAAATTACGGAAAACACAGACAAAAAGAAGGGACAGGATGACAAGAAATGTGTGAAGACATCAGTGAATAACTTCCATTGTGCTAGAAGGAGCTGTAGAGTGTGGAAACTGTGCAGAAAGACAGAGACTAGGATACATCCAATAAATAATCCAGGACGTATGTCGAAATACTACTGTCAGATGAAAAGGTAGACACAGCAGAGGAATTCACGGCGGGCTGCATTAAAGCGGTCAGAAGATTGATGACTCACAAAAAAAAAAAAAAAAAAAAAAAAAAAATACTCATTTCAGCAAGTTATTAGATCCATTATTACACATTCCTTCCATTATTTTTTATCAGGCCAGACTCATCAGAAAGACAACGTGTTGATGGGGTCTATCGATTCTTTTCACCTACCTCTGGGAAACAGTGTGGCTACGATTGCAAAAAGTAAACAATTAAAAGCAATTCTATATAAATAGGTATTTACCACTGAGAAAGAAAAGGGAAGTATAAGAATCGATTATTTGCTACACACCAATCATGTAACACAACTAACCGAGAACCTAAACAATGTATAAAAGCATAGTGTCACAAAAATAACTTGTCTATATACTTCATACGAAATTACAAGTTTGGGGCCTACTTGAGGCTGCCAACACCTTGGATTTGATAAGAGCAGTGACTAATAGAGTAAATGACTTCAGGGAAAGAATATAACAAATTAGCTCTGAAAAAGGCCTGTCAAATGGCTCTGAGCACTATGCGACTTAACTTCTGAGGTCATCAGTTGCCTAGAACTTAGAACTAGTTAAACCTGACTAACCTAAGGACATCACACACATCCATGCCCGAGGCAGGATTCGAACCTGCGACCGTAGCGAAAGGCCTGTCAGATGGGTCAGAATTATTTAAATGTCTTTCAGCTATCGAAAGAAACATATCACGTGGAGTTAAATTAAAACAATAGACTGTTGTATGTTTCAGAGAGTTGGAGATCGCTGCAAGCAATGAGATGGAAGACATTAGAGGGAAAAAGGTAGAACATTGTCACAATTATTGTCATGGAGATGTTAATCGTGTGTAAATTTAGGGAGCAAGTCAGAAGTTCAGATGTTTCCATAAGGCGGTGGAAGAGCATGTCAGAACAGAAGAGCTTACACACGAGAACAGACGGTAGAAGTTAACAAACTGCTGTAAACTTATTGGTTCTTAAGGAAGGCAAGGCTGAACAAATATAATGCTGACACTGTTTAATGTGTTTCGTACTTTTCCGAAAGAAAAACTTAATAATCGTGTTACAAGCGTCCGCACTCATTAATTGTGACGTAAGAAGTCGCCGCTGGCGAATTTCGAGCGGTACGTCAATGTACTACTCATCAACAACGACGGTAAACGCCTTCATGTCAACATGACAACGATATACCTTTCGCAATACAAACGCAGTGAAGCTTCTGGACATGTTCATATCTGCTTTTCGTTGAGTACAAACTTGTTCCTACACAAAACAATTAAGAAATTTCAGTCACAAACAGTAAATAAACAGTGGCTCCGTTACGTACTGATACAAGTATTTTCAGTTTTCCTCATGAGACTCAGTAAAGCCAGTTTAGATGCGAAATACACTGAAGAGCAAAAGAAACTGGTACACCTGCCTAACATCGTGTAGGGCCCCCGTGAGCAAGCGAAAGTGCCGCGACGCTACGTGGCATGGACTCAACTAATGACTGCAGTAGTGCTGGAGGGAACTGACACCATGAATCCTGCAGGGCTGTCCATAAATCAGTAAGAGTACGAGCGGTTGGAGATATCGTCTGCATAGCACGTTGCAGGGCATCCCAGATATGCTCAATAATGTTCATGTCTGAGGAGTTTGGTGGCTAGCGGAAGTGTTTCAACTCTGATGAGCGCTGCTGGAGCCACTCTATAGTGGCGGGTAGAGTGTCGCATTGTCCTGCTGGCATTGCCCAATCCGTCGGAATGCACAGTGGTCATGAATGGATGCACGTGATTAGACAGGATGCTTACTTACGTGTCACCTGTCCGAGTCGTGTCTAGACGTATCAGAGATCCCATATAACTCCAGCTGCACATGCCCCACACCATTATAGAGCCCCCACCAGCTTGAACAGTCCGCTGCTGCCATGCAGGTTCCATGTATTTATGAGGTTGTGTCCATACCCGTACACGTCCATCCGCTCGATGCAACTTGAAAAAGACTCGTCTGACCAGGCAACATGTCTGCAGTCATCAATAGTCCAATGTCGGTGTTGACGAGCCCAGGCGAGGTGTAAAGCTTTGTGTCGTTCAGTCGTCGAGGGTACAAGAGTGCGCCTTCGGCTCTGAAAGCCCATATCGATGATGTTTCATTGAATGGTTCGCACGCTCACACTTGTTGATGGCCCAGCACTGAAATCTGCAGCAATATGTGGAAGGTTTGCACTACTGTCACGTAGAACGATTCTCTTCAGTCGTCGTTGGTCCCGTTCTTGCATGATCTTTTTCCAGCCGCAGCGATGTCGGAGATTTGATGTTTTACCGGATTCCTGATACTCATGGTACACTCGTGAAATGGTCGTACGGGAAAATCCCCACTTCACCGCTACCTCGGAGATGCTGTGCCGATTATAACACCACGTTCAAACTCAATTAAATATTGACAACATGCAATTTTAGCAGCAGTAACCGATCTAACAACTGCGCTAGACAGTTGTTGTCTTAAACCGGCGTTGCCGACCGAAGCGCCGTATTCTGCCTGTTTACATATCTCTGTATTTGAATACACACGCATATACCAGCTTCTTTGGCACTTCAGTGTAAATAAAAATGAAAATGCATTGCTGTTGGATATATTGAACTTGGATCTGCATAAGGTCACGCAAGAAAGAGACGGAAAGAAAACTTCACTCATAAGTAGTAAAAAATATCAGCAAACCACAAATATATAAATTGAAAATTACGATGGGCGATCAAATGGTTTCAGTCTGAGGACCTTGCTGCAGTGTATATGCAGTCCGGCGTTACTCCGATGCGGGTAAATAAGCACCGACATGTAGACCAGGGGTTAGTGTGGCCTTCGAACCGAAACTATTTAATTGTCCCTTGTATCATCCCGTCTTCACGATAGCAGCTGAGGCGCAATTTTTATAAGGAAATAGTAAATAAAAAAATCCTGACGTAGTATTTGCTTGACGACCGTGAGGACGAGATGAGAAAAAAGGAAAACGGAGTGTGGGGACATGTTTACCACAACCAATGCTTTGCTGCTTCTTTGTTTTCATACTTGAGGTGTTTCTGCATTTCTAAAAAATAATTCGGATGAAGGAACACTTTTACCATATTTCATTACACCTCCTAAATTTAAAGCGTGGTCATACAACACCTCTAATGTGCTTAGAAAGGTAAACGACGTCACTAAATCCTCCTTTTCTATGATCTTGAACCATAGCCCTCAATCCCCGCCCCGTTACCCAAAAGATTGTAGTTCACGGATTCTACCTGTAGTAGATACCACATGACATCAGTCACAAGGATATGATTCCATCACTAAAATTTCCTCAGCCATCTCCCAAGGATAGGCGTCAAAGAATCCACAACTAGTATCACGCCTCCCCTCGCACGTGAAAAACACCACTTACTGACTCATGACAGAGGTTGTAACCCGCACATGTATCTGAGAGTATTCCTGTGCAGACCCTCTTTACCATCCCATGGGCTGTCAGACAGTAGTGCCAAACTACGTATAACTTAATTTCTACCCCAGCGAGGCGTTTACATAACCGAAATATAATATCACGGTATCATTTAGGACAGATAATATACAGAGTGGTCCATTGATAGTGACCGTCTGAGGTGTGGGTTGATCTATTATTCTGTGCAACGGAGTAAGGTACCCTCCGCCACACACCGTCAGGTGGCTTGCGGGGTATGGATGTAGATGTTGATGTAGAATCTGTTATGTACCCTTTACCCCGTGGCTCCTGCAAGATGCAATTTCCACCCCCACACTACTACAGAAGTCAGACAGACGCTCCTAACGTTCTAAAGAGAAATGCCTGAAAAACTTTCAGCAATAAATATCTTCTGGAGTCGTCTGCTGTAAGGAAATGACACAAAAATTAACAAAATTTCTTACGTAACTAGTGGGATACTTGGGTACTGGAGTAGTGCGCTAGTTAGTGTAAGAAAAACATGAAACTAAGGAAAGTTATTATTTATTTTTCAAAAATTCTGGGAAGTCACAATGGCACTTTGAGTTATGAACTGAACAAGTTACATCCTGGTTCTTTTCAGAATGTGAAGTTTCCTTTCAAGGATAGGATTCGCTAATGAAATTTCTACACAAAGTTTAAGACAGTAGTTAACTTGGCAGAATGGCGGAGAGGCACGCCTACTCAACTTTAATAATGATCCTTTAGAATGTTGCTAGGTATGGTCGAGGCTGTCACGTGTGAAATGCAGTGAAGTGTACTGTTGTGGAGGAAATATGGGGCTCGCAATAGCTGTAGCGCACAACACCGTAAGCTGCGATGACTGCTGTCTGTGCCGCTTGCTGCTGACAAATAAGACAACTCTCGTTCTATCTGGATTGACCTTCGCCAATCAAACTCTCCCTATAACTTGATGAAGTCAAGGATTCCTATTCGCCCCTAGTCTAACTATTGGCTTGGTACACCGGTCAGCTAACTAGTCCACCGCGATGCCACTCAAAATTCGCTCGCAGGCGTTTAACTATAACTCTGTCCGTTCACACCGCACAATAAGTGTTTTGGCCAACACAGTGAACTACGCTTAATCGCAAGGACCGAATATAGAGTCGCCCTTTGATTCGCTCTCGACAGAGGTGCTCTCCCAGTGAAGTACTGAGGAGAGACTTGTTCCTCGCTCTTTCGAGTACATGTACGAGCGCGCACGCTCTCGTTACGTGTTCTCGCTCCAAGAGCGACAACGGAACGGCGCCTCTCCATGCCAGACGTGAAGAGGTATATCTTTCGGTCTCTTCCATTCTTCCTTCAGCTCAAGGCGTCAGAAATATCGTCTGCCAATCAGCATTGCTCTTCTAAAACGGGAAAATGACGTTTCGTTTAAGGCGACCAGTCCGGAAGCTTTTAGCATTGGCGTTTGCCGTTGACTGTCTCCCTGTGGAAAATATCTGAAATTGCGTGCTATGTGTAAAGAATGCGTATGCTGGCCACTCCCACACAATGTAGCGGAATTTGCTTTTAAGCCAAACACGGGGTTGTTCCCCCCTTTCCACTAGGGCCTACGCTGTCTGCTACGGCCGGTCACCGGCCGACATGGGCTGGGTCGTCCTCTGAAGGGCCTGGCGTCCCATTGTGAGGCCTCTCTCCCGAACTAAAAGCCTCTGTGACCGTCGTGTCTGGAATGTATTTGAGCACACCAGCCTCGAGCTTTTCAACCACAGTGCACTCACTTGTCAATTGCATATCGTTTACTTGAATTTATACAACATTGACTTTATCTTATCGAGTTTGGGTTCGAATGAAGCGTCTTGATGTGTGGAATATGGTTGTGAGGGCGGAACATGTAAGCAATGAAGGTCAGGAGACCGCGACGTCTTACAACTGGGCCAAATACCTCACGAAATAAGATTCAAACGAAAAAACTACAAAGAACGAAACTCGTATAGCTTGAAGGGGGAAACCAGATGGCACTATGGTTGGCCCGCTAGTTGGCGCTGCCATAGGTCAAACGGATATCAACTGCGTTTTTTTAAATAGGAACCCCCATTTTTATTACATATTCGTGTAGTACGTAAAGAAGTATGAATGTTTTAGTTGGACCACATTTTTCGCTTTGTGATAGATGGCGCTGTAATAGTCACAAACGTATGAGTACATGGTATCACGTAACATTCCGCCAGTGCGTACGGTACTTGCTTCGTGATACATTACCCATGCGAAAATGGACAGTTTACCAATTGCGGAAAAGGTCAATATCGTGTTGATGTATGGCTGTTGTGATCAAAATGCCCAACGGGCGTGTGCTATGTATGCTGCTCGGTATCCTGGACGACATCATCCAAGTGTCTGGACCATTCACCGGATAGTTACGTTATTTAAGGAAACAGGAAGTGTTCAGCCACAAGTGAAACGTCAACCACGACCTGCAACAAATGATGATGCCAAAGTAGGCGTTTTACCTGCTGTCACGGATAATCCGGACATCAGTAGCAGACAAACTGCGCGAGAATCGGGAATCTCAAATACGTCAGTGTTGAGAATGCTGCATCAACATTGATTGCACCCGTACCATATTTCTATGCACCAGGAATTGCATGGCTAGAACTTTGAACGTCGTGTACAGTTCTGTCACTGGGCACAAGAGAAATTACGGGACGATGAGAGATTTTTTGCACGCGTTCTATTTAAGTGTCGAAGCGTCATTCACCAACAGCGGTAACATAAACCGGCATAATATGCACCACTGGGCAACGGAAAATCCACGATGGCTGCAAGTGGAACATTTAGCGACCTTGGCGGGTTAATGTATGTTGCGACGTTATGAGAGGCAGAATAATTCGCCCCCATTTTATCGATGGCAATCTAAATGGTGCAATGTATGCTGATTTGCTACGTAATGTTCTAACGATGTTACTACAACATGTGTCACTACATGACAGAATGGCGATGTATTTCCAACATGATGGCTCTCCGGCACACAGCTCGCGTGTGGTTGATGCGGTATTGAATAGCATATTTCATGACAGGTGGATTGGTCATCGAAGCACCATACCATGGCCCGCAAGTTGATCGGACCTGACGTCCCAGGATTTATTTCTGTGGGAAAAGTTGAAGGATACTTGCCATCGTGATCCACCGACAACGCCTGACAACATGCGTTAGCGCATTGTCAATGCATGTGCGAACATTACGGAAGGCAAACTACTCGCTGTTGAGCGGAATGTCATTACACGTATTGCCAAATGCACTGAGGTTGACTGACATCATTTTGAGCATTTATTGCATTAATGTGGTATTTACAGGTAATCACGCTGTAACAGCATGCGTTCTCAGAAATGATAAGTTCACATAGGTACATGTATCACATTGGAACAACCGAAATAAAATGTTCAAACGTACCTACGTTCTGTATTTTAATTTAAAGAACCTACCTGTACCAACTGTTCGTCTAAAATTGTGAGCAATATGTTCGTGACTATTACAGCGCCCTCTATCACAAAGTGAAAAGAGTGGTCCTACTAAAACATTGATATTTCTTTACGTACTACACGAATATGTAATAAAAAATGGGGTTTCCTATTTAAAAAAACACAGTTTATATCCGTTTGACCTATGGCAGCGCCATCTAGCGGGCCAACCATAGCGACATCTGGTTTCCCCCTTCAAGCTAGAGAAGTTTCGTTTTTTGCAGTTTTTTTCGTTTGGCCCGGTCACGATCAATGGACGACCCTGTATATACATATATATGTTCAGAAACGAGTCCTGGTACCATAAAGAGAGTTATATGGTGTGGTAGCCCTCCATTCCACATCCATGAAGAAAGTTCCCGTTTTCATCTGAAGGCCATGCTTTTGAAGATATAAGGTATGTAAAGTTTCACCCTCTGCCTCCTACCTCTCCGATGTGTTTTCTATGCCTGATGATCGCCAGTTCGATTACTCCCTCTTCCCGGATGTCTGCGATCGAACTGACACCTCTGTCCCTCCCCTCGCACCTGGTTTCCAGTACTTGGGCCGGCCGAAGTGGCCGTGCGGTTAAAGGCGCTGCAACTGGAACCGCAAGACCGCTATGGTCGCAGGTTCGAATCCTGCCTCGGGCATGGATGTTTGTGATGTCCTTAGGTTAGTTAGGTTTAACTAGTTCTAAGTTCTAGGGGACTAATGACCTCAGCAGTTGAGTCCCATAGTGCTCAGAGCCATTTGAACCATTTGAACCAGTACTTGGACAACATTGCACACACGGAACTCAATGCCCCTATCACTACACAGGATCTCATTGCTACACTCCGCACCAAACGCAACACCGGTCCTGGTCGCCGGCTGCGGTGGTCTCGCGGTTCTAGGCACCTCCGGTGTTAAGTCCCATAGTGCTCAGAGCCATTTGAACCATTTTTTTAGCTCCTGGTCACGATCGTGTCACCTACCGTCACCTTCGTGAAGCTCCTGTCTCTTTCCTCTCCACTCTGGTCAGGCTCTACAATGTAGTCCTGTCCACTGATTACTACCCCGACCTGTGGAAAACCTCCCGTCTCCTGATATTCCTTAAACCTGGCACACCGCTGTCCGCCGTCTCCTCCTACCATCCCATCAGCCTTACCTCGGTCTTCAGCAAGGTCCTGGAATCTATCCTCACCCGCCGCTTCCACCAGCATCTCCGCCAGCACCGCCTCCTTCCCGTTACCCAGTGTGGCTTTCGGCTGTCCTTCTCTTCCAACGACCTTCTCCTTCACCTCACTCATCTCCTTTCTGACCAGCTTAATTCCCATCGCTCCGCAATCTTCCTCTCCCTGGACCTCGAACGTGCTTATGACCGCGTATGGCATTCCAGTCTCCTCTTCAAGCTCCAAACCTTCGCCCTTCCCATTAACTACGTACGTCTGATCGGCTCCTTTCTCTCCCACCGTCCTTCCTACGTCACCGTCCATAACACAGATTCCTACAACTTTTTCCCCTCCGCTGGTGTGCCCCAAGGCTCCGTCCTCTCCCCCCTTCTGTACCTTTTGTATACGGCGGACATGCCGCCGCCGTCGCCCCCCATCCACCTTCTCCAGTTTGCCGATGACACCACCTTCCTTGCCCTTGCACCCACCCTGCAGCGCTCCCAACACCTTCTCCAATCCCATCTTGACCGGTTCACCACTTGGTGCAACCAGTGGTTGCTCAAGGTCAATCCCTCCAAAACCCAGGTGATCATTGTAGGCAAAACCACCCCTTCCTTCCGCCTCCTTGATTTCTATCTCACCACCTATGGCCGTCCTATCACCCTCACTCCCACCATGAAGTACCTTGGCGTCACCCTCGAGCATCGCCTCTCCTGAACTCCCCATCTAAGGACAATCTAACCCAAGCCACACCCTCGACTCCATCTTCTCAAGCTCCTTTCCAGCCGTACGTGGGGTCTGGACCCCTCCACCATCCTCCACACATAAATCCCTCATCCGCCCTATCGTTTGTTACTCCCGTCCGGCCTGGATCTCCGCCTTCCTACCTTTTACAAATCCCTCCAAATCCTTGAACGCCGTGCTCTCCGCCTCGCCTATCGCATTCGTCTACCCTCCCCCACGCGGATCCTGTACGATCTCATCCCCTTCCCCCACCTCCTCTTTTTCTTGAAAGGATATGGATCCTGTACACTTCCCACAAGCTCGATCCTCCTCACCCGCTTGTCTCACCCATCCACTCCCACCCCCGCCCGCTGCCACGCCTGTATTCCCACGTCCCACCCGGTCTCCATCTCTCCAACCTCCTTACCCTCTCCCAAGGTGGCTTCCGCCAGCTCCCCCTCCCCAATGATGTCCTCCTCCCCTCCATCTATCCCTCCTATCAACTTTGATCCTCCCCCCCACTTCCTGTGTCCTTTCATTTACGCACTCTCCCTCCCTTCTCTTTCCTTTTCCCCCATCCCCCTTCCTCCACCCCTCTTCCCCTGGCCTTCCCATCCCCCTTCCTCCCTCCCCATATCTCCCCTGCCCATGGCATCTCTGCTCTCCCCTCTCCCTCTCCCACTCCCCTTCCTCCTCCTCCTCTCTTGGCAGGTCCCCGGACTCGCACATGCTCAGTGAACATTCGCGCGCCGGAGATCAGCGCCATCAGTGTCTCGTGTGTGTGCCTTCGTTTGTGTTTAGTGTTCTTTCGCCGTCATGCCACCACTCTTCACGTGTGCCGTCGCCGTCATCCATGTTATGTGCGCCGTGTCAACTAGTGTTAGTGATATTTCTCGTCCAGCGTGAACGGCTCCATGCTTTTTTGTTTTTTAGTGTCTACATTTTTTGCTCGCCTTTTTGAATGTATTCTCTGTGCCACCTATATGTAACACTTATTGTAAAACTCAAGGCTGAAGAGTGGCGTACTATGCTGCTGACGGCCCGCCTTTGTATAAGTTGATCAAAATCACAATAAAGAAAAAAAAAAAAAACGTTTCACCCTCTATAAATTTTTAGAATATTTCAGATCATTCGAGAGTATTCGAGAACATTCGAGAGTATCGAAAGCATTCCACAACATTCCAGAATGTTTCGGAATGTTCCACAACGATACCGTATGTTCTATGGTATGTTCAGAAATAGATTGAAACATTCGGGAAGATTCCAGAATGTTCGGGACCATCCTGGAACATCCCAAATCATTGTGGAATATCCCAGACCACTTTTGAAAGCTGTGAAATGTTCTGGAACATTGTGGACCATTGTAAGCCTTTTTGGTATGTTCTGGAATTCGCTACCGACGGGACTGCCCATTGGTTGGTGGTATATAAAGCAAGACCCGCCGTGGGTCTGAACGTCAGTTTCTCACCACTGACGAGAGGAAGGACCAAAAAAGTAGTGCAGTGAGTGAATAAAAAAAAATAGTGAAATATGAGTAGTCACAGTGATACAGTGACTGAATAGAAGTTGAAAATAAAGTGTAAAAAGTGTGTAAACTGTACTTAGTGTACTTTTTAATAAAAGGTTGATTTGATTTACATTTCAGACAATCTCCAAATGTAAAAGAGGAGGAGATCTTGCCAGTTCTGACGCAAAACGGTGGAAACGAAAAGAACAGCGAAAAGCGAAACAGACGAAGAGCGTGAAGCACGTTTAAGTTCGGAGCGAACAGAATGAGCACCGTGAGAAGCAGAGAAATCGAAGAACAACGAAATGAACGGATTGAAGAAGAAACAAGCATTGCAACACAATCTTATAATAAAAGACTACGAACTCAGGCTAGCCATGAAAATATCACCCTCTGATAAGCGCGGACGAGGACAAGTAAACAGTACAACGTAACAAAAGAATAATTCCACTACGACCCGACGAAAGAATATAACAAACACAAAAATGTCGCAGCCCGAAAGATGGATAACATCTACCAATTTTGCAACGCGAAAAATTTCAGTATTGTAAATACAATTTCAGTATTGTAAATACAACAACAGTAGAAGAAGAATGGGTAGCTTCGAGGGATGAAGTAGTGAAGGCAGCAGAGGATCAAGTAGGTAAAAAGACGAGGGCTAGTAGAAATCCTTGGGTAACAGAAGAAATATTGAATTTAATTGATGAAAGGAGAAAATATAAAAATGCAGTAAATGAAGCAGGCAAAAAGGAATACAAACGTCTCAAAAATGAGATCGACAGGAAGTGCAAAATGGCTAAGCAGGGATGGCTAGAGGACAAATGTAAAGATGTAGAGGCTTATCTCACTAGGGGTAAGATAGATACTGCCTACAGGAAAATTAAAGAGACCTTTGAAGATGAGAGAACCACTTGTATTAACATCAAGAGCTCAGATGGAAACCCAGTTCTAAGCAAAGAAGGGAAAGCAGAAATGTGGAAGGAGTATATAGAGGGTCTATACAACGGCGATGTACTTGAGGACAATATTATGCAAATGGAAGAGGATGTAGATGAAGATGAAATGGGAGATATAATACTGCGTGAAGAGTTTAACAGAGACTGAAAGACCTGAGTCGAAACAAGGCCCCCGGAGTAGACAACATTCCATCGGAACTACTGACGGCCTTGGGAGAGCCACTCCTGACAAAACTCTACCATCTGGAGAGCAACATATATGAGACAGGCGAAATACCCTCAGACTTCAAGAAGAATATAATAATCTCAATCCCAAAGAAAGCAGGTGCTGACAGATGTGAAAATCACCGAACAATCAGTTTAATAAGCCACAGCTGCAAAATGCTAACACGAATTCTTTACAGACGAATGGAAAAACTGGTAGAGGCCGACCTCGGGTAAGATCAGTTTGGATTCCGTAGAAATACTGGAACACGTGAGGCAATACTGACCTTACGACTTATCTTAGAAGAAAGATTAAGGAAAGGCAAACCTACGTTTCTAGCATTTGTAGACTTTGAGAGAGCTTTTGACAGTGTTGACTGGAATACTCTCTTTCAAATTCTGATGGTGGCGGGGGTAAAATACAGGGAGCGAAAGGCTATTTACAATTTGTACAGAAACCAGATGGCAGTTATAAGAGTCGAGGGACGTGAAAGGGAAGCAGTTGTTGGGAAGGGAGTAAGACAGGGTTGTAGCCTCTCCCCGGTGTTATTCAATCTGTATATTGAGCAAGCAGTAAAGGAAACAAAAGAAAAATTTGGAGTAGGTATTAAAATCCATGGAGAGTAAATAAAAACTTTAAGGTTTGCCGATGACATTGTAATTCTGTCAGAGACAGCAAAGGACTTGGAAGAGCAGTTGAACGGAATGGATAGCGTCTTGAAAGGAGGATATAAGATGAACATCAACAAAAGCAAAACGAGGATAATGGAATGTAGTCGAATTAAGTCGGGTGATGCTGAGGGAATTAGATTAGGAAATGAGACACTTAAACTAGTAAAGGAGTTTTGCTATTTGGGGAGCAAAATAACTGATGATGGTCGAAGTAGAGAGGATATAAAATGTAGACTGGCAATGGCAAGGAAAGCGTTTCTGAAGAAGAGAAATTTGTTAACATCGAGTATAGATTTAAGTGTCAGGAAGTTATTTCTGAAAGTATTTGTATGGAGTGTAGCCATGTATGGAAGTGAAACATGGACAATAAATAGTTTGGACAAGAAGAGAATAGAAGCTTTTGAAATGTGGTGCTACAGAAGAATGCTGAAGATTAGATGGGTAGATCACATAACTAATGAGGAAGTATTGAATAGGATTGGGGAGAAGAGAAGTTTGTGGCACAGCTTGACCAGAAGAAGGGATCGGTTGGTAGGACATGTTCTGAGGCATCAAGGGATCACCAATTTAGTGTTGGAGGGCAGCGTGGAGGGTAAAAATCGTAGAGGGAGACCAAGAGATGAATACACTAAGCAGATTCAGAAGGATGTAGGTTGCAGTAGGTACTGGGAGATGAAGAAGCTTGCACAGGATAGAGTAGCATGGAGAGGTGCATCAAACCAGTCTCAGGACTGAAGACCACAACAACAACAACAAATACAACATGTTTCCAATAAATAAATTTTACCTTTAACAAGTGTTGTAAATAGTTAGAATATTCGTTCAGTAATTGTTTTGTCTCTTTTTCTTTAAACTTTATCTTTTTATTTCAACTACCACACAATCTCACATCAACTCTTTGAGCGAAGGTGGATCCCCATTACTCCCTTAATATTCTAACAGAACTGTATTTGTCACCAGACACCATCTCGTGTTATAATATACTTGCTGTTAGTAGATTGTAGTGACACATTATAGGAACTGACAACAAATGAGTACAGTATGTGTGGTTGTAGGTGGTTCCTCACGCTTGTTCAGGTAAGTTCGACTGATCCCCGAATTCCATCTCAGTGAATACGATACATAAACAGTTAAAATAGGATAACACAAATAACAAAGTTTACATGATTCACAGATAGATGACGTGCAAGGCGTCCGGTTTCCCCGACGAGTGAGGCGTCTGGAAGGTCGTCAACCCACGTTGCTATACACTCCTGGAAATTGAAATAAGAACACCGTGAATTCATTGTCCCAGGAAGGGGAAACTTTATTGACACATTCCTGGGGTCAGGTACATCACATGATCACACTGACAGAACCACAGGCACATAGACACAGGCAACAGGGCATGCACAATGTCGGCACTAGTACAGTGTATATCCACCTTTCGCAGCAATGCAGGCTGCTATTCTCCCATGGAGACGATCGTAGAGATGCTGGATGTAGTCCTGTGCAACGGCTTGCCATGCCATTTCCACCTGGCGCCTCAGTTGGACCAGCGTTCGTGCTGGACGTGCAGACCGCGTGAGACGACGCTTCATCCAGTCCCAAACATGCTCAATGGGGGACAGATCCGGAGATCTTGCTGGCCAGGGTAGTTGACTTACACCTTCTAGAGCACGTTGGGTGGCACGGGATACATGCGGACGTGCATTGTCCTGTTGGAACAGCAAGTTCCCTTGCCGGTCTAGGAATGGTAGAACGATGGGTTCGATGACGGTTTGGATGTACCGTGCACTATTCAGTGTCCCCTCGACGATCACCAGTGGTGTACGGCCAGTGTAGGAGATCGCTCCCCACACCATGATGCCGGGTGTTGGCCCTGTGTGCCTCGGTCGTATGCAGTCCTGATTGTGGCGCTCACCTGCACGGCGCCAAACACGCATACGACCATCATTGGCACCAAGGCAGAAGCGACTCTCATCGCTGAAGACGACACGTCTCCATTCGTCCCTCCATTCACGCCTGTCGCGACACCACTGGAGGCGGGCTGCACGATGTTGGGGCGTGAGCGGAAGACGGCCTAACGATGTGCGGGACCTTAGCCCAGCTTCATGGAGACGGTTGCGAATGGTCCTCGCCGATACCCCAGGAGCAACAGTGTCCCTAATTTGCTGGGAAGTGGCGGTGCGGTCCCCTACGGCACTGCGTAGGATCCTACGGTCTTGGCGTGCATCCGTGCGTCGCTGCGGTCCGGTCCCAGGTCGACGGGCACGTGCACCTTCCGCCGACCACTGGCGACAACATCGATGTACTGTGGAGACCTCACGCCCTACGTGTTGAGCAATTCGGCGGTACGTCCACCCGGCCTCCCGCATGCCCACTATACGCCCTCGCTCAAAGTCCGTCAACTGCACATACGGTTCACGTCCACGCTGTCGCGGCATGCTACCAGTGTTAAAGACTGCGATGGAGCTCCGTATGCCACGGCAAACTGGCTGACACTGACGGCGGCGGTGCACAAATGCTGCGCAGCTAGCGCCATTCGACGGCCAACACCGCGGTTCCTGGTGTGTCCGCTGTGCTGTGCGTGCGATCATTGCTTGTACAGCCCTCTCGCAGTGTCCGGAGCAAGTATGGTGGGTCTGACACACCGGTGTCAATGTGTTCTTTTTTCCATTTCCAGGAGTGTACAATAAAATATAAATTTGCCAAGTCCTGAAAAATGGGTTCCGTACTAGATAGGATGAGGGAAAAAGAGAGGAAGCCTCAGCCTTTCATCTCATACTTTTGTTTTAGCGTTGGGTACGAATCAAATGCATTACATGGCGATATTGCGATGGTGCCCGACGTATGGGTTAACGTCCAGGCACCTAGGCACTAACTGTAGGGATCTGGCCGGTCGCGGGAGGCAACTGTCACCATACTAACCACTAGCGTCGTGTTTCAAAGAGAAAACGCTTTAAGATGGTTCAAATGGCTCTGAGCAGTATGGGGCTTAACTTCTGAGGTCATCAGTCCCCTAGAACTTAGAACTACTTAAACCTAACTAACCTAAGGACATCACACACATCCATGCCCGAGGCAGGATTTGAACCTGCGGCCGTAGCGCCTAGAACTCGGCCACTCCGGGCGGCAAACAGGCAACCAAGGGAAGGTATGAAGCACAATGAAAATTTGTAGCGGAAAAGTTCTCAGTGTTTAAAATATTGTGCGAATTAATTTTGATATTTCATTTGACGATTACCTTAACATTCAGTTAGCGTAGGAAAAGAAGGACTGTGTTAAAGGGGAATAGCCGAGCGGTCTAAGGCGTTGCAGTCATGGACTGCGCGGCGGAGGTCCGAGTCCTCCCTCGGGCATGAGTGTGTGTTTGTCCTTAGGATAATTTAGGTTATATAGTGTGTAAGATTAGGGACTGATGACCTTAGCAGTTAAGTCCCATAAGATTTCACACACATTTGACGTTGTGACTGTGTTAAAGTAAAGTTATAACTGCCTGAAAATTTAAATATCGTGAGCTACTGCCACTACTTCCATTCACTGTTAGGACACCATTTTATTGCATATCTAATCCAAAAAGCTATTATTGAATGTAATCAAGCTATCACCTGGACTGGATCTGACACTGACTTTCTTAATTACGAAATCACACAAGACACAAAACATCGTATAAAATTATCGCCGCCAAAATAATGCACACAAAAACATAGAAAGCAAAGCAAACATAGTTTGTAAAACTGTTGTCATAAAATGTAATTTAAGTGAGCAAAAGAATTTGTAATGCCGATCCACAAAGCCGATTTAGTCACAACGCATCAGTATCACAGCAAATGACACGTAGTAGTCATTAAAAAATGAAACTTACTTTTACGTTCATGTCAGCACAGTCACACTATATTCATACGTTCGCAATCATACTACATGCCATGGATCATAAGCTGTTACACTGTTAGAAGAATGTCATTTTACGCAGTTACGACGAAGTTGCAACAAAAAAAGAGTCGTAATTTCACTGTACAAGTTACCATATTTCAGGTGATTCAATACTGAAACAACAGTGGTTCATGATTCTGATCAGAATTCAGGACAGCATTTAGTTCTAGATAAAATATTCCATACAGACAAAATACAGCGTAAGTTCATTTAAAGGACTGTATTAAAGATTGTAATGTTCATGAAATACTAACTGGTCAATCTACAAACCTGAATGAGGCTTCAAACAAACATAGCAGTTTTTCAGCATATTATCTTAGTAACATGTTGTCATTACGTCCGGTTTCGTTAATTAACAAATCCACACACGTGATTCCACATGTATAAACAAAATCAGAAAATCATACACTACTGGCCATTAAAATTGCTACACCACGAAGATGACGTGCTACAGACGCGAAATTTAACCGTCAGGAGGAAGATGCTATGATATGCAAATGATTAGCTTTCCAGAGCATTCACACAAGGTTGCCGCCGGTGGCGACACCGACAACGTGCCGACATGAGGAAAGTTTCCAACCGATTTCTCATACACAAACTGCAGTTGACCGGCATTGCCTGGTGGAACATTGTTCTGATGCATCGTGTAAGGAGGACAAATGCGTACCATCACGTTTCCGACTTTGATAAAGGTCGAATTTTAGCCTATCGCGATTGCGGTTTATCGTGTCGTGACATTGCTGCTCGCGTTGGTCGAGATCGAACGACTGTTAGCAGAACATGGAATCGGTGGGTTCAGGAGGGTAATACGGAACGCCGTGTTGGATCCCAAAGGCCTCGTATCACTAGCAGTCGAGATGACAGGCATCTTATCCGCATGGCTGTAACGGATCGTGCAGCCACGTCTGGATCCCTGAGTCAACAAATGGGGACGTTTGCAAGACGACAGCCATCTGCACGAACAGTTCGGCGACGTTTGCAGCAGCATGCACTATCAGCTCGGAGACCATGGCTGCGGTTACACTTGACGCTGCGTCACAGAAAGGAGCGCCTGCGATGGTGTACTCAACGACGAACCTTGGTTCACGAATGGCAAAACGTCATTTTTTCGGATGAATCCAGGTTTTGTTTACAGCATCATGATGGTCGCATCCGTGTTTGGCGACATCGCGGTGAACGCACATTGGAAGCGTGTATTCGTCATCGCCATACTGGCGTATCACCCGGCGTGTTGGTATGGGGTGCCATTCGTTACACGTCTTGGTCACCTCTTGTTCGCATTGACGGCACTTTGAACAGTGGGCGTTACATTTCAGGTGTGTTACGACCCGTGGCTCTACCCTTCGTTCGATCCCTGCGAAACCCTACATTTCAGCAGAATAATCCACGACCGCATGTTGCAGGTCCTGTACGGGCCTTTCTGGATACAGAAAATGTCCGACTGCTGCCCTGGCCAGCACATTCTCCAGACCTGTCACCAATTGAAAACGTCTGGTCAGTGATGGCTGAGCAAGTGGCTCGTCACAATACGCCAGTCACTACTCTTGACGAACTGTGGTATCGTGTTAACGCTGCATGGGCAGCTGTACCTGTACACGCCATCCAAGCTCTGTTTGACTCGATGCCCAGGCGTGTCAAGGCCGTTTATTACGGCCAGAGGTGGTTGTTCTGGGTACTGATTACGTGAAAATGTAATCACATGTCAGTTCTAGTATAATATACTTGTCCAATGAATACCGGTTTATCATCTGCATTTCTTCTTGGTGTAGCAATTATAATGGCCAGTAGTGTAATTTGAAAACAAATTTAACTTACAAATTTCAACAAGTTACATAAACGACAACAGCTGGCACCACAGACTTGTTACGTAACGCACATACGCTTTCAGTACAGACAATATAGGTCATAAAAAAGTCTACAAGTGTATCCGTAGTATTACATCTGCCTCTCATTTTGTCATCTCTTTGTGGAACAGGACATGAGAAAATTTGCTGGCTCATGTTAGATGTTCTGCAAACATTCCTAGAAAAGTGGTAAACCCGTTTTGTTCACTTTTCCCATATCTTTAAACTCATGAAGTTTCAATGCCAAAACAATGTGGAGTCATTTCTAAATAAAAAAGAAAGAAAGTGCTACAGAACATGATCCAAACACATCTCATAAACAAATTATTTTCAAGTGCATATTTGCTGACTGAGAATATACAATTGAAGTAGAAAGTTATTATTTATTCAAGCTAAACACTTGAAAAGTATGGAGACGAAAATGTCTGCACACACAATGTTGTGCAAGCCTATCCGATCTCCCACGTGCCGGTCGGCCACACACAGCTGTGACTCTCTGGTGGTGTTGGAATGTGCTGACACACTCATTCGAGGCGACCGAAGAATCACAGTCAGACACCTTGCTGCTCAACTTCTTCTCCATGACAATGCAAGTCCTCAGACAAGTTTGTGCACCCGAGAGGAGTTCACAAAACTTCACTGGATTATTCGTGGATGATAGGGATGCTACTGAGACAGCGAGAAGGTGCCTCTGATGTCGCCCAGAATACTGGTACCATGCAGCCATACAGGTCCTCCTAGTAAGGTGGCGTAAGGCCATCGTATTGAACGGAGACTATGTTCAAAAATAGGCATTTGTAACCAAAAAATTGGGAAATAATACAGTGTGTTGGAATCCTGGATAGAAACAACCTGCTTTCGGAAAACAATAGTGTTGCTTTAATTATTGATCATCCCTCATTCTATTAATAGACCTTCGTTCTTTGAACAATTTCTGGGACCAACTTGAGATTTTTCGTCTACGGAACCACTATAGTTGCTCCTGCTAGGTCCATCCCTCTTAATCTCTGTGTAAATTATGTCAGCATCAATTTCAACACTGGTACCTACCCTACACTCTGAGAATCTGCCTGAGTAATTGGCGCCGGCCGGAGTGGCCGTGCGGTTCTAGGCGCTACAGTCTGGAACCGAGCAGCCGCTACGGTCGCAGGTTCGAATCCTGCCTCGGGCATGGATGTGTCTGATGTCCTTAGGTTAGTTAGGTTTAATTAGTTCTAAGTTCTAGGCGACTGATGACCTCAGAAGTTAAGTCGCATAATGCTAAGAGCCGTTTGAACCATTTGAACCATTTGAACCCATTTGAGTAATTGGGGTCTTCCTCTTCCTCCATGGAACTAATAGCAATCGTTTCATACATTACTTATCAAATAAATAAATGTTTATCTATTTCAATTATTCTGTTCTACTGCAACGATAAAGGCATGGTTTTAGCAGCCACGTGGATCAGCTTTGGACAGGATCCAAGGAACCTGCACGGGAAATGCACCAGTGTGTTTTCAAGACGCCGAGATGTTGAATGTACCCACATGGGATTGAGGGTAAGTCTGCAGTAGAGGCAGTGGATAACGAGCAGCAATCCCACATCTTCTTGGGCTATGTGTTCTCACGGTATCAAGCACACACCTGCAGATCCTTACAAACCATTGTTCTATACCAGAAGATTCCACGTTAATAGGATCAAATCCCGACAGGGTAGCCAGTATGTTTGTTCCCTATGCCTATCCCAAAATAATAGGCAACCTTGAGCCCAAGCACTACAGTAGACAATAGAATTCTCATCTCTGAATAATTATGCATGAGTGAACTATTGCCTTTAAGGGGCCTGCCTAAAGATACCCTCAAAAGAATGTCGAGATCCCTCTGCACAATATAGTTCAAAAGCAGATAGTTGAAGTAAACTATAATTGAGATGGAAACGATTATCCACCACACTATTGATTATATACACTGTGGCTCACTAGTAGATCTGACTCAGGTTCACTTCATCTCATATCTCTTGACTTTAAGATCTGAGAGCCTTGACGTGTTATTGCACACTCACCTTAGTGGGTTAGCAATTTATTGATTGAGATGGGACGAAAAAACACGAGGTGACAGTTAAATACTTACTTATCTAAGTAGTGACTTTTTCTTCTTACATGATTGTGGGTAACAAAAGTCAACTATGGTGGGCAGTTTTAGTGTCTCCACTAAAGTCTGTAATTTTTGTCAGTTAAATCGCCAAAAGATAAGTAAATAGAATGCATTAATGATTAAATCAGAGTCCTAAAATTTCATTAAATATCTTCTTATATTTTGTGGAAATAAAATGAAACTGTTTAAAAATATTATTACTTACTGCTGAGCAGGGGCCCTACATTTCATCAACCTTATGGGTTTCCATGCAAAGTTAAAGACCGGCCGCTGTGGCCGAGCCGTTCTAGGTGCTTCAGTCCGGAACCGCGCTCCTGCTGCGGTCGCAGGTTCGAATCCTGTCTTGGGCATGGATGTGTGTGATGTCCTTAGGTTAATTAGGTTTCAGTAGTTCTAAGTCTAGGGTACTGATGACCTCAGATGTTAAGTCCCATAGTGCCTAGAGCCATTTGAACCATTTCTCAATGTTAAACTGGCTCTAACATTGACATTGACAAGGTCTCTGAAGTGTAAAGGGAACGATGTTCTGCTTATATCGTAAAATTACATTGCTGTTGAAGACGTAATACTTACACGCATATCAGCAGAGATGTTCAATGCTGAAAAGTGTAAATTGCACAGTTTTCCTTCATTGGCTGAAAAACATCCGACCATGGCGGAAGTTGTTCGCAAAATGTTGTAACATGTGTGAGATAAGTTCTGATCTATCTTCCTATCTTCCTACCACAGTTGCGCAAGGACGCTCTGTGAGTGCTTTAGGAATTTGGTGTTGAACCTATGACCTGCAAAGGAGGATGATACCATCTCACACACGCAGAGTTCAAGAGAGTGGAGCAGTATGGACAGTAATGTAATCAGACAATGATTTCGATGTTGGTTCCACTACACTCCCTGTAAAAGAAATGTTATCGCTAACAGAAATCAATGTGCGGCTTAGGCATAACTATATGTTAGCAAAAATGAAAATCTTTGATTTTCGTTATTAAGGTTTATTTTTACTCTATGTATGACTTCATGACATTGCAATGATAGCAAAATTACGTACAGGATTGTAAAATATTGATATTGGTTGTTCTCAGCTGTGAAGCGAAAAAGCTAACTATTATAAGGTTCTTTAATGGTAAGATGGTTGATGAGAAGGGTTGGGGGTCGATAAAAAAACAAATTAAATGAAATTTGGGACAAAGTTATCAATTACCCTAAAGGGCACAATGAAAACAGCCAAAATTGAATGGGGGTTAGTAAAGAAGAATCAAAAACAAGAACACAATTAAAACCATTCCACGCCGGCCGAAGTGGCCGTGCGGTTAAAGGCGCTGCAGTCTGGAACCGCAAGACCGCTACGGTCGCAGGTTCGAATCCTGCCTCGGGCATGGATGTTTGTGATGTCCTTAGGTTAGTTAGGTTTAACTAGTTCTAAGTTCTAGGGGACTAATGACCTCAGCAGTTGAGTCCCATAGTGCTCAGAGCCATTTGAACCATTTGAAAACCATTCCACAACTTAAGAGTATAAAACACAGTGTTTGATTAGTTCTTTTCGTTAAATCGGATATCTCGCATTTCTGCTTCAATTAAGCCCAACAATCGTGAATATGTACAAAAATTAGGAAAAGACAGAGATGACCGCAGTTCTGAGTGTCAATTGAATATTACTGGTGCAAGCGAGTGTGTTTACTTTCCGTTAGCGGCGGCAGTGCTTGTTGTCATCGCGAACTGAGTACCTGAGAATCTATTGTAAATCTCTCTCGACTGTTAAACACCAGTCAGATACATTTCCTATGTCCTCGGTGAAGCCGAGACTCCTAGTTATTCCCTAGCTAAGTTAACTGGCATGGTACATGCAATTTGTCTGGAATAGCGATTAAATCGTTGTCCTCAAATCGCTCATAAGCATTAACAGTCAGTGCTCTGGGCAATTCTCCATACTAGCAGACTTTGCAGTTTAATTCCTTACAAGTTAGGATGAGTCTGTGAACAAGTGTCCACATACTGACTCTCGGAATCATCTCAGTGTGGCGCGAGTCACTTTGCTCAAACATTTGATGATTTGCTGGAAGAGAAAAAGCGAATTGCCGGCCGCTGGTGGCCGAGCGGTTCTGGCGCTACAGTCTGGAACCGCGCGACCGCTACGGTCGCAGGTTAGAATCCTGCCTCGGGCATGGATGTGTGTGTTGTCCTTAGGTTAGTTAGGTTTAAGTAGTTCTAAGTTCTAGGGGACTTATGACCTTAGCAGTTGAGTCCCATAGTGCTCAGAGCCATTTGAACCATTTTTGAAAAAGCGAATTACTCTGTCTGTCGTTTTCCTTTTTCAAAGCTGTTAGCCATTCGTTTTCTTTCTGGCCAATCAGAGCGTTTGTATTTACTGTAACTGCACCCACTAGAGTTTTTGTAGCCGGCCGGTGTGGCCGAGCGGTTCTAGGCGCTTCAGTCTGGAACCGCGCGACCGCTACGGTCGCAGGTTCGAATCTTGCCTCGGGCATGGATGTGTGTGATGTGCTTGGGTTAGTTAGGTTTAAGTATTTCTAAGTTCTAGGGGACTGATGACCTCAGATGTTGAGTCGCATAGTGGTCAAAACCATTTCAACCATTTTTTTAGAGTTTTTGTAGTTTGTCACAGGCATCATTTATTTTGTAGGGCAAAGTTTAACTTCTGCAACGTAATACTGAGATAAAATAGCTTTTTCTTTCATGCAAGTTGTAATGCAGGTGGCTACAGTGAGTCACCAATGCTTTGATGCTTTGAGGTGGGTTTCTCTGGACGTTTATCTGTCATCTCCCGCCGTGTTCCTGTAGAAACGGTTTCAGAAGGGTCGTCATTAAAAGCAGGGACAAGGGCTACTTTTGCTGGCGGCCTACACAGTGCTCCAGCGTCTCTTTGTGTCGGCTTGGTGTCCCACTGTGAAAGTTTCAGCCGAACGCGGGACAGGCATTCCATCATAAAACTTCTCCTTTCCTCAAAACTGTGTCTCGTATTTTGGGTCTGGCAAATTACTTGCATGTGGTTACTAGTGTGAATGTTAGTGGTTAGTATTCACAAAATGTCGGTTTGTTTATTCAGTTTGTGTATCAATAAAATTTGTACATTTTCACACAACTGTGTCATGTGACATATCAAGGTAACCGAAATTGTTCAGTAATTCAATGTAGGGTGTATTATTTGTTTGACATCTTACAATGTATTGCAGACCAATACCTCCGTAAACAAAGAGGATGTATATCTTTGTCAGAGCATGTGTGGCCCTCTCTTTCATGATCTCTACAGATACGACTTAAAATATTTCAAAATGATTGCCACTGTGTCTCAAATCCATGCAGTTTGTCAGAAATGTAGGGCGAGGAACTTGTCTAATGTTTAGTAAGTGCCAAAACTGTACAAACAATAGAGCTGTGTTATGGCTCGATCATGCAAGGTCAGAAATAATGAGATGCTTGTGACATATTTATAAAATATGGAAACGAAGAATAATTATGGAAGACTGCGCAGTGAGAAGCATTACCTCATCTGAAGCTTACATCTAGGGAGAAGAAGTACTGTAAAAGTGAAACCTGATAGCTCGGCATGGTTCTCGCAAAATGCAGAAATTTCGAAAAATTACAAAAAGCTGAAATTGGTGACAATTTGCTGTATCTGGTTCAAATCTATGAGACTGGTACTGTGGTGTCACCACCAGACACCACACTTGCTAGGTGGTAGCTTTAAATCGGCCGCGGTCCATTTAGTACATGTCGGACCCGCGTGTCGCCACTGTGTGATCGGAGACCGAGCGCCACCACAAGGCAGGTCTCGAGATACGGAATAGCACTCGCCCCAGTTATACGGACGACATTGCTAGCGACTACACGGACGAAGCATCGCTCGTTAGCCGAGCAGATAGTTAGAATAGCCTTCAGGTAAGTCCATGGCTACGACCTAGCAAGGCGCCATTAGCCTTACATAGTTTGATAGTTATCGTATGAAATGTCTCATCAAGAACGCTGTATACAAATGGTGGATTAAAGTTAAGTATTCCAGTAGCTACGTACTTTTCTTTATAGCAATTCATTGAGCATCCTGTTTCAGACCATCAAGTCCGCCTGCTTGCTTAATCGCCGCCTCCCTTAAATAATGTGCGTAGTGTTGGCAATCTGTCAACACTACAGGTACAATATCATATTCAGTGTGACTTGATAATTTTTGCAACTTTTGAAGAGCGTAAAGATATTGAACAATCTTGTAATCGTCAATCGTTTGTTTTGTGTCATCACCCACACTGTAGAGACTTGTACCATGGGAAGCAAGGAGAGCACGTTGTTTGGTGGCTGGTATCCTCTTTCTACAATACAGCTGCAAAAATGTATTAACAGGGTTCTTTATTCATAAGACCAAGACGCTATTTATCTTTAAGCAAGATGTTGTGAAGTACAAGTCCTACTATTAACACTACATGGTGACATGAACTGAGCTAGTAACTGTGCTGACTGCAGCTGCGACTGCCTCGGCTGACTGTAACTGACTGGGTACTCTTTTCCACAGCGGCGATCTACATACTGGCGGTCAAGAGGGTGTTGGTGATGCACTACTTGATAATCTGTCTTTGGCCTCTCTCCTGACAGGCACACTTGCTTCAGCGCCTATTATCGATCCTCTTGAACCTCTTTGCTGACTGGTGCATTGGTGACAGCTTATGCCCGCACATCCCCCCCCCCCCCCCCCCCAAATGCTGCACCAATGTTGTGTAAGGAGGCTGCGAACGACAGCAGGTTGGGAGGCAGGACATTCGATGTAGAGGTGAGCCGGAGCCATGACTGTGGAGGATGGCATATTCCCAACCACACCCCGCCATCTGATTTGTGAGGCAACAGGAGTATTCTCCGGAAAGCTGCTGCCATGGCACATGTCAAGGCCTGAAGGCACATCCTGAGGCCATGACGGCGACGGTGATGGCAATGGTGGATCCAGGTCTATTGGGTCGGCAAGTGGGGGTGGTGGGGGTGAGGTCGCAGAATCACAGGGAAAATGACATGTGTAAAGTTGGTTCTGGTGGCGGCACTGCAAAACAGCGAGACCTGCAATCAGATATATAGAAGAGCCAATGCGTTCCTGGATCATGCCTGTTTCCCAGTGCACACAGTTGCCACAAACACTGAAAAGAACAAGATCGCATGGCACAAAGTGATACTTGTGGAGCCAGCCGAAGTGGCCGTGCGGTTAAAGGCGCTGCAGTCTGGAACCGCAAGACCGCTACGGTCGCAGGTTCGAATCCTGCCTCGGGCATGGATGTTTGTGATGTCCTTAGGTTAGTTAGGTTTAAGTAGTTCTAAGTTCTAGGGGACTAATGACCTCAGCAGTTGAGTCCCATAGTGCTCAGAGCCATTTGAACCATTTGATACTTGTGGACTGTTGGCGGCGCCGAATGCTGTGATGGGTGAAGTACGTGTAGCAGCATCCAATGGCGGCGGCCATGCAGCAGTTCCACTGGTGATAGTCTGTTTTGTGGGTGGGAGCGACACGAGGCGAGAAGGAGTTGCAGCACCTATTCCCACATGTGGTTGGTGCGAAGCTTGGACATCTGTGCTTACAAGGGCGTATGAACCTTTTCCTTCTCCAGTGGACTGTGGGTGAAACAGAGAACTTGTTAGATGAGAATGCCATTTCGTTCACTGTTCAAAGTGATATGAAGTTAACTGTGGTCTGTTATCTGACAAAAGTACTTATGGCAAACCTTCTATGCAAAATATGGAGAGCAGTGCTTGAATCGTGCTACATGGTGTGGTAGAAGCCTTGGGCACCGCAAATGGAAACTTGATAAAAGAATGTACCACTATGAGCCAACAAGTGTTCCAAAATGGTCCTGCAAAGTTCATGTGCACTTGTTGTCATGGCTATGGAGTCATAGGCAAAGCTTCGAACGTCTGTGGTGGAGCGGATTGGTTCTCTGCACTTGCGTGTCACTGTGATGTCATGTGTTCAATATTGGCATACATGTCCTACCAAGTACAGCGTCGGCACGCTAAATGTTTAGCGTGAATAATTACCCAATGTCCTTAGTGGAGCAATCGCAACACATCCTTTTGCAATATCTTAAGAATGAACACACGAAATTGACGACTCTCATTTTGAACTAGAATCACATCCTGTTGAACTGAAAGGCAAAATGTCGGCGCACAACTGAGTTCTGTATACTGTTGAATGAACAAGGCCGAGATGTGCGAATGTCATGAAACAGAATCTAGAAGTCTAGATCTGCTTGTGTGCCCTGGCCAATTTTTGTGTAGCGCAAGGGAAAAGATTCCAGCAATTCAGAGTCCTGCGCATAGATTTGGCAATAAGATGTGGCAGATGAATCAAAATCAGAGTCTGGGCCAATTGGAAGGCGTCATAAGGTGTCTGCGTTGTTGTGCTTTGCACGTGTGGGTTCGTATCCCATCCTCGTCATCGTCATCGACACTATAGGGACTTGCACCATGGGAAGCAAGGAATGGATGTTGTTTGGTAGCTGATATATCCATTCTACGATAGAACTGCACACATGTATTAACAGAGTTCTTTTTCATAAGAACAAGAAGCTACTTATCTTTAAACAAGTTGTTGTGGTACAACTTGTTATAGCCCACATTAGCCTCACTGCTGGTGAAGTACAAGTCCCACTATAAACACTACACTCTCGTAGCCAGTGACATGAACTGACAGACGCCAACTAGAATAGTAACTGAGCTAGTAACTGAGCTGATTGCAACTGCAACAGACTTGGCTGACTGTGAGCTAGGGACTGTGTCTGACAGGGCCCTCCGGTCAGCGGCGACGATCAAAACACTGGTGGTCAAGAGGTCGTTGGTGGTGTGTTGCTTGTTAGTCTGTCCTTGACCTCTCTCCGCATAGCTGCCCTTGCTTCAACACCTATTATCGATCTTCTTGGAATCTCTTTGCCAGCCGACGTGGTGGCGACAGCTTACACAAGCACAGTTTCGAAAAACATTCCACTGTCTACGTAAGAGTTTCGGAACTCACAACTGGACAGGAGTGGGAGAATTGGGGGATATTACTGGCGCTACCATAGTGCGGACCCCCTGTGATGTTGGCTGAGTGCAGTTATTGGCTTCTTACGAAATTCCTATGATTTTTACGAAGTAGGACAAATACTGCCACTAATTTTACGTATTATATTTGGCTTATTAAAATTTATCATTTACTTTACTTGTCATATTGTTCTAATGTACCATTATTTCACCTACATTTGAATTTCAACCATTTTTAAGCAGGATAACTGGTCTGTAAATGACATTTAGAATTTTTCAAGAATTTTGATTTGAGACAAGTTCTCCTATTCTGGCGTTATAGGTTCAAACGGTTCAAACGGCTCTGAGCACTATGGGACTCAACTGCTGAGGTCATTAGTCCCCTAGAACTTAGAACTAGTTAAACCTAACTAACCTAAGGACATCACAAACATCCATGCCCGAGGCAGGATTCGAACCTGCGACCGTAGCGGTCTTGCGGTTCCAGACTGCAGCGCCTTTAACCGCACGGCCACTTCGGCCGGCCGTTATAGGTTCAAAATGGTTCAAATGGCTCTGAGCACTATGGGACTTAACATCTGTGGTCATCAGTCCCCTAGAACTTAGAACTACTTAAACCTAACTAACCTAAGGACATCACACACAGCCATGCCCGAGGCAGGATTCGAACCTGCGACCGTAGCTGTCACGCGGTTCCAGACTGAAGCGCCTTTAACCGCACGGCCACACCGGCCGGCGTTATAGGTTACTCCTCTTTAATTTAGCTTGGAGGACTGGGCACTTTCCGATAATTTTTTCCGTCAATAATCTGTCACCAGTACCAGCTGGAAGGGAGGAATTATAAAGTAGACTGGAAGAGATTTGTAAGCAAAACTGTGATCAGCCCAGAGGTTATTTTCAACACCAGATAGCTTTACTAGACCTTGTCATTTTGATGATATGTCGTTACCTTGTTCTGAGCTATAAGCTGTCTTACCGAGCCAACCACAGGCTCTACGGTACCTACAGTTTTACATGGACCTTGAACCTCGGTCGTGCTCGGCATTTTCATGCTGAAACAAATATTGTCAGTGGAGAAAGAAGCAGATAAAAGTCCTAGCACTAAGCACTGGATCCCTTCTCTGGCACTGTACCGCTGAGCCAGCGTAACAGAAATAATAATAAGAATAGTACAGAGAAGGAAAAATTTTATGTCTATCCTACAACACGTGTGGTAATAGTCTGGTGAATTGAATATTAATGCAGTATCCTTCCACTTTTCTGGCCCTTATTCCGTATCTTCACGGAGTTGGCATGTTAATTTTCGGATGTAGCAATTTTAGTGGTACAGGGTGGCCGGATGCTCTTCGTGTAGTTCTTCCCCCCCCCCCCCTCCCCTCCCACTCCCTCCACCACCCACACAGGACTGAATTTATATACCTCATGTTTCAGCGTCTAGTGTTATCCCACGTGTAAGTGCGTGAAAGTTATCGAAGTGTTTGCATATCACGTAACTCAGCTGGGACGTGGGTGCCGACCTGGTATTAAGCTAGTCGGATGTGACAAACAGTCTAAAAACCACATCCCGGCTGGCTGACATACTGACCATCATCGTTAATCCTCCGGCTGGATACGATACAGGGCCACCGCGTCTTCGCGAAACTCGGAAACCGCTTCCTAACGCGCGAAACTGTCTGGTTAATAATATAATATTTAATTATATTGATATAATATACATTTTTAAACTTGTGTTAGTATTATTTTATGCAATAATGTTTCCATATTTTTATTTCATGTTGCATTAACGCTTTTTAGGTACGTGTTCCTTTCAAAGTATTCCTAAGGACGAGTGTGGATTCTATCAAAACTCCTTTCACTTAGGGGTTTCCTTTTTGTGACCAGAAGGAATACTGTTTTGGATGGGCAGAGTAGAAGTAAAGGTAACTTGTAATGAAGTTAAAATATGTAAGAATAAATTATTTTCAACCAACTTCGATTCCACCGTTGTGGACAAGCGATCGTAGACTATAAGGAAGAAGAGGCACACAGTAGTCAATCGTAATCCCATTAGTTTTTATTATTCTTACAAATCTAGATTTCGGCTATGAATAGCTATCTTCAGTGCATTTTCGTTAAAATTCAACAGACTCGCAGCAATTCACGTCACCATATGGTATTACAGCAGTCCATTTCACCATATTTTCGTAAACGTGTATAGGCAGAAGGACTTTGCTCAGTGTCCTTCTGCCTATATACCTGTAGGAACAAATGGTGATATGGACTGCAGCGAGTCTGTCGAATTTTAACGAATATACACTGAAGATGGCCATTTATAGCCGAAATGTAGATTTGCTAGAATAATAAAAACTAATGGGATTGCGACTGACTCTGTGTCTCTCCTTCCTTAAATGATTTTCTGTAGCTGCAGCAGTGCAACCCATGCTCGGTATCAGTTAGCTGTGTCAAGAGATAGTTCTAAAATAAGTCTCGTCCTGCTTCAACATTAACAGAAACAAAAGTATGCCAGTAGCTCTTATACAACAGAGTAAATATTGAAAAATTCGCACTTCATTAGCTACATTACACCAAATTTATTGCTGGAAAAATACAAAATTGTCTAGTTAAATATCCTGAAATTGTTATCTGTAATCCAAGCCAATTAATTTAATTATTAACTGAAACTTTTAACCGTCGAATTTTTCAGTCATACGGAGAAATAGGTCAACATTATTGCACGAACAGGCAGAAAACAATTTATAAGCACTTTTGAAAATTAATGTATTCCGAAACTTTTTTTAGTTGGTGCATTATCTTTAACATGTCAGCATTGGTGAACAATCAGTATCCTGTTTACAATAGAAAAACTGAGGCATGTATTGAGGAATGTGAGTGAGAAAAAAAATCAGCTTTCAATAAATTAGCTGAAGCTGAAATGTGATGGTGTTGCGATTCCTGGGCTTGTAAAAAAATTGAATCTTCTTCCTGCGGGGCGTAATTAGTGCATCTGAAACCACGCACAACGTACGAATTATCCGAATAGGTCGAAAATCGGTAGATTTGACGTATATGTACGGATAAACAAACGATTACAAATTAAGAAAAAAATGGATGATTTATTTAAGAGAAAGAGCTTCACAAATTGAGAAAGTCAATAACGCGTTGGCTCAACTCTGACCCCTATGCAACCAGTTATTCGGCTTGACACTGTTTGATACAGTTGTTGGATATTCTTCTGAGAGATATTGTGCCAAATTCCGTCCAATTGACGAGTTAGAGACCAAACGTTTTGGCCGAGCGGTTCTAGGCGCTTCAGTCTGGAACCGCGCGACCGCTACGGTCGCAGGATCGAATCCTGCCTCGGGCATGGATGTGTGTGTTGTTCTTAGGTAAGTTAGGTTTAAGTAATTCTTGAGTTTCTCCCGGCGTATTTGATAATCAAAATATCCACGGGTATGCTGCCGGTCCATAGTGTCCAACGGGCACAATATTTCGGCGATCATACACGTCGCCATCATCAGGTGAACTGACGGACTGAGCTCCTGTGAACGTGCCGGCACGGAGATCCGTACGCTATGGCTGCTCAGAGGGAACTGGGTTCGGTCGCTGCGGCGGCCGATTTAAATACCCTCCGCCCGCGGCGCGCTCCCTCCCCCGTCCGCGCCCCGCGCCACGGTCGCGCGGTGGAACAGATTGCGATGGCGTCTGAGATGTCGTCGGTGTGATGGCTCTGTCCGCCGTGGTCGAAATACAGTTCTCAGATTTTCGAATTCCTGGGGTAGACTCTCTGCGTCAGAGATAGTGCGCGCCCTATGTACTAGAGTTTTAAGTACCCCATTCTTCTGTGAAGGGTGGTGGCAGCTGTCTGCGTGCAAATACAGATCAGTGTGCGTAGTCTTCCGATACACCCCATGACCTAGGGTGCCGTCAACCCTTCTCTTGACCAAGACGTCAAGGAAAGGTAATTTACCCTCCGTTTCAGTCTCCATAGTGAATTTGATGTTGGGGTGTATGGAGTTTAGATGTGTAAGGAAGTCAAGGAGTTTATCCATACCATGTGGCCAGATGACGAACGTGTCGTCCACGTAACTGAAAATGCAAGTAGGTTTCCATACAGATGACGACAGGGCTTCCTCCTCGAAGTTCTCCATGTACAAATTCGCTACCACCGGTGAGAGTGGGATACCCATGGCGACTCCCTCCGTTTGTTCGTAGTATTCTCCATTAACAAGAAAATACGTGGAAGTCAAGACATGCCTAAAAAGTTCAGTGATCTTCTCGTCAAACTTCTGACTAATCAATTCTAGTGACTCTCGCAGGGGTACCCTCGTAAACAAGGAAACGACGTCAAAACTCACCATGATATCGGACTCATCCAACCTGAAGCTATCAAGGCGTTTAACAAAATCCACGGAATTACGGATGTGATGAGGGCATTTACCCACATAAACACTTAATATTCCCGTCAGGTATTTGGCCAACAAATATGTAGGTGCCCTGATGTTGCTGACAATGGGGCGTAATGGTACCCCCTCTTTGTGAACCTTCGGGAGTCCATATAGTCTAGGCGGGACCGGACCTTGGGGTAGCAATTTCTTAGCGTCACCCTCCGGTAAATCTGCGTCCTTGGGAAGCGCCCTCGTCTTGTTATCCACCTTCTTTGTAGGGTCAACGCTGATCTTCCAGTAGGAATCGTCATTTAGCAGGCTATGCATCTTATCAGTGTAGTCCTCATGGGAGACAACAACTGTAGCATTGCCTTTGTCAGCAGGTAAGACAACAATTTCAGAGCGCTCCCTCAGATCACGAATGGCCGCCCTCTCTTTCCTGCTGATATTTGACTTCATCGGCTTGGATTTTAATGGAGAATACTACGAACAAACGGAGGGAGTCGCCTTGGGTAGCCCACTCTCACCGGTGGTAGCGAATTTGTACATGGAGAACTTCGAGGAGGAAGCCCTGTCGTCATCCGTATGGAAACCTACTTGCTTTTTCCGTTACGTGGACGACACGTTCGTCATCTGGCCACATGGTATGGATAAACTCCTTGACTTCCTTACACATCTAAACTCCATACAACCCAACATCAAATTCACTATGGAGACTGAAACGGAGGGTAAATTACCTTTCCTTGACGTCTTGGTCAAGAGAAGGGTTGACGGCACCCTAGGTCATGGGGTGTATCGGAAGACTACGCACACTGATCTGTATTTGCACGCAGACAGCTGCCACCACCCTTCACAGAAGAATGGGGTACTTAACACTCTAGTACATAGGGCGCGCACTATCTCTGACGCAGAGAGTCTACCCCAGGAATTGGAACATCTGAGAACTGTATTTCGAAAAAATGGGTACTCAGAGTGGCAGATTCAACGTGCTCTTCGCCCAACCACTGCAGCACAACCTGTTGAGATGGATGAAGTCACGAGGGAGAAGGTAGGCACTGCATTTATTCCATACATAGGCGCACTCTCGGGGAAAATCGCCCGCATTCTGAAGAAACACCGGGTCGGAACTGTGTTTTGTCCTCCAGATAAAACTCGTGCACTGGTGGGGAGCGCCAAAGATGACCTCGGTTTGAGGAAGGCCGGCGTGTACCAGATTCCGTGTCAATGTGGCAAATCGTATATTGGTCAGACGATGCGTACCGTCGAGGATCGATGCCGTGAACACCAGAGGCACACTCGACTGATGTATCCGAGCAAGTCGGTGGTCGCTGAACATTGTTTGGCGGAAAATCACGCCACGGAGTATGACCGCACGAGGATTCTGGTACAGACGTCGAGATACTGGGACAGCGTTGTTAGAGAGGCCATCGAAATTCGCACCAATGACGACCTCATAAACCGTGACTGTGGCTATAATCTTAGCAAGGCTTGGGAACCAGCGACCGGGTTAATCAAGAGTAAATCGAGCAAACGTATAGTTGTGACGACCACGGCGGACAGAGCCATCACACCGACGTCATCTCAGACGCCGTCGCAATCTGTTCCACCGCGCGACCGTGGCGCGGGGCGCGGACGGCGGAAGGAGCGCGCTGCGGGCGGAGGGTATTTAAATCGGCCGCCGCCGCGACCGAACCCAGTTTCCTCTGAGCAGCCATAGCGTGCGGATCTCCGTGCCGGCACGTTCACAGGAGCTCAGTCCGTCAGTTCACCTGATGATAGCGACATGTATGATCGCCGAAATATTGTGCCCGTTGGACACTATGGACCGGCAGCATACCCGTGGATATTTTGATTAGGTTTAAGTAGTTCTAAGTTCTAGGGGACTGATGACCTTAGCTGTTAAATCCTATAGTGCTCAGAGCCATTTGAACCATTTTTTGATGCGCTAGATCGTCAAAATCCCGAGCTGATTGGAGGGCCCTGGCCGTAATGCTCCAAAAGTTTTGAATTGGGGAGAGATCCGGCGACATTGCTGCTAAGGTAGGGTTTGACAAGCTCGAAGACAAATAGTAACAACTCACGCTGTTTGCGGGGGGGGGTCATTATTCTGCTGAAATGTAGGCCTAGGGTGGCTTGCGATGAAGGGCAATAAAACGGGGCGTAGAACATCGGTGACGTACCGTTGCGCTACGTGGGTGCCGCGCATGACATCCAAAGGCGTCCTCTATGAAATTAAATGACACCCCAGATCACTCGTCAGGGCGTATGGCGGTCAGCAGTCATGTTGGTATTGCATCGCTGTCCGAGGCATCCCGAGCCTCGTTTTCGGCCTGGAATATCATTGACTGGAGTAGAATTGTCTTCACTGATGACTTTCGCTTCAAACTCAGCCACGATGGTCGGTGCAGACGCGTCTGGACGCGAAGCGACTTGCTAAATTTATGAAGCTCTTTCTCTTGACGAATTCGACCAATATATTTCTAAAATTGTAATCGCCTGTTTGTCTGCACACGTACATCACATACACCGATTTCCGTTCCATTCGTATAATTCCTTCGTGGTGCGTCGTATTTTTTTCTCATAGAGTACTGAACCGTGGCGGGACTGGCGCCAGTAGTATCTCTGCAATGAGTACGACTGATTTCCTAGTGCAGCGGTTTGTCTTTGGGCCTGGGCCGGCTCACGATATAAGGGAGTGCCGACCGCAAGTAGGGGGTGAGGCCACAACGCTGTGAGCACGGAACGCGGCGGTGCGCGAGTCGGCGATTAGCGGGCGGGCAGAAGCGAAGGCGGCGTCCCTGAGGCCGGGCGGCGGTTGTCACGTGGTTGTACTGGAGTCGGCGGGAGTTGGCCGGCGCTGTGCATTCTCCGGCAACCTCGTCAGCTGTGGATGTGCTCGCTTACTTGGAGGGACACGCTGTTGTGGTCTTGCGAAGTGATGGTCTGGCATCTTCGCAAAATCGCCCCAGCATCAAGACACCCAAATAAGTACGCTAATTACTAAGAGCGCCGTGATTGTGATTGCTCTTGGTACAGTACGACGTTGCACGACTTGTGATGTTATGCTAGTGCCATTTCATTTGAGGCCTCCTACTAAGCGTGTGCTCTGCTTCCGCATAATATCGATGTATTTGCAGATGTGTGTCATTAAGTTCTAGTGAGTGCCGGTTCTCGTGAGCCACTTCATTTCCCACTCTTAGAGTTTGTTTATCAAGTACTGCTTCCGTTAAAGGAAGCACTTCCTAGTCAAACTAGTTGTTGCTTAGCCTTGATTTTGTAGAGTTCATTCACTGATCAGTCTCAAATGTTAAGTGGTCTGTGTTTCAATGAGCTGAGAAAGCGGGCAACCGAAGCGCAGTGCTTCCCTTTAGATTGCAAGTTTGCCTTACGGGCGGTGGACTTCGCCTGAGCTTCTGTGTTCCTCTTCGGTGGCGTTTGCTTGGTTCACATTTTGGTGGCCTACTCGACATGGGGTTGCAAACTGAGCCACGCCGTGGTTCGAGGTTAAGTATTACTTCTCTCAGTCGGTTCCACCGTTCGTGGTTAAACTTCGGCCTTACAAGCTTGGACCTCGATTCTGTTGTTACACATTTATCATTTTATAGAGTTGTAACTTTCTATACCCTGGAAGTCCATCTTATAAGTCAATGGATGTCTGAATATAAGCGGGGTCGTTCTGTAAGATTGACCAAGCTATAAATGTGTTTTAAGTATTCGTGTTAAAGTTGAGACGGGGTTCAAAATGGCTCTGAGCACTATGGGACTCAACTGCTGAGGTCATTAGTCCCCTAGAACTTAGAACTAGTTAAACCTAACTAACCTAAGGACATCACAAACATCCATGCCCGAGGCAGGATTCGAACCTGCGACCGTAGCGGTCTTGCGGTTCCAGACTGCAGCGCCTTTAACCGCACGGCCACTTCGGCCGGCTTGAGACGGGGTGTCAAATGTTATTTTACATGTAAGGTTTTAATGGAAAGGGTCTTAAATAACGTATCTTAACTAGAATTGTTTTTTAAAGTTATTTATTAACTTGCTCATGATTTATGTAATGAATCTCTCTTAAATAATCATGCCCGAGTGGCTCTTGTCAAATATTAAGTGAGATTGTTTTGCTTAATTAATAAACCCATTTGAATTGAAATATTCACTTTATTGGGTCAGCCCTTCCACTTCCTTTACATTTAAAGGTTAAACAAAACAGCTGTTAAGTATACCGTTTCTAGTATGGCCACTCCGTACGTTGTTTCCTACATCGAGCTGCATATGGAGGGCTACGTTGGATAAACTGTGAACGCGAATCCCAATAGTCCGCACTCGGTGGTTCGCTGATTATTGGAAGAGAGGTGTGCTTACGGCACGTCTTCTGAAGACGTCTCGTTGTCCCCATTGGCAGACTTTTTCGTAGATAGGGTCTCGGAGCAGCTGTAGTGGAAGTAACTGTTTGCAATGTAACAGCTACTATTTTCACTGCCATAATGTTCAAAGTATTTTATTTAAGAAAAATTTATGTTACCTTATTTATTTGTCCCACTGTCTGAAATAAGAGAGCGTTTGTATCTGGCAATACAGTGCAGGATGAGGATCAATAAAAAATCAGGAGTCAATGTTAGATCGCTACGTCTAATCACAAAACCAAGCACCGCAGCTATTATGCCTAATTTTCTTTTTCCCTGACCTTATCCATTATCGTCACAGGGTCGGCAAATTAATCGTATTTGGCATTGTTTGTTGGTGGTAATGGGTGGCAGGATGTCATTCCTGTCACCGCTACTTCCTGACATACTTCCTTTGTCAAATATAATCAAATTTTATGTTATATACTGTTGTTGTAAAAATAAAATTCATTCCATTAGAACTAGTGATAGCCTTGGGAGAGCCAGCCCTGACAAAACTGTACCATCTGGTGAGCAAGATGTATGAGACAGGCGAAATTCCCTCAGACTTCAAGAAGAATATAATAATTCCAAACCAAAGAAAGCAGGTGTTGACAGATGTGAAAATTACCGAACTATCAGTTTAATAAGCCACGGCTGCAAAATACTAACACGAATTCTTTACAGACGAATGGAAAAACTGGTAGAAGCCGACCTCGGGAAAGATCAATTTGGATTCCATAGAAGTGTTGGAACACGTGAGGCAACACTGACCTTACTACTTATCTTAGATCAAGGAAAGGCAAACCTACGTCTCTAGCATTTGTAGATTTAGAGAAAGCTTTTGACAGTGTTGACTGGAATACTCTATTTCAAATTCTGAACGAGGCAGGAGTAAAATACAAGTAGCGATAGGCTATTTACAATTTGTACAGGTACCAGATGGCAATCATAAGAGTCAAGGGCCATGAAAGGGAAGCAGTGGTTGGGAAGGGAGTAAGACGGGGTTGTAGCCAATTCCGATGTTATTCAATCTGTATATTGAGCAAGCAGTAAAACAAACAAAACAAAAAATTCAGAGTAGGAATTAAAATCCATGGAGAACAAATAAAAAGTTTGAGGTTCACCGATGACATTGTAATTCTGCCAGAGGCAACAAAGGACCAGGAAGAGCAGCTGATCGGAATGGACAGTGTCTTGAAAGGAAGATATAAGATGAACATCAACAAAAGCAAAACTAGGATAATGGAATGTGGTCGAAATAAATCGGATGATGCTGAGGGAATTAGATTAGGAAATGTGACGCTTAAAGTAGTATACGAGTTTTGCTATTTGGGGGAGCAAAATAACTGATGATGGTCGGGGCAGAGAGGATATAAAATGTAGACTGGCAATGGGATGGAAAGCGTTTCTGAAGAAGAGAAATTTGTTAACATGGAGTATTGATTTAAGTGTCAGGAAGTCGTTTCTGAAAGTATTTGTATGGATTGTAGCCATGTATGGAAGTGAAACATGGACGATAAATAGTTTAGACAAGAAGAGAATAGAAGCTTTTCAAATGTGGTGCTACAGAAGAATGCTGAAGATTAGATGGGTAAATCACATAACTAATGGGGAGGTACTGAATAGAATTGGGGAGAAGAGAAATTTGTGGCACAATTTAACTAGAAGAAGGGATCACTTAGTAGGACATATTCTGAGGTATCAAGGGATCACCAATTTAGTATTGGAGGTCAGGGTGGAGGGTAAAAATCGTAGAGGGAGACCAAGAGATGAATACACTAAACAGATTCAGAAGGATGTAGGTTGCAGTAGGTACTGGAATATGAAGAAGCTTGCACGGGATAGAGTAGCATGGAGAGCTGCATCAAACCAGTCTCTGGACTGAAGACCACAACAACAACAACAACATGATGCGTTTGTCCATACGAATGAAACTTCTTCTCTTTTGCAGTTAAAAAACGGGTAGGCTGAGACAAAAATGTCATTTTGAAGTTCAGAATCACCGTGACAGTATGAGGAGTACCCGTCAGAACGGCCGGCTTAGAAAGTTGTGCAATAAAAACATTCTATTATTTTCTGTCTCTGAGGTGGCAGCCGGCCCTTCTAAAGGCCCTGGCGCGCCTACGGTGAGAAACAGCGACGCAGCTATTCAGGTAGCGAGGTGCCTCGAATCAAACCGTCGCGGAATTTCGTTTTCTCCTCACTTGGGCTGGCTTGCTGTGGAGTGGGCAGGATCAGTTTCCCGGAAAGCAATTTGTTTAGCCGGCCGGCCGCTGCGTGCCTCCTGTAATTTACGTAATCGCAGCCGAGCTGAGCTGAATGGCGAGACGAGGGGCGGCGTGGGTCCGTCCACGCTATCAGCGGCGCATCTCCGCTCCAGCCTGGTCTGCCCTCACCAGCAAACGAACTTTTCTTTAAAAATAACTCGAAGATCTAAAACTAATGATACGAATACTTTGTTACTGTTATACAGCCTGTCCCGTTTATCTTGGTCACGCCAGTTAACTTTTTGTACAGAAGCAGAAGAAAGAATAAATGTTGTCCATAATGAATGCATTTGAACTCCGTGACTGTTCCTTTGCGGGGTGTAGAATAGTAACCGCCACCAGTCACAGTAGAAAGTGATTTTATTTCATGCAGGACTGGTTTCGGGCATGAGCCCATTTTCAGGTGTTTTTACATTAAATTTCAGCCCAACACTGCTCACTGAAACATGTAATAGAATGTAAAACCACCTGAAGGTGAGCACAAGCCCGAAACCGGTCGTGCATTAAATAAAATCTCTTTCTACTGTGACTGGTAGCGGTTATTAGTCCACACAAAAACAAAAATATCTATCAAGCAAATATTGTTTAGCTACCAGGGGGACACTACAGCGCATCATTTCCTTCGTTCGTTACGATGATATTAATAGAAGTTCGTTCTTTTCAGAGCTCTATATATTTTATTCAGGATTCCACTTCCTCTTCTCAAGCGCTGTTTGCAGACGTACCACAGTGTACCATTCGGGTAAACATGACGTAATAAAAAAGGAACACAAAATTCACTATTTCTTTCCTGTATTAGCACACGGTACAGGCACCACTTTGGGGGGGGGGGGTGGAGAGGGGGGTAGGTGGCGGCACATAACTGTCCATTTGCTAGCCTCGGGGGGAAAAAAAGATTATTCAGTTAACTGTATTCAGTCCAAGGTTTGTGTAAGTACAATGTACACAAACAGATGGATGGTAGCAACACCATAAGGAAAAATAAATTAGCAGAACAGTAAATGTAGTAATGTTTTCTTACTTTCAATGTTATTCAATCTGTATATTGAGCAAGCAGTAAAGGAAACAAAAGAAAAATTCGGAGTAGGCATTAAAATTCATGGAGAAGAAGTAAAAGCTTTGAGGTTCGCCGATGACATTGTAATTCTGTCAGAGACAGCAAAGGACTTGGAAGAGCTGTTGAACGGAATGGACAGTGTCTTGAAAGGAGGATATAAGATGAACATCAACAAAAGCAAAACGAGGATAATGGAATGTAGTCAAATTAAATCGGGTGATGCTGAGGGAATTAGATTAGGAAATGAGACACTTAAAGTAGTAAAGGAGTTTTGCTATTTAGGGAGTAAAATAACTGATGATGGTCGAAGTAGAGAGGATATAAAATGTAGACTGGCAATGGCAAGGAAATCGTTTCTGAAGAAGAGAAATTTGTTAACATCGAGTATAGATTTAAGTGTCAGGAAGTCGTTTCTGAAAGTATTTGTATGGAGTGTAGCCATGTATGGAAGTGAAATATGGACGATAACTAGTTTGGACAAGAAGAGAATAGAAGCTTTCGAAATGTGGTGCTACAGAAGAATGCTGAAGATAAGGTGGGTAGATCATGTAACTAATGAGGAGGTATTGAATAGGATTGGGGAGAAGAGAAGTTTGTGGCACAACTTGACTAGAAGAAGGGATCGGTTGGTAGGACATGTTTTGAGGCATCAAGGAATCACAAATGTAGCATTGGAGGGCAGCGCGGAGGGTAAAAATCGTAGAGGGAGACAAAGAGATGAATACACTAAGCGGATTCAGAAGGATGTAGGTTGCAGTCAGTACTGGGAGTTGAAGAAGCTTGCACAGGATAGAGTAGCATGGAGAGCTGCATCAAACCAGTCTCAGGGCTGAAGACCACAACAACAACAACTTTCAATACTGATAAACGTTGTGCGGTACAATAGTAATTTTTAACCATGTATTCTGGAATATAAAAGCAGTTGATTAAAAACCACATCAACAATACCTTTTGTTTGTTGTGGTTGAGTGCGGGAGTAATGTTACTCAGGCGGAAGAACTGTACAGGGAGATGTAAACTGAGAAGAACATACCTTCCAGACACATGGTTTTGGTCTTGTTTTGATCTTCAACTGAAAACGGTTGACTGATTGATCAGTGTGCATTTTCCTTGTGTTTCCACTAATTTCCGGTCAGCTTCAGTAAGTGGTAGAGTTACGTTACCCCGGGTAGCTGCACTGTGCTCTATTGCGGGAGAGATAAAGTGAGATATGAGTTACACTTTTCATAACGTCATGGTTACGTGAATGGTGCACTGTGATACGTTACTGTACAGTTTTGGGGAGAAAGGGAAAATGGTGGATTACCAAATAAAAAATGTACGGTGGAATTTAAGAAAGACGTACTGCTATTAATATCTTCGTAACGAGCGTAGATACAAGAAAGGTAATCGTGCTGGTTTGCCGGCCGCGGTGGCCGTGCGGTTCTGGCGCTGCAGTCCGGAACCGCGGGACTGCTACGGTCGCAGGTTCGAATCCTGCCTCGGGCATGGGTGTGTGTGATGTCCTTAGGTTAGTTAGGTTTAAGTAGTTCTAAGTTCTAGGGGACTTATGACCTAAGATGTTGAGTCCCATAGTGCTCAGAGCCATTTGAACCATTTTTTTCGTGCTGGTTAATGCCCCGTTGTAACCAAACTACATTTGTTTAATACATTTTTTTATTTTGCTCCTGGGCAAAATGTTATTTGGAGCGGTGAAGATAAATGGGACATATTTTCTTCAGAGGACTTTGTCTTTAAGAGGAACGAGTCTGCAAGAAGAGTAATTGCGCTCACCAATAGATGATAGACTTCATTACTTACTGACTAAGAGACGTTGCTAGCATACAGAAGAAGTCCAACGCGTCTCCTTGAAGTAGTTAGACTTTATCGTTGTCTTTTTCGCATGCCTAATTGCGTAGTGGATAAGGTAAGTAGCAGCGCAATTCTCGGCTGTTTTCAGCCAAATCACAACGCAAAGAGCCAGTCGGAAACTAACGGCTCAAGAGATACATTACCGGCATTTGCCCTGCGGCGAAAGGATGGCTGCAGATAATAGTGAAAGCGGACAGGAGAAATTTCTGTTCTACTGATTTCGTCCCGTCTGTATATCTAGTTAGTGTACACGTGCAAAGAGCCGAAGGTAGATGTCTTGCTCGACGTGTAGGTGGTGTAGCTGTCTCTTTCGTGATAATGAAAGTGATGGGTGCTTAAAAGAGATTCATGAGCATCACTCTGTTTATTCATTTATACACGGAACGCATGAAAAATACCTGCACTTATGGTCAGTAAGAAACAGGAAGCAATGTTAGGGATTGACGTCCCGTCGACGACAAGATCGTTAGAGGCTGACTGCGAGCTCCGATTAGGGAAGAATGGCAAACAGAATAGACAGTGCCCTTTCCAAAAGAGTCATCCTGGCATTTTCCTTAACCGAATTAGAGAAAAAATGGAAAGCTTACATTTCTATAGGCTGATGGGAACGTGAACCACCATTCACCGGAATGCGCGTTGTTCCACTTCCCTCGTTACTCCGACCATTTCGTTTATGAGAAAGACACGACAGTTTGTTTGTGTCTATTTTGTCCGCAATGGTATCGGGCTACTTGCCTATCTTCAACTGTCCTACAGAACGTACACAATGATACAGTACTGTATGCTATGGGACTTTGGACGTGCTCGCAGCTTCAAGTTAGTTCACCCAGTACTTGCGTGTAGCTTATTATTACTCCTTCAAATATATTTCTAGAATTAAAAATTTGGAAATAAAAAAACAGCACATACCTTCAACATTTTCAGGAAACTTACATCTACAGCTACAATGATCCGCAACATCTCTTGTCAACACAGAAACCACACGAAAACCTATTTTCGACCTTGCGTCAACAGAATCTACAAATATATACTAAGCCAAGCCAATACTAAATCCGAAATCCACACTAAAGAGAATGACACATAACAATGGATATGAACCTACAGCTGTCCACAAAATTTATTCCTAAGTAAACAAAATTATAAAAGTAAATTTAGAGACAAAATACACTTGATCAATGTAAAATAAAGAGAGGGACAACTGAATTATCTTACCTTATTAGCCATTAGTATCAGAAAAATCCAGCATGCCGAACAAAAAACTAACGGAAAAATTGGCTTCAGAGATCAGAATACAATAAGAGAACACGTATTCCATTCATTAGAACAACCCAACATATTTTCACGAATTGGAGTTTATACGCCAAAATATAAAGTCAAAACAAAAAATTTGGTCAAATAGAGAGAAACTGTAAAACAAGAGTCCCTGAACACATGAATAATAGTGAAAATAATCCATCAGCGTTTATTAAAAATCTCAGAAAACGAAATCACGGGCCGCGCGGGATAAGCCGAGCGGTCTGGTGCGCTGCAGTCATGGACTGTGCGGCTGGTCCCGGCGGAGGTTCGAGTCCTCCCTCGGGCATGCGTGTGTGTGTTTGTCCTTAGGATAATTTAGGTTAAGTAGTGTGTAAGCTTAGGGACTGCCGACCTCAGCAGTTAAGTCCCATAAGATTTCACGCACATTTGAACAGTTTTCGAAATTACGAAGTGACAGAGATATCACAGTGAATGCCAGTTTCACAAACAGCCGATGAGGGCAGATATCTCAGTACTCTCGAAGAAATAGAAATCTTTATCCGCCGGAAGAAAGATGCTAATGACATTCTATATAAACAAACGGACCTAAAATATAAGAATTTTATCGAAAATTTTACAAATATCCTAGTTCAGAGATGAAGTAATCTAAGTTTAACACAACGGATTTTATACTAATTATATTTTACACAATTTACTTTTATATTAAATGTATTTCATATATTCATTATCAATAAGAGAAACAAGTAAAGTACTTAAATAAATTGATTATGCAGAACACCTACAATATCGAAATCTTCGTAAACAAAATACACTACTGTTATAAAGCACGTTGCCTCGTCTATAAGACATAGCGATCCAGACAAAAATTAAGTAAAATCCCCAAACACATCTACAGATATTCTATGAGGTCATGGTAATAAATTATCTATAACTATATGGAACCTAACGCAAAATTGGGAACACGGTTCAAGTTCTAAAGCATACAGCATAATGTCTTGTGTTATTGTGTATCGCCTGTAGGACCGCTGAAAATGGGCATGTAGCCCAATACCGGTTCGGCCAAGACAGAAATAAACAAGCTTGCTTGTCTTTATATATAGGGTGAGCCAGAACTCAACTGAAAAACTTTCATGTGGTAGTATGCAAAAAAAAATATAGCAAACATGGGCTCTAAAATGCATACCTTAAGAGCTATGAGAATTTGTTCATTTGAAGAGATGAGTACCACAGTAGCGAAGATGAATAAGTGCTCACAGCTCTTAAGGTATGCATTTTAGAGCCACGTTCTCAATATTTCTTTTATGTTCATACTTCCAACTCTGAAAGTATGTTGATGGAGTTCTGGTTTGCCCTACATATAAATAATTTCGTTTACCACTTTTGTAAAGGCTGCAGGGCAACATTAACACAAAACAATAGTTTCACATTACATTTATTGTAGGTTTCCCAATTAATTTACACTCCTATGAAGGAAGAGCATAATTACGGAACTGAGCGCTGAGGCGAAACAAGCTCGGTATCATTGTAAGAGGTACAGAGGTGACCAACTGTGCCGGGGTTTCGCCCAGTTCGCTACCACCAGCGCCATGTCATCACGAAGCGTCTGTGCTTAACATACAAGGGAATGCACAATAATCTAAAAGTGAACTTAAAAACTAAAATAACTTTTTCAAACTTTGGCATTGAATGTTTAAGTATATTAATATTAACAACGTACATAAAATAACTATATTAGGAAAAATATACGATCTTAAGAAAAAAATAAATGGTGCGAAATAATCAAACTACAAAGCTAATAACTGTTTAGAATATGCAAATGTATGTCACAGTTAAAAGCTACAAGTCTAAACTTGATCAGAGCGATGTCTCGGTTGAAATCGGCGTTTCTACGAAAAATTGAAGCCACAAATATTAGACTTGCAAAGCTGAAAATTCATATGTAGCCTCAGTTTCATGTAAAAACATTAAATTTATGACACCAATAAGCTACCTCTATTAGTTTTTAAATTAATTACTATAATTTAAATTTGGAGTTGAAACGTTCTTATTGGCTCCTCATATCCACCACGGAATGGGACATCCGCAAAATATATCAGACAATCTGCTTGATGGAGGCGCATTCAACTACCGACGTCATTTATCCCTTGCCTGATTGCAAAGCCCTGAATGAATCTCAGGCCAGAGAAGTACTTCCTTTCTGCAGATCAAAGTTTCGTGCTTATCTGCGTATCCCTGTTGCAAACCTATTTGAAATCAACATTTAATTCTTCTAGATCCCTTTTAATCACACACGTCTTCACCTTGGCACCGAGAGTTCCGGAACCCGTACAGAAAATTGGAATAGAGATCAACATAAACATCATTTCCATCCTTTTTATTGATCATGATAACCACTCATTGCATGTTGTACCACCATATAGCGAGACCTTCAGAGGTCGTAGTCCAGGTTGCTGTACACACCGGTGCCTCTAATACCTAGTAACACGTCCTCTTGCATTGATGCATACCTGTATTCGTCGTGGCACACTATCGCCAAGTTCATGAAGGTACTGTTGGTCCAGATTGTCCCACTCCTCAACGGCGATTCGGCATAGATCCCTCAAAGTGGTTCGTGGGTCGTGTCGTCCATAAACACCTCTTTTCAGTCTATCCCAGGCATGTTCGATAGGATTCACGTCTGGAGGACATTCTGGCCTCTCTAGTCGAGCGATGTCGTTATCCTGCAGGAAGTCATTCACAAGATGTGCACGATGGGGCACGAATTGTCGTTCATGAAGACGAATGTCTCGCCAATATGCCGCAGATATGGTTGCACTATCGGTCGGAGGATGGCATTCACGTATCGTACAGCCGTTACAGCGCCTTCCATGACCACTAGCTGCGTACGTCGGCCCCACATAATGCCACCCCGAAACAGCAGGGAACCTCCACCTAGCTGAACTCGCTGTACGGTGCGTCTTAAGGCGTTCAGCCTGACCGGGTTACCTTCAAACAAGTCTCCGACGATTGTCTGGTTGAAGGCATATGCGACGCCCATCGGTGAAGAGAACGTGATGGCTATCCTGAGCGGTCTATTCGGCATGTTGTTGGACCAATCTGTACCGCGCACCATTGTGTCGTGGTTGCAAAGATGGACCTCGCCATGGACGTAGGGAGTTAAGTTAACGCATCATGCAGCCTATTGCGCACAGTTTGAGTCGTAACACGACGTCCTGTCGCTGCACGGAAAGCATTATTCAACATGGTGGCGTTACTGTCAGCATTCCTCCGAACCATAATCCGTAGGTAGCGGTCATCCACTGCAGTAGTAGCCCTTGGGCGGCCTCTGCGAGGCATGTCATCGACAGTTCCTGTCTCTCCGTATCTCCATGTCCGAACAACATCGCTTTGGTTCACTCCGAAGCACATGTACACTTCCCTTGTTGAGAGACCTTGCAGGCACAAAGTAACAATGTGGACGCGATCGAACCGTGGTACTGACCGTCTAGGCATGGTTGAACTACAGACAACCGAGCCGTGTACCTCCTTCTTGGTGGAATGACTGGAACTGATAGGCTGTCGGACCCCATCCGTCTAATAGGTGCTGCTCATGCATGTTTTTTACATCTTTGGGCGGGTTTAGTGGCATCTCTGAACAGTCAAAGGGACTTTGTCTGTGATACAATACCCACAGTCAACGTATATCTTCAGGAGGTCTGAAAACCGGGTTAATGCAAAACTTTTTTTGATGTGTGTAATTTTGTCAATTAGTGTCGCTTATCCACCTCCATCGACACCTGAATGTTCTCGAGACGAATCTTAGGCTGTTCTCCACGAGTGAGTAAACTTAAAACAGTTTCCTTTTCCTCACAACGATTCGAACAGCGGTTTTTTTGTGTATAGTTTGTGGGACAATAGATAGTAATCAATGGTCGTTACTAAAAAGACAGTAAATTGTATGTTCATGCTTTACACCTACCTTCGTCGTCAACCAGAAAGCGATTGAGAACGTATTCACCATAATTTCCAGTCTGCAAGTACATATTACTCTTTGTGCTCACTGAAAGAAAATATTCCCACTTGCGATTTACTCAGCGCGATCAGGAACTGCGACTGTAAACAAAAGTTTTGAGTTTTAACCCACGGATACATTCTGTAAAGTTCGCTCGCTCAAAATATAATAATATCCCTGTCGGAAACAACACTATTAACAATTGAGAGGCAACTTCTTCGGAAACTTCCAAGTAAAATGGTCTATCACCCTGATTTCTAATCACCAAAAGTTGATTGCTCGCCTTAAAAGTGGAAAATAATCCCGCCACTTGCCACGCGTTTTGTCCACATTACGGGCGGCACACAAACAATTACTTTCGTGAAATCCAAGCGATCCAAGACGGTGTATAGTCCTCGTAAGTTCACATCGTACGTTTATCGAAAACACTTTCAGTTCTACGCAGCTCTGACGTCATCCGAGGCACAACGCATGTGGGCGTTTGACTGACGTGGACGGTTTGATATATCGGTATGACGTGTCCCTCCACTGCCTCTTTGGTTGTATTTCAACAGGAACACAGCGCTCCGCCAAATGGAACATCTATTAACTGCCCTAGGCACAGCTAGTAGTATCTAAATGGCCCCTCTCGGACAGTTATTAAATTATAGCTCCGTCTTTTAACAATTGACAATCTTCTTAATTTTGTTATAAATGGAGTTAAGGTTGTTTTAGTTACTGAAAAAGTTTTAGCTCGAAGCATTTAAATTTTGCCGGTTGCAATTTTTAGAACGGAACCAATCGTAGAACATGACCCCTTAACTGTCTCTTCAAGATTCGTTGTAATTGTTGTTATTTGCAATAAAGTCTTTAAACTTGGTACAGCTGTGTTATTGCATAAATGTAATCGAGTGCTGTAATTAGCACTTTCTATAAATACAAATGGTACTCTTCTCTGATTTCAGCCAAGTCGCATTGTGCGGCAAAGGGAAGTTACGGTTCAGTCCTTGTCAACCAGTGAAGTGTTTCTGACGGTAGGGTTGGCATAACATTCTACAATATGACGCTTTGAAGTCATGAGGTGACTGGGTTGCTACATGGTGTAACACAACACGGTGTTTCCACAGCCGACTACGTGACAGGAGTCCGCCACCTGTGATAGCGCACCCAGCCAGCTCAGCCGGTAGCAGCATTCCTTCGGCATCTTGCATTGTATAGGCACTATCTTTACCCGACGTCCGTCGAATGTACTGCGAACAATGGGCCATCAGACCCCTTAATCAAGGATTCTGATCAGTCTTAGTTACGCTATAGAGAGACCTCTGCTGACTACCTGGCAAGCGGCTTTTGATGCGACGGCCCATTTTCCGAGAAAATCTATGTCGAAGTTTTATGTTCATCTCCTTTATTTCTAACGTTAGATTGAGGTAGGTAGCGCAACAGCTAAGATTCGTGAATGTCACGCTGGCGAAAAGGGTTCTAATTCTGTGCGTCAACTTCCTTACCTATTTTTTAGTTTCATCGAACGGAATATCATGAAATAGTATGTCATGGATATTATTAAAAAATGGTCATTTTTGCCATTTAAATCAATCACTACAGCAACCTCTCTTCAAATATTTATTCTGCTCGTGGTTTGTAGTTGAAGCTCCAAACGACTGAATGACGTTCACTGGATTTGTTGTGAGGGCAGACTGATCAGAGACTTTATGTTCAGATCTTTGAAGGTGAACGAAAAACATGCACCTGGTCCATAACAATTATTTCGTCATAATGTGTTCCTCCTTGACAGCCTTGTGATGTTTACTTTTGCAGGCAGGTTAAAATTTTCATGAAAAAAAAATTAAAAAAGCATCTAACTTGCAAAAGACTAATAGAGAAATCGCTTCGAGTGAAATTTCCATAAAAATACATTCTTGATTCTGCCTCAATTTAGTGCACATGTTTTCAAAGAATAATAAAATATGCGTGGTTCGCATCGAGATTGATCGAACAGAGAGCAGTCACTTTGAATACAAACGAAGAGTGTTTTCCGGTGTCGTTTCTGTACCTGGCAGCTATGCTTTATGAGACATCTGTAAACAACGCTGGGGTAGAACTAAGGTACAGGTTCGATGGAGGATTATTTAACCAACCCAGACTCCACCAAAAAAGTTCACAAGTACCACTCTTGCAACAGATCTACAGTGTGCTGAGGACTGTGCCTCTCCAGCTCACTCACCTGCAGAGTTGCAACAGTCTGTTAATTGTTTCAGCAAGGCATACAAACCATTTGGTCTCTACATCAATATTCAAAAAACGAAGTTCTTGACTCTTCCCTACCCGATTTTAGCATATCCATTTCTGATACACACTTGGAAGAAGTGGACCATTTCCTTTATCTAGGAAGCATATTGTTATCTAATTGTTCATCTGAAAAAGGCGCGGAGAACAGAATACGTGCTGCCCACGTAGCATTTGGTCGTCTCATAAAACCTGTCTTCCAGAATAAAGACCTAACACAATACGGAATATCATCAAATAGTAGGTCATGAATATTATTCAAAAATGGTCATATTTGCCATTTAAATCAATCACTACAGCAACCTCTCTTCAAATATTTATTTCTTCGATGGTGTATGGATGGTGTACAGAGCTGTTGTCATCTCAACGCTGTTATATAGTTGGGAAACCTGGTCATTACAGCACCGCGATGTGATAAAACTAGAACGCTTCACCAACAGAAGCTAAGGTACATCATGAACATGAAATTGGATGACTTTAAATCAAATACCAAAGCTCTTGAGCACCAACTAAGATGGGCTGTGCATGTCCAGCGGATGAGAAATGACAGACTTCCAGGTCATATGGTGTACAGTGAAGTGAGCACAGGTAAAAGGCCGCAAGGTGCCCGTCTTAAACGCTATAAGGATCAGTACAAGAAAAATCTAAAAACCTTGAACATCGATCCGAGAATCTGGTCCACCATAGCAGAAGATCGCAGTCGGTGGCGCTCAACTACCTCAAATGCTCTTCAGAAGTTTGAACGGGAACGTCGAAGACTGGAGAACGACCAACGCCAGAGATGTAAACTCCTCCACCTTCCATCATTTGTAATTTCTGTAGTCGCATGTTCCATGCTAGAATTGGACTACTAAGCCATCAAAGACATTTCCACGTCTGAACCGTGACAAAGGAAATCTCAGCGGAGAAACGAAAACTCGGATACGAGTATCAGCAGACGACGACGTGTTACTGATTGCTCAACCAAACGTGTTAAGCTGGGTCCAGATGAATTCGAAGAAATATTAAAATTGTGATACAACTTTGATAAGGATCGCCATCGTCACTTTAATGAGCGATACCCAGTTTAAAAAGTCACAAATCTGACAGAACTGATCAATGCCTTGCAGTACTCCTATTCCATAGAGATAAATTAAAAATCTGACCGAATAAGTAGACACGTAAAACGCTAACAATGGTTGTTCAACATTCAAATATCTCTTAGTAATTTCAGTTCAGAAAAAAATCTCAGGTTAACATTCAAAGTTGCAGTTGTAAAAATACGAAAAACACCGCCACAGTCACACTCTCCAGTTTAACTGAAAACAATATAATCTATTTACATTCCAATAAAGGTTCGATATGTCAGATTTTCTGTATGCACCTCTTCAGGAAACTATTAGCTCTATGTCCTAACACCAAACTGCCGTCTAATAACACGTATTTGTAAGAGAATATGAACCAGCAGCTGCTTATAACACGAAAAGACCCGTTATTGTTTTATTACACGCTGGAGAAAGTATCACAATTATTAAATGTCTGGCAGGACGCGCATGGAGCGAATTAAAGTGAAGTATGGAGCGAATTAAAATGAAACGACCAAATAGAACTGCTCATGACAAGGGCAGGTGCCAGACAGAGATTCCCTGAAGGAACTCTTCGGAAGTGTAGTCCACAGACGAGTAAGCTAAGAAAATTGGATCCATATGATTATATTTCGGAAGGTTTTGAAACAGTTCCTCACAAGAGGCTTTTAATCATATCACGTACCTATAAACTATCATTTCAGTTCGGCAACTGGATTCGTAATTTCATGCCACAAAGGTCGCAGTTCGTAGTGACTGACGGAAAATCATCGAGTAAGGCATCTGGTCTTGCCGAACGAAGTGTCACTGGCCCCCGCTGTTCCTGATATATGAAAGATTTAGGAGATAATCTGATTAGCCATCTTAGATTGTTTGCAGATGATGCTGACGTTTACAGCCTTGTTAAGTCATCAGAATAGCAAAACAAACAGCAAAATGATTTTAAAAAGATGTTTGTATGGTGAGATAAGTGGCAATTGACGATAGATAATGAAAAGTGTGAGATCATCCAAATGAATACTTAAAGGAATCTGTTAAATTTCGGTTGCACGATAAATCACACAGATATAAAGGCTGTCAGTTCAACTAAACACCTAGGGATTACAATAACGAACAACTTAAATTGTAACGATCATACAGAAAATGTTTCTTGATAACAATTACAACCGTATTCGGTTTACTGAAAAGTGTTTAGAATCATACCAGGGCTAAAAATAGCACAGCATTGTAATGAACACTTAAACTATGTTGAGGTTCTGAGAGTCGCGGGAAGTATCATTTTCATCCCAACGAATCTACAATTCAGCGGTCCCTTTGATGAGCACGTAGAGAAATACCTCTTACGGTTCTGCTCAATGCAGACTTAAGAAGGCATCGTTCTGTAGGAAACAGTAATTGAATTAAAACAGAAGTAAAAATCCATCTACATACGAACGGAGGGCTGATTCGCAGTACAATGTAGAAGTCACAGTAGTTAACAAACGTGTGATCAGGAAGATCAGAACTCGGAAAGTCGAAAGAGGCCTCTCCACGAGTGACCAAGCGTTAATAATCTTAACAGCTGACTCCTGTAGAAGTGAACCCGGAGATGACTGTGCATTAAACACGTTAAAGAAATGATACAACGTAAAGAAGAATTGGTGCTACCCAGTCTGAGTGAAAGTGGATGACAACGTTTACAAAGAACCTCTAGAGCTCGTCACAGCAATCCGAGAGTCCATGGAAAACGCAATACCATCCTTGAGTCAAAGGGGCTGGAGTTCTCAAGTACCATAGAACGAGAATCTCCAAGGGCTAAGAACAGAAGTAGAAGGGCAATAAGATTCTACCAGGAAGACCGCACTGTGGAAAAAAACTGTTAGGAGTCTGGGCAAATAAGAGATCTTAAGCCTCAACTGGAAGACCACATACGGCAGCAAGAGTAGAGAGGGGGAACCGACTCCTGGCACAAAACCTATTTCTTGACCCATGAGGAATGTTCTATAAAATCGACTGTCAAAAGATAAAATCTTGGACAATGTTATCAACTACAACTAGTAAACGGGAACACGACAGAAAACTGGCTGCCGTGTGCACTGTCATTGATGGATCCTCTCTTCCCAGACAATACTGCAGAGGACTAACTTCATGAAGGCAGAGAATTGCAGAACAAAAGTAGGAAAGCATACGGTCGAGACAAGACAGTTTTTCCATTTACGGTAGAGGAGATGATGAAAGAAATCCTAAAACTGAAAGAGAATAAATCAGCCAATGCAGATGGTATCCCCGTTGAAGTGCTACATGCCCTTCATATATACATATGTTTATTTTTGTGTCAACTCGTTTTCTTTGCAGGAGAGACTACCAGATATATGGCAGAAAGGAATCGTAATTTTGTGGAAAAAGTGTGAAGACAAGGGCGAGTACCTACAAAATACAACATACCACTTTAACTTCTCAATACCTTACGGAAGGTTCTGGAGCTGCCAAGCCGTATGCGGTAGACTACAGAAGAAACCTTCGTATAATGAACTCACAACAATTAGATTCCAGAAGTGGGAAGTCAAAATAAGACGTTGTTAACGACGCAATAAGACTTGGAAAAAAAAAGAAGTGCTCCGCGTAAAGCATCTTGTAGCCAAACTGTGGAAACAGAGGAAGTCACTGGGACTTTCGATCACATGTCATGGCCAGCACTTTTTGTCATGTGAACGACTTGGACTGCCTGTACAACTGTTTTCTGAAATTATTGTCAACAAAGAGAAGCATCTCTGGCGTGCACAGGACAGGCCCTTGAAAGTAACATTTCAAAATTCAGCTTCCAGGGATCCATAAGTAGCCCAGTCTTCTGAGATCTGGTACTCGACCCGAAATCAGGAAACCTGCACGATAACGAAGCTGTTGTGCGAGTAGTGATGTATGCCGACGACCTGATGTAGTCCTTCAACAATGACAACAGTAGTAGCAAGAAGCTAGTCAGTTGCACTTGAAAAGACCACGTGCATGTTGCTAAAAGGGAACCTTTTAAGAGAGCATCAAATTAAGCAATATGTCCGAAATGAGGAAATCCTTCGCCCGATACCTAGACGTATTCTTGGACGAGTGCCAGGATTATAGGGCACGTTTTGAAGAAATGAGCAAGTCAGACGGGAACATAAAGTAGTCCTAACTGCGATTGCGGGATAGGGTCCGAGTTCTTGGGCGCACAGGCTTCTGCTCCTAACACTCGCACGGGAAGTTAACAGGTTGCAAAGTGGAATACTCCTCCGGATGACGGCAGCTTTTGTTACTGTCGCCTAGGGCTTTGCAGATAGAAGGGGCGCTCAGTAAATAATGAAATACGTCTTTTTTCGGCCAATGTCGGTAGAAAAAATGCAGGTTTTGTTGCGGGGCATCGTGGAATATTCCTGCTCTATCCCTTATAGTTTCACGAAGCTCCGATAGGTGGTGGTGGTGCAGGTAACCATCAAAATGGCGTCTGTAACGGGGGTGCATTCCAATCAGAGAGCTGTCATTTAGTTCGTTTCGGCGGGAAATCAGAGCATTGCAGATGTTCGTAGCAGCTTGAGAATGTGTACGAACACCTGACAGTGAAAAAAAAAAAAATACAGTGAGTCGTTGGTCGAGGCGACTGTCATCATCACAACAATGTCGAGCAAAGGTGTCCAATCTCCGGCATGCCTGCCGGCCGCACACAGCTGTGACTCCTGCGATGTTGGAGCGTGCGGACACTCTCATTCATGGTGATCGATGGCTCGCAATCAAACACCTCGTTGCTCAACTACACGTCTCTGTTGGTAGTGCTGACACACTGGTCCACCAGTTTGGTTACTCAATGGTGTGTGCCAGTTGGATTCCTAGCCTCCTACCAGAAGATCATAAAGAACAACGAATGACCACCTGTGCGAAGTTGCTTGTACGTTACAAGACTAATTGTGACAATTTTTGTCGAAGATCGTCACGGAAACAAAACAGCAATCGATGATGTGGTGTCACACAAACTCTTCTCCGAAGAAAACAAAGCGGCGCCATCATCCTATAAAGACATGGTGACGGTCTTCTGGGATTCTGAAGGAGTCATCATGTTCGATATCCTCCATCTGGTTAGGAAGTGTATTTTACTACTACTAGGGAATTGAAGAAGCGTCTTCAGCGTGTACGTCGCCACAAAAATGCACACTAACTTCTTCTTCAACACAAAGCAAAGCCTTGCCTCACACAAGCCTGCACACACAAGAGGAGCTCACAAAGCTTCATTGGCCTGTTCTTCCGCTTATAGATACAGTAAGACTTTGATTCTGACGTTGACCAGTAAAATGACAACATGCGGGCGTACAGGGCCTCCCGCCATCGCGTTGAACGGAGATTATATTGAAAAACAGGGATTCGTGCCCAAAAGGGAAGGGAATAATATGATATACTGGATTCCTGAATAAAACCTACATGTTTGCAGAAAAAAAGTATTGTATTAGTTTTTGAGCGTCCCTCGTAATATTAGAAATATGTGGACTCAATCTCCAGGTACGAAAACTAACGGCAATGTATTGGCTAAAGAAAGAACAACATCGTCAAATGCTGAATTTAACGGCAATACGGGCCACAAACAAGCAGCAAATTCAGAATCTGGTCCTCTAACAACGGTAGAAACGATGGGGTGATGCCCAAACTGCGAAGTACATCTGTGGTTTTATTCCAAATACAAAGCAGAGATACGGAATGAAGCATTTGAATCCCTCAAGAGGCCTTACAGAATCCTCGATGGGCCATATACTCTACGCCACATTCTGGCATCGAATTTAGTTTGATTGTGCCTCGAGGGAGAGTTTACTAACTTTATTTTTTATTTATTTATTTCATTAACAGTGCAGAGGAACCCATCGCCTTGAAATGTAAGGTGGGTCGTATGCTTCTAACAGCAAAGACTTCTCGTTATTACAATCTCATTGGTATACAGTTTTTTAGAGCTTTTGTAAATAATATAAAGAACATAATAGACAAAAAAAAATATTCTAAGGTTACAGCGAATTGAATCCTTAACGATTGTTAAAGTGGTTCTATATAATTTGTTTCTGTCTATTTGATGAGAATATAATTTATATAATGCAAATGTCAAAAAAAGTAATACAATCAGTTTGGTGAAAGTAAGTTGCAATATGTAGTGGTTGTGCAATATAGTCTAAGTAGCTTGTTGGTTGATAATAGCCTATTTCTACCTATTTGAGGTGAGAAGGTCTCGGTAGAACATCGAGCTATTCTCATCTGAAATGGTTCGTGCTTATGTATGTTTTTTTGTATTTGTGTACTGATATATTACTGGAAGCGTTGCAAGTCAGGACACTACATGATATTCAGCAGTTTGTTTGTCTTGTTGTTGGTATTTGTGGTAAACTCTGTGTGGTACCTTAGATACATACACAAGGTTTTATACAGATTAAATACTGATTGAGCATTTGATACAAGGAATACACGAGGAATACACTTTTGGTTGTACATTTGTTAGTAGAAAAAGAATGTAGTTCATTGCTACTTGAATGGATTATTCCTTAAATAACTTACTACATTAAATATTTAGTTTTATACATACTTTATACAGAAAATACATTTGATATATAAAATTAATTCATTGTAGGTTTAAATAGGGAAGAGAATATACTTCTGTCTATACACAATAAAACGAATAATAAGTACTGCTTGTGTGCAGTATACTTTAAACAATATGCAATGTGTCGTTGGGGAGGAGGAGCCCCAGAATAAAAGTTCTGCGAGCCGTCTCCTCCCAAGCGACGTTACCTTATTAATAAAGTCTTAGTAAGTTGTGTCGGTGTTTATTTGTTTTATGATTGTTACTGGTAGTTGTGTTGTTTGTAACTGTGTTATGGCTTGGAGTGTCATGTGTTGTTTGTTTGGGTCCCTTACGTGTTGATCCATTCTGAGTCATGTTCACTCAGTGTGTTGGTTCCTTCCTCGGTTTTGGAATATGTAGTTTGTTGTGTTGTTTGTGCTTGTCTACTCCGCCTCCCACATGGGTTTTGGTGCTTGTATTCATCATGCAGTGTGTTCGATACAATATCGGCTACGCTATTTATTGTGTTGCAGTCATCGGGATTACGTATTGTTCTGGCGATGTCACTGTCGTTGTGTGTAGGCCTCAGTTGTGCTAGCGTGTTGCACAGCAGTGTGTCACGTTCAGGTGTGCCAGATACTCCGCAAATGCATGTTTCATCGTTAGTCCCACGCGGCTCAAGTGTACCGGGTACAGCCCGAGCGAGGATAACTATAATGAAGTGTGAAAATACAGATTCTTGTTTTTCTTACTTCAGGTATTAGAAGAAATTGGCTGTTATAGTACCCATCGTTGCCTGGGTCTTCCTCTGTCTCTTCTTTCTTGGCACTTATATTTTCTAGCCGTTAAGTAGAGTCTGTCACTCTCCATTCCTTCTAGGTGTTCGTTCCATTTTCTCTATATTCTAAAATTTTATCATTTAAACTAAAAATTAAAATTCTCTGATTTCAATACTATTTTGCCTTAGTTACGAGTTTTGTGGACTCTGATATCGTTTTATTTTATTTTGTATTATTTTTTCCGGGTCACCTTTGGTCCCTTTCTGCGGTAGGAAGGAAGGAGTGCAGCCAGTGAGATAGAGATGGTCGAAGCTGGTATTTGTTGATAGTGGTGTCTGGCGGAGAATACGTGCTTCTTGGGTAGTGATTGACCAGTACTGCTGGAGCACGGATTTTTTCGTGTGAGTGTCGTGAGCTGGCGTTTACCGCATAGGACGGTGTGCTTGCTGGCGTGACGTGCTTGGTGAGCTTATCCCTCTCCTGACTGTGCGATTTGGCGTCGTTTTGGGGTCCCACCTGGAGAAGTCAGAACAATACAGTGAAGCCTACGGATCGTATCGCGGGATGCCACAGTTGCTCGGAACGCCTTAATTGTGGTATTTTGCCATAAACTTGGCCAATTCCTTTTTGGGTTTTCCGGTATGCCTGCATGTGTTTATGGGCGAGTGCAACTTGTAATGTTTGCCTGAAATTTGTCTAGGTTGCCGCAATTTAGATGAAGCAGCTTGGAGCTCACTTTCCGATTGGTTTCCAACTTCAGTTGTGATACGTTCATTTGTATTTATCTGGTGAATGTTTTAAGGGACCATTGGCATGTGCTGAACTCCACCCCGTATGGAAATTGCCGTATCTGTTTGGAGTATTTTTTTAAAATTTCGGATGCCAGATTTTAAATTTAAGTTCAAATTAATGATTTATTATGATTTTGATTTTAAGGCCTTGCGGCCTGTACTCAGTTTGAAGTTTACATTTTATCTTACCATTGTGTTGTAATCGGATCGACTTTAATCAGTGACAGTGGCTTAGTTTTTGCAGCCAACAATATATCTCTCTGCTTATTCTGTGGAGGAATAAGTGGAATACTTTATTTAATACACTGAAAATTATTTTACATTTAAAATATAAATAACCTTTAATTCTCTGTTACTGCCGTGTTTGTGATATCTTTCAGAACTAGGTCATAAGGCTGAGTTTTTTTTTTTTTTTTTTTTTTTACTTCAGTGTTTAAGAGAGGGTATGGCGTACACACTGTAGCGGTAAACTTACTCTCGTTTGCCCTGTTGTCGGGGAGGAGGGGGGCGCGGGGAGGGGGGCTGGGGCCCGAGTTTTACACCTGGAGCCTGTTCTGCCACAAGCGGGCTTGTGCCCCGATTTGACGTAGGCCTGGTCCACTGTAATTCAAAATATGTAATATGTACTAAGGAAGGCAGGATTGGGCTACGATAGTGGACGGGGCTGTAATCAGTTCCTGTTGGTTAATTTATTTTTCAATCATGTACACTTTATTTGGAAACAACAACAATAAAAGGTGACAATAAACTAAGAAGTGTTCCACGACTGAAGGCCTTAATGACAACAAATTCAAAATTATTTCTCGGCTGAAGGCCTCAATAGTGAAAATTTAAAACTTTCGTGGCTGAAGGCCTGAATAGCTATCCTTTAAGAACCAGTTAAACATCTTCAAACTTGAAATTACAGTTATTAAATTTTTTTCAAGCAATCATCAAATCTGACCAAAGTATGGTGAGGCGGGGAGTGGGGGGGGGGGGGAGGGGGGGGGGTTGACACAGTCGTTAGTCGTTGCTCCAAGGATCGACCTGGGAAAGTTCTTCAACTTCCACAAGCGAAGAGACACGCAGCCAAGAGTTGCATTCGAGATGATAACTCAGACTAATGGCAGTTTAAACGCATGACCAATAATCATTTGCCGAATCTACCAGCCGACCGAGCGATTCTGGGCGCTACAGTCTGGAACCGCGTGACTGCTCCGGTCGCAGGTTCGAACCCTGCCTCGGGCATGGATGTGTGTGGTGTCCTTAGGTTGGTTAGGTTTAAGTAGTTCTAAGTTCTAGCGGACTGATGACCTCAGAAGTTAAGTCCCATAGTGTTCAGAGCCATTCGAACCGACTCTAGCTAACGTCCGACCACCAGTGCAATGATGGAATAACACACCCAAGCTGGAACCGGTGGTCAGCACTACGTCTTTAGACTCCGCTGTTTAGAGCATCCAGAAGCAGAAAGGAACCACTACAACCAGAATAGGAAAAAAAGAAAACACCATCCGGCCCACAAATCAAGGAAGCTTTCGAACTACATGCCTTACCAGACAGCAGCGGCAAGGCGAGGAAAAGTACACTGCCGTAACATACACTAAGCTCCATGGAGGGCAACTGGGGCGTTAGCGGCCACTAGGCAGGAAAAATACCACTGTTTGAACTTCACAAATAATAACATATAGAATGCAACAATTAATAATAATAAGTGGAGGAAGGCTAATTAGGTTCGCCTTCCCCAAACGCTCAACTCGCTGCTCTTCATCATGGCGACACTGCGAGCAGCAACACGCCAGCAAATTGCGTGATCTCACAATGGTGGAGGTTTCACTACTTGAATTAAGGTCCACTCAACTTAAACCTCCTGGGTCCGGTTGACAACGAGGTTGTACCCTTCGCGACTACAGCCCTTCCTTCCAGCAGTGCATGCGTGCTGGCAGTGGTCCCGGCGTGTTCTCGCGCTGCGCGGACCTGGCTGCTCGTCCGTCCCCCAACCGAACTGCCGACTCACACCACACGGAAACACTACAACGTCGCCCCAAAGATAGTACTACCGTTACTAGATATCGATAACCGCCGCTGCTGCCACTAGCGGACAGAGAACACTTGCAAATGGAGTGGCGCCAATGAAAACAAGAAGACGACAACCGTAACTATACCAACTAAAAGATGCCAACCTAGCAACGGCACCATCGCGAACCACAGCACGGCTCAGTTTGCTCTTTTGTAATTGTTTTAAAATTGTGAAGCACCTCTACACTGTTTAATATCTCGTATTAGGAGTTTAATAATTATTGTTAAAGCTGATCTTTAATATTGTTTTCTTTTTAAATAGGAAAGAACCATGTTCTCTGAAAGTAATGGTAGTTTATCAGTTTCAAAGGAAAATTACTAATTAATTTCTCGTTGTTTAATGAAATTTTGGAGAAGATAGTTAATAACAAATGATGTTAAATGGCTTTCTCCATCTCTTCCTCTAGGACCTGACTGTGCTCTCTCGGTAGACGCCGTTGCTACCTGTTCCAAACAGACGTTTAGGATACGTGCCCCACTGAGATATCAGTCCTGGTAAATAATAGTGTGCTCTCGACTGTACAGCTGAGTTGTTATTTCAGTTTTATGCAGAATATTTCGACAAACGACCCAATCCTCTTCTTTCCATGTACGCAAGTAGTTTGATTCTCAGAGCTCACACTGTTATTCCGTGAAACAGACATCCTTTCAGTGTTTTTGATCTCTTGTGTACGAAATACCATCAAGATCTGAATAAATTAGTGCCGAGGCCCAAAACTTTCATCCGAATTTCCCGATGAATGGCGATGTGACATCAGCATTCTTGTTGGACTCCAGTCAGCGTGTATGCTTAACAACACACTTCGTAGCAGCTGGTTGGTCGTCGAAATATTGTGCATAAAGCGGAATCCAAATCTCGGCTGTAAATCTTAAAACATAGCGTAAGTCAGTCACGCAGAGAAAACAGCTCTTCTGTTATTACTGTCAGTTTCTGCAAGTGTAAATACGTTAACCTACGTAGAATGCGTTTGACATATAAAGGAAATAATGAGCTGCGCTTTACGTATTTCATTCAGATCACAGCTACGTAGAATGCCTTTGACAGTATAAAACAGTTGATGAGCTGTAATTTTCGTATTTCGTGCACATCTAATTTTCTGTTTTCTTTTGCTATCCCCTATTTCTGCCACGAATTTTCTTCGAATTCGCTGCTATCGTTACAGAAGGCATTTATGAAAGGTTATTCCACATAGTTTGTCTTGTTCTGTAATGTTAGAATCTTGTAATCGTGTTCTCTACAGCCCGCATCTCGTGGTCGTGCGGTAGCGTTCTCGCTTCCCACGCCCGGGTTCCCGGATTCGATTCCCGGCGGGGCCAGGGATTTTCTCTGCCTCGTGATGGCTGGGTGTTGTGTGGTGTCCTTGGGTTAGTTAGGTTTAAGTAGTTCTAAGTTCTAGGGGACTTATGATCACAGCAGTTGAGTCCCATAGTGCTCAGAGCCATTTGAACCATTTTTTTGTTCTCTACAAACACTTCATATAAAGAAATAAACTTTTCGAAACGTTGGAAACCTATGCCTTCGCGGTCGTATTCTTCGCTGATTGAGATATCCAAGCACAAGAGACGACCTGTCCTCACAGCTTTACTTTCACCATTTCCTCACCTCCTAAATTCCATACTTCACAGCAATTTTCCTGCTTACCTTGTGGGAATAGTACTGCTGGAAGACATGGCCTAGCGGAGACGTGGCTTAGCCACAGCTTGGGGGATGTTTCCAAAATCAGATTTCCAGATGGCAGATTAAAACTGTGTGCCGGACCGAGACTCGAACTCGGGACCTTCACCTTTCGCTGGCAAGTGGTCTACCAACTGAGCTACCCAAGCACGACTCACGCCCCGTCCTCACAGCTTTACTTCTGCCAGTACGTCGTCTCCTACCTTAAAAACTTAACAGAAGCTCTCCTGCGAACCTAGCAGAACTAGCACTCCTGAAAGAAAGGATATTGCGAAGACATGGCTTAGCCACAGCCTGGGGGATGTTTCCAAAATGAGATTTTCACTCTGCAGTGGAGTGTGCGCTGATATGAAACTTCCTGGCAGATTAAAACTGTGTGTCGAAGCGAGACTCGAACTCGGGATCTTTGTCTTTCGCGGGCAAGTGCTCTAGTGCTCTCATTCAGCTTGGGGATTATTTCTATAGTACACTTATCACTCTACAACGGAGTGAGCGCTGATCTGTAACATCCTAGAAGAGAAAAAACTGCTTGCTTGCGAAAGGCAAAGGTCCTTGGTTCGAGTTACTGTGCGGTATATAGTTTTAATCTGGCAAGAAGTTGTATATCAGCGCACAGTCCGCTCTAGAGTGAAACATCCATTCCGGAAATAAACCTTTTCTTTTTTTAGGTGATCGTAACCGCCCAGAAGCGGCCACCGCTTCGGCGTCGGCCTCGGCGTCGATGTCGGTGTCGGTAGGGCGCGCTCGATGCGGCTGCCTGCCGCCGCTCGGCCACCCCTCCTTCTGGAAAGCCGCCGCCCCTCCGTCCCCACCGCCCTCGCCGCCCCCACCGCAATGGGGGCGTCGCTCTGGCCGCCAGCTGTCTTTGTGGCCCAGGCGCCACCCGCTGGCTGCCGCTGGCCGCGCTCACTTCCCAGAACCAAACGCGTCGCAATCTGCTCGCCGCCTTCCCCGAAAGACGCTGCCGTCTTCTGTGGTATTACCACAACGGCACTCTACCGAGATACCATTTAGAAAGTTTGACAATTTCGTGAACGAATGGTACAGAAAGTGCCTCTGTACGGTCGAGGCAGAGTTTCTCATTGTGAACCGTTCCACATATGAGATTTCACCTGTACAGTCTCACATGCGTATCTGTTGCACAGTTTCTTCTAACATATAAATGTGTATCCCGTGACATGCCAACCACATGATAGCAATATTCTGAACTAAAGTAGGGAAAACTTTTCACGTTGCTAACGTACTCTATCCAAACTTATTACTATGACTAGTTCCGAAGTAGCCAACTGAGGATCTTCGTGAGGGGGATCTGAGTTAATCAGGTATTGAGATGTATATTTTCCACGCTATTGAAGACTGTGTGGCCTAGGGTTCACAGAGTGAACTCGATTAATATTAATGATGAGGCAGGACAAGCGGGTACTTAAATCTCTGAATCGAGCCACTGTAACCCTAAGCGGACTATTCTAGCTGTGTGAAAGACGTGTTACAGAAATATACTCTGTCACCTCTCCTATTTACATTCATAACACGAATGTCGTTAAGCCGGACGCTGAAGAGGATATCCTGAACACGTATAGATTAAACAAGTACTTATTTTGTAAATAAAACCGCCTTTTCTTGCTGCAGCTTAATTTATTTTTCCCAGACGCGTTCCCTTTTTCTTGCTTTAAGGCGTCTTTAGTGGGATAGTTTGCAGTGATCTGCGTTTCCTCTCATCTGGTCTGGAGGTCACACTACAGCTTTATATCCGGACCATAGCATAATTTTGTATTCCGAATTTTTACACACTATTCACCATGTTTCCCCTTGTTTCTTGTGGCATACAATTATCCTCTAGCCACTAGATATAGGTGCTTGTTCGAACACTGTGCTTTTAAAAGTGTAAATAGTGTTACAGTATTTACTCACTATGTGATCAAAAGTATCCAGACACCTGGCTGAAAATGACTTACAAGTTCGTGGCGCCCTTCATCGATAATACTGGAATTCAATATGGTGTTGGCCCACCCTTAGCCTTGAGGACAGCTTCCACTCTCGTAGGCATACGTTCAATCACATGCTGGAAAGCTTCTTAGGGAATGGCAGCCCATTCTTCACGGAGTGCTGCACTGAGGAGAGGTATCGATGTCGGTAGATGAGGCCTGGCACGAAGTCAGCGTTATAAAACATCCCAAAGGTGTTATATAGGATTCAGGTCAGGACTGCCAGTCCATTACAGGGATGTTATTGTCGTGTAACCACTCCGCCAGAGACCGTGTATTATGAACAGGTGCTCGATCGTGTTGAAAGATGCAATCGCCATCCCCGAATTGCTCTTGAACAGTGGGAAGCAAGAAAGTGCTTAAAACATCGATGCAGGCCTGTGCTGTGATAGTGCCACGCAAAACAAGGGCTGCAAGCCCACTCCATGAAAAATACGACCACACCATGACACAACCGGCTCCGAATTGGCGCTACACACTTTGACAGATGACGTTCACCGTGCATTCGCCGTACCCACACCCTGCCATCGAATCGCCACATTGTGTACCATGATTCTTCATCCTAAATAACGTTTTCCGCTGTTCAGTTGTCCAATGTTTACACTCCTTACACTAAGTGAGGCGTCGTTTGTCATTTACCGGCATGATGTGTGGCTTATGACCAGCCGCTCGTCCATGAAATCCAAGTTTTGTCACCTCCCGCCTAACTGTCATTTTTGTACTTGCAGTGATTCGTGATGCAATTTGGAATTCATGTGTGATGGTCTGGACAGATTTCTGACTATTGCACATTACGACCCTCTTCAACTGTCCGCGGTCTCTGTCAGTCAACAGACGAGGTCGGCCTATACGCTTTTGTGATGTACGTGTCCCTTCACGTTTCCACTTAACTATCACATCGGCAACAGTGGAACTAGGGATGTTTAGGAGTGTGGGAATCTCGCGTACAGACGTATGACACAAGTGACACCCAATCGCCTGACCATGTTCGAAGTCCGTGAATTCTGCGAAGCGCCCCATTCTGCTGTCTCACGATGTCTACTGAGGTCGCTGATATGGAGTACCTGGCAGCAGGTGGAAGCACAATGCACCTAATACTTTTGATCACATAGTGTATCAACATTCACCAGCCCGTTCAAATGGTTCAAATGGCTCTGAGCACTATGGGACTCAACTGCTGTGGTCATCAGTCCCCTAGAACTTAGAACTACTTAAACCTAACTAACCTAAGGACATCACATACACCCATGCCCGAAGCAGGATTCGAACCTGCGACCGTAGCAGCAGCGCGGCTCCGGTCTGGAGCGCCTAGAACCGCACAGCCCCAGCCCGTTCAGGGAAGAGACTAATGTAGTAGGAAACGGGTCTTACAATTCCCAATTCCCTTGCGGTTAGGCTCATCGAAAAAAAGGCTATCAGGCAATCATTTGACACTCCACCGATGACTAAATTGACGGCAGTTAAATGATGTGTATCTGCCAGTCGCATGACACCAGCACTGTGAGAGGGATCGACGTGTGAATGAGTCAGAGCGGCAGAAAGGAGGTACGTCTTTGGTCGTGGCAACATCGTCAAGGGAGGTGTCCGATTTGTTGATGTGTAAACGTAGACTGTCCAACGTGTATACAAGGAATTGTGTACCACCAGCAACCATTTAACACGGCGTAAGAACGGTGGGTGGCAGGGAACGGAGATGAGTGTCACATCTTGTCAGTGATAGTGGGTTTCAAACCTGATGGTAGTTGCTGCTGTCCATGAATGTAGCTATACTCAACCAGTTTTTGAGCGAACTGGTTTACAAGACATTTTTGTATCTGATTTTATTTTTGGTAGATATCTGATGACGGGTAAATTCCGAAACGCGTCATATGAGCAATAAAGTCATTCCTTGTCTGATGTATGACTTTTAGCACTGCGAGCTAGTCAGCCTGACTGCAGGAGTACTGCCAAGGGAACTGCATGTAGTGGGTATTTGCTGTCTGCTACCTCGCAAAAAGCCATTTCTCATTGAGGCACATATAGCTGGGTGTCTTAAATGGGTCAAATAATATAGCAACTATATTGTAACTGACTGGAAGAGTGTATAGTTGTCGAAATAATGTAAGGATCGACTGAGTCGATGGTCCAATGAGACGTTAAATCATAAGGTTACGCAGGGTGCAATTAAGGCCAGAAGCAGTTCTGTGAAGTTGTAGAAGTGTTTTTCGTATCATGACTCATACGCATTCATCCACATGACCGTAAACGTTAACCAGGATATTTATTTTCACTTGGTGGATGACCAAGTATTGCCGTTTGTTTTTTATCTGCTGTAAATCTCCCCTCCCCCGCCCTCCCCCCTTTCCTTTCCTCAAAGGTAACAGCAGGGATATAGGGTTATGTTCCTGGTTTGAGGACCAATCAAGCACCATACCGCACATCGATTGGCGCACCAAGTCAGTCGGTCTTAATCCCAATGAAAATGCCTGCGACTGTTTGGAACTGTGGCAGTGAACATCCTCGTAATTTAGTATTTCTAAGCGATTTAATCATCAACGAGAGGTTTCTACATCTACATCTACATTTATACGCCGCAAGCCACCCAACGGTGTGTGGCGGAGGGCACTTTACCTGCCACTGTCGTTACCTCCCTTTCCTGTTCCAGTCGCGTATGGTTCGCGGGAAGAACGACTGCCGGAAAGCCTCCGTGCGCGCTCGAATTTCTCTAATTTTACATTCGTGATCTCCTGGGGAGGTATAAGTAGGGGGAAGCAATATATTCGATACCTCATCCAGGAACTCACGCTCTCGAAACGTGGACTGCAAGCTACACCGCGATGCAGAGCGCCTCTCTTTCAGAGTCTGCCACTTGAGTTTGCTAAACATCTTCGTAACGCTATCATGCTTACCAAATAACCCTGTGACGAAACGCGCCGCTCTTCTTTGGATCAACCCGACCTGGTACGGATCCCACACTGATGAGCAATACTCAAGTATAGGTCGAACGAGTGTTTTGTAGGCCACCTCCTATGTTGATGGACTACATTTTCTAAGGACTCTCCCAATGAATCTCAACCTGGCACCCGCCTTACCAACGATTAATTTTATAAGATCATTCCACTTCAAATCGTTCTGTACGCATACTCCCAGATATTTTACAGAAGTAACTGCTACCAGTGTTTGTTCCGCTATCATATAATCATACAATAAAGGAGCCTTCTTTCTATGTAATTGCGATACATTACATTTGTCTATGTTAAGGGTCAGTTGCCACTCCCTGCGCCGTGTGCCTATCCTCTGCAGATCTTGCTGCATTTCACTGCATTTTCTAATGCTGCAACTTCTCTGTATACTACAGCATCATCCGCGAAAAGTCGCATGGAACTTCCGACATTGTCTACTAGGTCATTTATATATATTGTGAAAAGCAATGGTCCCATAACACTCCCCTGTGGCACGCCAGAGGTTACTTTAACGTCTGTAGACGTCTCTCCATTGAGAACAACATGCTGTGTTCTGTTTGCTAAAAACTCTTCAATCCAGCCACACAGCTGGTCTGATATTCCGTAGGCTCTTACTTTATCAGGCGACAGTGCGCAACTGTCTCGAACGCATTCCGGAAGTCAACGAAAATGGCATCTACCTGTGGGCCTGTATCTAATATTTTCTGGGTCTCGTGAACAAATAAAGTGAGTTGGGTCTCACACGATCGCTGTTTCCGGAATCCATGATACGGGAGGAAAAAACATGTTCTAAAATTCTACAACAGATCGATGTCAGAGATATAGGTCTATCGTTTTGCGCATCTGCTCGACGACTCTTCTTGAAGACTGGGACTACCTGTGCTCTTTTCCAATCATTTGGAGGCTTCCGTTCGTCTAGAGACTTGCGGTACACGGCTGTTAGAAGGGGGACAAGTTCTTTCGCGTACTCTGTGTAGAATCGAATTGGTATCCCGTTAGGTCAAGTGGACTTTCCTCTGTTGAGTGATTTCAGTTGCTTTCAGTTCAATACGGTATATTTCCAGAAAGTTTTTGATTCTCTTTCTTGATGAATTTTGGGCAGTGTCAAGGCAAAAGGCGGTGTTAAAACGGCATTGGTGTGATATCTCCAAGGGATTACTAAATTTATGTCAAACCTGCCTGTGTGAATTACCGAGCTCAGTATTAAAGCTACGAACAGAAAAAAGACCAAGGATACAAGAACAAATGTTTTATTGAATGAATGTTGCAAACGGTCACTGGAACTGACGAGGCAAGCGATGGAGAAGAAGAAAAAGAAGAAGAAAGTGCTCAAGAGGAACGTATGTAGGAAGCTCAATTGTCGGCAAATACTGCTGCTTGCTTGGCGGCCCTCACGCCATCGGACTGTCGTTCGCCAGTGGGTTATGTGACCAGCGTAACTCTGAGGCCGAGCGGGGCGGCCGCAGGCTCCGGAGCGGGCGCGCATGCGCAGCCGGCGCCTCGGACGCGTGCCACGGCGGGCCGGGACGCGGCGCGCCTCGGCAGTGTGTCGCGCTGCTGCTCGCGAGGACCGGCGGCGCGGCACCCAGCGGCACCACGACGCACCACCACGCACCACGCACCACGCCACCGGCCGCGACCGCTCGCCGGCACCCATGGACGACCTCAATGCCACCAACGCCAGCGACGCGGCGCCCGCCATCAACTCCTTCTACTTCTACGAGGTACTGTGTCGCCGACGCTACCCGCTGCACTCATTTGCGCAACGTGTCTTCTTACGGCGACAAGTCACGTGCTATTTACCTCAGTTGTCTGCCAAATCAAACGCTAAAAGAGAAGGGCTGTTCTGCGGTTTTCTCATCACATTAACAAGCGTTCTTCAAAATTTTTATAAACCTTTGGCTGTCACAGGCTGCGTTTCACAGATTCAATCACGTTGTGCTCATTGTTTTGCTTTACGATAAATAAACGACTGTGGATTCGCAGATACGTTTCGGATTATTTCTTCGTAGCGTGGGAATATCTGTTTTCACCGCATTTTCAATAAAACAGCGTGACTTTGCAGGAGTGCCGACAGCAAGCAAATCACTTTTCGCAGATGGCAAAAATGGATCCAATGGCGCCCTTCCTGTCACTCTGTCAGTAAAAGTCACTATCGTTGACTATTTCAGAAACAACAGCATCTTCCACATTACCTGTTAATAAATTCATTTATTTAGAATCTCTGTTTTAAGGTTTCGTATCATTCTCGATAATAGAGCACCATGAAATGTGTCAGCACATATTCATTACTATTAAGACGACATATTTACATATTTACATTTTGTCTGTTAAGACAACATATTTGCATATTTCACGTCATATGTACTAGGAAACACGATTCTTTCACACTTATATAAAAAAAACGTAGCAATTAAAATAATAACTCCTATCGAATTCACGTAAATACTCATTATATATGTGAGCAGGCGCATTCATAGCGATGAATAAGAGTTCCGTATTTACGAGAGTCAAACAAAAATTATTATGTGAAGTGGTACGTAATTTTGTTTGGGATGAACAACGGCTCCACAGAAGCTGTGTACTTTGATAAAAGGCAATCTTGGTATAATAATGTAATGATATGATCACGATTATCGTAGAATAATGTGATAACGTCCAGAAGAAACATTCATACAGCGATTTGGTGGGCGTCACTGCAGGAAGAGCTCTTCCGTTGCATTCAGTGAAACCATGCACAAGGGTCATGTCGACCAACCCTTCATATAGAGACCCATCCACTCTGTTGTGTATCACTGCGAGAAAACCAACCCGTGACAGAACGGAACGGTGCTTAATGCTAACTTGAGGTTGAATAACGAAATAGACATTACAGATGTCAACTGCAAGAATGCAAGTGGAACGGTCAACATTTCTCTGTTGGTACAGTATAAAAGTAGATACAAAGTTAAATGGGGATAATAAGTCAAATGCAATTACTCTGTAACCAGTCAGCCGGCCGCTGCGACCGAGCGATCCTAGGCGCTTCAGTCCGGAACTGCGCTGCTGCTACGGTCGCAGGATCGAATTCTGCCGCGGGCATGGATGTGTGTAATGTCCTTAGGTTAGTTAGGTTTAACTAGTTCTAAGTCTAGGGGACTGATGACCTCAGATATTAATTTTTATGGTGCTCAGAGCCATTTGAACCATTTTTTGAAACCAGTCCCCGTGGACCATGGATCTCTCACACCACAATAGAAAATATTCATGAACGGCCACTGATATTTTGGTGGTGGAGTTCGGTTTTGCATTGTGCGGATGAGGAGGACTTCCGTTATCTTATGTATATAACGTGAAACATGTAAACAAGGTTGACACGAGAACCATGTCCCTTAACGCTCTTCGTAGTGATTACTAGAGAAGTTAAAGTTGTGTTGCGGTCCAAGGCACAGGTATAGCCTCAACCTGCCGAATCTGCGGTGCGGATCTGTCGGGTGTAAACGGATAGCGCAATTCGTTGCGCTTTGTTTGCCAAAGGCAGGTGTCCAGAATGGACGGTTCCTTCTTCCAACGGTTTTGACTTTTCACGTACGATCGTCAAAGAGTATGTTGAATTCTTTCATTTTAAATTTTTAACCGCTGTAATTATATTTACAGACTTTTTACTTAGACTATAACCTACAAGAAGTTTGTGTTCGTGCCAACTAGTTTATACGTTATCTGGCTGTCCTACGGTAATGGTGCGATAATAATAACGTGAAACCTGTAGGATATCAAAATACAAGTATTGTAAAAAATGGATTGAGGATAATATTTGCTAATGTCAACATTTTTATGTAGATGTGCTTTACTCGTCGCTTTTCTCAAAGAGAAGGGAAGTTGGAAAAGTTTGAGTCGTAAAGAACCAGTTATGATGAGAAGTTGGTCAAATATTTTGGTTTGAAATACGGGGTAGAAATTTGCGCAAGTGTTTCCTGTTAACAGTGGGGAAACTGGTTAAAAAACTGGACACGTTTCCAGTGACAGAAAATGGATTGTTGTCAGTTTACGTTTCAAATAGACCATTTCTTAATTCGTTCCAATTCCAGATAAACTTAAGATTGAAGCAGGAGTGGGGCACATATTCGGCGCTGGGGAACTACGTATGAAAATCAGTATACGCTTTTAGTGACAAAACTTGAAGTATGATCAGTTTAGATTTAAAATAGATCATGTATGGAAAGGCGTAGTCATATCAACAGAAAGTTATGTAGCAAGTCTATCATAACTCGTCATGTTTAGTCATATTTACAGTATGTCCGAAAATACAAAATATGGGATATAATTAAAATCAGTTTAGATTTAAAATAGATCATGTATGGAAAGGCGTAGTCATATCAACAGAAAGTTATGTAGCAAGTCAATCATAACTCGCCATGTTTAGTCATATTTACAATATATTCGAAAATACAAAATATGGGATATAATTAAAATCAGTTTAGATTTAAAATAGATCATGTATGGAAAGGCGTAGTCATATCAACAGAACGTTATGTAGCAAGTCAATCATAACTCGCCATGTTTAGTCATATTTACAGTATATCCGAAAATACAAAATATGGGATATAATTAAATTATTTACATTTTGCTCTGTGTGCTGGATTAACAATTCCGCTCTGTATCAACAATTAATTTTCGTTTATATTCAAGTCACTGAGTCCTTTCATTAAGTATTGCTGGTAGCATTTGTTTCACGTCTGTTATAAAGATTTTTCCAACATTTAATGAGTTTTAACGTCCACTGATAGTACAATGCACGTCTAGGTAATTGCCACTCTCTTAACTTTCACTCATTGTTCTAATGTTCCTCGCAGTTACCATGTGGACAGAAAAAAGTGATAACTTCTGTCGATATTATTCTGTGGTAGATGCGTCTATCGACAACATGTAATACGGATCACTATTATATTCATGAGCTATTTTTGGAAAAAAAATATTTTACAATGTCGATAAGATTTATTAGTGTCAAGTTGGTCATCAAGGAAGATGTTTCAGAAGCATGTGGTCGAAATAACAGTAGCACCAGGAGCGGTATCAGCTGTAACGCGAATGGCTTCAGAAACATCTAGAAACAGACTAATGTAGCAGAGGGATTCCATGCTTGCTGCAAAAAGTACGATTAGATAATATATCTCTTTTTCTTTCCTGAAAACATCTGCTGCAGGAGTTTCTATAGCAGACTGCGAGTTACTCGAGTACTCTTACGGACAGCAGAAGGAACTTAAACAACAGCAACCATTCATGACAATAGTGGCATCACTGCTTACCGTCAGAGGACGTACCGTCCACAAATCTACAGCCGCGCCAGAAGCGGGAGACGACCGCACCACCCTGTGCTTAGAGACTACTCGGGGTCCTTGTCGTTCACCGGGCTTCTGCTCACAGCAGTGCACCGGCCGAGTGTCGCATGGAATACCAACGTGAAACCACTTAATTTTACGGATGAGACCGATTCGCACCCGTTCTCCCGATACGTCAGATCTTCCCGTTTGGCAGATACTGTGCTCAGGCTGCGACTGCAATACATTGTGTCAAGACGTCCCTCGCTACACTTCATACATAGCTACCAGCGGATAACGCACATGAGGGATGACTACGGCGTGTCTTCGGGACAGCGTAGCTCATGTACAAAACCGCATATGTCTAACGCTCCCTTTTTAACAACCGGAATCCAGAATCGAAGGATGCAGTTATGAGGTGCATATGGTTGTGATTTTGTCAGATTAGTCCTAATGCATTTTGTTGTGATAATTTCTGAGATAAAAATGGTTCAAATGACTCTGAGCACAATGGGACTTAACATCTGAGGTCATCAGTCCCCTAGACTTAGAACTACTTAAACCTAACTAACCTAAAGACATCACACACATCCATGCCCGAGGCAGGATTCGAATCTGCGACCGTAGCAGTCGCGCAGTTCCGGATCGAAGCGCCTAGAACCGCTCGGCCACCGCGGCCGGCTTTCTGAGACAGATGCTTAATTTTGGAGTAACTTTCTTTATGGTCCTGTTTCCGTGAAAGATTTAACCTGTAACATAGCAACATCTAAATCTTGTCTCTGGGAAATGTATGGGATGCCACTGGCAGTTTGACTCATTGTGTAGGTATGTCAAACGGACTGTTCGTTACTCTATTACTATACAGGCTGGATCAGGAGAAAAGGTACATGAATTGAGGGTGGATAGTGATTCTGAACAAAAAGCATCATATGAACATGTGTTCTGTTCTTAACACTTTTTGAGGAAACTATTGAAGACAGTGGGGAAGAAGAGAAATGCAGGTGACAGTAAGTGAAACATTGTGATCTAATGTTTTGTTTAATTGTGTGGCTTTCTTCACAAAATACGTTCAAAATTCCACCATCAACTGCAATGCATTTTGCAGATGTGGTAGACAGTTGCTTCCTTGCTGATCTCAACTCATTCGTGTGGTCCTTTACTTGAGCACACGCATGTAAAACACGAGTAAGGAGTTCCATTTAGTAAGGAATGTCTTGACTGTTGTTTCCGTCGAAATGTCAGTAAGTGGAATAGCGAAATGGTTCAAATGGCTCTGAGCACTATGGGACTTAACTTCTGAGGTTATCAGTCCCTTAGAACTTAGAACTACTTAAACCTAACTAACCTAAGGACACCACACACATCCATGTCCGAGGCAGGATTCGAACCTGCGACCGTAGCGGTCTCGCGGTTCCAGACTGTAGCGCCTAGAACCACTCGGCCACTCCGGCCGGCGTGGAAAAGCATCAGCGCAACTGGTGTACATGTCAACTGCCGTGAAGACGTATCGGAACACTTATGCTGGAAACAGCTGGCCCATTAATTCATTGTGTACGTAGGAAAAACTTGTGCTTTCAGAAGGACGATCTGTGGTCAATAACACAACACTATATAGCCTAATGTTGCTTTAGCTGTATGCGCATATGAGTGCTAGTGATTTTGAAATAGCTGTATGTCGGATGCGGTTACGAAAAGGGCATACGTTCATTTGAAGTTCTTTGTTCAAATCACCAATACTATCATCCCTCAAAGCATGTACCTTTCCTCCTTACTCACCATGTACGTCGCGTCACAGTTTGAGAAGGTTCCAACTCCTGGAAAGTACTTCTTTTCCGTCTTGATCTGGACTTGGCTCTTCACAACTCGCACAAAACTCGTGAAATTAATTTTTCATCGCAAGAGGTTGACAGCCGTTGCATGGGATTTATTTTTAAAGACTAATCATCTGAAACATCTTTAGAGGGTGCCATTGAAGATCGACATGTGGTCCGATACAAATCTGGCATATTAAAATTCGGAAATAAATACTATGCAGTTAATGTCGACTTTTATCTTCAGAGCTGAAGGTCCTACTACCACCACTTTTCGCGTGATACAGCTGCGTCCACACATGAAGTACATATAAACTTATCTACAATATATCACACCCGTGCTCTTCTTCTCAATCACGTTGCCGTGTAAAACTAGACGTAATCTCAAAAATCCTAGACCAGTTTTCTTTGTCCACAGGCAAATCGTGAAGTAATGAATCAAAAAATAAAACACGCTTCAGTTACGTTTTTTCATGCAAAGTACGATACGTTTCAATAATTTCTTCCCCTTTTATGCACGAAAAAACATAGCTAGTGCAGTGCGTCATTATTAAAATCATTATGAGGCAATTTTACACTTTCTAAAAGCATCGATTATGACGAATGAAATGAACTAGTGAAGTTCTGTTACGCTGGCGTTGTTTAGCAGTGGAGGAGAACCCGAAACAGATCTTGGGCTGGTGTACTTCAGCCATATTTACTTTGTTCTGGCTGCTGGAACTACATTGTTCAAATCATCCATGACTGCAAAACAATGCCAAGGAAACGGTACTATTTACCGTCAGCTGACTGAAAACCAAAGGAATCCAAGTTACATACTGTGTGATGAAGCCGTAGTGTTTCCTCGCCAATGCTAAATATGTAGTTTACACTATCATTACTAAGAGGGTGTGAAAACTGTATTATGAATGAAAAGTCTGCACTCCAAATTTCCAGAAGGGAGAAGATGTCCCCTCTTGATCCCTCCCATACCTAGTCAGCTCCAATGCTCACAGGTATATAAAAAACATTTGGCGTCATAGCGTTTATTTACAAGTCCAGCAATGTACTAAACTATTCTGTTATACCCATTATAGTATGCGAAACACTTTTCCATTTTAGTAGTACGTTATTGCATTGCAGGCCATCCCACCGTATTTTAACAATGTACAACTAACGTGGATTTTGACAGGTAGCTACGTAAATCCCTTTTTAATTTTATTTTTATTTAATTTTTTATTCTCTCCACTAAATAAAAAAACGTTTGTTTTATATTTATATCTTCAGGATGTTACTGTTACATTTAATATGTGTGACTTTACAGCCAAAATTATGCATCATTGAGGAATACAAAATTCAATCATATTTTAATCAAAATAACGACAGGCAGTTCACCAAATTATTGACATTCAGGTAATGCATAAGAATGTTTCATGTAACATTGCGATGGGTGTCAATATTGTTTCTCCCGACAATTTTCGGTGATGAAAAGATGCACTGCAGTCGGTTCGCTTTCAGGCAACTTGGTAGTAGAGTAGACGTTGCTTGGACTTCAATAGTACGTGCACTCCTGCTGGTATCAATGTCGGTAGCTCTCAACGGAGCCATTCGTCCACTGACACTACATGTTCATTGAAGAGGGATGCTAAATTGGCCGTTTAAAAATACTACCTTCTTGATCTGAAACGCAGATTCTTCTTTAAGCTCTGACCTGTGCTTCTCGCATTTGTGTTATCATCATATGAGATCTGAGTTTCTCACGGCGTATAAAATCTTCAGCCGGGTGAAATCGTCGACAACCGCCGATATTTCGACAGGAGATCATCCTGCAATTTCAAGGCATAACTGCAGCAAGTAAGCGCTGTGCAATTCCCTTGCACTTGCTGCAGTTACGCCTTGAAAATGGCAGGGTGTGGTCCCGTCGAAATATCGGCGGCTGTCGACGATTTTAGCCGGGTGCATTCCCGTAAGTGATTTGAACAGTTCGATCATATAATAGAAATGTAACAAACATACAACTATTTAAATGTCATTCCTTCACTTTCTTTTGTTCCCTTTACCACAGTTCGTGTTTTTGGTTTTCAAGCTCTTAATAGCAGTAATTTAAAATAAGATCATTACAGTAGTAATAGCAAAAGTGTTGGTCTGACTTTTGAATCAATCAAATATAAGTTTGCACTTACCGAAAGGAAATAAAATCAAGATCTCCTGATGACGGGAGAGATACGCCGAAACATATGTAAATAAAGCGAAAAGAAAAAAATTGTATTTTGGTAACATTGATGGATTGCACTGATTTTGTTTTTTTCGTGAGCATTGTGGAACATCAGCTGCGACATTCAGGAATAATTAACTGCTAGGGGTAGTAGAGAAGAAAAATACGGGGGCTGACTGCCTGGAGTACGAAAAGCATATCGCAGAGAATGTTGGAGGTGATACTCCTCTAAGGATGGGATCAGTACAAGTTTGGAAAAGACGGAGAACAGTTTGTAGTCGCTCGAATGACTGCTGATTTGGAGCAAACTACGGACACTGGAAGAAAACACAGCCGATTGACGATAAAGATTTACACTGCTGGGCAAAAAATTGCAACATCATATGGATTGCAAATGACGAAATTTTGCTTATTGCCTGTATACACATCGAAGAGCCAAAGAAACTGGTACACCCGCCTAATATCGCGTAGGGCCCACCCGTGAACACGCAGAAGTGCCGCAACATGAAGTGACAGGATGTCTGAAGTAGTGCTAGAGGGAACTGACACAATAAATCCTGCAGGGCTGTCGATAAATCCGTAAGAGTACGAGGGGGTGGAGATCTCTTCTGAATAGCACTTTCCAAGACATCCCAGGTATGCTCAGTAATGTTCGTGTCTGCGGAGTCTGGTGGTCAGCGGAAGTGTTTAAACTCTGAAGAGTGTTCCTGGAGCCACTCTGTAGCAATTCTGGAAATGTGCGGTGTCGCATTGTCCTGCTGGAATTACCCAAGTCCTTCGGAATGCACAATGGACATGAATGGATACAGGTGATCAGACAGGATGCTTACGTACGTGTCACCTGTCAGAGTTGTTTCTAGAAGTATCAGGGGTCCCATATCACTCCAAATGCACACGCCTCAATCAATTACAGAACAGTCTCCTGCTGACATGCGGTCCTCCGTCATCGTACTGACATAGCGACACGGAGACCCCAAAGACAGGGCGCAGTCACCGAAATTAACCTTTAAAAAGTGCAACGCCAACTGTCCTAGTTACCGATTATGCGAACCATAATTGTGTACTCAATGGAACCTATAATATCATGACACAAACGATGATGACGAAAATAGTCAGCTTTCGTTCTCTTTGGTGCCTCCACACAGAGATACGTCCGTCTTCATCCTGTATGAAGAACCAGGACTTGGGAGAAGACTGTGTGGTGCCAGTGACGTCACTGGGTGCAGCATTGTCGGCGCGCCTCCGCCTCCTCTTCGTTGCCGCGTCAAGGGATACTGCAATAGCTGCCGCTGCGCCGGCAGTTGGCAGACAGTCCGCGCGCATACTTGTCTCGCTGCGATTTGGCCCATTCTCTCACTTCAAGTACGCGACACGATATGACTGCACGATTCAGACAGGGTCAATACAGCACAGCGAAAAAATAAATCACACTGGCCCAAAGCTGCTAGCTTGACAAAATAGAGCGTGTGAAAAAATGATTGATACATGACGCCCCAAGAAACGGCTCCTGAAGTAATCATTAAAGAAGACTTAAACTTCATACGGAATATTCAAACATATGTGGACATTGTATCTAGATTGTTAGATCACATATATTTAAGTGGTTAATATGACACTTAATACTAGTTAACTCTTCTGGGAAACAGCAACGCTGCAGCTGATGATTGTTAGAGAATATCTGCTTTTAGACACTGTTCAGGGAAGATATTTTAGTTGTATTCCGCATCTGGTACACGAACTTGGTTAATGGTTTACGTCTCCTTTTTCATTGCATACATCGCAAAATGGAGAGTCCTTCAATCCTTTTGGGAACAGGATGGATGGACATTTGCCATTTCTTAAGCGCATCTGTGTAACCGTCGTTATGAATCTTATGCTTCTAATCCAGTCAGTAGACCCAGGACATAATGCACTCGTTTTGAGATGTTGGTTGAATTCCGTCTGCCATTCGTTTCACCTTTTTTCACTCATTAAGCTAGGCATTTGTTTATTAGGATTTTTAATTTAGGATTTCGCGTAAGTTCATTTCTCGCTTCACTAATATACCTGCTGTTTCATTGTGAAAGCTGCCACAGCGTCCTGAAACTCATAAAAAATTGTTACCGTTCCTTTCTTATTTATTTGTGGTCACTTGAATAATGTCTACATGAGAAATTTCTATATATAACTGAGTTACTGACTCGTCGTCGAACAGCCCAGATTGCTAGGGAAGAAACTTGAAATCTGGAGAAGGTATGGATCTTATACTGTAGGCGCTGTTTAAGAAGGGATTTTTCGAGATTCCTTAGGCAGTGAATAGGGCATGAACGGATTGTTTGAAAAATTTTGCTTTTAAGGCAGTTTAGAAGCCAGACCTACGAAAATTAAAAAAAAAACGTGTTTCAGCAATTTTGGAAATTTCACATATGGGGTGAAATGGTTGGTGAAAGCTTTTATTTGGTAATATATCATTATTAAAGAACTACTAAAGTATTTTTAAATGTACTTCTCAGAAAACTGGTATTCGAGTTCACGGTTGCAAATAAAAAAATACGTGTTTCAGTATTTTCGGAAATTGAACCCCGAAGGAAGTGACATAGGAGATGAGATTTCCTATGAGAATATTTTATTATTAAAGCATTTTTAAAGCTAAATCAATAAAAATTTAAAATCTATTTCTCTGTTAGAAATAAAAAATACTTGTTTCATTGTTTTTGGATATTCAGCCCTTATGGTGGTGAAACAGTGGATGAAGTTTTTATGCGAATACTGCATTGTGCAAGGATTTTTTAGGCTAAATCTAAGAAGATTTGTATTTGGCTTCCCTGTTGCAGATAAATCATACGCATGTCACTGTTTTTGGAAAGTTAACAATGGATGAAGGGCAACAGGCAGATTCCATATTTCTAGATTTCCGAAAAACTTTTGACAAGGTGCCCCATTGCAGCGTGTTAACGAAGGAACGAGCATATTGAATAAGTTCACAAATATGTGAGCGGCTCGAAGCCTTTTTAAATAATAGAACCCAGTATGTTGACCTCGATGGCGAGTGTTCTTCAGAGACAACAGTGTCATCAGGAGTGCCCCCGGGAAGTGTGATGGGACCGCTGTTGTTCTCTATATACACAAATGATTTGGTTGACCGGGCGTACAGCAATCTGCGATTGTCTGCTGATGATGCCGTGGTGTACGGTAAGATGTCGTAGTTGAGTGACTGTAGAAGGATACAAGACTTAAACAAAATTTACAGTTGGTATGACGAGTGGTAGCTAGCCCTAGGTATGGAAAAATTTAGGTTAATACGGATGAGTAGGAGGATCAAACCTGAATGATCGGATACAGTATTACTAGTGTCCTGCTTGACACAGTCAAGTCGTTTAAATATCTGGGCGTAACGTTGCAAAGCGACATGAGGTGGAACAAGCACGTGAGAACTGTGGTAGGGAAGACGAATGGTCGACTTCTGTTTATTGGGAGAATTTTAGGAAAGAGTGGTTCACCTGTAAAGGAGACCGCGTACAGAACTCTGGTGCGACCTTTTCTTGAGTACTGCTCGGGTGTTTGGAATCCGTACCAGGTCAGATTGAAGGAAGACATCAAACCAATTCAGAGATGGGCTGCAAAATTTGTTACCGGTAGGTTCGAACAACGCGCAAAATGTTACGGAGATGCGTCGGGAATTTAAATCGGAATCCCTGGAGCGGAGGCGACGTTCTTTCCGAGAAACGCTATCGACAGAATCTAAAGAACCGGCATTTGAAGCTGATTGCTGAACGATTCTACTCCCGCCAACGTACGTTGCGCATAAGGATCACGAAGATAAGATACGGCAAATTAGGAATCATACGGAGGCACACAGACTTGTTTTTCCCTCGCTCCGTTTGCGAGTGGAACAGGAAAGGAAATGACAAGTATTGTTACGGCGTACCCTCCGCCACGCACCGTAATGTGGCTTGCGGAATATCTATGTGGATGTAGATGTATTTCGTTGCGAAAGCGTTTTTAAAGCCAAAGTTCTTGATAATAGATGTTCAGCACCTCGGTTAGAAATGAAAAAAAAAGTGTTTCAAAGCTTTTGGAAATTCAACCCCTAAGGAGACGAAATACGGCTAGAATGACTCACTGACTCATCATTGCCAAGACCAAACCTCTGAGGATAGAAACTTGAAGATTGGAGAGGGTGTGGATCCTGTGCTGGTAGGCATTGTTGAAGAAGGGATTGTCAGAAATTCCACTCCTAGGGAGGGGGAGAGGTAATAGGGGATTAAAGGCTTTTTGAAAGTATGTGGCTATTTTGTAGCTAGAACTGCGAAAACTGGTATTTGCTTTCTCCGTCAGAAAATTAAAAAAACGCATGTATCAACATTTTTGGAAATTCAACCACTGAGGGGGTAAAATCGTGGTTTAAAGCTTTTTTGAAAATAAATAATTACTGGAGAACTACCACAGGGATTTTAAGCCGACATCTATGACAATTGGTTTTTGACTTCTCTGTTAGAAATAAAGAAAATACATATTTCAGTGTTCCTGAAAATTCAGGGAGTGCAATAGGGGACGAAATTTTTAAGAAAATATTTCGTTACATAAAAAAATTTTAAAGCTAAATTTATGAAAATTGATCTTTCACTTCTTGGTTAGATATAAAGAAATATTTGTCAGGGGATGAAAGTTGCTATGTAAAAATCTCGACAAGAACGCAAAAGGCATGATTACGAGTAATAACGCTCCAGCTACCAGAATCGCTTTTTAGTCAGAAGCGTATTCGGAAAATATCGTGATTCTATGGACTTAATTAGCGTGAAAAGCTTACAAGGTGTTGCAGTTTTTGAAGAACATAAAAAAAACGCCATACAGTCTACGCGAGCGAGGCAGCGGGCACTAAGCTAGGGGTATGTTGTAACGGTCTTTTAAAGCAAAAACTTCACATGAATATATGTTCTATTCCAATTGCTTTCCGAGACAGAGCACATTTAATGTACATTGTTGTTTATTTTCTATATTATTCAATACATTCTCGGGTTTATACATGTAGATATGCAAAATAATTATCATTACAACATGCGTCTCACAAAGGATCAATTGAAAAATATGTATTTTTAACACATTCAACTCTAAGCATTACCATACACGTCACATTACAGCTGTCGTACAGTTTACAATTAATGTTCTAATATCCCACCGTCAACTTCAGTGATTTGTGCGTGCTTGGGAGAACACGTCATGTTGCTTTTCTGATTGCCGCTGCACGTTCACCAATGGCGGGAACTACGCCCACGATATGACCAAGCAATTCATCTCACGTATACTCCTTTCGTTTGTACACCGCAGACTTCATCCACCCCGAGCAAAGAAGTTGAAAGCAACAATGTACATTGGGCTGGAATAAAACGTCATAGAGGTTGGGTGAGCAAGGCAGATACGTGCGCATCACTAGCTCAAAAACAAATGTACATTAAATGTGTTCTATGTTGCACGCCCTTCAGAATAGGGCATATGTCAATTTGAATTTTTTTTGTTTCAGATGAGTGTTCCTGTCATATCCCAGAATATTGATCATTCCTCCTGGGACGTCTGTTTAATTTTTATTAAAGCACTGTACTTAAGATTTTATATTTATTTGCCAAATAAATATAAAATCTTAAGTACAGCTGGAGGAATTTCATCTTAATAAAAATTATACCAGCTGTGTCCCATCTTCATCCAATTTAAATATGGATGTGCGAAGATCTGTGTAATTCTCTGTGACACTCTTCGCTTTACTTCTTTGGGCCTTTAAGAACACTTCGCGAACGGCCTAACATCACGGTGGTGCTTCGTGAGCTAGAGCTGTCGTATTATATTGCTTTCCTAATTGCGTTGGCTTCAGCATAAGAAACTGTTGGCACCTTAGCGAATATAGGGCGTAAGAATGTTTTCCAAAATCGTATATTGCTCTCCTTGCCTTGTCGCCGTCGACGAACATCGATGCATCAGTACAAATCTTTGTCGAATTTGGGGAAATGATATTTGGCAAAATGTTGAGCACAGTCTTCAAGCTTGGAGGATGTTTATATTGTATCATATTATCGAGAATTGGGTGTCTTCATCTCGGTTGTTGCATAGGATTAGAAATTTTAAGATTTCGTATTTCTGTGTATTATTTTCATACAAGGTCCATCATTCAGCCTTGCATGGAGTTGAGTATGGTCCTCCTGAAAGCTTGGATTCCGACCAACGTGGGCAGCAATACTGTGAATGATATACCACTTTCTCGATAGACCACGATCCTGTTACTGTCTGCATTTACAAGAGAATAGCTCGATATTCTCACAAACAAACATTTTCAAATGTGATTGCTGAACGAGAAATCCACTGTGCAGTATTTCGTTATATATAGAATGTAGGTAGATCTACTTTTACCTGTTTTGTCTGACTACGCTGAAATACTAATCAAATGTATATCCTAACATGCAGAACACTGTATTTCAATTTGAAGCTTATGTCATGTCTTATGGTGTTGCAATTTCAACTGCCAGTAGTATGTGAAATCATATCTCTACGAACAGTTGTGGTGCTAAGTTCTACTGTATTCTCGGCGCTATGCCGAGTCCGAGACAAATTGGCTGGGTGTGGTATTCGGCGGCGGCAGCGATTTGATAGCGAGCTAAGTTGGGGAGGCTGCGAGGGCGGCCGCCGTCCGCCAGGCGCCGCGTGGAGCCCGTCTTAAGGGCCTAGGGGCTGTTAGATGGCCGGCGGGAGCGGCGGAGGCTGTGGGCGGGCGGCGGGGGCGGCGGAGGCGGCGGGGGGCGGCGCCACGGCGTCACACTCCGGCTCCAGGGCCACTGTTCCAGACAGAACTCCGCGTCCCTTGCGCAGGCCAGGAATAGAGCGGCGGGCATTCAGAACTACTACACTACTCCCTTCTAGCCTATTGCCCTTCACTGCTCGCCGGAGTAACCTTCCCAAGTTCAGCACTTCCCCTTATCTCTTTTGGATGTCGCGCACGTCTCGCCGACAACTTACTCTTCTTCTCTGTTCTGCTAAAGGCTGGTCATGCACCAGGGTGCTCCGACAAACAAGCTGCAAGCGTACGCTGAAGTATGTTATGGAGAGACCGTATTTGCTACTTCAGTAAAAGCGATAGTGACTAGTGTGGTTATACCACTGCAGACAATCACTGGTAGCAGTCACATATCTAGATGTATATGTACGGAGCGATTAAAAGCGGAACGACCACATAATGCTAATAGCCAGTAGGCAGATGTCAGTCAGAGATTTACTAGATAAATCTTAAGAATATACAATCCACATAGTACTCAATAATTCACTCTTATGTGCTTGGCAGAAATCACTACAGTTCCACTCTCAAATCGCACGTGGAAAACACGAACACCTAAATCTTTCCACGCTACTTCAGATTTCTCTTATTTTTAGATCATTTCTCTCTCCATGTAGGTGGTCGTTAACAAGATATTTTCTCATTCGGAAGAGAAAGTTAGTGATTGAAATTTCGTAATAAGATCTCGCTGCAACTGTAAAAAGTTTTGTTTTAATGGGTGCCACCCGAACTCGAGTATCATGTCTGTGACACACTTTGCCCTATTTCGCGTTAATACACCACTGGCCATTAAAATTGCTACACCAAGAAGATATGCAGATGATAAACGCGTATTCATTGGACAAATATATTGTAATAGAACTGACATGTGATTACATTTTCACGCAATTTGGATGCTTAGATCCTGAGAAATCAGTACCAAGAACAACCACCTCTGGCCGTAATAACGGCCTCGATACGCCTGGGCGTTGAGTCAAACACAGCTTGGATGGCGTGTATAGGTACAGCTGCCCATGCAGCTTCAACACGATACCACAGTTCATCAAGAGTAATGACTGGCGTATTGTGACGAACCAGTTGCTCGGCCACCATTGACCAGACGTTTTCAATTGGTGAGAGATCTGGAGAATGTCCTGGCCAAGACAGCAGTCGAACATTTTCTGTATCCAGAAAGGCCCGTACAGAACCTGCAACATCCGGCCTTGCATTATCCTGCTGAAATGTAGGGTTTCGCAGGGATCGAATGAAGGGTGAAGCCACGGGTCGTAACACATCTGAAATGTAACGTACACTGTTCAAAGTACCGTCAATGCGGACAAGAGGTGACCGAGACGTGTAACCAATGGCACCCCATACCATCACGCTGGGTGATACGCCAGTATGGCGATGACGAATACACGCTTACAATGTGCGCTCACCTCAATGTCGCCAAACACGGATGCGACCATCATGATGCTGTAAACAGAACCTGGATTCATCCAAAAAAATATGACATTTTGCCATTCGTGCACCCAGATTCGTCGTTGAGTACACCATCGCAGGCGCTACTGTCTGTGATGCAGCGTCAAGGGTATCCGCAGCCATGGTCTCCGAGCTGATAGTCCATGCTGCTGCAAACGTCGTCGAACTGTTCGTGCAGATGGCTGTCGTCTTGCAAACGTCCCCCGTCCGCCGCTCGTGGTCTCGCGGTAGCGTTCTCGCTTCCCGAGCACGGGGTCCCGGGTTCGATTCCCGGCGGGGTCAGGGATTTTCACCTGCCTCGAGATGACTGGGTGTTTGTGTTGTCCTCATCATTTCATCATCATCCAGGAAAGTGGCGAAATTGGACTGAGCAAAGATTGGATAATTGTACGGGCGCTGATAACCACGCAGTTGAGCGCCCCAAAAAACCAAAACATCAACACACAACACCCAAACTGCAAACGTCCCAATTTGTTGACTCAGGGACCGAGACGTGTCTGCACGATCCGTTACAGCCAAGGGGATAAGATGCCTGTCATCTCGACTGCTAGTGATACGAGGCCGTTGGGATCCAGCACGGCGTTCCGTATTACCCTCCTGAACCCACCGATTCCATATTCTGCTAACAGTCATTGGATCTCGACCAAAGCGAGCAGCAATGTCGCGATAGGCTACAATCGGACCTTTATCAAAGTCGGAAACGTGATGGTACGCATTTCTCCTCCTTACACGAGACATCACAACAACGTTTCACCAGGCAACACCGGTCAACTGCTGTTTGTGTCTGAGAAATCGGTTGGAAACTTTCCTCATGTCAGCACGTTGTAGGTGTCGCCACCAGCGTCAACCTTTTGTGAATGCTCTGAAAAACTAATCATTTGATATCACAGCATCTTCTTCTTGTCGGTTAAATTTCGCGTCTGTAGCACGTCATCTTCGTGGTGTAGCAATTTTAATGGCCAGTAGTGTAGAAAATGAGCTTCCCGTCTTTCAACTTTTTCAATGTACTCCGTCAGTCCTATCTGATGTGGATCCCACACCACGCAGAAGCGTGGTGTAGGCAGACTCTTTAGTAGACCTGTTGCATCTCCTTCTGCTAGTAAATCGTAATCTTTGGATAGCTTTCCTCCACAACGTTATCTATATGATCATTCCAATTTATATTATTCGTAATTGAAATCCCAAAGTATTTAGTTGTATCGCAGCCAGATTTGTGTGATTTGTTGTGTAACCGAAATTTAACGGATTCCTGTAAGTGTTTATATGGATGACTTCAGACTTTTCACTATTTGGAGTCAATTGCCACTTTTTGCACCACACAAATATTTTGTCTAAATAATCTGTCAATAGGTTTTGATCTTCTGATGACTTTACTATACGGTAAATGATCGCACCATCTGCTAAGAATCGAAGGGGGCTGTTCAGATTGTATCCTACCGAATCCTACAGAGGTTAAATAAAAATACTGAAAGACCGCGAGAAATGCAGTTGCGAGGCATCTGCATGTTGCGCTGTGATGTTTGACCACGAACGGCAACTGTGCAATGCTCTCCGTAGGTTGCATGAGTCAGTCGAGGTCGGAATAGTGGTCTTGTAGTTGCGTGTGCGTTATATAATAGGTAAGTGATTTCTAACATGGACAAACTGTTGTTAAGCCTATGATGGGCGCCTCCGTAATCTATGTAACCGAAGTGTTTGGTATGAAGAGGCACCGTATCGAAAATTTATTCCGCATGCAGGGAAAGCGGAAAAACATCACACGCGAAACCAGAATGCGGACGAAAGAGTGGTCGATTTATCTTGTCGGACGGTCAACACTAAGGGAGCTCCCTAAGCAGGGGTTTTCAGGGTGTGCTGGAATTCCAAAACCACTCATCAAAGATGTACATGCTCGTAACAATAAATGTGTCAAAGCCATAAAGCCTGGTCTGTGGAGCAATGAAAGAAAGTCATTTGGTCGAATGAGCCTTGTGTCACACTGTTTCCAAATTTTGGACGAGTTTACATCCCGAGAGGGAAACATGGCGGGGGTTTCGGTGGTGATTTAGGCAGCTGTACCGTAAAATTCCATGGACCTCTTGGTTGTCTTGCAAATTGCTACCAAGGATTACGTTACTATTTTGTCAGGTTCATCTCATGGTACAGTGTTTGTTATCTTCTGATGATGCTGTGTCGGACTGTGTTGCAAGAAGGTAGAGCTCCTGTTCATATACCTCATATCGTCCAGCACTGGTTTTAGCATCACGAGGATGAATTGTTGCATCTCCCTTGGCCACCACAGTTGTCAGATCTATTGAGCCTTTGTGGTCCACTTTGCAGAGAAAGGTAAGTCATCGCTATAGGGGTTTCAGAAACTGATACAAATACATCGAACCCGTGTTTGTTTTCTGATTCGTGTATAACACACTATCTCTGTATCGTGCTGTTTCATTTTGGTAATACACTTCTGGAAGTGTTTTCAGTCGCCGGTAAGACGTCACGTAATTTATTCTACTGATCTAATTTCATGTTGGACCTACAGAATTCTTACGAGAGCATTGAGGCGGCGCAACGGTTAAAATTCTGGACTTACAAATAGGATTTAATATCCCAATAATTCACAGTAACTCTGGTATTGTTAAAATGTTGTTAACTATATTAATGTAAATGCTTCTGTGGAGAAATCAGCATAAAACATGAACTACTGATCAACATATACACGTAATGTAGTACGATGAACCTGCTGTAGACTTATTTCCCATAGTATATGCTTACGTATTGAAAGCAGCAGAATTCTAGAATACAGTCTGCGTTCTTAAAACATTTAAACTCGTTGAGATTAGACAAAATAATTTGGCAGTGGGTTAACTTTCGTATGTAGCTTTCAATAACGCCCACAATTACCCGGAATGTGTAGGGAATTGGGAAGATATAAATGGTTCAAATGGCTCTGAGCACCATGGGACTCAACTTCTGAGGTCATTAGTCCCCTAGAACTTAGAACTAGTTAAACCTAACTAAACTAAAGACATCACACACATCCAAGCCCGAGGCAGGATTCGAACCTGCGACCGTAGTGGTCTCGCGGTTCCAGACTGCAGCGCCTACAACCGCACGGCCACTTCGACCTGCTGCGAAGGTATAGAAAGTCGTCTTAGATGAACATGTATAGTCATTGGTATTAACAATGTTTCCGGCAGTAGATTACAGGTTTCAATGTGGTACTATCCTCAATCGCACAGATGACTGTCATTAGCAAGAGTATGAAATAACATAGCTTGCTTAAAGTGCAGTTTTTCGACTTGAATGTCAAGGAATCAGTATTATCTGCAACGGAAAAGAATACATGTGTTAATGAATTAGAACAGGAGTTATTTGCAAAGCCTGTGCGTATCAGTCGCTAGGAAAATTAGGTTGTGTTTAAAGCGAAGGCATCATAGTATTTTCTCAGTATACTTCAATGCGCATTATGCCAATCTGCGTCTTCCATGTTCACGAACCACTACAGGACATAAAGGCCTTGATAAAGAATACTGTGGATGTAGTAGATGAACTATGGACTTTTACTCTGGTACTTTCCAATGGAACCAGCAACTGGCTGAAACTCTGAAATTATATTTGGGAAATGATGGGAAAAGTTAAAGCTCCTCAATAAATGGCTTTAAAATTCCGAGTAATAAATTATTAGGTCGTAGCAGCCCAAAGCATTCGGAGGTTTTAAATAAATGTTTCTTTTCTTAATTGTGCAAGCTCTTTTATTGTTAACAACTTTGGCTCCAACTGAACTTTAAACTGTAAACTTGTGAACTATCTTAATTCCTTACTTTAATTTCATTTTCGCAACGTCTTGGTGCATCTAGTCTAAATCTATGCTTTGCAAGACGCCGTACGGTTTGTGCCTGAGTGTACTTTGTGTACCACTGTCATCTTGCCCCTCTTTCTGTTCCAGTCACGAATGGTTCGAAGGATGAACGATTACTGGGAAGCTCCCGTGTGAGCTCGAATCTCTTTAGTCTTACCTTCATGGTTTTCTCTCGAGGAATATATCGATTGGCACTTCTAGGAACGTATTGTCTCGAAATTTTAACGGCAATCAACACCTTGATGAAGAACGCTACTCTTGCAGCGTCTGAAAACGGATTTGGTTGACCACCTCTGTGTGGCTTCGTACCTAATAAATAAACCTGCAACAAAATGCGTTGCTCTTTATTGGATCTTCTCTGTTTCCTCTATAATGCTGCCCGGTACAGATCTCATAATGACGAACAATATTAAAGCATTCGTTGCCCATGGGCTATGTTAGTTACCTCTACTTTAAAAAACAGGACACAAATTCACTCGATACCTTTCTAAGAACAACACTCCACTCCTTCCGAACTGATCATGTAAGTGTAGACCAGACATGGCTTGAAATCAGAGAAAAAGTACTGACGGCAGCTGAGAGATTTATAGCAAATAAGTTAGTAAGAGCCATAGGAGATCCCCCACAGTACACTAAACAAGTCATAACTCATTTGCTGAAGTAACGAAAACAACATGGCAGATTTAAAAGAACACAATGTCTCCGAGATTGGCGACGTTCTATAGAAGCTCTGAATTTAGCTCAGACTTCAATGCAAGATCCTTTTAGTAATGTCCACAACGATACGCCGCTTCGAAATCTCGCACAAAATCCTAACAGATTCTAGTCGTATGTAAATTACTTCAGCTGCAAGACGCAATCAAAACCGACACTACACGATAGTATAGTAACGCTACCGATAACGGTGCCATAAGAGCGGACTTACTAAATCCTCTTTTGCGAAATTCCTTTACCAAAGAAGACGAAGAAAATGTTCCAGAATTTGAAACAAGAATAGCTGCCAAGATGAGTAAAGGTACATAGCTTCGATGAAGTGAAGCAACTAAAACCAATAAACGCTAGGTCTCGGGTGCAGCTTGTATACCTATTAGTTTTGTTTCAGAGTATCCTGACACAATAGCTCCATACTTATCACTGATATACAAGCGCTCATTCGACGAAAAATCCGTACCTAAAGATCGGAAAGCTGCACAGGCCACACGAGTATTCAAGAAAGAAAATCCCCTGAAATACAGACCTATATCACTTGCGTCGATTTGCAGGAGAGTTTGGGAACATATATAGTGTTCAAACGTTATAAATTACCTGGAAGAAACAATAATCCATTGATACCTAGTCAGCACGGATTCAGAAAATATCGTTCTCTTGAAACACAGCTGGCTCTTTATTCACAGGAGGTAATGAGTGATATCTCCAATTGACTTCATATTCCTAAATTTCAAGAAGACTTTAGACACCGTTCTTCACGAACGGCTTCAAATCAAATTCCGTGCATGTACAAAAATGGTTCAAATGGCTCTAAGCACTATGGGACTTAACATCTGAGGTCATCAGTCCCCTAGACTCTGCGTTTATTGATTCCCACGAAAATGTCCACTATAGATTTTTCGCATTTTATTTACTGTTGCTCAGGATACCGCGTCCCTCCCCTAAGAAACGTCAGGTGCCTTTGGTTTTTCGGTACACGTTTTGAGATTAATTTCCGAGTCAGATGAGGCTAAGACTGCTCATCGTGGTGAGAGTTGTAATGTGCCTCTTCAACGCTGCATAATCAATGACCTAGCCTCAGACTGGACGTTAGTTATTATTTTCAAATGTGTTGATCAAAGGACACATCTACAGATAAAAATGTGTTTATTTAGCTCATTACATTGACCTTTGCTTGGCTGTCTTCTTTGGAGGCGTGAAAACATCCGCATGTTTTCTTCTACTATGGAGAAAATTAACTGAAGATATGATTGTGAAAATCGGGTAAGACTTGAAAAACTAAATGAAGTAAAGTATCTGAACGTTTAAACGACTGTATTCTGCAACATTTCACATAGTATGACGGTACAATGTGAAAAACGTTACATCTGCTTTCTGCACCTTCATATAAGACTTGACTTTCATTTACCACCAATTCCCATCAAATCCCTACACAACGAAGATGAACAGAGGTGCCATACAAGGCTAAGATTTTACATCTTTCTCAGAGACAATCACTAGTATATTAGTAGAAATAAAAAATTCAATTTCATATTAAATTTCACCATTATGTTAAATACAGTAAATATAAATTTTAGGCATTAAATAACTGATCTACATGGACAGTTTTTTTATATGAATCGGAAGCTGATAGTGGCTGGTATTGCAGGATTCCTAATGTATCTTTGGCTTGATTACATCGTAGGGAACTGACAAGAAATTTCGAACGTGGCATTTGACTTGTGCAGCAGCCTTAGTCGCCCGATGCTGGGACTGATTACTCTTCGTATTTTACTTTCACTGCTTGTAAATGTGCTTTAAATGCGTGTCCCGTAAATGCGATAATAGCTCGTGCTACCGACCATCACATAATGTTAAACTTTAAACAATTTGTTTGCAATGAGAACTAAAAGATGTTTTACATTGACTATGATCGTCGTATTAAACACAATGACCTCTTGCTTAAGCTGACACCACCTACAAAAGTAAAACTGAATACCAACCCAGGAGAAGCAGAGACGTCCGGTATATACCCCGAAGAGCCAAAGAAGAGCCAAAGAAACTGGTACACCTGGCTAATATCGTGTAGGTCCCCCGCGAGCACGCAGGAGTGCCAAAACACGAAGTGGCATGGACTCGACTAACGTCTGAAGTAGTGCTAGAGGGAACTGACACCATGGATCCTGTACGGCTGTCCATAAATCCGTGAGAGTACGAGGAGGTAGAGATCTCTTCTGAACAGCACGTTGCAAACCATCCCAGATATGCTCAATAATGTTCATGTCTGGGAAATTTGGTGGCCATCGGAAGTGTTAAAGCTGAGAAGAGCGTTCCTGGAGCCACTCTGTAGCAATTCTGGACGTGTGGGATGTCGCATTGTCCTGTTGGAATTGCCCAAGTCCGTCGGAAAGCACAATGGACATGAGTGGATCCAGGTGCTCAGACAGGATGTTTACGTACGTGTCACCTGTCAGAGTCGTATCTAGACGTATCTGGGGTCCCATATAACTCCAACTGCACTCGCTCCACAGCCCGCATCTCGTGGTCGTGCGGTAGCGTTCTCGCTTCCCACGCCCGGGTTCCCGGATTCGATTCCCGGCGGGGTCAGGGATTTTCTCTGCCTCGTGATGGCTGGGTGTTGTGTGCTGTCCTTAGGTTAGTTAGGTTTAAGTAGTTCTTAGTTCTAGGGGACTGATGACCGTAGCCATTTGAACCATTTTTGAACTCGCTCCACACCATTAGAGAGCCTCCACCGGCTTGAACAGTCCCCTGCTGACGTACAGGGTCCATGGATTCATGAGGTTGTCTCCATACCCTTGCACGTCCATCAGTTCGATACAATTTGAAACGAGACTCGTCCGACCAAGCAAGATGTTTCCAGATATCAACAGTCCAATGTCGGTGTTGATGGGTTCAGGCGGGGCGTACAGCTTTGTGTTGTGCGGCCATCAAGGGTACACGAGTGGGCCTTCGGCTCCGAAAGCCCATGTCGATGATGTTTCGTTGAATGTTCCGCACGCTGACACTTATTGATGGCCCAGCAGTGAAATGTGCAGCAGTTTGCAAAAGGGTTGCACTTCTGTCACGTTGAACGATTCTCTTCAGGGACTGTTGGTCCCATTCTCGCAGGATCTTTTTCCGGCCGCAGTGATGCCGGATATTTAATGTTTTACCGGTACAGTGGTGAAATGGTCATATGGGAAAATCCCCACTTCATCGCTATCTCGCAGATGCTGCATCCCATCGCTCGAGCGCCGACTATAACATCACGTTCAAACTCACTTAAATCTTGATAACTTGGCATTGTAGCACTAGTAACCGATCTAACAATTGCGCCGGACACTTGTCTTGTATAGGCGTTGCCGACCGCAGCGCCGTATTCAGCCTGTTAACGTATCTCTGTATTTGAATACGCATGCCTATACCAGTTTCTTTGGCGCTTCAGTGTAGAAACTCCAGTAAATATCGTTTTATGTTATAAACTTCCGGCGTCGAATACAGCGAAACTAAGTATTAATATTGCAGCGTGTAACACCCCAGAATTTTCTACGTATTTAGAATCACGTTACCAGAAGTTAATTGTACTTGATGGTCTAGGGGCGTTTGGTATGTTAATCTGTTACTTTCCTCCAAGTGATGTGCGCCTGTTGTTACACATTCATAATATTTTCTTGGGATCCCCTAATTGCTACAGGCATTTTTATTATCGGTTTCAGCATATTTTTACCATATTCAGGTGTGATAGAAAACCATTAACAGTTTCTTAACGATGTATAGTAATATGAATATTCAACATCATGAAAGTGGTATGAAATATTTCAATAATATATGCATCATGCCGTCACGTGGTCAGTGTATATAAAAGTAAAGTCGTATGACGTTGTTGGCTGAGAGGTCTCAAAGGGTAGTTCGAGGCGCCGAGTCGGAAACAGTTTTCTTCCGCCGAGTACATTGGCCTCTTTCCTTGCAGATACGTGTGAATGGTATCTTATTTTGTTGAGCGTGAGTGAGTGTAATGTATGCTTTTATAGTGTGATGTTACGTTTGCATTGTATGATGATGATGATGATGATGACGATGATGATGATGATGCAGATATGTGTGAATGGTATCTTACGTTGTTGAGCGTGAGTGAGTGTAATGTATGCTTTTATAGTGTGGTGTTACGTTTGCATTGTATGATGATGATGATGATGATGGTGAGAGAAGGAAGAGAGTGAAACCCGGTGCCAGCACACAATCTACTCCTCTCTACTAATACCGTAGGTAGTGCTGGGCTTAGCGTCCTCATCCAACGGACGGGTCACCATCAACAGTGTCACATGTCCTCATTCCATGAGACATTGCAGACAAGTTTGGAACTTAGTTCACGATAATGGCACAAAGACTTTTGATCACAAACTTTACGCCACCGTATCCCCTGCTCCCGCCAGGCAAATTGCCAGTGAAAATTTCATTCACCACCAGGAATCGAGCCGGTTGTGATGGCCGAGCGGTTCTAGGCGCTAAAGTCTGGTAACGCACCACCGCTACGGTCGCAGGTTCGAATCCTGCCTCGGACGTGGATGTGTGTGATGCCATTAGGTTAGTTAGGTTCAAGTAGTTCTAAGTTGTAGGGGACTGATGACCTCAGAAGTTAAGTCCCATAGTGCTCAGAGCCGTTTGAACCATTTGAACCAGGAATCGAATTGGCTTATCTCCGAACCGATCTTCACATTGAAAGAGATACGTCTTAAAGTTTTAAACATGGCTGTGTGGTTAGCGACCGTTTACAAAGCAAAATCAAAGCAACAACAGCCCTTGGTCGCGAAATGTAAGTCCTTTGACCTGGTTTCGGCACCACTGTGAGTGTCTTCATCAGAAGTAAAACATTCAAACTGGCCTATAACACAGGTACAAAAATTATGGGAATTTTTTTTATATGTAAGTGTAAGTACTGACTGACAGTACAAGAAAGAAACAGTACTTACTTGTCACGTCAGTACTTGCACCTACATAAAGAAATTCCCATAATTTTTGTACCTATGTTATAGGCCAGTTTGAATGTTTTACTTCTGATGAAGACACTCTTAATGGTGCCGAAACCAGGTCAAAGGACTTAAATTTTGCGACCGAGGGCTGTGGTTGGTTTTGATTTTGTTTAGAGATACATCTTTTTGTCTCCTTTCAAATTTTTTTCGTGCTTTAATAATGTCTTAAGAATATTTTGGCTCTCTAGTCTAGCATTTTTCGGTACTTGGGAAAAGATACAGCGCTACTGCTCTATTTCTTTTAATATCAGCAACCTCTCACATTACATTTCCCGGCCCTTAATAATCTCTGTACAGTGTAAAATAATAGTTGAGTTTTTCCACAGGTACAGGTGGATGCGACAGAAGTTTCCATCCCTCGGAGTATAGCAATACCAACCTCTCTGGGTCCATTCCGTAGATATCCAGCATCATAGCATGATGCTAACTCAAAACATTTTCCATTTTTTTTTTGTCCGATCTATTGTCTGGGTTCGCGGCCCTGTCTCATAATGCCTTCTGGGTGCTGTTTTTTTATGGTTCCGTACCTCAATCGGTATAAACGGAATCCTTGTGGGACCACTTGTTGTCCGTCTCTCTATCTGTTTGTCTGTCTGTCCGACTTTCCAAAACGCTTTCTCTCAGGAAAGGATAGACGCATCGAGTTGAACTGTATGTCACATAGTAAGGTCTACGGTCTCTTACTCACGTAAAAACTTGAAGCTCGTACGTCGATGCAATCGAAAGAAAAGGCTATGTACGTCACATACTTTCATACTCGCTAACTCACTCATTAAAGCCTATAGGTTACTTCCCCTTGACGTACAATCGTGAAATTTGGCAAGAAGAAAGGTTTCACTGTAAAAGTATATCAGGAAATTGGTAAATTGTGTTCATATCACATGAAAAATGTTTCTTGTGTTCTTTGTTTTTCGGCTTCAAATTTGAAATTAAAACGTTATCGAAAGTCTTGGAGTCCCTGCGATCAATATCTTGCCAATATAAATGTCTATAAAGACAAAAATCCCCGAAATTCTCGATTCCCAGAACGGATGGACTGTCTATATACTGTACATAATTACGTCTGTACGGAACCCTCAGTACGTGAGTCCTACACGCACCTGGCTAACTTTTTAAGACCCTCCAGCTGGGATCGTCGAATTCTGAGCATGTCTGTTCTTCAGAACATGATCTTTTGTAAATGTGTAAATGCTTTGTGTAGGCTAGATTGCGTTTACATTCAGTCTAGTAACCAATAATGCTTTTTGTAAAAATAGCGTTTTGTTTACGGTTAAATTCGCTTAGGCCATTTTATATGAAAATGTGTGTTTTGTCCTCAGTACCAGTCAGACCACTTGCCGTTAGCACAGTGCTTTGATTAACATGCTGTCCGCACCTCCATGCCTAATTGGCTAACGCGTGCGACTTCATGGAGTGCTAATTAGTTGCAGAATTTAGTTAAATGAATGAATTTGATCAGATGTAAGAGATCTTAGAACGATAAACCCATGTGCTGATTTATATTAGTTTAAATGTCACTAATCATTCTCATTTAATCGCCCTAAACCATACATTCAATCGTGTTTCCCATCAGTTTAACATGTTTTTAATACCACATGTCAACTGGGTCAAACTTGCCCTTTATATGGTACTGACCGCTAAGTGCATGCTAATCGGTGATTTCTGGTTAGGAGGTCTTGCCATTAGAATGAGCCCAATCTACTGAGAAAAACGAACCACCATATCGTTGGTAACAGTTTCATAAGATGAATTTTATCCAGATTACTGTAATTTTATGTGGTGGCTCTGATCCTTTCATTTGTCCCTAACCACCTCTAATCACCTGACGCTAAAGTTACCGAGTGGAATGAAAACATGCAAATATGGCAATTCTCTACATGTCGAGTTTGTTAGACTATTTGGGTTTTTGGCACAAGTAATGGGTTTTGGTTTGTCATATGTGATGCTCTGTAACCTTTTAGTGGTATAGCATGCTGTGATTTCGTTGATCCCTACCTTGTGTGATTGATTGATCAGACCATTCAGTCATACACAATTATAAGATTCTCAGGTGTTATATCCTGATTCCTCTCCAAGAGGCCTTTGTTGTTGATCAGACTGATGAAGTGTATAAATTCTTCTATAGTTTCGTACGACGTTGCACGTACAGTGAATGAAGACTCAATTGAGAAATCAGAATGACTAAGGAAAAATTCAATCCGTCTTGTGGAAAAGGTGTTATCACGAATTTCGGCAACCTGCGTCACGCAATTATAGAAGCCCCACGGCTATCTTAGAGACCCTCTTTTTACCTGTAGTCTCTTGAGTGAAAATAGGGGCCACTTTTAGTTGGTGATGCATACGAATATCGAGCTTCTCAAAATAACGTACCTCTTTTGACTGCACAGGCGTGCGTTAGCGATCTAGTCTACGAAGACGTGTGGCTAGTCTCATCACTATGTGACATCATGATGCAAATTGTATTGTAATATTTTACCCGATTCTCATGATGTTCGGTATGCTTATAACGAGAGCACATACGTCATGACGAAACTGATTGTAGGTTTGGGTTACGCTGAAACTGGTAAGGTGAATGTTTGTAGTAATTTGGCGATCTTGGCGTGACAAATTGTTAAATGAACGTTTAAAACATCGCATGCTTCCATTTGACAATTTATAAATTCTTTAAAAAAATTCTGGCTAGTTTTAAATTTTTTGGTATCGCGTTGTGCAGTCTATAACTTAACACGCAGTTTTTCCGTGATGGCCGCTCAGCGGACATCTTCACGCTAAAGAAAACTGTCGCGCAAGGGCAAAATGTTGGCTTCACCGTTAACAGCAGGCCATACATTGTATGGTAGGTCTTCTGACACGGAATCACGACGTCGAATATAATCTATGTACGAGGTGGAGGAAAGGACATCACACCCGGTAAGCATTCCAATACAACGTTCTAATTCGTATCTGATCATTTTGAGTTAGGATGGCCATGCTTGCCCTAAATCGATGTACGTGTTTCCAGAATGATTTCTTGAACGAGGCCAAACCCGGTTTACGTTAAAAGTCTTGTCCAGTATAAATTTATATCTCAAAACCCCCGTGTCGACGACACTTTAAACTTTTCCTGTAGTTATTCAAAGACACTTATGTGAGAGACTGAAGAAGTTGTGTTGCTCCAAGACAATTTTCAGAACTTCGTTTCTTTAATATCATGTTGTTGTTGTCGTGGTCTTCAGACCAAAGACTGGTTTGATGGAGCTCTCCATGCTAGTCTACAATGTGCAATCCTCATCATCGGCGAGTAACTACTGCATGAGAAACAGAAAAGAAAAACACATTACCGCTATTAATTTCTTACACCAGACGTAGCATGTTTTCTGTCATATAATCGCTAAACGTCCTATTCAATCAACAACTGCATATGCGATGCGACGAAATACAATTTATATCGGCCGGCCGTTGGTGGCCGAGCGGTTCTAGGCGCTTCAGTCCGGAACCGCGCGACTGCTACGGTCGCAGGTTCGAATCCTGCCTCGGGCATGGATGTGTGTGATGTCCTTAGGTTAGTTAGGTTTAAGTAGTTCTAAGTTCTAGGAGACTGATAACCTGAGATGTTAAGTCCCATAGTGCTCAGAGCCATTTTATAATTTATATCGTTGCAATCCACTTAACAAGGATAATCTTTTATCATTTATTTTCAATGTAGCTCGTTACCTGGTATAACTTTTTCGACTGTAAATCAGTTCGGCAGGATGCGTTTCCAGTATTAACAGAGATAACGTACTGAAAACAGAAATTTCATTTTCTCACGTGGACGTACCCAGAAAAGATAGCTCTTAAAGTATATTTATTTTAACTGCTGAAAAGTAGTACGGTTTTTCAGTACTATTTTGCGGTGAGATTAACGTGTAATAGTAAGATTAGCGTCCTGTTTTCACAACTTTCTCAATCTGAAAGTATAATTATCTCTTGGAATAAAGCTTCCGCTAGTTTCTTTGGGAATTTTAAACGTCTACGGTTAGAGAGATCAATAAACTGTTGTTTCAGTTATATTTATTCTGCTATTATTATAATTAACTGCGAGCTTCACCAAAAGACCAGTAAGAGCTATAAATGAGATGAACTTGTAGACGCATAATTTTAGAAACTACTGACAGTGCACTTCAGTGTATGAATCGTTACGTGCTATTTATTCTACACGGTGGGGGTCCGTGGGAAGTTCTCAGTAGAAAGAACTAAAGACAGACTAGTATAAACAGCACAGCGGGCTTCAATAAGGGTTCGTAAGTTTAATGAACACTTTATGGAATTTATACGGAAGCCTTACCTTTTTCGATAATCTTATCATTTCAGTATTTCTCTCTCAGTGTTAAAATCAAACAAGATGCAATGAGTAAGTAAAAGGTGACTCACAAGTCCGTCAACATTTGGAAATTCACTGCTTCACGGGATAATGAAGGGAGAGAGGTAAAAATTGACATGGCGCTTTCTGAAACAAGAAAGGACACAAAATGACTAACAGATGGCGCTTCATATGATAGAAAAGCAATAACTAGCATAACAACTGATTTTTAGCAAAGACGATGTTCTTTATAACAAATGCTTAAGGGTGGTAGGACGTCAAACGGGCCGTCTTGGAGCAGGAGAGACGCCACAGGACATTTTAATTTCTACTGTCTATACTTTTACGAAAAAGTTCATAAAGCTTTGTCAGCATGACCAGGAAGGTCATAGCAGTAAAAGTTCAAAAAAATTGCAAAATAAATTTTTTGTGCATGTGAAATTTCATCACTTTTTCACTTCTATTGGCTGCGTTTGTTGCTATAGTTACACGTTTCTTCATAAGGAAGAGAGATTCTTCGATGAATTTTGCATAGCATACAAACCATACTTACAGGTGTATGAAACTCTAGAAATTATTTAATTTATGAAAAATGAATGTGCTGTTACATTTTAAACTTCATGCTTAGAAAAAACTCAAATTTCATAGTTAATTATCTCAATTTTTACCACAGTTTTTAATAGATTTCGAAAATTCTAGAGTTTCGTACACCTGTAAGTATGGTTTGTATGCTGTGCAAAATTCATCGAAGAATCTCCCTTACTTACGAAGAAAAGTGTACCTATAGCAACAAATGCAGCCAATGGTAAGTGAACAAAAGGTCAAATGCAAATGTAAAAAAATAAATTATTTTCTTATATTTTTGAACTTCCACCACTATAAGGGCAAATCATGAATCCTTTCTGGTCATTCTTACAAAGTTTTATGAATTTATTTTTAAAAGTATAGACAGCGGAAATTGAAAATTCCTGTGGTGTCTTTCCTGCTCCAAGTCGTCCCGTTTGACGTCCTACCCCCCTTAATGTATCGGCCATCATTCATTATGTGTATCGAGGACAACGTTTTGAATAGCACTGTACAGTGTATCAGTAGGCATGTTGATAAATGCCGTCGGATGTTGCCTTTTACTATCTCTAACGAGGTCGGACGATCGCAGTAGACTTGCGACTCCAGGTAAATCAACAACCAAAAATAACACTGATTGAGGTCCCGGGGCCTGGGAGGTCAAGCATGACGGACGTGGCGGCTCAGCACGCGATCCTCACCAAACCACGTGCGGAATACGTCTTTCACACGTGTAGTGGTGTGGGGTGGAGCGCTAGCCTGCCTTTTTTGGTAGAGTCAACATGCCGCGACTGCTGGCGCGTCTGACTCCCTCTTTCACTGCAACCCATTTTATACACGACTGCCTGTACCCGGGCACTCTTTGCTGTGACTCAGTATGCTTAAATGGAAACGAAAGAAAAAAAGAATGCAGACATTGCTTATACGTATGAGAATTGGATAACGTCATAATCTCATTCTCTCCCCCGCCTCTGTCCATCTGCCCCTCCCCCTTTCTTTGTCCATCTCCTTCTCCTGCCCGTCTCTCCGTCCCTCTCCCCTCCCTCTGCCCATCTTCTCCTCCCGCTCTCTCACTGTCTCCTACTGCCCCCAGTGTCCATATCCTCCTACCCCCTTTTCTCTGTCTATCTTCTTCTCCCCACTTTCTCTTCGTCTCGTCCTGTCCCTTTCATTCCTTCCCATTTTCTACGTCCATTTTGCCTACCCCTCTAACCATTTCCTCTTCTCCCCTCTTTCTGGCCTTCAGCCTTGGAGCTTTGTTTATCGTTATTCCACATTCACATTTTGTAGTAGTATTCTTATCCTAATCATAAACCAGTAAGTCATAAATGCAGCTATTTTGCTTACAACATTTCGATATACATACACATTACGCTTTTATGCGTTACTGTAATAAACTTATAAAAGCGTAATGTGTGTGTATATCGAAATGTTGTAAGCAAATAAGTAAATTGGAGAGGTACATAACGATGTTTTCCCTTTGTATCCATACTGACGGGAAGAAATCGCAACATCAGAAAATAATTAACGTAGAGTAATGAAATTTCGTGATCACGTTGGTTTGGGTAACATATTTAAGTGATTAACGTTTTAGGATGCAAAGTAAGCCATTGCTAATGTGAAATAGTGAGTCATTAATAACCAGTGTAACCACCACAATGTTGGGTGGAAGCATGCAAACGTGCATATGTTGTGTTGTACAGGTGCCGGATACCAGGGATGGAGTTCTCTGCCCGTTGCACTTGGTCCGACAATAAAGCGACGGTTAATGATGCTATTTGTGTATGATGCTCGAGTTCTCGTTCCTTGATGTCCCATATGTGATCCCTTGTAGACAGATCTGATGATCGATCAGACCAAGGCAACATGTCGACCCTACAACGTTAAAAAGTAAATGTTGGTTTGTTCAAAATTGTAGTTCTCCGAAAGCTCTTGACCAATTGCTTTTACATTTCGACACAACGTTGCATTCTAATAAGGACGTGGTTTGGTACCTATTTCTTTAATATATGTATATTTTTAAGACATATGATACACTGGCGGAAAGGAATCGCAAACAAAGAGGGAGCTGTGCGACATAAATGGAAGTTGGTAGGCGTCTTTCTACAGCTGAAACAGGATGTCTATTCCAATTACACGCCATTTACATAAGAGTGGCGCTGGTAGCGGCACTATGAGGATGCATATCGGGTTTACTTTAAACACACACCGTAACGGTCGTCAGCTTTAGTTACATTTGAAATTGGGCGTGGTGAGATGATGTTAGTAAAAAAATACCTTTAAGGCGACAAAGTTGCCGTTATCAACAACTCAGTGAGTTTGAACGACGTCGCGTAGTATGGCTACCAGAAGCTGGATATTCCTTCTGTGACGCAGCAGAAAGACTTGACAGGGAAGTACGCATGTACGTTATTACTGGCAGTGGTGGTCACGAGAATGTACGGTCACAGGAAGACTGGGCTCCGGACAGCGACGTGACAGCACCGAGCCTGCCAGAGTGGCCGAGCGGTTCTAGGCGCTGCAGTCTGGAACCGCGCGACCGCTACGGTCGCAGGTTCGAATCCTGCCTCGGGCATGGATGTGTGTGATCTCTTTAGGTTGGTTAGGTTTAAGTAGTTCTAAGTTCTAAGGGACTGATGACCTCAGAAGTCCCATGGTGCTACGTAGAATCAGGAAGGAAAGGAATATATGGAAAACACTGAGAAGACGAAGGGACAGAGTCATAGAACATCTGAAAAACTGTAGAGGGGGACAGAGATTGGAATACATCCAACTAATAAGTAAGGACGTAGTTTGTAAGTGCTGCTCTGAGATGAAGTTGTCACAGGAGAGCAATTTGTCGCGGGCTGCATCAAACCAGTCACAAGACACATGCCCCCCCCCCCCCCAAAAAACGAAAACTTAACGATTTCTACCGGCCACTGTGGCCGAGCGGCTCTAGGCGCTTCAGCCCCGAACGACGCTGCTGCTGCGGTCTCAGGTTCGAATCCTGCCTCGGTCATGGCTGTCTGTGATGTCCTTTGGTTAGGTTTAAGTAGTTCTAAGTCTAGGGGACTGATGACCTCAGATGTTAAATCCCATAGTGCGTAGACCATTTGAACCATCCCTAGTGTAATTCCTGAGGTTTTCTTTCATATACAAGCCGAAAAATCCTGTGGGGACCTTAAATTAGTAGTATGTGTAGACGTAGCTAGGAAATCGCTGCCAACCATTCTGTGTAATAAGAAGGAAGAAGGATGAATAAAAAGTCGACAGAACTCACACTTAGCATACAGGACGACGGAAGTGACGCAAAGTAAAGAAAAGATCAGTATTCCACTAATAGGTGTATTTCAGATAGTTATGAAACCGTTAATTTATGCTACACGTTTGAATGGCGCCTACGTTGTTTGCCAATGTCGAGAACCGTACTAACCTGAAGACATACTATTTGGCAAACGATTTTGCAAACCCATGAAACACCGTCTCGTTAGATGAGAAGAGAAGCGTTATATAGCATTGTCAGATAGATATCTCCTAGGCCACTGCACTTGCCAAATCTATAATGTACCGAGGACTCCGGTATTTTCATTTAAGGCTTGTTGTGTGTAGTGACCAGTGAAATCGTCGACCTAGGTGACCCACTCGTTGAGAAATTCGACTCTTGTTCGGAAGCAGCGGGGTTCAAGTAGGCACGCAGCCATCCAGATTCAGTTTTTCAGTGATTTCTTTTAATGGCCTTAGGCAAATGCACATCTTCCTTCTTCATGAAAGGGCACAGACAATTTCCTTCCTCATCCTTGTCCAATCTTTCGCTATTGAAGTCTTCGCCAGTGGGACATTAAATTTAGATTTACCTTCTCTGAGAAGGAACTCATTACTGGCAACGTGTAATTGCCTTTCAACTGAACCAAAGTTGTAATGTGATGTACATCAGATATTACCTCTCTATCATTATTGACGCAGTGTCTTTTATTATATGAAGGATTGCAGACATCCCGAGGCAGCACTTTATTGGTGCTGATTATTCATACGACATATCGAAAATTTCGGAATACGTATTCCATCATCAAGTACTGCCGCGCGGGATTAGCCGAGCGGTCAGTGGCTCTGCATTCATGGACTTTGCGGCTGGTCCCGGCGGAGGTTCGAGTCCTCCCTCGGGCATGGGTGTGTGTGTTTGTCCTTAGGATAATTTAGGTTAAGTAGTGTGTAAGCTTAGGGACTGATGACCTTAGCAGTTAAGTCCCATAAGATTTCACACACATTTGGACATTTTTTTCAAATTTCTTTGGGAAACCAGTCACATCTGTATGTATTCAATGAAATACGTCCATGCACCGATAGCAACTAAGAAACTATATCCTGCGTTATCACTTTATCACGTCGGTATTATTTTTATTTTTTATGTTATTTTACGACACATACGAAACCCAATATGACCGTAAAGTTTTGACTGACATGCTCCGCAGTTTGCTTGGGTGTCGCTAACTGATTAAGACTATAGGCCCCTACTCCTTTCACGTTAATGGGAATATTCACCGTGTTGTGTCAATCCCTCACCAAGTTCTTGAGACAAAAAGGGTATAAGTAAACCTTGTTGATATAAGTTTGAAGCAATATGACGCATATTAGCTTAAAAACGTTCCCAAAACTAGTCGCAATTCTTTTGCAGCCTATTCTTGCAAATAACCTTATAAACGAGTGCACAGACGTAATTGTCACAATTAGAGCTAAGAGAAAAAAGGATTCACGCGTCAAAATTAATACTAACTCGACAAATGGTCTAGAATATTGTTAATACATTGTGCAGCCGCTGTTCCTTAGTTAGTACTTCAATGCTGTTTATATGTGACGTAAGAGTATTACTCGTCTTCTGCAAACATAAAGTCGTGGCATGAAAGGCTGGGAGGCCTCGAAGGGCAGGTTGAGCCGCCTAATTGAAAAGGTTTTTCCTATCCTCTGCTCCCACAGCCACCTTTCTTTCGCGAAGTATGAGAGCTTTGTGCATAAGTGTAACTGCTAAGTGTAGGCGCCTGTAACGGGCGTGTATGTAGCGTAGTGCCATGTCTTGGAGATGATGAAAGAAGAAATAGTGACATCCGCTGCCGGCACATAGCCTGCTGTCGAAGAGTAATAAAGGGCCCTCGAGCTTAACGTTCTCACCTTACTGGCGAATCATCATCAATAGTGCTGCATGTTGGTTCAAGACACTGCTGCAAGATTCGGAATTTAATTCAAGGCAATAGCGCAAAGACTGGTGACCGTGAACTTGATGCTATCATTCTCCTATCCTCCCTGCTTTAAGGGCAAAGTGAAAAATATCAACAGCACATGGAGTACCCGGATGGTCGGGCCACTCTCGACAGAGGTTAACATCGTGATCTAACGGGAACCGGCGTATCCAATTTTTGTTATTATTATTATTATTATTGTTATTATTTCCTCGCGTCCATCTACTTAATGACCAGGGGTTGATGAAAAATACGCTGTTTGAGCACCATTTGCAAAAATGGTTCAAATGGCTCTGAGCACTATGAGACTTAACATCTGATGTCAGCAGTCCCATAGAACTGAGAACTACTTAAACCTAACTAACGTAAGGACATCACACACACCCATGCCCGAGGCAGGACTCGAACCTACGACCGCAGCGGTCGCGCGGTTCCAGACTGAAGCGCCTAGAATTGCTCCGCCACACCGGCTGGCCACCATTTGCATCTACATGATTCCTGTAACTACTGATTACTTGAAATTCAGAATTAAGTGCCTAGCAGAAGGTTCATCGTACCAAGCTATTTTTCCAACGTTCCACTCCTGAATAGCGAGCCGGGAAAACGAACACTTAGATCTTCCCGTGCGAGCTCTGATTCTTCTTGTTTTATTATGATGATCATTTCTCCCTATGTAGGTGGGTTCCATCAAAATGTTTTCTGAGGAGAAAGTTGAAGACTGACATTTCATGAGAAGACCCTGCCGGAACGAAAAACGGATTTGTTTCAGTGGATCGCACCAAAGTTCGCGCATCATATCCGTGGCACTCTCTCTCCTATTCCGCGACAGTACGAGACGTTATCAGGAAGTAAAGGCGTCTCGATCCGTAAGATCCCTTCCTCGACTCGGCTTTTGACGTCTTTTGCAACGGCTTTTTATTATTGTTTTTAACGAATCGCGTTTCACAAAGTTGTGGTTTTTATGTCTCCTTTGCTTTACGTGTGTCCATTGGCTCTATGGTAGACACTTCTGAAGTCAAACATATTTGGTAAGTTTTCAGTCATCTTTGTGCCGCTACATGCTTTTCTCTTTCTGCTTAAGACTTGCTGACCAGTGCAGTCTGTGTTGGCCTCTGAAATGGATGCTCTGTGGAGGTCACAAAGCAATTTTGAGAAACTAAACAGAGAGTAAGCAGAGGGTCTAAAATTGAAGATATAGCGCAGACGTTTGCTCATGGCAGTTTTAGGTGGGACGTGTTTTGAGCTATGGTTGGGTAAGGTACCGGCGGAGGACGGGCCTAAACTGCTTCGTCTACGACACTACCAACCTGAGCAAGTAACTACGGTAGTCATTGAATGCTTCATATGCTCCGCTTTGCCTTGCATCGCGCGTTGATGGGTGTTTCCTCATTTTGAAATGAGAGTAGAGACTAATGCTGGATCCTGACGGAGTTCGGGCAGAACAAAATGATTTGCGACCCCTATGACAGACGTCAGTCGTGCTTTCGCAGAAGCACAAGTCACAGGTCTAAGCCGCCAGCCCTGCGACAGGAAGGCGGGGCTCGCTTCCCTGCATCTCTCCGTCTTCCCACGGCGATCTAGGTTCTCGTTTGACATCGCGTGCACCCTAAGCGTAGACAGATGTCACTTTTTTCTGACGCCGGTGTAAACGGGGTCAGACTGATAATAAGCGCTGTTCAGTCGGCAAAGTGCAAACGTAAAACAGAGGAATGTGAATCTGGCTTTGATTGTTACCGGCCTCCAAGTATGAGATTTTTGCCGGATTTTCACACATATGCAGGCAAACACTTTGTTGGTATGTAACATCCGCTTCAGAACTACAACATAAAGTTAAAAAACTATTCAATGCAGAACAATTTTTTTGTTGCAGGTAAACCTTTCGATTGCAGAGTGAAAGAAACCGGAAGTGGCACATCATGAATGTCCTTTTCCCTTCCTTCGTTTGGAACCACAGTCATAACGTTTTTTTCAATGAAATTACCACCATTTACTGTACGTTTTTTAATTATTTATTTCACACTATCGTGGTTTCGTCTTTACAACCGCTACCAACTACAAAGGCGGATGTCCTTACATTAACGACCTATCTAAATGGCCTGCCGTCGTCGGAATATTAAAAAAAATATGTGGTCATCTGTGTCTGCAGTTCGTGGTCTTGTGGTAGCGTTCTCGCTTCCCGTGCACGGGATACCGGGTTCGTTTCCCGGCGGGGACAGGAATTTTCTCTGCCTCGAGATGACTGGGTGTTGTAGTGTCGTCTTCATCATCATTCATTCATCCCCCTTATGGTCGGAGGAAGGCAATTCCAAACCACCTCCGCTACGACCTTGCCTAGTCGGCGGTGCGTGTCTCCCGCGTCGTCCCCTACGCTCCTCGGAGTATGGGACATCATGATCATCATCATCATCATCATCATGTGGTCATCTACAACAGTACCCGCATTTTCAGGTCACGAATTAAAAATAGGTGTAGTAGCAGGCACTGTGCTGTGCTTATGATGGATAATACAATACAGCGTTCACGAACGAAGTGCTATAGGCACTCTTCTGCCTGTAATGTATAAACGACTTACATGACAGTCTGAGCAGCCCACTTAGATTGTTTGCCGATGATTTGTCTTTCATCACACGATTAAAACCGATTGCAAAATGATTTAGACAAGATATCTGCATGGTGGGAAAAGTGGGAATTGACTCTGAATAATGGAAATTGTGAAGTCATCCACATTGGTCCTGAAAGGAACCCTCTAAATTTCGGTTACACAATAAATTACCCAAATCTGATGGCCGTGAATCCAGTAAAATGCTTTGGGATTACAATTACGAATAACTTAAACTGCAATGATCCCATAGAAAATATTGTGGCGGAAAGCTAAATAAAGACTGCGATTTACTGGCACAACACTTAGAAGATGCAACAAGTCTACTAAAAAGACTGCTTACACTACGCTTGTCCGTCCTCTTCTGGAATATTGGTGAGCGCTGCAGGCTGGCACTGAGCACTATGGAACTTAACATCCGAGGTCATCAGTCCCCTAGAACTTAGAACTACTTAAACCTAACTAACCTAAGGACATCACACGCATCCATGCCCGAGTCAGGATTCGAACCTGCGACCGTAGCAGTCGTGCGGTTCCGGACTGAGCGCCTAGAACCGCTAGACCACCGCGGCCGGCAGAGCTGCAGGATTCGCATCAGATGGAACTGGCAGAGGATATCGAAAACGCTCAAAGAAAGGCAACTTGTTTCGTATTATTGCGAAATTTTGGAGACAGTGTCATTAATGTGATACGTGAGTTCGGGTGGCAATCATTAGAACGACGGTGTTTTTCGTTGCGGCAAGATCTTTTCGCTAAATTTCATTCACAGATTTTCTCCTCCAAATACGAAAATGTTTTGTTGGCGTTCACCTTCGTAGGGAGAAATGATCATTGCAATAAAAGAAGAGAAATACTAGTTCGCTCGGATAGATGTAATTGTTCGTTCATCTCGCGCGCTTTTCGACAGAGCAACAGCAGAGAAGTAGCTCGAAGGTTCTTCAGTGAACCCTCTGCCAAGCACTTGAGTGTGAAATGCAGAGTAATCATGTGACTGTAATTGTGAAATAGCTGTAAAGACGAAATCTCGATAGTGTGAAATGAGTAAGAAAGTACTTGCAGTAAAATCGTTGGTGTCTGTTGGATTGATCACTAACGCAGTGCAACGTAGGAGGAATAAAATTATTTTAGAGAACTCGGCATGCTGTGAGGAGTTTGTAATTTACTATCTTTAGCGGACTTTCTGTGAACTGCCTTTGGCACAAAAGCCCTGTGCAATGCTGGTAAATCATAAAGACAGATCAAAATATATTTATATTCAGTGTTTAAACAAAAATGGCTGGCACCTGCTTTGCTATAGAACACCTTCGTACAAATTAGAAAACGAAGGCTATAGTTATTTCTAGAAGGTCGCCTAACGAGGATATGCATAATGTGCATAATGTAGTACGTTGCTATCATTTATGTCCTGTGAATTGTAATGAGCATCCTTGAAACGCGTAAATACCAGTTTTTGACAAGCGCGCCTTGTCCTCTGTTGAACATCCATAGTTTTTCCTATGGACTACACGGTCATATTGCTGCGCCCTTACTCGTAATCTGTTCATAACTGTTTCTGTGCTCTCTGTGTATGGTCTGCAATGTAAGTAATTACTTTTAGTGCCCGCTCTTTGGATAATGATTGTCCTTTACAATGTTTTACTGGAGACGGATTTGTGGATCCCTGTCCGACAAGGATGACGAACTACATGACTCGACAACTGTTTCACTATCATATTCACTTGTTAACCACATATAGTCATCATTGTATTCCTTATGTACTTTGTCCGCACAGACGAACATATACAATATCACACATTCCACTGACTCATCTTGCAGAAAGGCTAGTATTTCATCCGCCACTTCTTTCTCACTATGAGATATTCCTTGGGTACCTTTCTGACGAAATGTAACTTCGGCGACTGTTTTTATGGGTACAATGCAATGTTTGCTTTGTTTATCGCTGCCATTGCCCTGCATTGTATTAGTACCACCAGCATTGTAGCACTGTTGTGAGCTACTTGTCTCTAAGCAGTTCGAGTACGCTCTGTAGCCTCAAGCTGTGCTCACCATAAACATCTTTAACCACGCCCCCTGTTGCCATTAGCAACCAATATCATGGTTGAATGGTAAACAATATTTGGGTGTCGAATACCGTACACATTATTGGGGTTTTGCGACCTCGCTTTGAAGGGATTCTTTGTTAGATACGGAAAAATACCCGACGTTGCTTGACAAAACTATGGCATAGCTGTATTGCCGTTACTTGTCACATTAAGTCTCTCTCTGGGAAACGAAACAGAAAGATTTAAAGTAGTACAACCACACGCCTTTCATTGTGGAGAAAACAGATGCCTGAGTGAGAGAGTATAGAAAATTTTGAAGTCTAGGTAACTACCAAGCTAAACAAATTCAAGCTGCAATGAAGATTGTGAGACTTGCACGGTTAGGAAGGAATCATACTGCCACGGAATTGCTCAACAGTTTTCAACAGGAGACGTTATATAAAAGCCCTTGTGCTAATGTACGACGGCTTTCGAAAATTAGTCATGGAGCATGTTGCTTCCTGTAGTAAGCCTAGTAAGCCTCTTTGATAATAGATGCGACTACAAGTCGCAGCGATTCAGTTTATATTGAGTCGTAACGACAGCGATTCTTTCACAGCAGTTTTTGTTAGGTACACAACATATTCTGACAAAATAACTACGAGCTTTAGCGCTGGTCAGAGGGGAGGTCCTCGATGGTGGCGGCGTGTTGCTTCTGTTTAGCTACAGCGGCAGGTTTCCCCTCGCAGAGGCTGGGCCCACAACAAGGCCGCTAGACGGCGCTGAGAGGTTCCGCCCATTTAGCCAGATGAAGCCCGGAGTGGCCTCGCCAATAGCCGCCGCCTTTGTTTCCGCGGCGCGGGCCACTTGCTGTGACGTCACGAGGCGGGCGCGCTCCCACGTCCTGCCAACGTTCCCATTACGTTAACAGCGCAAAACCTCCCACCGTTGCTCCCTGGAACGACGACATCAGACGCCGAGGAATCTGCTGCTGCAAGCGGCGCAGACTGTTTCAGCTTCCTAACCAGACACCTTGTTCTGTGTTCTGTGTATCGCTGACCTTTCGTCGTGGACAAGCCACGGCATTCAGTGTTTCCTTGATATACCGGGTGATCAAAAAGTCAGTATAAATTTGAAAACTGAATAAATCACGGAATAACGTAGATAGAGAGGTACAAATTGACACACATGCTTGGAATGACATGGGGTTTTATTAGAACCAAAAAAATACAAAAGTTCAAAAAATGTCCGACAGATGGCGCTTCATCTGATCAGAAGAGCAATAATTCGCATAACAAAGTAAGACAAAGCAAAGATGATGTTCTTTACAGGAAATGCTCAATATGCCCACGATCATTCCTCAACAATAGCTATAGTCGAGTAATAATGTTGTGAACAGCACTGTAAAGCATGTCCGGAGTTATGGTGAGGCATCGGCGTTGGATGTTGTCTTTCAGCATCCCTAGAGATGTCGGTCGATCACGATACACTTGCGACTTCAGGTAACCCCAAAGCCAATAATCGCACGGACTGAGGTCTGGGGACCTGGGAGGCCAAGCATGACGAAAGTGGCGGCTGAGCACACGATCATCACCAAACGACGCGCGCAAGAGATCTTTCTCGTGTCTAGCAACATTTTTTTTTTTTGTTCTAATAAAACCCCATGTCATTCCAAGCATGTGTGTCAATTTTTACCTCTCTATCTACATTATTCCGTTGTTTCTTAAGTCTTCAAATTTATACTGACTTTTTGATCACCCGGTACACTCTTGGAGACGTAGTTATAGTCTGTGTATCCGCTTGGTAATAGGATCTGTAGTGCGTATACTGTACGTGGCATGTCTTCATGCATACATTGTTTGATCAGAAGTATCCATACAACCTTATGTATTGCGGAATTGGCCATTAGATATCACGACAGGTGTACTCGCCAATACAAAAAATGCGAGCATTATTGTGTTGTTAGTGGAGAAGCAGTAACAGGAGAATTAGTCGACGAGGAGGCCTTGGCAACATTGAACGCGGAATAGCCATTGGATGTCACCTAACAAATCTACTAGGGATATCAAACCTTCTAAAGCTGCCCAAGTTGGCTGTTGGTGACATGAATCGAGAAACGGGAATTCGAAGGAGCGAAGACACGCGGACCAGGACCAGGCAGACCTCATGTAATGACGGAGAGGAGCCATCCAACATTGCAGAGGGTGGTTATAAAAATTGCATGTAATCAGCTAGCGGCAATCCAGCCAGCGCAGTAACTGTGCGTGTGGAGTTGAAAATAATGGGCTACAGTGTTGGAGCAGCTCCTCACAAGCCACAGATTTCTGTAGTTAGGTCCAAGCGAGTCTTGAGATAGTGTAAAGAGCGACAATACTGGACAGTGAATGACTGATCTCGAGTGATGAATTGCGCTGTATGCTGTGGGAATCCGATGGTAGGGTTTGAGTTTGCCGAATGGTATGACAGCGTTACCTACCAATATGGGTAGAATCAACAGTGAAGACTTCAGTCCGTCATAAAAGCGAGGGATGAACAAGCCCCATAGTAACGTCCACAAATAGATGTCCGTATCCTTTTCATCAGATAGTGTGTGTTCATAAAACACTTACTAATGTTCTGATGCTAAGAACCATCGTCCAAAAATACTTAAAAACACTCTATGTAGTAGCGAAAGGTGACAGCATAGAAAACCAAAAGATTTCATTTGAGTTTACAGTTGTACTAATGATACATCCTCCTATTTTTACAATAAGAGCCTGCTAGGCATTTTCTTTAGTAGCGTTTGTAACTGGTAAACGTGGACTGCTGTATTTTCGTACTTGCTGTAATGCGTACACTTTGTTAAAGAAGGCTAGGTACTCAAATCCACTAGTAACGTAGTTATTTACTTATTAATTGAGTAAATATTGACGAAGTATCGGTTTTCGTTGATCGTAACATAACCCTGCTGTTTACTTTTTAGCCATCGGTACCTCGGTTACGAGAGGATTATATAATTTGGTCAGATTTACCTGGTTTATGGTAACCGTATTTTTGCCTTTTATAACAACTCAAATCAAACCGCTTCCATACAGTTGCCAGAAATTTCTGCTCAATTTCAGGCAAATATTTAAACAGTAGAGCTGTTTCGAAGAAGAAAGTTTACTGCTTTTTTGTGGACACCTTACAAGCTTCACGCATCGAATACAGTCCTTCTGCCTACACAAAATATTTTTTTTTAAACTGATGTTAAGTAAGTTTCTACATTCCTTTGCACTACTTTACCTTTAACACATGTTTTGTCGTAACTCGCTAGACGATTCATTTGAAGGGGTGGTATAACTTAGTTCCCCTAAGAATGGTTAAATAGTTAGCGTCGTTGCCCGTTGTTATTTGCTTCCTTTGCAATTTCATTGCTCTTCTGAAATTTTGTTCCACATCCTCCAATTGTTCTCCGATGTAGAATTTAACAGTGGCAATAAGCTTTGACCATGCCTTTAAACTTCTCTGACGCGGACTGCCATTTATTGAGCACCCAATTTCATTGCTTACAATCAGTTTTTTTTGTTCTTTCTCTTTTTTAACTTAAACAACTATCTCATAATTTACCCGCACTGACCTCGGGCTACTGAACATTTTGTTCACTTTTACATTGATGAGGCTTTCTCAGTATCTAGAAATACTGTGGAGTTGTCCTGGCAGCAATGGAGGAAATACACTGTAAGGGGAAAGAAAATGTCGCACCACGAAGGAATTATTCGAATGAGACAGAAATCGGTAAGTATGATTTACATGTACGGGCAAACAAATTTTGACAATTTCAGAAACAAAAAATGGATGGATTATCAACAGAAAGAGCTTCACAAATTGAGCAAATGAAGCTGGCCGGTGTGGCCGAGCGGTTCTAGGCACCTCAGTCTGGAACCGCGTGACCGCTACGGTCGCAGGTTGGAATCCTGCCTCCGGTATGGATGTATGTGATGTCGGTAGGTTAGTTAGGTTTAAGTAGTTCTAAGTTCTAGGGGACTGATGACCTCAGACGTTAAGTCCCATAGTGCTCAGAGCCATTTTTTGAGCAAATCAGTGACGCGATGCTCAGGCTCTGGCCAGTTATTCGGCTTGGCATTGATTGGTAGTTGTTGGATGTCCTCCTGAGGGATATCGTACCAAATTCTGTCCAATTGGTACGTTACGTCTTCGAATCCAGAGCTGGTTGGAGGCCCCTACCAATAATGCTCGAAACGTTCTCAATTGGAGAGAAATCCTGCGATTTTGTTGGCCAAGAAGGGTTTGGCAAGCATGAAGGCAAGCAGTAGAAGTTCTCGCCATGTGTGGGCGGGCATTATTTTGCTGAAATGTAAAACCAGGATGGCTTACCACGAAGAGCAACAAAACGGGTGTAGGATATCGTCGACGCACCGCTGTGCTGCAAGGGTGCCGCGGATGACAACTAAAGGAGTCCTGGTATGAAAAGAAGGTTGTCGGACCGTATGGTGAGTGACAGCCTTGTTGGTATGCCACTGCTATCTGGGGCATCTCCATACACGTCTTCGCTGGCCATCGGGCCATCAGGTCTAAGCGAGTCTCAACATTGAACACTGTTTTACTCCAAGCTATGTGATTCCAGACCCAATGTGTCCGATTCCACTGCAAATGGGCTTGTTGGTGTACCGTGAGTCCAGCCCCCTTTCTGCGAGCCACCTATTAATGGCCCTTCTGATTACTGAAGCACCACTTGCACGTCAGATCGACGATAATGATGAATCCGTCTCTCCGACGATTGCTCGGTTCTCACATTCTGTCGTCTCTCTAAGTCGACCGCTTCCTTCTTGACATCCTCGAATATTGGCATCGCCCCTATCCAAGTGCCGATGACTCGTCGATTACTGCAACAGACTTATTTGAGCCCAACTACGCGTCCTCTTTCAGATGCTGACATCTGCGTATATTTTTCACGCACCTGTCTACGAGGCATAGTTACTATCTAACTGAATACATGGAATGAAATTCGCAAAGACTTAATGCCTTGGTATGGACACGTCACTTGTGTACTATCCTTGCCAGCTGCATGGTGGAATTGTGCTGCAGAGTCTCACGTTCATCCATCAGCTATCAAAATTTACGGTTTTGCAATTCCCGTCGATACCTGTATGAATATCAATCTGTGATCAGTCTGCATAGCTCCATCGTCGTGCGTCGTTTATATATATGTATGTACTGTGTTGAGGGAATGTGAGGCTTAGGGACTCTCAAACCGGTATAGACAGGCAGACCTGCACCGAAGATAACTGCAAATCTGCATCTAAATCTACATACATACTCCGCAATCACCCTACGGTGCGTGGCGGAGAGTACCTCGTACCATAGGTAGCATCTTCTCTCCCTGCTCCACTCCCAAACAGAACGAGGGAAAAATGACTGCCTATATGCCTCTGTACGAGCCCTAATCTCTCTTATCTTATCTTCGTGGTCTTTCCGCGAAATGTGAGTTGGTGGCAGTAAAACTGTACTGCAGTCAGCCTGAAATGCTGGTTCTCTAAATTTCCTCAGCAGCGATTCACGAAGAGAACGCCTCCTTTCCTCTAGAGACTCCCACCCGAGTTCCTGAAGCATTTCCGTAACACTCGCGTGATGATCAAACCTACCAGTAACAAATCTAGCAGCCCGTCTCTGAAATGCTTCTGTGTCCTCCCTCAATCCGACCTGATAGGGATCCCAAACTCTCGAGCAGTACTCAAGAATAGGTCGTATTAGTGTTTTATAAGCGGTCTCCTTTACAGAACCGAAGACGACTATCCACCTTCCCCACAACTGCCATTACATGCTTGTCCCACTTCATATCGCTCTGCAATGTTACGCCCAAATATTTAATCGACGTGACTGTGTCAAGCGCTACACTACTAATGGAGTATTCAAACATTAAAGGATTCTTTTTCCTATTCATCTGCATTAATTTACATTTGTCTATATTTAGAGTTAGCTGCCATTTCTTAAACCAATTACAAATCCTGTCCAAGTCATCTTGTATCCTCCTATAGTCACTCAACGACGACACTTTCCCGTACACCAAAGCATCATCAGCAAACAGCCGCACATTGCTATCCACCCTATCCAAAAGATCGTTTATGTAGATAGGAAACAACAGCGGACCTACCACACTTCCCTGGGGCACTCCAGATGACACCCTCACCTCCGATGAACACTCATCATCGAGGACAACGTACTGGGTTCTATTACTTAAGAAGTCAATGTAGTGGAAGAGATGGGCGTTATTGATGCAGAAAGGATGGGTAGGATTCTTGGTTGGACAAAAGAAGAAGAAGAACCGATGGTCGCTGAAAACGAATCAAGAATCAATCTGCTTACGCGCTCGCTGGACAAATCCCTCCCCTTGAAAAAGCACACTGGCACTTCTGAAGCGCTGTAGATGGTGTGTAACTGCTACCGTGCGGCCATGTGGCCCTCCATTGCTAGAATAAGTAACGGCAGTAATGTAGTGAGTATGTGAACAGATGGTTGTATCGAGACAGCGCATTAAGATGCGTCGAAATGGAGACACGACGAATGGCGGAAAGGAGGTATCGTGCTCCATTAAATTTCGGGAATGCAGCCGCATAAATTCTGCTTCTTCTTCTAATATTTCGGCTGTATATCTTTCAGCCATCTTCAGAGAGAGCCGTACGGCTCTCTCTGAAGATGGCTGAAAGATATACAGCCGAAATATTAGAAGAAGAAGCAGAATTTATGCGGCTGCATTCCCGAAATTTAATGGAGCAGTCTTTGCGCCGCGAAAACCTGAAGATTCACAGGAGGTATCGTGTTTGGAATGCCCGTGAACACTTCGTGAAGGAAGTTGCCCGATTTGTTGGCTTATCAATGAGGACCGTACGACGTGCCACCAAGAAATCATTTACCTCCCGCTGTAATGTAACACGGCATAATGACATTGGACGTACGAAGATCCTAAACGAGACGAACCGGAGACGGGTGTCACGCCCTGTCAACGGCAATTACACTTCATGTCCGACAGAATCAGACGGTGTCAGTGAAATGGTTCAAATGGCTCTGAGCACTGTGGGACTTAACATCTGAGGTCATCAGTCCCCTAGACTTAGAACTACTTAAATCTAACTAACCTAAGGACATCACACACATCCATGCCCGAGGCAGGATTCGAACCTACGTCCGTAGCAGCAGCGCGGTTCCGGACTGAAGCGGCTAGAACAGCTCGGCCACAGCGGACGGCACGGTGTCAGTGAATTGAGATCCATATCAACTAGTTCCAGAATGAGTAATGCGAACGGAACTGCAAGCATTCGACGTTTGGAGACGAGTCCCTCACAAACGTTTATTGTTCACGGTGACATATGAAGCTGCACGTATTGTAAGATGACAAGAGCTGTGTTTCATAGGGCTGCGCGCATATGTTTCACCCTATTACAACTCGACTGGCCCGCAAAATCATCCCATTTTAATACCATAGTAACCACTGAGGGGAACTGGCAACAGAACGACTATTGTCGTTGGCGTGTAGAATGTATGAGTTTGGCTATATACCGTCTGATTTTCGGAAAAACATCATTCACACAATTTCGCAGATTGCAAGTGCCGGCAAGTGCGAGAATTATTGCACAGTCAGCTTAACCGTTCGCGTTGCTGACAATAATAATATAGAGAAGAAGGGAAAAGGAAACTGAGAACGCGTTAGATGTCGATCACTTTGGCTTCAGGAAAGGTGAAGGTACTAGGGAGGGAATTCTTACGTTGAGGTTGATAGTGGAAGAAAGATTAAAGAAAAATCAAGAAAGATTCATAGGATTTATCGACCTGGAAAAAGCGTTCGACAGTGTCAAATAGTGCAAGAAGTTCGAAATTCTGAGTAAAATAGAGGTAAGTAAAATATGGTTTCGCAGGACAGAGCGTATCAGGTTGTGGAAAGAGGCCAAGATCAGTTACTGTTAGTTACACAAGAACACACAACTTTATTCCTCGAAAACCAAGATACAGTTTTCTCTTTAAAAAAACAAAAAAATGGCTCTGAGCGCTATGGGACTTAACAGCTGTGGTCATCAGTCCCCTAGAACTTAGAACTACTTAAACCTAACTAACCTAAGGACATCACACACATCCATGCCAGAGGCAGGATTCGAACCTGCGACCGTAGCGGTCACGCGGTTCCAAACTGAAGCGCCAGAACCGCACGGCCACACCGGCCGGCCTTTAAAACAACAAGTATCAATTCACGGATGAGGGCCCAAGTAACTTCTCAATAATAAAGTTTAAATAATTCCTTTTAAAACACAAGGATTTAGAAAAAAGGCTGAAGGCCTCACTTAAGTAAAATTAAAATATCCTTAAATAATTCCTTTTAAGTCACCAGACTTTAGACAAACGGCTGAAGGCCATACTTAAGTAAAATTAAAATATCTTCTCGGCTAAGGGCCCAAATAATATTTCATATCAGCAAAGGAAATTCTTTAAAAGGCAAGCATTTACAAATCTCGGCTTAAAGGCATATTAAGGAAAAGTTAAATTAATTCCTCGGCTGAAAGTCCAATAATTTTTCAACATAATAAAATGCAACCTTTAAAGACAAGCATTTACACAGTACAACAGAAAACCATTATAAGAAAACTTAAAATATCTTGACGGCTGAAGGCCCAAACAATTATTCAAAATAATTTAAGACAAACCTTAAGATAAGCATTTACACAGTACGGCTGAAGGCCATTTTAAGAATTCAAGGTAATTAAAGACAAACCTTACCGACAGGAATTCACACATTACGGCTGAAAGCCACAGATTTTAAAACAAACGCGGCTGAAGGCCTAAATACAGAGCAAACATGAATTTTAAATAAAGCACGGCTGAAGGCCTAATCTTAAAATACTTCACATAAGGTTCGGCTGAAGACCATATACTTTACATAGAGCGGACAAAATTAAAACACGGCTGAAGGGCTGGCACAGTACTTGCGACAAAAGAAAATGACAATCACAAAAAACAGAGCAGTGGTGCTCAGAAGTGTTCGAAGGGTCGGGCTGGGGAGGAAACTCTAACAACAGTTTAGGTGAGACAGGCAGCCAAGCGTAACACTAAATAACCGGGTGGCACAACGACCTTGGGACGGCTGAAGAACCAACCAACAACCTAATCAATTCCACCGACCAACTCCTACTCCAGTACGCAGACAGCATTCATAACTGGTCAGTGGAAATCACAGAAGCTATACACAGTTCCACGTAAACACTTGAACCAAGAACTCCGACAATCCTAAAACCAGCCCTTTTGGAACAACAAGGAGAAATCACAAGTCGACACACAGAGCTTCCATAAGCGGTCGGCGACCAAATACACGTCGTCCGATATGACGACCGACCGAACGGCCAACCAAGGTCGTCCCCACTCAAGTTATGAGTGTCGGCAACGGTCGGACAAGTCTTGGCTGTCCGGAGCTCACTGCAGCTCCAACCCGACTCAACTCCCTGTTCGTCCGGAACTCGGAGACACGGCGACCCGGGCACACTGGCACTGACCCAACCATGCAGAGGGAACACTTGCCCATTGACCACCCTACATCTCTGCGCAAGGAAGGAACCGACCCACGTCCGGCAGCTGACCAACTGACGAGGCCCAGAAAACGGTCAAAAGACCAAATACACGTCGCCCGATGAGACGACCAACCAACGGTCGTTCCCGTTCCAATCTCCTTCCGTCGGACATTTCACGCGTGTGGCCAGCGGTATGCCAGTACTGGCTTTCCGCGCTTCACTGGTGCTCCGTCCCCGACTGAACTCCCGACACACGAAGAGCCGGAAATATTAGCGGTCGCTTCAAACATAATACAATAGCGCTCTTATCGATAAGAGCTGCTACTGCAGCTCACGGGCAGGTAAGACAGGGACTTAGTGACGCCAGTAAATCGAATAAGAAAACGATGCGACAGTACCGTAAAGAGAAGATGACAAACAATAAATGGCATGAACCCGAGCCCCGCACCGCTCAGTAACCTATAGGGACAGACGGAAATATAGAATACGTGCCAGAATCAGGAGGGGACAATAGGAGTGGAAGAGCAAGAACGAAGTACTCAGATTAAAAGGGGTGTAAAACAGGAATGTAGCCTTTCGCCCTCGACAGAACTAAAAGGAAGGTTCAAGAGCGGAATTAACATTGAAGGTGAAAGGTTATCAATGACAAGATTCGCTGATGACATTGCTGTCCTCAGTGAAAGTGAAGAAGAATTACAAGATCCTCTGAATGGAATGAACATCTACTGAGTACAGAATACAGATTGAGAACAAATCGAAGAAAGACGAAAGTAATGAGAAGTAGCAGAAAAGAACAGCGAAAAACTTAACATCAGGATCGGTGATCAAGATGTTGATGAAGTTAACGAATTCTAATACGTAGGCAGCAAAATAACTTATGGCGGACGGAGCAAGGAGGAGATTAAAAGCAGACTAGCACTGGAAAAAGGGCATTCCTGGCCAAGAGAAGTCTACTAGTATCAAACATAGGCCTTAATTTGCGGAAGACACTTCTGAAAATGTACATTTGGTGTACAGAATTGTAAGGAAGTGTAAAATGGACTGTGGGAAAACCGGAAGAGAAGAGATCGAACGTTTTGAGATCTGGTGCTACAGGCGAATGTGAAAAATTAAGTGGACTGATGAGGTAAGCGATGAGGAGGTCCTGCGCAGAATCGGGGAGGAAAGGAATATTTGGAAAACACTGAAGAGAAGAAGGGACATGATGATAGGACATCTTTTTAAGACAGCAGGAAATAACTTCAATGGTACTAAATGGATCTGTAGGCGGTAGCTGAGGACGCAGGCTGCAAGTGCTACTCTGAGATGTGGAGGTTGGCACAGGAGAGGAATTCGTGGCGGGCCGCATCAAACTAGTCAGATGACTGATGACTCGAAGAAAATTTGGTACAGCTGGTGAAGCACAGCAGTCAACACCACCGCTGTTTGGTAGATCTATGAGACCTAATCATCAGTTAATGACTTCTGACTGATACGATGTAACTCTAGCAGTTTTTGGGCTCTCTTGACGCCATCATCGAGGCTAGAGGCTGTTTCAGGCTGGTGTCTCTGGCGTGAGGGTGACTAACGGTTCGTCTGGTTAGTTTAGATACTACATGAGGAACGGACAACGACAGACTAGGTACAATCCTCGTAGAAAATTACTCATACTGTAAGTACCGGCGGTTGGAATGAAGCGAGGCCCGCGGTGGGAGGCTAGGGGAGGACCCAAGTAGGGCAGCGGCGCGACCCTATGCACCTGCCAGGGCACCGGCCACAGGCCACACGGCTCACGGAACAGGGCAGCCTCTGACCGACTGCAATCGATAGCAGACACCCCCGGCGCTGCCGCGGCACACTTTTGGGACACAAACAACTATCCCAGCATCGAATTGGGTGACTAATTTCGTGTCCATGCCTTTCCTCTGCAAATCCATCTGCTCTTGCGTGTAAGGGTTATTTGATGTTTAATGGTAAACAGGGGAGAGTTTAGAGTGTAAAAGTTTGTATACAGATGCAACCACTTAGCAGTTGTAAATGTTGGATGTTAAGCGTGAAAGAAACTACACATTGACAATGGTGCACAAGTAACTTACTGCATGTATTTATTAACGCTAAAATACATCAACAGTTAACACTTACTTGAACTATTTTTGAAATTTTCTTTACGTTGTGCTCTACAACTTACGTAAAAAACATATTTATGTATGGTACCAAACGCTGCTACAGACTTTGTTATTCTGTATCTAGTGCCGACACTTACTCCATCATCTGGCAGACTTTATAGTATCAAACAGTGTACACCACATGTCAATCATTGCAAAGTATGTTGCGTGTCTAGTTAGCAGCGTGGAAGCGCGTTGCCTGCTGTGTGGCGCATCGCCCAGTACCCAAACTGGACGTCTTTCATGTTTATCTGCACGAGTCGCAAAATGTACACTGTCATCCAGAAACACAAGTGATTCTGATATGTTCCTTTAATACGTAATCGTTCTTCTTTTTTCGTTTCTTTGAATACTTCCACCAGGACTGTTGGGAATAGTTTCGGTGGTATCTAATATCCTCGTTTGACTTCTCTTTCTGTCGTAAATTACAAAAAAACAGCACAATTTTTACACAGACTCTCAAACCGCCTCTAGCATATAGTTTCTGTCTTTCTTCGAATTTTCGAGACTTTGTTCACAAGAAAAGAAATAATCAACCAATCGAATTGTAGGACTCATGTAAACATTTATCATTATACTCACATAGGATGAATGTCTGCCTTCGTTCTCTAGGGCTGCTAGTCTAAATTTTGTTGAAATTGAACTAACACCTATTTCTAAATGTATTGGTCCCAGCCCAACTAATACAGCAATTCGTATTCATTGCTCCGTTCTGTAATTTCAGTTATAATTTGTAGTGATCCAGTGCGATAGTTCAACGTCTACGCCATATTCAGTTACAATCCACTGTTTTCCGTATGGTAGAAAATAGTTTCGGTGGATATCTTATAGGCGAGGAAGAGAAGGTGCATATCTTTGTAATTTCTTTTATCTTGTCTGCCTCCTTTCTCGTGAAGTGCAATAATTACGACATTGTTATATTTTTGAGGAATTGTCTCTTTAGCAGATATTCTTAAAACAATTCCACATGTATGTTTTGTATAACTATTAAGATAGTGTACAGAAATTGATTTTCTTTCCCAATAGTCAGTTTACACAGTTCTCTCATTTGATCTGCGTGACAGTCACCCAACCGCAGTCGACATACATCGACAGTAAAGAATCGCAACAGCAAGAAGGAGTTGTGCAAGATGAACGAAACTTGGGAGGCTTGTTTCTATGTCCGAAAGACGATGTCTATTGAAATTTGGTGCAAGTAGGACTGTTGGACTAGTGGCGTCACTATGAGGACACAAATCAGAGTTGCTTCAAATACGCGCTGTAAAGGTCATCAGCGTTTGTTACTTTGGAGACTGGACATAGTGAGGCGATATTGGTGAAGAATGTCTTTAAAACAATGACGACGCCATTATCAGCAGTTCACTGCGTGTGAATGATGTCGTGTCATATGGCTACTAGAAGCTGGGTATTTTTTCCGCCATACTGCACGGAGACTTGGAAGGAATGTAGCCACTGTACATGACTACTTGCAGCGGTGATCGTGGGAAGGTACGGTAGCAAGAAAACCGGGCTCAGGACGGCTACGTAGCGCTACCAAGAGGGAAGACCGTCGTGTTCTCGGCTATGGCCGTGGCGCATCATACTGCATCTGCAGGAGCAATTTAACAAGTACTTTGCACCACAGCGACAGTCTGTTTTCTGTTATAAATCGGTTACTTCAAGGCCAGCTCCAGGCCAGACGCCTTGTAGCCTATGTTCAATTGACACACAATGAATCGTTACAAAACTGTTACTTCAAGGTCAGCTTCTAGCCGGTGCATGTGTCCCACTGATTGCAAGCCACCGCTGTCTGCGAATTCAGTGGTGTGAAGCGAGAGCTCGCTGGAGGGTGGAGTGGAAGAGTGTTGAGTTTCCTGTTAAAGCCAGTTCTGCCTCTTTGCCAATGAAACGCCTTCTGTCGTTAGGAGGCCAGGTGACCAACTGCAACACACCTGTCTGCGGCATAGATACACTGGAACTACAGCCGTGCTTATGGTCTGGAGTGCGATTTTTGTGACAGCAAGAGCACTCTTGTGATTATCCCACCTCCCACGCACCCTGAATGAAAACTTCTACGTCAATCTGGAGACTCGGCCTGTTTTGCTGCCATCACGAACGACATTCCAGGGAGTGAAACCTCCTGGCAGATTAAAGCTGTGTACCGGACCACTCGGTCCGACACACAGTTTTAATCTGCCAGGAAGTTTCATATCAGTGCACACTCCGCTGCAGGGTGTAAATCTCATTCCAGGGGTTGTTTTCCAACACGATAATGCTCAACCAAATACCGTTGCTGTAACTATACATGCTCTACAGAGTGTCGTCATGTTGCCTTGGCCTGTTCAGTCATCAGACCTGTGGTCGGCAGGTGATGAAGTAATCACTGTAGCAAATATCTACTAATACCAGTATTGCTAGCCCCTGTTTTGATCACAGCATAGGTAGATTCTCCCTACACGTCGGCAGGGACCTGAAGTAAAACGCTGAAACTGGTTGCCAAATAAAATAAGGTTGGAAATTTGACGGCTGAAAGATGTTTGATTTGACATCCTCTATCGAACAGCTGTGTCCCGCAACCATCTCTAAAAAGATAGACATACAGAGATCTGTCTCCAGTTGACCACAAATGGTTCGTCGTTGGACGACAACGCTAGCATTCTCCACAACCAGCATTAACCGTTCTTGTATTTACCTAACAAGTGCAACAAGCGTGGAACTCTATCCCACTGATATCCTGCACCCGTACAAACAATGCACGCACGTTCCCACGCTTGCATTCAAAACTTGGCAGTTATCCCGGTTATTAATGTAGCAGAATTTCACATTTGTAGCGGCTTATCTCGATCCTACATTAACCTGTGATCTTGCAACGCCAATCACTTAAATAAGTTACTTAGGCAAATGTGTTCTCGAAATTTCATTACTTTACATTACTTGGTTCTTGGTGCTGAGATTTTTTTCCGCCAGAGTTTAAACTGCATAACACTTCTGAAAACGGGCTCTTTGAATATTTTTCCCGCCTGTTCATCAAAAAACACACAAATAAATAAACAAAATATGTGAACAACTATAGGTGAAAGTCTATCGGTTCTCCGTATTTCATTCAAAACGTGGCAGAGCCGCTGCGAGAATATTGAGACATTACAGTTCAATGCATATTTTTAATTGGGAGGCAAGTAATGGAAAAAAGCAATTAAGAGGCGAGTGACGTCTGAGCGAAAGGCGGGAAAAACAAGAGTGAAGCCTGACTGGTTGTCGGGTGCTTCCTCCATCACGCTGGAGCGAGACTGGTATACGCCGTGCTTCAAGTTCGTCGAAAATGAAGCCGCAGAAACTGAAACAGCTACCTTCTGAGGAAAGAAAACTGAGTTCCAGTATAAACTGGCAAGTTCCTTCACTAGTATTGTATTTGTTTATAGGGTAGTGAAAATTTGATAGTATCTGGCAAAATTACCTTCGGCTTCTTAATGCGTTACATTAGCTTTTCACTGGGCTCTCGTTTTTCGTATCTCGTGGTCGATGGAATCCGAGTGTCAGATGTCATCAGTAGGAATTACTATGACAAATATCATTCACTCAGTCAGGTATTAGGTAGTTATTAGCTATTAGCCTCAAATGACACAAAAGTCGCCTCGTCATTGCATTGGTTTTTGTCGTTAGTTATGACTCATATAAAGCTATTAAACGTGTTCGTCATTTGATAATATAGTAAATGTATAGCTTCTTGTGGTTAACACTGATCAACACCGCACTACTCGCAGGACGACGAAAAAAACCGATATTTCACCTAGTGTACGTACAATTGAAATGGGTCGGCGCTGAATTTGTGCTCCTTATCATGTTAACAAAAGAACCAAAGTGTAGCGTACTACTCGTAAACGCCTAAAACGTTTGAGAAGATATTTACGACTTGGAGTTTCACAAGGGATTTAAAAATTCAGCATAAGTAACTGATCGTGTGGTTACTGATATAGAAAAGGAACACTGTCGTGCATCTGAAAAATAACTTGGACTGTCTGATCATTTCCTCCAAATAATGTGAATAAAATCTGGCTAGAAAAGTCTGTCAAACTGAAGTCCTACCAAACACCTTTTCTAAACATGAAACGCAGGATATTTTGACGTTATTGATAATGTACAGTAGCTGGGAAGAAGTGCGTACAGTAAGCCATGAAGATGCAAACTGCGTCCTCAATTATTTGTTGGATGTATTCCAATCTCTGTAGTCCTCTACAGTTTTTCAGATGTTCTATGATTCTGTCCCTTCGTCTTCTCAGTGTTTTCCATATATTCCTTTCCTTTCCTCAATCCTTACCTTATCACTCCGCATAATTTTCAACATTCCTCTGTAGCATCACATCTTAAATGTTTCGATTCTCTTCTGTTCCGGTTTTCCCAAAGTCCATGTTTCATTACCATAGAATGAATGCTGTGCTCCAAACGTACACTCTTAGAAATTCCTTGCTCAGATCAAGGACTTTGTTTGATACTAGTAGGCTTCTCTTGGTCAGGAATGCCCTCCTTCCAGCTAGACTGCTTTTCATATCGTCTTTGTTCTATCCGTCATGGATTATTTTACTGCCTAGATAGCAAAATCCCTTAACTTCAGCTACTTCGTGACCATCAATCCTAATGTTAAGTTTGTCGCTGTTCTCATTTCTGCCATTTCTTATTACTTTCTTCTTCCTTCGATTTACTCTCAATCCATATTCTGTATTCAGTAGACTGTTCATTCCATTCAAATGGTTGAAATGGCTCTAAGCACTATGGGACTTAACATCTGAGGTCGTCAGTCCCCTAGACTTGGAACTACTTACACCTAACTAACCTAAGAACATCACACACATCCATGCCTGACGCAGGATTCCAAACTGAGACCGTATTAGCAGCGCGGTTCCGGACTGAAGTGCCTAGAGCCGCTCGGTCACAGCAGCCGGCGTTCATTCCATTAAGCAGATCTTGTAATTCTTCTTCACTTCCACTGAGGATAGAAATGTCATCAGCGAGTCTCATCATTGATATCCTTTCAGCCTGAATTTTTGTACGCGTTCTAGATCTTCCATTCATATTTTTACCTCTTGGCTCTTGTACATGTATCAGACCACCCGCCTCTCCCTGTAGCTCCCCCTATTGTACTCAGAATTTCGAAAATCTTGCACCATTTCACATTGTCGAACGCTTGTTCGAGAGCGACAAACCCTGTCAATGTGTCTACCTTGTTCTTTAGTCTTGCTTCCATTATCATACGTAACGTCAGAACTGCCTCTCTGCTGCCTTTACCTTTTCTAAAGCTAAACTGATCGTCATCTAACACATCCTCAAATTTCTTTTCTATTCTTCTGTATATTATTCTTGTCAGCAACTTGGATGCATGAGCCGTTGAGCTGATTGTTCGGTAATTTTCGCACTTGTTGCCTCTTACAGCTTTCGGAATTGTGTGGATGATATTTCTTCGAAAGTCGGGTGGTATATCGCCTGAAATACGTTCTACACACGAGCGTGTATAAAATTTTTCTTGTCACTTCTCCCAACGATTTTAGAAATTCTGATGCAACTTTATCTATCCCTTCAGCCTTATTTGACCTTAAGTTCAAAACATGGTTCAAATGGCTCTGAGCACTATGGGACTTAACATCTGTGGTCATCAGTCCCCTAGAACTTAGAACTACTTAAACCTAACTAACCTAAGGACATCACACACATCCATGCCCGAGGCAGGATTCGAACCTGCGACCGTAGCGGTCACGTGGTTCCAGACTGAAGCGCATAAAACCGCACGGCCACACCGGCCGGCTGACCTTAAGTCTAACAATGTTCTTTTAAATTCTGATTCTAATAATGGATCCCCTGTATCTTCCAAATCGACTCCTGTTTCTTCTTCAATCACATCAGACGGTTCGTCTCTCTCATGAAAGCCTTCAGTGTACTCTTTCCACCTATCCGCTCTCTCATCTGCATTTTACAGTGGAATTATCGTTGCACTCTTAAATTTACCACCCTTGTTTTAAATTTCACCAAAGGTTGTTTTGATTTCTCCACATGCTAAGTC